>NC_141685.1:1694549823-1695163849 GCF_964263255.1 Lissotriton vulgaris | reverse complement strand
GTTACACAACACCGAACAGTTCCACACTACACTACCTTGACTAAAGAATTGGTATAGGGCCCACCAGCACGCTAATGGTGTTGAAGCACAGCCCTTCTGTGGGGCCATTTCATGTTGACTAGGCAGTGTCATCAACCTATGGTGTTTGTCACCTGTTGATGTTGTTTGTTGGCTGCTGTTGTGTCGGGTGAGTGCGGGGGCAATCAGATGACTCCGACACCAGTGTGGGGGGTAATGGTATGGCCGGTGCTATGATATAATTACAGGAGGCAGTGATGCTGGTAACTGGGTCTCGCCGGCATAGCCCAACTGGCAGATGAAGAATTGCAATTCAAAGGGATGACAGCCTTCACCTGTGGGCTGCTTCCTCTATTCCATATTCCAGGTTGCCTATTCCAAGTGGAATACTCTGCTAAAACAGTTTCCATTGATTTAAGGCTGAAAATGAATGATTATGAGTAAAATAAAGTGCCGCTAAAATGCCGCTAAATTTCCATATTTGTGCCGCTAAATTTTCATATTTGTGCTGCTAAATTTGCGAATCCATGGCGCTATATCCTGGGGGATGTTAAATGCCAGACCTTCTGCTTTAGTAAGGTGTGTTTCTTGAAGCAGTGCTATATGTACTCCTCTCCTAACCAAATACGCATGAACCTTATGCCGCCTTGTCATTGTATGTAGCCCCCTTACATTCCAAGTGATACAGTGTAAATCAGGCACTGCCCCCATTATAGTAGAATAACTTTCTCATTTCGCTCCGTACAAAATTAAACACACTGGTGATCCCCTTGCCCTAACCCCCCCCCCCCCCCCCCATCCCAGAACAGGCCCTAGAACAGAACTGCTAGTCCCCATCCAAACTAATCTAACAATTAACACACACCTAAGCCCACCAGTAGTCACTGCTGGCATGCCTTATGGGCGATGGGGGGTGCCCAGTGCCAACGGGCTGCCGCTTACGTTTCAGGAATTACCCCGCTTTGATCCCCCATTTAAAACACAGAATCCTCTTCTTGCCCGTGCACCTTTCCAGAAACTATTGATCTGCTACATACTGTTGGAGCCTTTCATCCTAGAGCGACCCCTTAAAAGACCCCATAGATTACCAAGCGTCATCACCCCTCAGCTGCATCAGCGTTCGTAAGCCTCCCCCGGTCTCCTAGCATTTTCCACATCAGCCCCCCGGAATTGCAAACAATTACTCATCTATTAGTCCATCTGCTGTGGTCGGTGTGACCTCCGGCAAGCGTAGACTATCCGTCTCTGAGGCCTCAGTGTCTGAATGTGCTTTGTCCTTCTCAGAGTCCATGCTCTCCTGTTGACCCGACAAAGCAGACACCGCCTCCAGCAACTCCTGTCGCTCTACCTCAGTCTGTGATAGCGATGGTTTCCGTAGACCCCGCTGCTGAAGCCGTTGTGTCTCGCGCTGAGGAAGTCCCCTCAAAGACTCCCGGGCATGACGTTCCATTCGATCTGTTCCAGCTCTGTAAGATTCCAACCCCGTCCATGCGTCTTCTGGGGTATGATGAAAATGAGTGCTACCATCCAAAATTATTCTCAGTTTGGCTGGGAACAACAGGGAGTACTGGAGACCTTCCGATCTCAGCTCTTTTTTAATCGCCATGAAGGACGCGCGGCGGCGCTGGACCTCAAACATTTAATCCGGAAAGATAGTCACTTTGCCATTTCCGACTTGATGTGGGCCAAGTCTCTGTCCTTATAATGCAGCAGTCGGGCTGCCACCGGGCGGGGAGGGCGTCCCAGCTGTGGCGGCTTCGCAGGCACTCTGTGTGCTCGCTCTAAGGTGTAGAAAGGAGACAATCCTTCCGGGGCTACCACAGTCCTCAACCAGTTCTCCATGTCTGACCCCTCCACTTTTTCAGGCAGCCCACCACGCGAATGTTATTCCGCCGATTTCTACTTTAGTGTCCTCAGCACGTTTCTCCAGTGCCAGTATACGTTCCAAAGCATCTATCATTTTGTTCGCCAACACCGTTTGGGCTGGTGCCACATCCTGCCGTATTCCCTCTACTTGTTTCACTCTCTGTGAGCTTAGAGTGATCCGCTCTCTGGAGGCCAAGTCCCGTCGCCACTTGAGCAATGTCTTGTTGCAGGGCCGTGCGTGAATCCGCAATCGCCGTCAATATTCGATCAAACTGCTGCTGCATCCTGGGGTGTCTCTAAGTTATCTAACTCAGTTTGGGTTGGTTCTTCGCTGCCCGGTAGATGATGCACACATCCGTCTTCCCTTTTGTTTTCCCCATGCTCAGGTCCTCCAGCACGAGTCCAAGGATTTATAGGCACACCATAGCGTCCCGACCGCCTAATGAGTACCAGTCCTCCAAGTCCACCCCGGTCAAGATCCGGAGTCCTGCTCGCCAGGAGGGACCTTGCTCAGTAGCGTAGGTGCCCCAGCATGCGGAGCGCTATAGTTCCCCAGCTGAGTCAATTCAGGAGCCGTGTCCTTGCCATCAATCTCATGCCACAATATTGCGTTCTTGCACTCATGTTCGTTACTATCAGTAGAGGAACAGCTCCTCGCACCCGGGAAGAGGCCTAAGCATGTATCCTCCACAGCCTCTGGCCCTTCTCAGGTTATGCTTCCTTCTCTGCTCCAGGCAGGGGCCAGTCTAAGCGTTTCTGGACGCTATCTCAGGCCCAGAACTCAACTGTGACTCCCCTCCTCCGGGGCTGTCTCAAAGCTACTGAGCTCCTCGGATTGCTTCTGGTTGCTCTGCCTTGGAGGCTATAACATCCGCCACAGTCCCCTTCCGCTTCACTCAGTGCTCCTCTGCTTGCCACCTCTCAGCGTCAGGGGCCACAGCACCAGGGCGTCAGTGTTCCAAACAGCTCTCACTGCATGGTCCTCGTTATGGGCCCCCAGCCGCCCCCCTGCGCACACTCCCGCCGCAGCTTGCAAGCCGCAGCCGTCCCCGGTGCCCAGCGCCCGCCTTCGCGGCCTGGAACTCCGGGTCAAGCCGCACCCCACTCACCGAGGCAGGTTCGGTAGTGCCGCTGCTCCACTGCTCCCGCCAGTCGTTCCCACGACTCCGCACCCTCTCCGGCTCTTGTGATGCAGCCCCAGGGTGTCGGGGTCTCAGGGTTCGTGCCTCCAGCCTCCGCACCTTCTCAGCTGCAGGCAGGATGGCACCGTTCACACACCTCCTGTGTGTGGCCCCAAACCAATCCACAACTGGGCCTCCGTTTTGCTTCCCCTACTATTCCAATAACAATCGGGCCCCTCAGCTGGCGGCTCCTTTCAGCCCCCATTCCTAGCTCGGCTTTTGCATCGGCCGCACCGCCGCCATTTTGAGTCCCTCTGCTGCTAACAACGTCGGGCTGGGAAACTGCGATAACTCCCGATTTAAGCCGGGTTTACTGTCAGAGTAGCGCCAGGACAGGTCCGCACCACTCCTAGTTTACTCGGTGCCACCAGGCGGGTCTGAGAACTGCTTTTAGTCAGGATTATTACGGGGATCTTCGTGGAGCTTGGCGCTCACGCAGCCTGCTCCATCGGCCTCCAAGCTCCAAGCCATGCCCCCCCTTAGTCAACTAACGCATAAGTATGCGACCACTATTCATTTCCGAGGATTCCCAACAGAAACTAAATAAGGTCTGAAAGTTCAACTGGCAAAACAAAACCCCTAGGACATCAATTAAGAAACAGAGGATCCTGGTGAACCTGGGCGGCGTAAACCTGGCTGATTTTAGAAACTATCAAACCGCATTTCTAGCTAAACAGGGCTCCTTTTGGTTCTCCCAATTGCTGGACTATACCCCTTCATGGCTCTCAGTTGAAAAAGAGATCCTTGAGGATATACACATCATTATGCTTTAAACCACAAAAATGAGACCTTCCCACCATGCCAAATATATATATTCAACAACACTAAACAGGCACTAGTAAAGATAGACAAACTTCTAGCAGTCCCAATAAATTCATCTAACCTTTTTTTGCTCTAGAACATCCCCAAATTTAAAAGACACCCTAGGCTTGTGTACTGGCATTCCTGGTCCTACAAGGGCATCCACATCTTAAAAACAGCTCAGTAAACAAAACTCACCATTCTCCTTCAAAGAAATACAACACCAGTATATTCTGATGGAGTTCGATTTTTATGACTTTCTTCTGCTTAAAGCCTGTATAGCCAAGTCCATGTACTACCACACGGAACCCACTCTACCTATACTTGTATGCTCACTCAACAACTTCAGTCATTAAATCGCCAAATGTTACCACCTTTTAAAAGCCGAATCCACTCGCCTGAACTATGCCTTATTAAGGAAATGGGAGGAGACCAATAGCGCCGGATGACTGGAGTTTGATTTGGAAATCGGCTGTTTCTCACAAAATTGCCCCTTCCTTATCCCAAACTAAATATTGTTTTCTTCACAGATCATTTTGGACATCCTCATGTCTACACAAGATGTCCCTCAGAGAAGATCCAACATACTGGAAAAGCAATAAAGAGATCGGAGACATACCTCATCTACTTTTCCACTGCAGCTCGGTCTTCCTATTTTGGGATAAGGTCTATAACTTATCAAGACTCTGTTTACATTCAAATTAAAGTGTGACTTTACATCTCTCATTCATGGATTTTTGAAACCACAGGTCAATTTGCCTAATGATGGGCTGCTAAAAGACATCCTACTGACTGTGGGCTGTATTTTTGTGCTCAATAATTGCTGCACCCTTTAAGGCATGGCTGAACAGGATTTCGCAACTAGGAGGAGCTGACATTATTGCATTCCATACTCACCCTGGAGACCGCAGCACAGTCTGTGGTGAATGCTGGATAACTTCTTTACTAGTAATAAACCTCCCTGAAGTTATCCTCCGCCAAGTTCAATATTACACTCAGAGTTAGATGTTCGAGTTTAGCACTTCTTTTTACTTACTACCGCCCACACAACAGGGAGGAAGGTACTGGCTTTTATACTTACATGCCTTTGGCCTTACCTACCGTTGCCCTGTATGTTCCAGAGATAGATCTGTATACAATAGGCTTTATCTGCATCGTCTCATGGAATGCACACCATTTATTAGATTTCTGTACTCTCGGATGTACTACTTTATCATGTTGTCTGATGTCTAAGGATATAAACACGGACAAGATTGCCTACAGACTTGCCCTGTCAATTGTTGTCTACTTCTTTCTTTCTTTCTTTTTGTTTTACCATTAGTATGCTGTGTTACATTGTTTGTTCAACTTATTTCATTGCAATATGAGGCATGTATCACTGTCTCATTACTGATTTTCTATAAAAAATCAATAAAGAATTTAATATAAAAAAACTATTTAGGACCATGTTTCTGTATCAGGGATGCCATTCAGCAGTTCCATTTATTTCAAGAACATGCTTGTAAAAATAAAGGAAACCAACATTTGATGTGGGCCAGACAATTAGGACCAAGGTGATCCACCACATACCAACAGATTTACTAAAAAGATAAATTTGATGTTCCTCTACTTTAAAGGTAATTTTTGTTTTTTACCAAACAACTGCTGACAACTGTATCAGTCTGGAACTGCATCTAGTGCGTAATGGCAGCAAACAGCTATTATTTTGGTGCCGTAGGTAAGTCCTATCGGCTTACCTGTTTTTCTCTATCCAACATTGTGGGGAACATCTGTTATGTGAGCCATGTGTTGGACAATGAATGCAGTTACTATCTGCAGGTATGTTAGATGATAACGAACTTTCGCGAAAACTTTGAGTAAACCTAAGCAAACACCAGCACAAATATATTGAAAACACAGTAGATATATAATGGAAGGCACTTAGATTATTAGCAAGCGCAGTCAATAAAGTAGGCTACATTAATGAACACAAGTATCTTCTTACGTCGCTTTCGTTGTCAAAAAGTAGAAAGGCAAATGACTCCTTCAGTTCCTCTTGTGTATAGCCACACTCTTTCTTCTGCTGAGCAAACTTTTTAAACTGCGTTCAAAAAAATAAAATAGACAACAAGCTTTAAAACAACCTGAAAATGCACAACAATAACTTTTTGTCTTTAGTCCTTAGACATCAAAATGTTACCTCTTCTGTGAAAATTTCATTGGTCACCACACTCGCTTGGCTGTACCGGAAACAATTTTTAGACGCTGGAACCAGGAAACTACTCTGCAGCAATGAACAGATTGCATCAAAGGTAGGATCTGAATCTGGTCCCACTTCCTGAAACACTGGAGGTAAACAAGACATGGTAAAATCAACATAACACAAAAATCACAAGGCAATTAGCAGTACACCTACATTGAGTCCCACAGACCTAGATAGGATTAAACATTTCTGCAAAGTTAGATAATCATCCCTTCTAAAGTACTGTATCTATCATAATACAATAGGGAATTACTGCAATATGTTCAGTGCTGTTTTGTCCCAGTGCTAATTCAATATATGTGACCAGTTCAAAACCAGTTATTGCCTCTTGTTTTTATTCACCTTCGCGCTCAAACAATTTGGCACAACTAGAACTTGTGCTACTATCAAACAGATGTAGTTACAGAAAGCACCATTTGAACATTCTAAACAAATGTTCTTATCAACATAAACGCAAATATAGCCATTTTGGAACAAACATGGCTGACACACTGATCAGCGGAAGGCATAAGAAGAACTATGTTTTCCAGTTGCATAGCAGTACTACTATCTAGTTTAAGAGTGCAAGCATCATAAAAAAAAATTAAAAATTGGGGGGGGTGAGGGGGTAATTGTTTAGGCCCCACCTCTGAAGAACTGACCACCAGAGCGTTGAGCTGCCAGTGTTCCACCTTGCATTACTGTATTTGTTTAAGCTATGTTTGGAGGGCGTCAGAGGTAGATTTTTATATTTTACTTCTGAATCAAAACAAGCCTTCTCATGCCTAGCTCAGAGACCGTAGAACTCTATTTCTGATCACCGTAGACTGAATCCCAAACAGTTGAACACTTAAAATCTTAGAAACGGTAGAAAGGAAACCTTAACAAAAAGCCAAACACGTGTCTTCAGAACAACATTTAAAAAATCAAACAACTTACACCGGTAACTAAGAAGCTGTTGTGTTATCATTAAACAGAACACTACTTACAGTCTTCTATTCAGTTGTAAAGCATGTCACAGTAGGAGATTTATCAGTTCCTCCACACCAGAAATAATACATTTCAGAACAAAAAGGGAATCCAACTTCAGAGGAACGAATTTTAAAGGATGGAGCTTCATAAACACGTGTTGTCAAACGGATCTACTCTTGAGTACATTTCCAATTATGCGGATAAGTTCATAACAACCTACGTAAAACAAACTACAATCGGTTTTCAGGAAAACAAAATGTGTACTTTTCAGCCAGCATGCAAAATATTCCTCGTAAAGTTGTTTAGAACCGTGACAGTAATCATCAATATAAACCAGATTTTTAATAGACAATCAGTTTGAGTTCTTGCTCTTAACACCATAAGTCTTTGAAACAAATATTTTGTCTTCAATGGACTACATGGCAGGTACAGGCTTTCCCCCCCCTACTACACAAACTGAACACTGGAATGTCACAAAGGGATAAGAAAAGGAATGACAAAAAGATTTTCAGAAGACAGGTCTGCAAGAATACATAACACAACACATCAGCTATGTTATGGATTCAGTGGAAGATTAATGAAGAAATCGGCATAGAATTTCAAATGATACAGGTTTAAGAGGAAGCAGTGATATTAAACTGTCAATTAAATCTTGATTAACTGAAAACTTGGCACAAAAACAACCAGATGATGTAACGAATGTCATCTGTTTATCCCTCCAACAAACAGATAAAGTATAAGTCAGAAACAAGCTTAGGTAGTAGACTGATCTTAGAAAGTGCAACAGGATAGCCCGCTACACATTTGTTCTATATAGGTAGACATGAATCCGTGTGACAGCTGTAATATATATTATAATGTAACTAGAATATTTGCTGTAGTGGATAAGATAATTCAGTATTCAGATGAGATACTTGAGCAGCCCTTTCAGAAAATGTACAACTGATACCATTTCGGTTTTAGATCTCGCCTAGGTAGCGTTTGCGCTGTCTCTTCGAGACATGATGTAGCTAGGATTTGGGTTCGAAAAAAAAGCCCAACTTTTTCATTGGTTCTTGTTGTTGTCCTATAGAAATGCTGAATTTTCATTGGTAAATACATGTAGTAATCCCTCCTTTTGGAATTGTGTATCCTCCCATGAGGACTGCCCCTCTTACTATTTTTCTTACTATTCAGGTTATTTATACTCAGAGATAACTTTTTTTAGTTGGCCTGCCTCTTTGCTTGTTAACTGTTACAACTATGCCACCTGTGTTAGCTGTGCCAACTCCAATAAAATGCAAGACCTATTGCATTTGCAATGCTTAATTAAGATATTAGTAAATTAAGATGATAGCTTGCAAGTCTGAGTTGTACTGCTCAAGATTGTTAAAAACATTTGAAGAGTGTAGAATTGTTAATGTTTTAAATTCTAAATATTTGTTGTGTTATTTGTCTTAATTATTAGGTAAATAATGGGAGAAATGTAATGTATTTGAAACTCAATTTGAGAATGTTTGCCACTAAGAGCCGCATATGAACCCACTTTACTTAAATAAAACTCAATTTCTGTTGTCATTTTCTTTCGTTTTCTACATTTTTTCAGAGCCTTTGAGCAACCATTGTTTGAGGATTCAATCAATACTTGGGTGAAACTGGCTTGCAGGGTTAGAGCCCATCATTCAGTCTACACCAGGTTTCAATAATTAACGCTTTGGCTCCTTCTTGGTAGGTTGGCAGTCCCCTGAGAAGGTGTAAAAAGTTACAGTGCTTGCAAACTAACATCACAATTCTACACCACAAAACAAACGCCACTATCCACAACCAGTAACAAATAAAAAAAAATACATAAGTTAAAACAGTAAGCATTCAACAGAAACTAAGTTGCATTTAAAACTAATAGAAAGCCAAAAATAAAGAAAAAAGTATCTCAAAGTAAAACTTATAGTTCCAATGTTACATTTTGAATAACCTTAAAAAGGAAATGTGAAAATATAGCAAAAAACAACCTAATGAAAATTAAAAAACACATATGACTCAACATTAATGGGTAATCCCAGCAAAGGAGATTGTAACACATTACAGATGTCCTAAAAATATCGTAAATAGTAAAATTGGTCAAGTTCAATAGTTGAAATGGACATGTTAAATCGGTCAGAAAAAATTTGCATTTCAAGAATCATTTCCACTCCTGCCACTCTAAATATTTCAATCTGACCGTGCTTTGCAAGTACAGCAGCGGTGTATGCATAGTTCTGTTTCTCTGAATGCATGCAATATATGGCCAAATTGCAAATGGGTCTGAGTGGTTGTTTTTGACTTCAGTAACAGCATTTCAAGAAGCATATGTATGATTGTTAAATAGACCAGCCTAATATGTTACTTGGCCATTTCTGCTGCAGACTGATGATAATTTTGGCATGCATTAACAGAAGAATTCAGGTACGTCTCCTGGATCAGAAAAAGATCAAGGATGTTTTATTGTAAGTCGTCGTTGCTTTAAGATGGTACTAGCATATAAAACCCTTAATGGGAGAAAGGACGAACTGGAAGATGGAAGGGAGTAAAGACTGCTGCTACACTGCACTTTGAGAAATCTTTGGGCAGTGTTCTATAATATATTTGCAGTGGCAATTCACTATTTCTACAGTTTATTTCAGTAATTGTATTCTTTCCGTTGTGTCCCTTCTAGAGTGGGAAACATCAATATTGCAATTTTACAGTTTTGGACTTGCGTATAGTAATCAAATCCGAACATGCGAGGTTTCTGACATTTTAAGGCGATCCACAGGTACTTTCGGAATAATGGGTAAAATTATTTTAAATGTGCCTTATAGCATTAACTGGGGGAATCCGGAGTTAATGGGTAAAATTACTATTTTGCTTCATAATTTGAGTGTGGATGAAATTATGATTTATTAAAGATTAGCTTAAGCAATCGTGGGTGGATGGGTATGTGTGTGTTTATGAGGAACCAGCCCACTGTACATGGTAAAGGTACAAGATCAGCCCTGGGTCAATATGACACTTGGTGAGGAGGGTCTGTGGATAGTTCGTTGCCAGAAGGGGGAAAGCATATATATTTCTACCTGGTAGATTACCGTTTGGGATGGGTGGTGGTATGAGCGATGTTTACCACTAGAGTATTAGTGAATTTCTACTGAAAGATGTTAATGAAGAAGGGAATCCCTGCTGTAAGTTCAATGGATAAAGGAGCATTCTTGAGGAAATTATGGTGAAGCACCAGAAGACTACATTGTACTATCCACAAGTGAATTGGTGGACTGAGTGTGAGAACAGGATGATTAATGAATGTTTAGAACTAATGGCGGAATTGTTTTATATAGGTAGACATGAATCAGGATGACAGCCGTAATATAATGAACCTAGAATATCTGCAGTAATGGATAATATCATTCAGTATTCAGATGAGATACTTGAGCAGCCCTTTCAGAAAATGAAGAACTGATACCATTTTGGTTTGAGGTCTTGACTAGGCAACGCTAGCGCTAGTGCGGTCTCTTCGAGACATGCTGTATCTAGGATATGGGTTCGAAAAATGCCCATCTATTTCATTGGTTCCTGTTGTCCCTAATCTCATGTGCCTGAAAAAAGCAAGTATCTTCTGTCTTATCAGTGACAATTTCTTAGCAAATTCTTCAGAATGTTCCTTATTAAGTACATGGTACCATCCTCACCAAATAGATCATCCAACTGCTGCTCAAACAGGCTACTGAGCTGAGTGTAATAGTCTGACATCTCTAGGCATCATGACTGCTTCTTTCAACATTAATGTATTGGACATTCCTACTTCATTAACCATGCCACCAACTCGCCAGTCTGTTCACTCTTTTCTTTTAGGATATCAGCTCTCTGTAATAGCAAACTGGCTTTCATGAATTCAATTTACAGATTTTAGGGTCTCTCTCAGTGTCATTTTCCAGTGCTTAAGAATCCGGAAAACACATCAAGGAACAAGAGGCTTGAAAAGAGATTGGCAGACATGGAAAGATATGCTTTCGCAATGAACTTACATGAAAAATGGGTATTTAGAAGAAGTTAGAGGAGTACGTTTGAAAGAGTGGAAGGGGCTAACAAGGGCGAGGGGTTTAAGCAGAGCGAGGCATGAGGACGAAGGAGCTCCAAATGCTGAATTGTTTTGCACGTGTACAGCTATTCAATCCAACTTGGAAGGATGAAACCCCCATCTTGATTTAAGGCGCTCCTACACATGTTCCTTTATCAGATCACTGTGGAGATATTTTACAAACATTCGAATGAGTGCATATAAAAAGAATGAGTGCATAAAAAAACAAGTCCGGCAAACGCGCAGGTGTAGCATCCTGCAAGTGGAGCGCTCATAACCGCAAGCCGTACACATGCATAGCATCCTGTTCTATAATGATTTGTGACTTTAAAGGTATCTAGAGATGGTTTCATGGCCACGCGCAAGCCATGGAGTAAAGCCTCATTAGCTCCAGGAAGAGGACAGGAGTGCAATAGCTTCTGAGCGAGCAGGAAGGGTGGTGGCAAAATGTTCGATTCAGCAGAAAAAAAGACGAAATTTTGTAAAGTCGTCTGATTTCCCGCCCCTCTCCAGGAACGTTTTAGCCCTACTCGCGGGGCTTTGAGGGAGAGAAGCCAAACCTAGCCCTCCCCCTCGCCTCACTGGGAGTTCCTTCTCTTCTCTATTGATCTTTTAATTATGACACTAGAGATTCAGGGCAGAAGGTTTATTTTGAGCACCAAAATTTCAAGCGCAAGTGGAAATGATATGACAGCATTGGAACAATATAGAACAAATTGGGGGGGGGGAAACTCTCTTGGTGTAGCTCGCGGGTTAACAAGTGGGAGGGGTGGGGGGAGTGTGGCCGAGAGCACACACAGCGTTTCCCTTGCAGGAGCGAGCAGGGGCACCATCTGTTTGAAAGTTAATTACAAACAGATCATTTCAAAACTTGCTCCCGCAAGAGACTCGCCAAACAGCAATGCAAAGCGTGCAAGTTTTTGGCAGAAAAAGCAAATCTATTCTTTAAGGTCTTCTCCTATGCAGCACATGCGTGCTGTGTAGGCGAGACCTAAAAATGGGCAACCCGGACAAGGGACAGCCTCGTCTTACATTTGAAGCGAAAGAAATTGCAAAAAAAAATGCGCAAAATGATCAGGGCGACAAGGAACAGTCCCTAGCCGTGCTAGACTCAACTTGCAGCGACGCTTCAGGCCATGCAGCAGAGCCTTATGTCCATAGACAGTAAAATGACACCTTGAACCAACGGATGGATTCCATGGCGGCCAAGCTGGATAGACAAACCTCCAAAATCACAGAGGCGGAGCAGAAGATTTCGAATGTAGAAGATGGTGCAAGCATCTCCTCTCCATCATTCAGGTCAAAAATGAATTTTAGCGGCGCGTTCTCGTTGTAGCAACATTTGCATAATCGTATTCCGGAGTCCACCGATACTGGAAAGATGGAGGAATATGTAGAACAGATGCTTATCGAACTGTTCAGCCAAGAAAGCTTCTCAGCATTGTTTGTAGTCGAGCGTGCCCACAGATCTTTGGCACGAGGCCGCCTCGTGGTGTGCCCCCCAAGGCGACAATTGCCAAGCTTTTAAATCACCGTGATTGAGAGACAATCCTCCGTCAGGCCCGCGAGAAAGCGGATATAAACTACTGGGGTTTCCAGGTGTCCTTCTACCAGGCTTTACAGCTGCGGTGCAAACTGCAAGGAGAGAATATACAAAAGCGAACATCACATATGCCATGTTATACCCAGCAAGACTGCGGATTGACTAAGAAGGACAGCAAAAAATCTGAAAAAACCATTCACCAAACGTTCGCAGGAATTGATAGACTCGGATCAAGAATGAAGACAGACTGTCCCTTTGAGCCTACACAAAGAACGAGAATATGATGCAGACTTATACGGGGTAACTGGTGCGGACTGTAACCCGTACCGCCTGGCCACCTCAACGATGGAGGCTGTTGGGGCTCCTAATGCCCCTCCAGTGGGTGATCCCCGCTTTTCTTTTTCTCTTAAGCGGGTTTCCTGAGGGCTGGGGGTGGGCTCAGTTATACACTGTCCTCAACACATTTAGGATGCTGTTGTGGGTGGGATGGGGTAGGGGGTGGGGAGTTCCCTTTTCATGTTTTGTATGACTGTTCTATATGGCTTGCTGCCATCTTGGCATCTCTTTATTTGGTATTTGGCCGCATATGGATGGTCCATATGTCTAGGATATGTTAGATGGCTGGGGTTACAGAGACAGATAGTGCTTCCATTGCATGTGTGACGTGGAATGTGCACGGGCTGTATTGTCCCAAGAAAATAAGACAAGTTTTAGCACAACTCGACAGACACTGCATCAAGGTAGCTCTCCTCCAGGAGATACATCTTACTAAACACAATGAGATTAGGATGGGTACGGACTGGGCGGGGTATCGAATGTTTTCTTCGTACTCATCCTACGCAACAGGGGTGGCTATACTAGTCAAGAAAGGCACTCCCTTCACGGTGCTCAACTCAGCCATAGATGGCAACGGAAGGTATGCCATTGTCCATGGCAAACCTCATGGGATGCACATCACCATAGTGAACACCTGTGGGCCCAACACAGACAAACAAAATTCTATGAGGAGCTGCTGAGAGTACTGCGAGAGTGGCCAGAATCAAAAATAATATGGGGTGGAGACTTCAATACACATTTAGATCACTCCAAAGATAAATCGAGCCAGCAAAGAGGCTAGCCTAGGGCTGCTAATATCATTATAGCGGGAATGGAGGAACTCAGGCTTGTGGACACGTGGAGAAAGCAAAATGTTGACACATTAGAAGGGACATGCATGTCCACTGGCCATGGAAGTTGGTTGAGGCTAGACCACTGGCTCCTCAGTGAAGGGGCCAATACGTGAGTGTCTAACATAGCTAGACTACCCAGAACTCTGTCAGACCACAATCTGGTCAAGCTCACACTACATATCCAGACTATGATCCCCTGTCAGTTTACTTGGAGATTTAGAGCTGAGGCGCTGCTTGACCAGACATCCACTCTCTGGGAGGCTTTTAAAGCCAAAATCAGAGGGACTTGTATCAGCACAAATGCAGGCATATTATGGTATATCAGGGGGCGGCTCTCGAGGATGGACACTTTCGAGAGCGGCATTATGCCTGAATATTAGAGAATCCTAAGATTATAATCGAACAAGTTTATCCTGATCTATACAGTACATTTACTAACAATCCCTGAAGAAACCCCAGTCCGGATGGCCGTGTAAAGGGGCGAAACACGTGTTGGCTGTTCGGTTCACTCACTATCATGGATAGAGTGACAACACCACTATAAACAACCTACAAAGCGAATTAATGTGTGATTGGAATTTTTCCGCAAAGAGTACAGAAATCGAATCTTGCCCTTACAATCCTGTTTGAACAAGGTGGATCGGGCTGCCGCTCTCACTGGCAGACAGAATTGCTCTCATTAAAATGATAGCACTCCCATGCTTTCTGTACCTTTTTAGTAATATACCCATGAGGCTTCCCAGTCAATAAAAAAAAAATCTACTCTTACAATTGCTGAAACTGGTCTACGGCGGCGAACAACACCGGATAAGCTGGAATACACTTACATTGGACTACAAAAAAGGCGGCTTTGGAGTCCCTGACCTGTACCAACCTATTACCTTTTACCCAAAATCCCCAAACCGACTAGTTGTAGTGTCTCATTCGTTCTCCTCCAAAAATCACAAAATGGTCAGGGGCATTAGGTGTTAGGGAACAATAGATGTAAAATCTTGGCCTGAAGTGAGGTGAAGTTAGGTATGTGTGGGAATGTGTTGTGGTAGTGATAGAACTGTGTGGTGACGAGTCGGTAATGTTGCTGTGTGCATGGATAGGACAGCAGGGTGTTTCCCCACCAAATATCTTCCAGATGTGTGATCCCTATCTTATCCCACTGGGTAAACTCAGTAAACCGGTCACATGTTGTAGCCTGATCCCCTGCCATAATGTGGGTCATCCCATTAAGCCCACGATCCCATTTAATGAGGTGAAGGGCAGCTCTCCATCAGAGCAGAGTCACTCGGTGCAATCGGGGTGGGAGCGGCGGATCTTGTTCCCATATAGAAAACCCAGGAAGCCATCCAATCCCAGCAAGTATAATTCCATGCGATACGTAGAGTCAGCCCAACCACGACTGAGCCACTCATTTATAATCGCAATCTGTGTGGCTCGATAATTGTTTTAGACGTCTGCCATTCCCGGTTCTATGTCATAGGGAGATTGCCTGCCATTATCAAAGATCCCCGATGGTGACCCCGGCCTATAAAAAGGCTACAATCTTCACAGTTATTGTCTGGAACCACCTCTTGGGGGTCGGGTGGGGAAAGTTGGCGAGGACAAACAGAAAATGTGGAATGTTCATCATTTTGCTAATGCCACCCTCCCCACAGTGTTCAAAGGCAAGCACTCCCAGCACCCGGGATCCCTCTTCAGCCCATCCACAAGGTGCCCGACGTTTAGGCTCCACACCAACTCTGGAAGATAAAGATGTCCAGGTGTTTAAACGAGAGGCGGTGTATCGGAATCTCCTGACACCATGAATGTTCCTACGCATCTGCCCCAATGAGAACCAGCACGGACTTGCCTGTGTTGACCAGCAACCCAACACCTCCCTGTATTACCGAAGATTCTTTCGGTACCCAGAGCCCGAAGACCGCGGATCTGCCATAAATAGCAAATCGTCTACATAAAGTGCAATGCATTGTTCCGGTCCATTCCCCCAGGCCCACCCTCTCACCCGAGCGTCACATCTAATCAGCCATGCCAGGGTTTCAGTCGTTAAGGCAAATATGAGCGGAGAAAGTGGACAGCCGTGCTGGGTGCCTCTGCGAATGGGGAAAGATGGAGATCGCATTTCGTTCACCCGAACTTGGACAGTAGATGCGGCTTATAAGAGGTCTATTAATTTGTGAAAGTAAGGCCCAAAGCCTACACCTCACAGAACTGCTGCAAGAAAACCATGCAACTGTATCAAATGCTTTCTTAAAATCTATTAGTAGTAACGCTGTGGGACTGGCAATAGGATGTACTTGGGGCAGACCAGCTGCCCTCTACAGATGCAGTGGCCAGTGCTTCTATTCAGCATGAATCTCCATTGATCTGGGTGTATCAGTTGGGGAAGAGCTTCAGTCAGTTGGGCCCCCACTATCTTTGCATATACCTTAAATGGCAGCGAGAATCTTAGAAGTCAAAGATAAGCAGAATACCTCAGTTTTGAGGTCACGTATCATATCCTCCAAGGTTTATTAAAATATTTAAGTGCAGTACAGAAAGCAAAAACATAGTTGGTCTCAATAAATTAGTGATAGGACTCAGAAATCAATTGGCATTGGGTTCTTAGCATTTAAAATTAGATGCAACATAGTCCAAATCTGAAAAATAGGCTTGTCCAGAATGTGCAGCAAACCAAAGAGAAACCGCTAGCATCCATAGTAGAGACCCAAAATAATCAGGTTTACCCACAAAATCAGAGCGGTCTGGTACATTCTATAAAACATTTTACAATGGAAAGCAATGAAAATCGAAGTCTGCATGGGATGAGCAAATATTACAATATATTGTCAAATCACATTACAGCATTATTAAATGTCATACATTGCAACCATCCTAGCATTGTCTCCCTAAATGAATACTAATAAGTTCCCCTCTGATCTAATGTCATTGGAGGTGTCAGTAAAAACCTGGTTACATAAACAATGAGACTCGTAAATGAATAGCCTAAAGTCAGTGAGCATGGATGAGCCTTGAAAAGTAAGTAAATACTTCCTCGAAAATTATTCGAGAACAATGTCATCACAAAACCACAGTGTACATTGTTCTGCGTCATTGTAAAATATAAACACATAAATATTATGAATGTAGCCATGCAAATGCAAGATGGAGTTGAGACCTAGGTTTACCCATGCGAGAACATAATTCTATACATCACAATATGATCATTTTAATTGTTAAAGAATTTTTGTTAATAAGTAAATATAATTCTAATCAGAAAGTAGCTATAACATCATATTTCCTGGCTAAGTGGTAGGAGTCTCCATGGATTCCTTTCCTACACTGGCTGTGGCACAGTGGGTTATTTAATGCACTGGCAGCGTTACTGCATTGATTGCATAACATGGTAAACAATTGTCTGGTGTTGATTTCTTCACTGGCTGATAGAGGGAAATGTTTGGGATCAATTTCTAGGGTGGTGGGGTGCAGGGTAAAGGGGGAATCTGTTCTATTATTCTATGCATTGATTGAGGTTAACCTCCTTTTCCTTTCAGTGTGGATTTGACACAATTTCTACAGCTTTTCTGTGTGCACTGAATGAAGGCAGTGTAGCTTTCACTGGCTTCCCTTTACACATTGGTTAGGGGAGGTGCATATGTCAGACGTTATTTTCTGCACTAAAACAACAAGTATTTGTTAGCAAATTATTTTTATAGTGGCAGGAGAGAGGATACTTTTACTAACTAATGTTTTATTTCCTTTTAGATTATTGATGACTTCGCTTTTTATGGAATTATTTTTTCACTTGCCAAGGGCAGGAAACCCATTCCTGTCCTTACGGTAGAGGATAAGGTAATCATTTTTTTGGGGCACTTCATTTGAAGCACAACTTATAGTAAATTGCATTCCTGCATGAACGTTACTTTCTTTTTCATCGACTGATGATGGGGAATATTCCTACGTAAATGAGTAAAGCACTAACTGGAGTGGGCTTAGTTTGTACTGCTCAAGTAAAAGAATCTTTATTTTTTTTGTCCTGGGGTATTTGTGTTTCACTTAAGTCGATTTATGACTACTTTAAAGGAAGGATTCTGCAAGAAAGTCTGTGACTTGCTCGTTCAGCGCAGTCCACCTGGAACCTCGGGTATCTACTAACAAGTAACAGAGAACTAGTTTTCTCTGATTTGCTTAAACTGTATGGCCTATCAGCATATGGCTACCCACGATTATCAAGTCTCATATTTTCTTCTGGAGGGGTTGGCACTCTTGTGTTGCGACTGGGATTTCCCCTGCATTGTATACTGCGTGTACCATTGCCCAAATACACTCAACTGCATTCAAATTTGGTATCCTAGCTTTTTGTTGCCCCTGCAAACATGCTGATGTAGTTTTTGGGCTAGGTCTACCCATGGAACTGCTACCTGTGACCTGAAGGGACGCACCAAGCGTGCCCTCATAAAATGCACTGGACTACTGTCTATGTCCCAGGTTGATCACATAAAGCAGTGGTGGCAATGTACTAAGTTTGGAGATTGGGTACATACAAAACACACGAAGCTACAGCAAGGCTGGAGCAAGATGACATTTGTGTAACATTGGAATGTTACCCAACTCGATAGTTCATCGGTCGGCTGCAATGCCTGAGCTATACGAGGTACGCGAGAAGAAGCCTGTGTAATCGTGGAGAGCCAGGAAAGCAACCGCTACTATCCAGGATGAAATGGAAGCTATAGAAGTCAAGATCGAAAGGGCAGCTTGGATCAGAGAACCCTACTTATCTGGCTTCTGTGGTGACTCTCAGGCTGACAAGGTGTTTTCTCCATTTTATGACCAAGGTGCAGCGGGCACAAAGAAGTCCTTGCCCGGGGTAGTTAGTTTCACCGAGTCTGGAAGAGGGTAGCCTTTAATTAATTTGTTCTCAGCAACCAGGAGTAAAGGCATAAAAGTAGTAGATCCAATGCTTGCCTCAGATATTGTCAAGGCTACTTCAGCTGAAGCTTAGGCGGCAATCCAGAGCGAGCTGATAAGCAATAAGAACGGTGAGCCTAATGCCACAATAATAGCCGCACCCTTGGATGAGCAAGAGTTGGTGCCCCCAGCAGCTCTACCTGGGAGAGTGACTAGAACAATCAGATAGTAGTCTTGCTTCCTTCGGTCAGGTCGATACTGGTGGTCGGGAATTGATATTGCTGTACCCCAGGAGATATTTGTCTCTCTCGCAGGGTAAATCAGGGGGAACAAAGCAAGAAGCAATGTTTTCCCCGGATATAAAGGGGGATAAATTATTTTTATTGACTGATGATTCTGGGTTGTCAATTACCGGAAACGTATCTCCAAGTGATCCTGTCCATTCGGACTCAAGTGCCAGTAGCTTATTGGAGGCATCACCTTTACTAACACAAAGAAAAAGTAAAATAAAATCTTCATTAAAAAAAGAGGGAGGAAAAAGGGAAGCACCGACAAGGAAAAATAGGCCGGAGAGACATTTCAAAGCTGAGATGGGATTACTCTGCAATGCAGTTGGCTTATATAGATGGAGAAAAGAGTGACAAAGATCTGGCTATGGAAAGACGTGCAGAAATTGCAGGCAGGGCAGCAGGGTCAGAGTTGAGCAACACTGTAAAGCCCTCCCTTACTGTAATTCTCTCCTTCATCAAACAGATGCCGGAGGAAGCCCAAAGCCACAGCCATCGGGCCCGACAAGCATCAAAGAAACTACAGGGTGCGATAAGGGAGAGAAGTAAGACATGCTCCGACATATCTGAAAGGATGTCAATGGTGAAAGTGTGGACAGAGAGCCTTGAAATGGAGGTTGCTGCTTTTAAAACTCAGAAGGCATCTCAGGAACCTATGATGGATGAGTGATGTGGAAACTGGAAGACTAGGAAAACAGGCAAAGAAGAAACAACTTGAGACTTTTGGGGGTGCGTAAAGGCACTGAAGGGGGTAATGCTATGTTATTTTTAGTGAACCTTTTAAAGGGCGCCTTTCCAGATATGACAAAATGGGAATGGGATAAAGAAATACAAAGAGCACAACGTGTCCCCTAATGCTGAAAAATCAACATTCAGGTAACTCAGAACGGCCACAAGCAGTACGTGTACATTTTGGCAATTTCCTGTTGAGACAGCTTATTTATGATTAGGGCTCCCGGTTCAGGAGTGGGTAGTATGTCTGTAGTTTGGCAAAATCCATGAGCACGTATGTGTCAAATAGGTCTCCAACCCTTTTGCAATAAGAATCCTGCCATGCCTTAAATCCAGAGCGTTCTAATGCGGCCCAATGCCCGGGGAAAGTCCGGGTTGCCTATCAGTGGGGTCTGCGGGGATAGTGGAGAGGTTGCGTCTCAGCAGTACCTTGTCCCAGACTCACAGTATCGATCTCGTGACCGGGGAAATGTATACAACCAATAGTCTATGGGGCTTGGGCAGCCACAACATAGTCGTTTGTGTTACTTGTTCCTTTTTTCCCTTGTCTTTTTATATGTTTCCACAATCTTTTTGAAGCATAGAATGTATGTCATTGATTTTTTAATTGAATATATGTATATTTATAAAAGAAACTTTCAACAAAAATGAAGAAAATAATCTAAATAAATTTTTTAAACTATTTTGTATACACACAGCTAGTTTCGTTTCTATTAATTTTGTCTATATGTCACAATGTTCACTTAATTAATTGACTAGTTTCCTTGGGATTTTTGGCTTAACTAATAAGCTCACTACTGTTCGCTTTTCAAAAATAAGTAATTTTGACGGCTGCCAGCCTCCACAACCCCGATAAGTTCTGTGGCTTCTATTTAGTGAGGTCTGGCCGAGTCATGGCAAGTAAGCTCCGAAAATTATATTCTCCATTAGCTTTGAGTGTGGGAAATATTTGTACGCCCACATATGGGACTCCACCATTTGCCCACTGAAATGGCATCTGCTCACAGAGGTGTGTTCGCTCAGGTTCCTGCAACATCAGATCTAGAATCAGGAATTTCTGTTGATTGAAAACAAGATGCTTGCCCAAATTCTGAGAACTCCGCCATGACGTCCAGCAGAGAGTCCGACGGTTTCCTGAGGGTCAGGAGCATGTCGTCTGCGTATTGCATGATCTTATGTTCCCTACCTCCCATCTGAATCCCGGTCACCCTTGCATTACCCCTTATACACAAGCTAAAGGCTCGATGTAGAGCAGAATAGGAGAGGGGGACAGGAGGCAGCCCTACCTGGTTCCTCGCTCAATGGGTAATGCCGTTTACGCAGATATTAGCTTGTGGAGCTGCATAGCATGCCTGCACCCAACTTCAGGAATCGGGGACCAAGGCCCACATGTTCAGGTACCCGGTAAAGATAAGGCCAGTGCACACGATCAAAAGCTTTCTCTGCGTGTATTGTTAATATTAGTGCTGTCGTCTGGGAGTGCAGCATTTTATCCAGGAGGTGGCGTAGCTCTTTCTGTTTTCACTACACCCACGCTCCGGGATGAACACGGCCTGGTCTGGTCGATTAGTCCTTTCATGTACGGTGCCAACCTGTGCGCTAACACACTAGTAAAAATCTATGGGTCTACGTTCAGCAATGAGACCGGGCGATAAGATGCGCAGTTTTGGGGTCTTTGCCTGGCTTGAGGATTACTGTGATGGTGGCCTTATGCATTAATTCTGGTAGTGTACCCTGTGTGTCAATAGACGTGTGAGTATCGATGCTAGTTGGGCAGCAAAGGTTTTATAGAATTCCTCTCCGTAGCCATTAGAGGCGGGTGCCTTATGGGGTTGCAGCTTATGTATGGCAGTAAGGACTTCTTTACTGTGATGTCCTTCTCTAAGGCAAGGCACACTGGTACCTCTACTTCAGTTGAATACACCTGGGACAGATATGTATCTATCTCTGCATCCTGTAGAGGGTAGGCAGTGTAGAGGGCCTTAGAGAATGCTCGAAGGAGTCTGCAATGCCTACATCTGTGGTGAAAGCAGAACTGTCATCCCTACATATTTCAGGTATCCGTCATTCTAGCACCTGTGACCACAGTCGGTGTGTTAACATGTGTCCAGCATTGTTTCCCGCTGCATAGTATTTTTGACGCAGTCGAAATAAAGTGTACTCTGCCCTCCCCGTATCTATGGGCCGTAGCTGTTTTTGTTTATTAGTCAGTTGACGCACCACCACGGTTCCCATTCTGGTGTGCGCGGTCTCCAATTCCTTAATCTGACTTTCTAGTTGACTCCGCTTGTCTCGCCGCTCACTGTTGTAGCCTGTTGCGGTGCCAATAAAACTGCCCCACAGAACAACCTTTAGTGTCTCCCACAGTGTGGCAATTGTTGTGTTGGCTTTCTCATGGTGTTCCAGGAAAGAGGTCTGTGCTCCTAGGGTGGCCGTACGCACCTTATCATATGTGAGGAGTTTTGTATTTGGGCGCCAGCGATGGGAGGTTGATGAATGCAGTGAGGGGCGAAAATGTAGACTAATGGGGGGAATGGTCGGACAGAGCAGCTGCCCCTATATCTGCGGCTGTTGTGGCTCTAGTTATCCCTGCTGCGTTGAGGAAACAGTTGACTTGTGTATATGTTTGGTGCACCGCCGAAAAGAATATGTAGTCTACTTCCATGGGGTGTGTGTGACCCCAAATGTTTACTAGACCCGCTTCGGCCAGCCAGTTTTTGGTGCCCATGGTGAGGCCTCTGTCCAGGCCCGTCCGAGAGTGTGATCTGTCCCGTTGACCATCCATTGTGACATTGAAGTCACCCCCACCACCATTTCCTTGTCTGGAGTAAAGAGCAGTCGCCCCAGGGCATCCCTGAGCAATAGTTCCTGTTTGTTGTTGGGGGCATAAATAGGGGCCATTGTGTACCTGGCGCCCTGTATCTGTATGTGTAATACCAACACCCGCCCGCGATGTCCACAAGGATACCCTCCACCTTCCCTGCAAAGTGTGTGGTGAACAGAATGGCAACTCCCGCTTTCTTAGCAGTACTATAGGAGAAGTATGGACGGTCAAACCATTGGGAGCACATCCACCACCAGTCTTGTTGGATCAGGTGAGTTTCTTGCAAAATGCACACAACGCATTTGGAGTCTTTAAGATATGAAAGTACCGTAGGCCGCTTCGTCTGGGAGTTAAGGCCTCCAACGTTGAGGCCAAGTATAGACACCATGTGTAATGCCTTCGCACCCAGTTTCCTGCTCGCTAAAGCGTCCCGCCACCCCACAGTCCCCCACAGAAGGGGGCTAAAATGTGGCGGGGTAGGGAAGGGAAGAGATAATTAAAGCACAAAAATAACATAACAAGAACAATAAATCTACTACCTTCTCCCACCCGGGAGTCATTACATTTAACGTGTTGGGTCCATGTCACACCTGGGTGTGCAAGTTGGAATTGAGATGGGTTATTTCGATGAGCTCCAACGGCTCTTGTTCGGGAGGTCGACGTCAATCGCACCGAGGCAGCAGGGGCCCAGCCCCCTGAACCTTCAATGATCAACAGGCGAGGCATGAAGGCTCCCTCATGCTGCAGGTGTTGGAGGAGCTATGAGTGTTCCTCCCAGCTGTTGGCTTCTGTCAGTTTATTCAGTGTTTTCGGCCCCCGTCTGGCGGAGCTCCTTAGTCTCCGTTTCTCGTCCTAGGTTTCGCAGGACTGTGACCTCGGAGGGGAGGGGGGGGGGGGCAGTCGCAGGTCTGGCATCTCTGGTACTGCACATGCATCAGCTAAGATGCGGAACAACCAGACCTCCTCCTTCCATATAAACTGTAGTCGGAAAGGATGCCCCCACTTGAAGCTAATCTTTTGAGTTTGGAGAAGATCAGTTAGCGGCTTCAAGGCTCTGGGGCGCTGTAGTGTAGTTGGGGCCAGATCATGATACAGCCCAACCTTGAAGCGCTCTAATTCGATAGATCTCAAGTCTCTGTATTGCTGCCATTATTGGTTCCTACTGCTTGTAGTAGTGCAGGCATGCGAGTATGTCCTGAGGCTGGCTCGGTGCGTTGCTGGTCACCCGGCCCGGTGCGTGCGGTCCAAAACTATCTCTTAGTCTAGTAAGGAGGGTGTCACATGTTCGAAAAGCAGAGTCACAAATCCCTCTAAATCGTTAGGAATGGCCTGAGCCGGCACAACTTTAATACGTATGTTAGAACGTCAAGATCGATTCTCTAGGTCTTCAATATGGTAGTGTAATTCAGAGTTCAGGTCCTGGAGCTCAAAAAGCTCCTGGCGGGGGCCCTCTAACTCTTCCTCCCGGGCATTGTGCTTGCACTCCACCGAGTCCAGCCTTTGATCGAGGGCATCAATGTCTTGCCTGATTCCCTTAATGTCTGAGGCGATGTCACGATTGAGCTCCGCAAAGTCCTCTCGAAGAGTGCCGAACAGGCACTTCATGAACGCCTGGGTGATTGGGGCTCCTCACCATCCTCGCCACTGGCCTTATCAGGGTGCCCCCCTTGGGCCTTGGCTTCCCGCACTACATCTGCCTTCTTCGTGTTCATGGGGGCAAACACGTCCCTTACGGAGGAGTCTTTCTTCATTTGGTGGTGGGTGGACAATCTTGCTAGGGTGTATTTCCCCCGCTGTGTGACAACAGTCCAAATGGGCCACCTTCTGTGGGCTCCGCTAGGTAGTCTGACGTCGGTCAAGCCGGTCTCGGACTCCACAGCCACCGCAGCAAGGAGGGGAAACTCCTAGCCTTAGTGCGTAGTAAAAGCGAGACGGGACGGCTCACCATCAGGGGGCCACAGAAGGCCGCATTTCAGGGCCCTCACCTCCAATGTTGTGGCCCAGAGCGGGGGAGGACCGAGCTGGTGCGAGGTCTCAAGGCGCGTCTCCGGCTGAATGGGGAGGGGGGACCCAATGAGCCACTAAGGCCCACCACTACTCACCCCTATGCACTGGCCTCAGTGGGCCTTGTTAAAATTATCTTTGGGTTCAGGGCCCAAGCCCCACAGGATATCAAGCACACCCGCTCTGCCGTTACCACCGGACTAGGAGGGGGGTGCTGAGGGGGGGGGGGGGGTTAAGGCCCTCCGGGGCGATCGTTTCCCCCTCTGTCACAGGCCCCAGTGACACTCTACAATTGCTCATAGCGAGGTGGGCCAGCCTACAACTATGGGCCGCCAACGTGCACCCTCTTCTCGAACTCCAGCTTCTCGGCTCAGCACTCGGCAGTCAGATCCCCGTGGCTCCGGCAAGCAGGGGAGAAGCAGCGTAGGTCCCACTCGCATCCCAGGTCCAGGTTCAATCTGTAGGCTGGCGGGGGGGGACACGGTGGTGATCGGGGGCTCTCTCTCACACCGCAGCGATCAATGGACCGCTACCCTGCACCCACACCCCAGCGTCGTCACTCACCGCAACTGGTGGCTGCCTGAAGGGGCCAGAGGTCCTCTATCATGTCGCTGGAACCCGATCCTCAATTCAGGGAGGCCCACCGTGGCAAGCCTCACTCTCCAGGGAGCCTCCGATCCAGGCCAGTCACGTCCCTCGAGCCGAACACGCTCCGCCGCAGAGACAGCGTCTGTCCCAACTCCTCAACCACTGTCAGCCCCTAGGTCGCCTTCGCCCGCTGACACACTGTCTCTCCCGCTGTATCAGGGAGCCAACCTCCTCTCTATATTGCATCTGGGCCTAAAAACCGGTGGAGTTCCAAGGTGTGCACCCTACACTGCCACCATCTTGGACACGTCACCCCGGCCTGGCTTGTTTTAGGTATATGTGTTTGTTGTTGTGAGAGGTCTGCAAACAATAACAAAACTAACAGCGAGGCAACCAAATAACGGTCAGATGGCATATCATGTGATGAAGTATACACCCCCTTAATTACATAGGCCACGCCTGTTAAAAAGGATTCCTGGTGCTGTTTCTTTGGCCATGCTACTTTTAGAGAGCCACACGTTTCTCATCCCATTTAAAGCACTGGGAAAGGGTTCCTAGTTTTAGATGTTGCAGAGCGATTCCTGCACCTATTCAAAACACAACAAAATTCATACAATGTAGCTTGTTCATCACGCCAATATACATCTTTACAGACACTCAATTTAAGTCAGTTTAGACATAAGACATCCTCAACCGACTGCATAGAAGCAGCATAATAGCAGGGCGACTGGTGTTAACGGCCGAAAGGGGAGTTGCCCTACTAGCTTCGGGACTAGCATCGGAGGGGAGATAAAAAAGCGAGAATGTACGCTCTGCTGCAGCTTCAAATGGAGTGCTCACTGATTCGTGTTGATTACAAATTCAGGTTGTTTTTTTTAAAGGAAAGGATGAGGTCAGACACCGCCTGCGCATGTGCTGGTCGGGGCAAGGACTATTGTTCGCCCTTGAAGCACATGCGAGAAGATTGATGTCAGTCTGAAGGGAGTAGCCAGAGAAAGAGGCAAATAGTTGATTTTAAATGGGGTGTTATTCTTTGGCCCAGGTGGTTTTAGCAGCGCGCTATTGAAATTAATGGTAAGGGGCTGGGCTGGCCTATCTCAAGATACTAGTGGGTGGCAACATTTGGAGCACTCCCTTACCTTTGCGCTACTTTTAGGCCTCCTGATTGGATAATGGGAGCTGGGCGACTGGGCTGTGAAAGAGTTTGGCTGCGCAGCTCGGATTTCGGCATACATGGCATGCAGCAGGTGTGCTGTATTCCATGTGTTGGCTGTGTTTATTGCTTGGGACGGACACTGGCACCAGCTGCATTCACAGCATAGTATTGCAGATTATTGCCAGGCTGGGGTGAAACAACAGGTAGGTACAATCAAGAAATCAGGAGAGCCCTGCTTGTGAGCCCCGGGTGTTGTTTGGTGTTTTGTAAGTCTGCCAGAATGGCGTGTGTGGTAAACTGTATACCGGTAGTCGGTCGGTGTTTCAGAGGAGATATTTAGCTCTTGAATTGATTTTATATTTTTGTTTTGACGTTACAGTTAATTATGAGTTTAATTGGTATTAGATTGCTCATGTTTTGTGTAAGATGCTTCATTATTTAGCATCAACAGTATTTTTATCATATATGAAGATATTTTAGTTTTTTTGCATTCATCTATAAAGAGCGCTGCATGATGTTCCTTTTTACTAAAATAAGTTTCAATATCACTGCAGTACGTTTAAATCTGCTGTCATTTAGGGAAGTTGTGTCACAATAGTTTCCTTAATCACCTGCAAAGTAACATGCTTGTATACTCCTGCCATGAGTTATTGATTACCAGGATGTCTAGTTCACAGGCGTAGCAATGACCTTATTAATTGTAAACTACAAACGATGCATTTAATTTTGTGTAGCGCACAGTGAGAGTCGAATTTATCCTAAGTGACTCCATTTTACGACAACTTAAGCCTATCTTTTAGAGGGAATCATGCAAGGAAGCTGCAGAGGGAGTGCGATAAATGTACTCCCTGTAAATCAACGATTTAGTAAAATAACATACAACACTATCTGTGGAGAGAGTGGAAGAGTGAGCTTAACTTGCATCATTCAAGCTTCCCCTACTTGGTAGATAATTGGCAGACAGGTAAAGTGATTTGCCCAGGGTCACCCACTTTGCTCAAGAAGGGAAGCAAAGATTAGGGCTCAAGTGTTCCAGTTGTGACAGGAATCAGGGGCATTCAGAGTCCACCACTAACGCCAAATTCTTGCATACTTTGTAGTTTTTTTTGTTGTAAAATGAAGACTTCTGACAAAACTTTGCTTTTGACATACCATGTATGCAAATGTTTGGTATGTATTCCTTACAATTACCCTGTCATGGAGTGTGTCAGTGGCAAAATGATGCTCCTCTCCCCGCAAATTAGAATGAGGGGCTCTTTAACTTAATGCCCCATCATTTTGAAGTCACCAGCCACCACTGCATAATTGGCTAGCAATGCCAGTCTGGTCAAGCCAGTAAATGGAGAACCCTTCACACTTGGGAAATTAAATAAACGTTGAGTTCTTCGGTCAACACACATACATGTTACAAAAACCAAGGCCGGACAGGGCACATTTTAGTTTGCCCAATAACCACCAGAAACTAATATTAAATAGGAATCTAGACATGTGGTCTGGAGACCCATAGGGTCAGCGCAGCCTATTCAGGCAGCACAAGATTGCAAAATAAATTACATTATGTTGACGGATTAATAAAATGTATATAAAGCAGTAAAATATGCGTTCTGTAATTAAATAAGTACTTCTCTTGTGTGAAAAGCAGCCTTGCTTTCCATGACACTGCCAATAAATTAAATTAGCAAAATATAAAATTGTAAATTAAAAAAAGTTCTGTAAACGTTAAGGAATTCGAAACTAGACACAAAAAATTAAGTTTGCATGCTCAGATTGAAAGTGGGGGCAGTGATAGTGCATTAAACATAACATTGTCTGGATGATAAGTGGCCTCAATTTAATTTAGAAAAAGCCCTAATCTTCTCATTAAAATCAAAATATAGATTTTTTTAATTATATTTGTGAATTAAAATATGTCACCATTTGAGGATTTGTTTGATGAATACTTTCAATATAGTGTTTTTTTGTGGTTCTGTTCATTGAAAATGCTTAGGCAAATGTTCCAGTAATGACTCATAGGGGGTCCCTGTATTCCAATAATGATTTAGTAAGGATCACCGGGTTCTAGTGAGGGTCCACAGGTTAAAATCCAATACTATAGACAAGCCTATCTACAGCACCCAAACACTACCGACCGATTAAAATCTGGAAAAAAAAGTATGGCAATAATACCTATAACGTCTCTAGAATGAGCAGTATGGTTAAAAATTAAAAACTGTAAAGAGCGCTGCAAGTGCACCGTACAAATGCTGATAGCATAACACTATGTTTGGACTCACCAGAGCTGGATGTAGGTACAGCATCCTCCTCCTCCTCCTCATTGACCCTCATACTTCCCCTAGCTCCTGAGGACCCCGTAGGGCCTCTCCTAGTTCTAATGTCGATGCCAGCCTTGGTTTTGGTCATTGATCTGCGACCCTCCTCGACCTATTCCTCTGGATGCAGACCCTCGCCCTCTTCTTCAGTAATTCCTGTGCCAGTGCGCACTTTCTCTGGATCTAGTCCACCTTAGTGCGGGCCTTAGTGCAAAAACACACGCCTGCTGTCAAGAATCCGTGTTCTCCTTTTCGTTATGTTTACTCTAGCTCCTCTGGCTTATCGTGGTGTCGTTGGTCATAGCACGTCTCATGCCCGAATCTCCTCAGCCCCTTGGGGCTCTTCTTGCTGCTCTCTGCTTAAAACAATATGGGGCGGGCTTAGGGACTAGCCCAGCCCTCCAGCGCACATTCAGTGTGCACTGATCTCATGTAGAGTACCGGCCGTATACAACAGCAATATTCTCTACCAAGGCGTCACCTTCAACCAGAAGGGTATCATGCCCTTGTTGGTGTTCTCAGGTGGGCAAATAGGAAACGGTTGCACAAAGGGCTGAGGAGTCCACAGGTCTCGTAAAGAAAAAGACACAAAGCGAGTTTCAACTTGGATCCCTCCTCCGTTCACTTCTAAACCGGAAGTACTAAGCTATGCATAGGGAAAAAAACATACAATGTGAAAACGAAACCTCAACCGGAAGAACAAGAAAGAAGCATCGGAAGTGACGTCATTGAAACCCCGCCCCTTTCTCAGACAGCACTGGGAACGGTCGCTGCCATTTTCGTTGCTCAACACTGCAAGGCGTTCAGTACGTTAGAAATGCCACGTTTGAATTTGGTTTTTGTCCAAGTTCAAGTCTAACATCGAGGGAATTGAAAATTTGAGTGAAAAGTCGTCTGGGGATAGTGCTCCATACCGAAATTATCCGTAGCTGCGAAGTTTTCAGACAGTTTATGAGCAGTGCTTTAAATTGACTTATAAAAGTGCGGGTACTTACTAATTAGAGTACCGGTTTCCTATTGAGACGTCCTGATACACTTCCATTAAATGTTTTGCAACAGTGTTGAGAAGTGCAGATACTTTCCTTTTCAATTTAAAGTGCAGTTACTCATAGCTGCCAACATTTGAAACATTTTCCAGGGCCACTTTTCCATAGCTGCCAAGATTTCAAATTGCTATGTGTGACATTTTTTTTTTTTTTAATTTTTAAAACCTTTATGTTCAAGTCAGTGCACACAGCTATTTAGCCATACATCCCGGAGCCGGAGTCTAGGCAGCAAATCGTTAACCAGAAGGTCAGTGTACAAGGAGCAAGTTACCAGTACATATCAAGGTTGGAATTTTCTGTTTTTTGAGAGTAACAAGAATAAGAAAGGAAGCACCAGAACTAGTGCTAAGAAACAAGGCAATTAAACAGTTGTGCAGCAAAGCCCGATCCCGGATTCGTCTAGGCCCAGTAACCACAATAATAATCAAAAACAATACTCATGTGTAGGACCATAGGGGGAGGGGAAATACAGGATGGCTATGCAATTCTAAACGTGTGTTGGGGTTATAGGTTATGGGGTCAAACGTTCCTCCAGTGGGGCGGTGTCGGGTGGTATGCAGATGTCACCCCTATACTCATTCCAGGCCCCCCATATCTTCTGCCATTTTTTGGGGTTTGCCCCTAGCCACGTACACCGTCTTCTCTCGGAACATACACCAATCCATGTTGGCCTTCCACTGTACCACCTTTGGGGCTGTTGCGGCGCCCCACAGCTGTGCAATGTCCCGTTACGCAACCATATTCCCTAGGGTAACCCATTGAGTTTGCGCACTGTTGTAATCTGTTGGGCCCCAGACATTCAGGAGGCAGCGCCGGGCCTCCGCTTGAACATCCACCCCGGTCACCTCGCTCATGATCATGTGCAACCGCCTCCAGTAGGAGGCTATTGCACTACACTCCCAGATAATGTGCATGAAGGTGGCTATGGCGCCACATCCACGCCTACAAAGTCCATCCACTGAATGACCCATGTGTACCAATCTGGGACCTGTGACGTAAACCCTATGGAGAATTTTTAATTGTACCAACCGCAGCCTAGAAGGGATAGCAACTTCCTTGGGGGAGGACACTGCACATTGCCAGTCTTCGTCATCGAGCTCTATCCCATCCCGCACCCACTGGTCTCTCACCCCCAGGAGGAGGTCAGTACGGACATTGATCAGTTTTTTATAAAATAGGGAAATAGCGCTATCAGGCATATGGCCGTCCAGCACTCTATCCTCCAAGGGGGAGTATTCAGGGATCTTTCCACCCTCCGGCATAACTGCCAGTAGTGCATGACGGAGCTGGGCGTACCGGAAATATTCCGTTCCGCCCAGCTGGAACTCCGTCTGTAATAAAGCAAATTATTTTATTTCCCCTCTCACTATCATATCTTCCACCTTGGAGATACCTATCATGTCCCACTTGTCGAATCCCTTAGTGTGCCACAGTTTACCCAGTATTTCAGAGTCGTAAAGAGGGGTTGCCATCGTGAGTCTATCCTTCACCCCTGTGACTTCGTGATCGCCCTCCATATGTGCACCGCTGTCTTCGTTGGCCCCGACATTCTACCATCCAGAGATCTCTAATACAACGCCCTGTGATACTTCCCATCGTCCAGGAGCCACTGATCCATGGCATAGCCTGGGCTTTCTGCTGGACTGTAAAGACCGTGATTAAGGGCCGCCAACTGGGAGGCCTAATAATATCTCCGGATGTCGGGCAATGCAATACCTCCGTCATACCAAGTGTAAGCTTCGTAATGGCTATGCGTGGCCTACCGTCCCAGAGCAGGGCACGCTGCAAACCCTCGATCTCCCTGAAGTAACTGGCTGGGACCGGATCTTGGGTATTTTGTAGAGCATACTGAAATCTGGGCAGGGACATCATTTTAAACAATGCCGCTCGCCCAGGGAGGGAGAGCGGGAGTCTACGCCAGCCCTCTATGTCACGTCGGAGACGGACGAGGGGGGGAAGCAAGTTATTCATATAGCGCAACTTGGGGTCCGTTGAAATGTAGATCCCCAAGTATTTAAAACCCTGCCTCGCGACCTGTATGCCACAGTCCCTTGGAAGTTGAGGCGTCCCTCCTCTCAGCACATACAGGTGTGACTTCGACCAGTTAATAACCAGGCCGGAATGCCGGCCAAAGAGACGAAGCACATCACACACCACAATAAGCGACTTGCAAGGAGAGGTGAATACAACAAGATATCATCAGCGTATAGCGACACTCGGTCTTCTAATCCAGGGGACCACCGTATCCCGTTTATGTCTGGGTGGTGCCGTAGCCACGCGGCCAACGGTTCAAGTGCCAATGCAAATAACAGGGGAGACAGGGGGCAACCCTCCTGGTGCCTCTGTGGAGAACAAAGGACGCGGAGACACGACCATTGACCGTTACGTTGGCCAGCGGGCCGGCATATAGAAGCTTAACCCACCCAACGAATTCCGAAACAAATCCGAACTTCGCTAACACTGCCCACAGGTAGTTCCATTCAAGGGAGTCAAACGCCATCGTGGCATCCAAGGACGCCAGAACGGCTGGTTCCCTGAGCATGTGGGCCCTAGCAAGGGCTCCATGGAGTCTCCGCAAGTTAAGGGCAGTGTTGCGGTGTGGAATAAAGCCCGACTGGTCCGGGTGCACTAAGTCGCCAATCAAACGGTTGGCCAGCAATTTAGCCAGGATCTTAGGCTCCGCATTCAACAGAGAAATGGGACGATACGACCGGCACAGATCTCTGGGTTTCCCTTCCTTATGAATGACCACAATGGTGGCCAGTCTCTGGTCGTGGGGAAGCATGCCCTTCTCCAGCGCCTCCAGAAACATGTTCCGCAGGGCCGGGGAGATGACATCGGGTTTAATCTTATAAAGTTCCACTGGAATACCATTGGGGCCGGGTGCCTTACCGGACCTAAGGGAGCGAATGGCGAGGGCTATCTTGTCTGCGGAAATTTCCCTATCCAGGTCATCCCGATCTTCCTCCGACAGACACGGGAGGTTCACCTCCGCCAAAAGCTCCCCAGAATCGGTCTCGGACTGGTTAGTGACCAAGGTGTAAATGGCCTCAAAGTAGTCTGCGAACGTCTCGACTATGGCCTTCGGATCAGTGACAGTCAAGCCGTCCTCCCCCAACACTTCTGGGACCACCCGACTGGCTCTTTCTTTTTTATCCAACCAAGCTGTGAGCTTGCCCGCCTTATCCCCGACATCATAGATCCTACCCTGTTGCTCTCTGCCCATGACTTTAGCAGCGTCAGTAACAGTAGCTCGATATTATGACTGTTTAAGTGAGAGAGCATGGAGTAGCTCCGGTGTCGGGCCGACCTCCAGTCGGGAATCAAGATCTTTAATCTCAGCTTCGATACGCACCACATCCGCATCTCTACGTCTCCGAACGTCAGCAATAAGGGAGAACGCCTCTCCCCTTAAGACCGTCTTGAATGCTTCCCATAGGGTGACAGCCGACGTAACCGACCCCTCATTCTCAGAAAAATAGAGCTCAATAGCCTTGGCCATGAGTCCACGAGTCTTTGGGCTGCGGAAGTACCAAGGGCTGATCGCGACCATTCGGTCGGTTGCCTCAATGTCAAAGTCGAAGGACACCCAGACCAGGGAATGGTCCGAAATACCCCTCGCCAGCAATCGGGCCTCAGAGACTGCGGACGCGTGGGCCGCTAGAGTTAGTACATAGTCGATTCTAGAAAGACTACCGTGCGCCCCCGAGTGGAACGAATACTGACGTTGGGTAGGATGCCTAAGCCTCCAGCAGTCAATCAGTCCCATGGTGTCCAGAAAATCAGGTAGCCAGGATTGCGAACTTCGGAGATCTCTGGATGGATGTCTGTCTAAGGTCCCCGAGCAGACCGAGTTGAAGTCGCCCCCCACAATAAGTAGCCCCTCGGGTAGACCCAAGATGGCGCCTCCAAGGTCTTGAAACGTGTTGTTTTGTAACCCAGGGGGGACGTAAACCGAAACCAAAACTAGAGACCGTCCCTCCCATCTCCCCGAGACAGCAACGTACCGCCCTCTCTCGTCAACAACGCTAGAGTTAATCTCAAGGGGGAGAGACGCACGTACCATAATCCCCGCCCCCCGGGATCCCGAGGAGAAGCCTGAATGTGCCACCATCTTGAATCCCTTCCTGTTGAGCGCCTGGCACGTATTTCCCACCAAGTGTGTCTCTTGCAACAAAATAACATCAGGCATATTTCTCTTGAACAATTGTAAAACCACCCCTCTCTTAATACGGTCACCCAAACCATTAACATTCTAACACAGCACTTTTAGTTTCCTACCCCCCATCGTCAAATCGTGGGCCCTTTCCGCCCCCGGACGGCTGCCTAGCTACACAAACAGAAGTATCACAGTCTTTGAATTGCCTTGAAAAAGGAAAAGAGAAAGAAAGAAAAGATAACACACCAACAATCAAACCTCCCCCCACCCTGCACCCCTGCATCAGACTAAAAAGCCCCCCCAACCAGCAGTGTGCCTGTCGCCCCATTAACTACACTACAAAAGGACCCTAGAGGAGAAAGGAGATCTCACAGGCCCCCCCCGCCACCCTCCATAACGAAAGGAAGGATATTCATCGTAAAGTGCAGCAGTATGGCATGGTTGTCGTCAACAGGGCCACCGTCCGACAAAGTCATGAAAGTGAATTCTATTCCTGTTGCTCAGGGCCTCCCGACGCGCCCTCCGAGTGTTCCTCCCGTTCATCGCGTCTGTGCGGCAATGTGTCCAACCAGTCGCTCACCACTTCAGGCAGGTCAAAAAACAGAGCACGGCCATCGTGTTCAATGCGTAGTTTCGCGGGGAACATCATTGAGTACTTCATCCCAAGGTCTCTAAGACGCCTCTTCACTCCCGCGAAACTTTGGCGCTGTCGCTGAACAGCCCGGGTGAAGTCCGGGTAAAAGTTGATGTCCGCATTTTGAAATTTGAGGGGCCCGTTCCCTCTCGAGGCTTGTAGGATAACGTCCCGATCCCTGAAGTTGAACAGCCGTGCTATGATGGGTCTCGGCGTGGCACCCAGTTTGGGGCGCCCCCGGGAATTCTATGGGCCCGCTCCACTGAGAAGAAGCGACTGAGGCCCGCTGGGGCCAGATGAGTTTGCACCAAGTCCTCCACGAACAGATCAGTGGCCGATTCCTCTGCCCCCTCCGGTACTCCGGTGATTCGGACGTTCTGCCGCCTGGCACGTCCCTCAAAGTCTTCCAGTCGCCTCGAAAAGAGTTCGTTGGCCGACCTCAAGTCCCGGACCTCCGTCTGCAGGTCCGAGACATCAGTTGTGAGGCTCGCAGTTTTAATGTCCAATGTTTTGACCCTGTCGTTGGTCTTGCCCAGGTCAGCTCTGATCAGATTAATTTCGATCGCCAGAGTGTCAACTTTGTGCGTCAGGACCTCATGCTGTTTGTGCATCTCCGTCTTGATGCCAGCTATGGCGCTCATAACGTCCCGAAGTGTAGGGTCCGACGTGTCTGGCGATCCCTCCCGATGAGAATCCTTCGGCCGGGTAGTCGCACTCGGTGAAGTCCGTTGCTGGGCATAGCGATCAATCTTATTAAACTGGGAAAGAGTAGTCTTCCTACTAACTCGATTCGCCGTCCTGTCTGGCTCGCCCCTGCCCGCCATGATGGAGTCGGGGAGCTGAACAAAGGGTGGTACACCAAGGCCACTCCGGCTGAGCAAAGCAATCACAAAGTAAAGCGGTCACCGATATTTTCTCAGCGACCGTTCACTCCACAACTCCGCGTGCTCCGTAGGGCCAGCGTAGCAGTCACTCACATAGCATTTCGATCATGCGTTGCGGTGTCGTCGCCGTCGGCCACCACAGGGACAATAGCCCCTCCCTGGCACGAATCTTCAGCACGACGTAACTCCGTCCAGGAGTGTCGGATTTTAAATCGGACAGCGGGACCCGTCTCCGCAACCGTTCACCAACAAGAGTCCACCGTCGTGGACCAGGATTTCAGACAGGATTTATGCGGAGGGTCGGAGGGTCTCCGGAGCTCCGAGCTCACGCGGCCATCTTGCTTGCCCGCGAAGCTCCTCCTCTCTATGTGTGACATTTTCATGATTTCATTGTAATTATGAGTGACATTTTAACAACTATGAGTGACACTTTATCGCAAGCAAAAATCAAGCAATGAAACATATGGAGAAACATATAAATTTCAGAAATGAGAACCATTGGAGCAACAAGAAAGTGCGCTAACGGGCTTGCCTACGAAGAGCGCCAGCGAGCTGCTCTGCCAATCAATGCTGCCCGTGCTGAGTGGCGGCCTGAGGAAAAGCAACCACGAAAAAAAAAAAAAAAGCAAAATCTCACGGTATGTGTAGAGATGAGATCCAGTGTAGAAACCAGCATATTTACACCATGTGCCAATGTTGGCAACTGAGCGCCCCAATATAACATCACTAAAACAAACAAAGTTATCATCCAAGCAAACTGATATCAAACTAGTCATAAACAATACAGGTGGAAACAATCCTTTTAAACATGCGGTGGAGTTAATTTACAAACAAGTGTCAAGGAATATAAGAAATTTGTTACCCTCTGCAGTGATTCATAATGTGCTCACTCACCATGCCTACTATGTGAAAATGATACCAATCACTCGACTCCTTAGTCAATGAACATGCATAGTGATAATCACAATTGTAAAAAGCACAAATGTAGTGATTGCTGTCTAGATTAACAATATAATAACTATGACCTTAATCCCGCTGCTACAGCTCAGACACAAAAGTTTACTTGCACCCTGTCATTGAAAACAAGAACGAAAAGAAAAATGAATCAATGCTCCATGAGCAATTATCCGCCGTTTGTTTATGTATAAAGATGAGCAACAGCATTTCACTGCGTTTGGCACTAATGTCCTCTTACTGAAAAATGCACCACATTCTTGTTACATGTTGACTTACGTATTTGTCTACTTCCAGAAACCCTCAAAGCACAACTCCTGGAAGCCCGCCGGCACAATCCACTGTGTTTGTTCTGTTGTTCTTCTGCAGCCCCCAGGCTGAGGCAGCGTGGCTCTCTCTCAGTGGCGACGGGCCCTCTCACAGCGGTTGCATAATCATGCAGCACTCTCCCTCACCATGGCCTCAAGTCAGTCCACCGGCCCGGGCTGGTCTGAAGTAATTTGCTGGCGGGTGGCGTGGCCGCCAATAATTCAGCCCCTGGACCTGTCAGTCCTGCTCCAGTGTGGGCAGACCTGCAGGACAGAGTCTGAGGTCACTGCGAAAAGCAGCGTGGTTGATGCGAGCCAGCCGCTGAGCACCATGATGCCCGGGCCCGCAAACCAGTGAGGCAGAGCAAGGAGTCAAGCCGCTCAACGCAGATTCTTTACAAAATGAAATAAGTCCCTGCGCCCTTTGGAAGCAGGACGTCACGTCACGTGCTCCTGTGGCACTACAGAAAGTCTGAAACTTGCGTCACTCAGCCCAATGGCGCCATGGAAGTAAAAATAAATACATTATAGCAGAACTAGCTCATTCCGCCTCTGTGAGGCTGAGCCTGATCAGCTGCTGGGAGCGCCCAAAGCCTGTGGGAGAAGCCAGTGCAGGCACTCAATCGTGCTGCCAGCTGCTACACACAGTTGTTTGCAGTGCGCTTTGTGACAGCAAAAACTACTGCATTATGCGTGACAATGCATTTCAGTGCGGTGTTGCGGAGCACCACACTGAAATGCGTTAGTGTCACGTCTGATTCGTGATACTTGGCAGGACTGCTTTCCGCACAGCTATCAATTACTTACTTTAAAATTTACCACACCCGCTACTACCTCAAAGCTCTATCCACTGCTCCCAACCCACATAATTAGCATCATTTAACTCCACCTACTTATAGTGCAGATTATAGGGTCTACTCAAAGAGAGATTTGCAGGGAATTGAGGTGGGATTTCAACACGTATATTTTTTTAATAACTTTTTTATTGATAGCATTGCTCTACTTTGCATCTTATAGAATTATCATGTAGTTCCTTACATTGTAACACTATACATTAATGTGCCACATTTTGTACGACCTATCTAACTACAATATACTTGCAACACCCTTTATTTTTTTCCTAACTGTAAAATGACTTCCTATGAACACATTGAACATAAACCTTTACCCCCCCCTCACACCTCCCCCCGGGATTTCAAACTTAGGCCCAAAGTAGACGAGTTGGGAAAAAATTCCCCTTCAGCTGCATTGGAGAATTTTTCTAACTTGGCTACTTTGGCCTAAAGTTTGAAATTCCCATCGCAATTCCCTGCCTGTATCTCCAAAGTCCAATAGAAACTTTTCTAGCATATTGCAACAAGAATTTTAGATTCTTTTAAGGACATGGAGACGAGGATTATGCTTCTCAATCTTTACTACTCAAATTAACAGCAGCCAATCAAAAACAGTAAACATTAAAAACACTACATTTCCCATGAGGCTTTGAACCACACAATCAACAATTACCATCATATAAAAAATAGATAGGCACCATCTTTCTGCCTTTTTCTTTGCAAATAAGCAGTATATAAGTCCAAACAAAAACAGCATACAGTTCCAACTTTCAACGGAGAGTAATACTAAAGGGAAAACATCCGAAAGGAAAACAACTTCCACTGATCCGGGGGCTCTAGGTGGCGCACTACCAAGAAGGCCACACACCTGTGAGGCTCTGGATGCTTGGCTGTAGAATCCTTCATTTATCCTATTCCACTGCGGAATAAATCTCCTGATTGCTTGAGGAACTTGCTGCTCAACACACCGCTATCTCCAGTTCTGATTTTATATGCGGAAGGCATAGCGTGTGGAATTTGTAGCTGAGGGAAAAAATGGTGGGGACGCGGCGAGACCTGCCCGGAGCTGATCGGCTGCAGAGAAAAATCGGGAGCCGTGGCTCCCACGTGGTCAGCGGGCCTCTGAGGAATAGCACGACCGGGAGAGAGGCGCCAACACAGCCAGTCAATTGTGGGCGCACCGTTTACTGGCTCAGGTGACGTCGTGATTTTCTGTGGGTGGTGAGTGCAAACGGACTGCGATTTAAATAAATACTGGGGCCTGTACTGTTGGAAGCCCGCGGAGTGGGCCGCATTCCCCAGCCGCCACACTGATACTTGCGCCCTCCCTGCCTGCCCGACTTTGGAAGTCAGCCTCGTCCGCCGCACTGATACTCATGCCCTCCCTACCTGCCTGACTTTGGGAGTCTGCCACATTCATTTGCCGTTAGGAAGACGCAGCCCTCAATTTGGTAAGCCTCCCGCTGTACATTACTGGTGGCATACTGCACGGCTGGGGGGAAAAAACGCTCCCAGGCCCAACTGCACAGCGATTACGGTCACAACTATCCTTGAGACGCTTCTGGTGTGGCCCAACGTGGTACAGCTGCCACATTCACAACTGGGCCTCCCCTTCCTCAGCCTGAAATCACACCTCTGCACCTAGGCTATGTCCGTTTTAAGGTGGCCCGACTTACCTGTATACCACTATATCGGTGCTGCGGGGTATCCAAGAGAAGTATTGTATCGACCTCATGCACCTGGGGTACTCCTGTTGTGGCCTGGTGCGGCACTTCGTGCTTCTGACAAGTGGCTGAGTGGGTGCCATATGCCTACCGGGTGACGGGAAACTGGACGCACTCTGGAGCTTCTGGGCACAGTGTAATTTACTAGACTAACATCCTGTTTGCTAGCCATATAGAACTTTCCTGCTTAGTGGATCCACCGTGAGAGCACCATCAGATTGGACCCACCGAACACAGTGGGCACATTGCTCAGTGTCACCACAGCTAACGTTCATGCACCCCTTGCTCCTAAGACTCTTTGTCTCAATTGTGCTGTGGCACTCATGGGTGTGAGGGGGCTACTGAAGAACCAGCAAGGTGAGGGCCCCACTAACGTTGGTAGCTCTTGCTTGCACATAGTGCGAGCCCCCGCTGATTCGCAATACACAGTAATTCCCGCCCACGGTTGCGATCTACAGGCCTCGCTGCTAACATGGGGAAACCAGATGGCCGAAAGCCTAAGCTGGTGTTTGATGCCAAGAAAGTGGCTGCACGCTCAACCTCGGAGGATTCGAATCAGGCAACTGGAGAGCCGTCGCAAGCACAGATTTCAGCTTCGGGGATGAAGTAAAAATGCTACTCCTTGCCCTGCAACATAGCTTGTCTGACCTGTCTGGAAAGATGGACACTATGAACAACTGCCTTGACTTCCTAGTTCAGAAAGTAGACAAACATGATGGGCAGATCAAAGAAGCTGAACTGCGCATATCGGAAAACTAAGATACCACCTCACAATTACAGCGACAGGTGTCGTGCATGGATAAACTTCTCAAGGTGAGCGTTGCCAAGAATGAGGACCATGAGGCCCGCAGTTGCTGGAATACCATCATGATCTATGGCATACCGGAAAGTACCAACACTGGCTGCATGGAGGAGTATGTTGAGCGGCTACTGCGTGGGGCCAGTGAAGAGGACCTGTTCTCGGCGCAGCTCATTGTGGAACGTGCACACCGCTCCCTGGGGCCACGTCCCGCTCCTGGCGGGCCCCCCAGCCCTATACTGGCTCACATCCTCAACTATCGAGGCCGGGATGCTGCCCTGAAGCTAGCAAGAGAACATAAGAATCCACACTATGACGACGTGTAATTCACCATCTTCCCAGATTTCACTGTTGCGATGCAGGCGGAGCGCCGTAAATTCATGGGAGTCAAGCAAAAGCTTCGAAAAGCAGTGATCAAATATGCCATTCTTTACCCGGCATGCCTGAGAGTCTCTTATCGGGGGAAAAGCACAAATCCACATCAGGCGAAGAAATTCCTGTAATAAATTCAACGTCAGTTTCCAAGGGGTGCATCGGATGACCACACTTCTAGATCGTCTTCTCCTAACACTGACTGAGTATCTCTTTTGGTTACAAGCCGTTTTTACGATGTAAGCGACCTCTCGGTCGGTTGAAGGCTCTTTGCTTGTCTTACTGTACATGCAGCTGTAGACTGTCTACTCAGCATGGTCCGCTATGATCCCCCTCCTAAGGTGGCTGGACTAGCTTTCACCAGAGGAACATAGATAATTGAGCACAAGTGGTACAGTCTTGTTGTAATTTTCTTCTATATCTTTGCTTACAATTACACATATAAGTAGCAGTTAGTTGAAAACCGTACTATGCCAAGCACCCCCCCCTCCCCTGCTCACTCCCTGCTGAAACACTGGGACTCTACCTGGGCAGGACTGAGGGAAGGGAGGTTTCATTGTTGCCCTGGCGACCTCCTGTATGGGCATTCCTCCTTACATTTCGTTGTTGATTTTTGTGATGACATTTAGCTCCGTTCCTTTTTGGTATGCAATGTCATGGACCAATTGGGGTTTGGGTGGGAGGTACAATTCCGGCACAATTGGGGTGCTGTTGTGGGTGGGGGTGGGATGGCTTTTGTTGTTACACTCAGTGGTTCTGATGTAATGCATCAGCAGTTAGACTTACCAGTACTCTTTGAATCACACATACACAGACATTTTCATATGGCATTATTAGGGAAATTTTGTTACCACGATTATGGCATTGAACACTGACTCCCTACGCATAAATCCTGCTCAAATGGAATATCAGGGACCTAGGAGACCCTCGTAAATGTTGACAAACACTTGCATACCTTGACAGACATCATATACACATAGCGATGCTCCAGGAGACACATACTGAGCCCCGTAGGTTGCCCTGCTTTGGAGGTAGGTGGGCATCGGGCAGGGTATTTTCCTCTTATTCGTCATACTCACGGGGCACACTGATTCTGGTTAAGAAGGGTACTCCTTTTGTTCCGGGTGGTTCTCTCTGGGACCCGTCTGGCAGGCATTGCATGATTTGGAGCGTTCTGGGATCTCAATCGGTCACCTTGGTTTGCTGCTATGAACACTGATGACCCAGACTATTACACTTCTCTCTGGGAGCAAATTTTAAAAGTGGGATTTGGGGAGGCGATTTCAATGCTGCATTATGCCCGACGCTCTAAAGCTCTCATCCCCAGTCTAACCACTGTTCCAAAACTCAAGGGGCCTTCTCCCAGCTGCTCCCAGAACACGGGCTCATTGATGCGTGGAGACACGTGCATCGAGGGCATAGAGAAGGCACATATCACACCACAGCCCGCGCTGCTTTGTCTCGCTTCGATTATTGGATTGTTTCTTGTGGAATTGTGCCATGGACAGTCACCGTAGATCACATGGACAGAACGCTCTCAGACCATGCGCCCGTACGCATGCAAATAGCACCCATTAACTCAATTGCAGCCCCGTTCTGCTGGAGGCTAGTGCCCGAAGTGCTACTAGACACAGTCTTTCAGGCAGAGCTGGGGTAAGATATCGCTAGCTTTTTTAGTCGCAACAGGGGTTCGGTCGCCCAAATGAGTACTGTTTAAGAAGCTTTTAAAGTTTTCAAAATGCAGGTTCTGCATGCAAAAAGTTTTGGGGTACTTTGTGACATCAGACGTAGTTTGCGTTGTTTAGAGGGCAAACTCAAGCAACTAGAAGCTGACATGTGGCATGAGAATTCAGGCACTCAGAGGGCCGCAATACGTGACAAACGTACTGAATATACTGACACTGCCAGCATGAGATTTGCTTCCAGGGTAAATGTTTTACTGTGCTTAGATATGGTGAGGGAGTGAGGCAGGGCAGAGCACTCGCAATAGATGTTCGACAACCTCGATTTTTTAGCTATATTCTGGACATATTGGATGCCTCGGGAGAACGCCATAGAGACAGTCGGCCCATCCTTCATACATTTACCTCCTTTTACGAGGAACTATATAATACCCGACGGGCAGCATCCCCGGATTTTAATCCCTTTCTTAAGGATATCTCCCTAGGTGGGCTAGAAGATAACCAGCGGGAATTTCTAGCTGCACCCTTTGAGGCAGATGAGTTTCGGGAGGCGATTATGAAAATGAAGTCCAGGAAACCCCTGGGCTCAGATGGCCTATCTGTTGACTTTTAAAAGTCATACATAGATCAGTTGATCCCAGTATTGTGAGAGGTCTATCTGGAAGGTCAGGAGGCCCAAATTATTCCAGACACTATGAGGGAAGCGCTTATCATTTCACTCCTGAAGCCCGGCAAGCCAGCCTGTTATTCGTACAGGCCTTTATCTCTCATTAATACGGATACAAAAATCCATGCGAAACTACTAGTGAATTGTCTTAGCCTATTAATGGAGAAGCTGTGCTACTGAACCACGCTGGTTTTATCCCAGGGAGGGCAACTTCCCACAACCTGCGTACACTATTCTCCGTTATGCACAATGTTGATCCCCAACTGGCACTCGTGGCGGTCTTCTTTTTTTTTTTTTAAATTTTTGAAAACCTTTATTGTGCTCAAAAGACAATACACATACGGGCCTACAACCATCCGGCTGGCCACGATACCTCATGTAGCACTAGTGCATGCAATACGGCGACAAGGTAATGTGGCATGGCAATGGTTACGGTGAAAGGACAACTTGTAAATCGCCACAATACCCAGGCACAGGAGCAATGTAGGTTAATTTTAAAATTCTTTTTTTTTGTGCGGACATTAAGAACAGGTCATATTACTCCGTACTTAAACTACAAAAAGAAAGGAGCAAGGTCCATGTAGGTGGGACTTGACAAGAAACATCAGTACCTGGCAGAGCGCTTCACAACATGTAAGTCCCGACCAGAGGATGGCCACATGATAGTCAATCATCAGGAAGCTGCCTAAACAACCCACCTTCTTATGCACCGCCACCCATCCCCCAGTACACCTAGCATGGGCCCAAAAGAGAAGAGAAAAATCATAAAAGAGCAAAGAAAGGCACCATAGAAATAAAAACTCGAACTAAAAATTAACCCCCCACCCTACACACATGCAGAGGCTATGGCCTGCCCCCCCCCCCCCTAGCAGAGTGTCTGTCGCCCCATAAACCCGAAATATAGCGAGTGAAGAGAAGAGAAGAGAGGAAGGGGAGAAAACAGTAGGGAAAGCAGAAAGAAAAGGTATAATCCAATGACTCAGGGAGTAGGAACAGAAACCCGTCCCTGGGCTCCCACAAGTGAAGATCCGGGAGGAGGGTCAATTAAACATACATGCGAACTCCGCCGGCCCAATAAGCATTTCCCGCCCCAATAGCAACATCAGATAAAGCAACAGCAAGCAATCAAGTGGGGAGAGTCAATGCGCAGTCAGCGACAAAACAGGCCAAATTCGAGGTCCACCCTACCTCCACCCACCCGCCCGGGTGCCAAACAAAGAAAGTCTCCTATCCCTGGCCCGATCTGGGACGCAGTTTCTCACCCCCTCCGCTCGGCAGTCCAGTGAATTGCAGGAGAAGAAGAGAAGATGGCCGCCCGGGGGAGGGGGGAGGTGCACAGACGAAGAACAAATGGCGTCCGGTCCCAAAAAAGGATTCCCCCTCAATATCAGTTCTCTCTGGCATGGTCCAGCCGTTAAAGGCACAAAGCGAAGCGATCAAAATCCAAGGCGAGCATGTTGGTAATAAAACAGGGGGGCAAAGCACTGGTAGCCAAATCCTCGACACCTCAAGTGACTGTACACAAGCGAGCCCGGAGCAAGGGAGAAACAATGTATCGGTGACCGTACTATTACGTGGCAACAGACCGCCACCAGCCATGGCGAAGGTTACAGTAACATCCACTGCATCTCCTCGAGACAATGTTGCGGTGGCAGGCTGCGGCGACTCCCGTCCGGAATGATGTGGGGAACAATACTCCTGCTCCTGGCTGGAATCCCGGGCACAGGCATCTAGTCGTGCCCCCAGCGCGCTACAGCTGCTCTGCACCACCGAACGCAACTCACCCAGGGCTGCCAACACATCTGCAAGTGTAACGTCAGACTGTAGGGTCCCCATCATCACAGTCCCTTGGGGAGAAATTGCTCAGTTCTCATTCACGCCGGGGTGCTCGCCGCTCCGTCGGATCGCCCTTCAATGGCCAGCCGCTAGTATCGCCATCTTGTCTTCTTCCCAACTCGGTAGTGCAGGGGGAGACAGGGGAAAGTAGCGGGACGAGACCAGGCTGCAGTCGATAATCCCTGGTCAGTAGTATCCCGCCCGACTCAAGTGGCTGCTTAGAGGCCGTCAATTGCGTGGCGAGGCTTACCGATCCGGGCAGAGTGCGCCGTCCCAGTCCGGAGGGACTCGCGGAACAAAGCAAAAGTATGGCGGCCAAACACAAAGGACTCGCTGGTCAGGCGCCTCTGCCCTCCGTCACCGTGTAGTCCAGGGAGTGCACAACGGTCCCCGTCGGCAGGCAGCGCTCAGGTCGTGTCCCCTCAGAGAAGCGCCGTCTAGTCGCACCACCCCGGCAGCAGGGCAACTGCAGGAGGGGACGCGAGGTCCGCAGAGCTTCGTGGAGCAAGCTGGGTCCCGGGCCAGGGCGCGTCTGCCCACAGTTTCGGAATCCGGGCGGGTGGAGAGGCCGGCGGAACACCGGTGGCATCAGCTCCGTTGCCCGCACCTTTCGGGATGAAAACTGGCGAACGAGGCAAGCAGGATCTAGGTGCGGGATTCCGGGGCCGGCGGAGCCGAAGGCTGCGCGTCCGCTCAGGTCGCCATCTTGGCTCCTCCCCCCGTGGCGGTCTTCTTAGATGCCACAAAGGCCTTTGATTCGGTAGAGTGGGATTATCTTTTCACTATACTTCAATGCATGGGTCTTCCTGTCGGATTTCTTTGTTGGATACGTCTTCTCTATGCCTCTCCGACAGCGCGGGTGAGAGTTAATGGTCACACATCCTCCCCTATCAGGCTCACACGGGGCACCACCAGAAATTCCCTCTCTCTCCGCTTCTGTTTGCCCTTGCAATAGAGCCCCTCATGGTGAGGCATAGGCAGCTTCACCAAGAAAAATCCCTTTACCGCTTTCTCCGTCCCATACTGATCTCTCTATATCCGGACAACGTCACTCTATATGTTGAAAACCCAATTCAAAACCTTAATCCGCTCCTCCATCAATTTGTGAGATTTGGCGGACTATCGGGCATATACATTAACTGGGCAAAATCCCAACTTTTCCCGCTTACTCCAGCGGCAGCACCCTTCACTACGGAATACCCTATTGAGTGGTGTACAGAGGAGGTAAAATATCTGGGAGTGCATGTCACCAATGATCACAAGGAATTATTGCGTCGTAACTATGGCTGTGCGCTTGACCACATAATTAGCAGTATCAGTGGGTGGATAGTCCTCCCCTTCACCGTTGCAGGATGCATATCAATTATAAAAATTATTATCCTTCTCAAATTGTTATATTTGTTTTTAAACATACCGCTATATCCTGGCAGGCCCTTTTTTAATATGCTACGATCGGAGCTCATACGGTTAGTTTGGGGCGGCAAGCAACCACGATTGCAATGGGACACACTCACTCGCCCCTACTCCCAGGGAGGGTTTGATGTGCCTAATTTTGAATTGTACTATTTGTGTGCCCAGGCACACTTTGCGCACTATTGGTTCCACCCACCCCCCAGATATACACCCCAAGTCGCAACAGAACACTGGCTGGCGCATCCTATCCCGCTGGACGGGGTCATACTGCGAGATATGATCCTGTGGCAGGAACAAATACACACCTACTCTTAACTACTCCCCTTGCCTTCCCGGCCTCGAGACATTTGGGACTCCCTCACTATGTCCCTTATCGAACATCCACTTGCATCCACTGCAGATTTAAGCACGCAGCCTCAGTAGGTTGACCACTTTCTGAAGCACTTTAGGGGAAAATGTACTCTAGTTATTGCTATGATAGGTCCAAAGTGTGTTATCTGTGATTGGTTATATACCCTCATATATGGGGGACGGAGGTCGGGTGGTATAGTCAAGTCAAGTCAAATAATTTATATAGCGCGCTACATACCCAGAGGGTCTCAAGGCGCTTGAAGAAGGGAGGGGAATTATAAAAATAAGTTTGAGTCTGAGAGTATCTTAATCATGAACAACAACATCTAGAACCCATCACAAAGGTGTTGGAGGCCATATCACCCCTAGTAGAATGAGCTCCATAGACCGAAATGCCAATCCTTGCTTTAGACATGATCCAACAAACCCACCGTGCCAAAGTAGCAGCTGACACAGGGAGGAACAGCTTCTGGATCGCAAAAGTAAAGGGCCCAAGGAGTCAGCCCTATGAGTCAAGGTAATTCCTCATAAGCCTATCAATATTTTACTACACATAGTTTAGCACTGTGAGGAAAGGCAGGATAATTAATGGAGCGTGACATAGTCTTTGTTTGCTTAGATATAATAAAAGAGACACCATTCAGAGAAAATAACCTACCTGCTAGATCTAGAACAAGTAGAACTGACACTAGTCGGCAGGAAGTCAAACATTAAAGCATGACTAATTTAGCGTGAAGTTGTTTCAATGTCAAATCTTTTGTTTTCAGGCCAAGATTCAAATAAGGATAACACCTTTGTAACATTCCATAACTGAGAGTATCTAAGTCTCGGGAGTCGAGCCACTCTGATTTCTTTCAAGAGTTTACATACTACAGGGTGGACAACCACTGGCTTGCCATCTATTGGGTTGTGTCCAGCTGATAATGCTGATCTAAAATTATTTAATGACCTGTAACAGAGACCATATTCAGCACCCTCTGACAAGAAATTAAGGACATCTTTCAACTTGGATCCCACAGGATCCACCTCCAGTTGAAGGTACCAACCCAACCGATGCTTCCATGCAGAAATACATCATTTACGGGTGGAAAGGGCCCACGCTTATTCCATGAAGTCAGCAGCCGCCGCTGAAATTCCGTCAATTTGCTCATGTCTCCTGTAATTTTCGAAATCATGAACGTCAATTGATGCTGAAGAACGAGAGGATGAGGCAACCTGACAGGGTCCAGGAGTAACTGAGGGAAAACTGGAAGACGAATGGGAAGAGCCACCGATAATTCCAAGAGTGTCAGAAACCACAACTGTGTCTTTCACAATGGCATGACTAGTAGCAGTGTTGCTGACTGATGACAGATTTGGGCAGCCACTCTTGGGATCATGTCAAACGAGTAAAGGCGTAATTCGTCTGGGATCCCCAGAAGTGAAGGAAAGCATCTGTCCCAAGGCCATCGGATCTGGTTTCCAACTATAGAACCGGAGAAGTTGAGCATTGAGCTGGGAGGCAAAAAGGTCCACCTGACACAGGCCTCAGGTTGCCATCATCTCATGGAAGATGGAGTTTCCAGTCACTGTAATCCCTCAGGAGTCTGGAGTTCCAATCCGCCACTGGATTGTCCTTGCCTGGAAGATATTCTGCCCTGACTGTGATCTTCTGTGAGAGACAAAAATGCCTGACGTCTCGGGCCATGTTGGCCAAAAAGAGAGATCTTGTACCTTCCCAGCAATTTATATGCAGGAGGATGCAAAAATTGTTCTTCATGGGAGAAATAGAATTGATGGTAAAGGAACCCTGCAGTAGTTCCAGACAATTGATATGCAGTTTTAACTCTTCAGCTGACCATCGACCGCCTGTAGAAAATTCTCTGCATTGTACTCCCCAGCCCCAGTGACTGGCATCAGACTCAATGACTACATCTGGCAAGACTGCGAACATGGCTTTGCCATTCCATGTTTCCATATGCAGAAGCCACCGTTGAAGTTCTTCCTGAGCCTCGAGCGTCAACGGGATCAAAAGATCGTAGCTGAAGCACTGTTGTAAGTAGTGAGTTTCCAGGTATTGCAGAGCTCTGTAGTGAAGAGGTCCTGGGAAGATCCCCTGGATTGAAGACGCTAGCAATCTCATAATTCTGGCTAGGGATCTCAAAGATACCATCTGTTTCAACAACATTATTTCAGTTCCCTCTTGATAGATTTCACCTTTGCAGGAGGGAGAAGTAATTGAGCCATCAGGGAGTCTCTTTAGAAAACCCAGAAAGTACACTTGATGAGCGGGAGTCATCATATATTTCTTGGAGTTTATAATGAACCCAGGTTTTGGAGAAGGGACGCTGTCCAAGACAGGTGCAGTAACAGGAGGGAGTGATCTTGGGCCAGAAGCAGCATGTCGTCTAGGTAGATGATCATGCGAACTCCCATCTCGCATAAATGAACTATTACTGGTTTCAAGAGTTTGTTGAACACCCAGGGAGCTGACGAAAGTCCGAAGGGAAGAGATTGGTATTCCTTGACTTTTCTATTGAAATTGTAGATAGCGGTGATGAGGAGGCTATATGGGGACTGACAGCTAAACGTCATTGAGATCCAGTCAGACCATTCAATCTTTTCCCTGTAAAAGATCTCTTAAAACATGGATGCCTTCCATCTTGAAATGGCGATAGATCACAAAGGGGTTGAAAGGTCTGAGGTTCAGGACCAGTCTTTAGTCTCCTCCTTTCTTTTGTTCCAAAAAGACATTGCTGCAAAAGCCCTCTGGGTAAGGAGTCGTCCAGCAATGGCCTGTTTTGCCAAAAGATCTTGAAGTTCAGAGTCTATAAAAGACTCTTCTTGTTTGGAAAAACAGAGAGCGGTGGGGGTGAATCCTGAATGGGGGATTGAGACAGTTCTATTTGATAACCTTGAATAGTGTACAAAACCCAAGAATCTGAGGTAATCTTCACCCAATTGTGTCCAAAAAACTTTAGTCTTCCCCCCAACGGAAGTGTCTGAAGGGGCGTGTGAGACATTACCTTTGGACTTGTTGTCGTTACAAAAACCCCTGTTGATTCCTCTGTTGAAGCAACCTCTGAAGCCCCTGGACCTTGTAGGATAGAAACTTGCTTGAGCCGGGTCCTGGGAGTACCCTCTACGTCTGGGGTTAAAACCTCGTTGAGGACCTTGCTGATTAAAGCGACCAGTTGAGCTTCCTCTGCCACGACCGGCCCTGCCAGAAAGGGGGTGGAACACTTGCTTGAGTGAGGTTTGGGACTTATCCAGGGAGGTGAAAGTATTCACAAATTTTGCATTGTCCTTGACGAATCGGTCTCCAAACAACTGACCTTCTGCCAGCGGGCCTGGTTCTCCGAGGACCGGTTGGCCAACTGAGGGTCGATGCGTAGAAGAACGGATTTATGTCGTTCTGAGGAAAGAGCGCAGTTAGCGTTGCCCAAGAGGCATATGGCCCACTGGTTACAGCCTGCTAACACTTCTGGGTGAATAGTCGCTCCTGTTTCTTGGGCTTGAAGGCCCAACTCTAAGATCTTAGCTAAGGGTCCAGACGCATCAAGGAGTTTCTCTTGACAAGCTCTTAGCACTCTATCTATACCTTTTTTGGGATCCTTCTGATATTTTATGAGGAAGGTTTGCATAGAAGTGTCAATATCTGCTGGGAGAGCAGTCCTGTGGGGGAGATCAGGGCAAGGTCATTTGGAGTGGAGTCGTGATCGGACTTCCTTGTCAAAACATTTTCGCAGGTTCAACTGCATGTATTTTGCCACTTCTGGGGTGGGGAACCAGTCTGAGGACCTGGGGTGTGCAATGCTTGAAGGGTCAAAGGTGAAAGAAGACTGAGTAGAAGGAGAAATGGACTGTTTGCGCTTCTTACAGCGTTTGCAAGGTTGAGATTCGTGAGAAGAGGAAGAATCTGTGTCACTATCAATGTGGGGCCTGGGGGTAGCGAGGGGACAGAGAGAGCTAGTGGGTCTAGACTATAAGCATGATCTGTGGGAATCTCTTCAGCCACTTTCGCAATGACTTTCACATGTGGCCATGCAGGCGCAGAGGGAGAGGCTGTGGGTGGAGGGGAGTGGGGTGGAAGGAGAGGGTGATGACGCACGCCCTACCAGCTTATCCAAGCGTTGGGAAATGGGGATGAGAGTTGAAGACAAGGTTTTGTCTAACTTTTTCTCCACCGTTTTGTCAATCAAGGATTCCATGCTCTCGTCATAGACGTAATCTTCATCTTCCCCTGAGCCATAAGCAGCCAGATCCTGATCGTAGGTCTCATAATCAGACATGTCTCAAAGAAGTACAGGTTGACTTCAATCGCAAAATTCCCCAGAGGGAAGCCAATATTTGCAACCCTATTCAGATTAGAAGCAGGGCGTCAGGAGGGAGTAATTTGCTGGTGCAGGAAAGTCAAAAGCTACCAACACTGTCAGCTACAGGACTTAAGGAGGGTGGATTCCCTAGCAGCCTGCCGGAGCAGTAATCAGTATAATAATGATGAGCCTGAAATAGGAAAAGTGCAAAGTCTTTGTAAAAAGAGAAAATTTTCTTGAGGGTATTCAAATTTTGTGAGACCCGGTACCGGCAAATTCCTGTAATCCCCTTTTCTTCCAGCCTTGGGAGAGGCGGCTTCCAGAGATCTTAATTGGGAGCTGCTCCGCATACAAAGAGATGTGTGCATGCATTCGTTGAGGTTACGCATGTGTAGCCCAATTGGGCTACACACTCGACCTCGCTCCCGGGAGGGGCTATTTCCAATGCTGCTGCGCGAGGAGCACTCGAGCTGCGATGTGGCGGCAAAGCCGCAGAGGAAGAGAAAAAGGGTGATAAACCTAACAAATAATTGTAGTGGAAAGGCGCAACATGTGTCAACACCTAACCCAGGGAGAGAGACCGCACAGCGGTCTATGAATAAGTGACCATGCGGGAAACACAGATTGTGAACCTGCAAAATAAAACACTGCCAGCAGCAAAACAGAAGGTGCTGTACGCCGCAGCAAGTAATCACCATATATTAAAACAAATTATATCAAGCACGTCGTATGTCCAATAATAAAATATATGCAAAATAGAGAGGTACTTATTTTAACTGTGGAGCAGCAAAGAAAGAGGCAGAAAGATGGTGCCTTTCTATTATGTATATGTTGGCCACTGTTGGTTGGTGGTTGAGAGAGGCGTGGTTCAAAGCCTCATGGGAAATGTAATGTTTTTAATGTTTACTGTTTTTTGATTGACTGCTGTTAATTTGAGTAGTAAAGATTGAAAGGCATAATTGGAGCCTCCTGTCCTGTCAAAGAATTGTCGGGGCTGCCCCTGGATAGTGAATTACCCGGGACAGTCTCCAACTTGCGGGGACTGTCCAGCAGAAACGGGACAGTTGGCAACTATGAGTTACTCTGTCAATAGCAGAAATGGAGGTGCACCAAGTAGAGAAGTCCAATCAAACTTATTGTTTCCAAATCTTTATTTCCTCTTTTTTCATTGCTTTCTCTTTGTTTACATATATTGTTCAGCCAACTCGTTTTTTCCTTTACAGTAGGAACTTAATCAGGGCTGAAAACTAATTGACACAAAAGAACACATTAACAACAACACAGAAACAAGCATTTGCAATGCAATAGGTCTCGCAGTTATTAGACTTTGAGCTATTGGCATTGTAAATGACAATGCCTTTTATTTATGTTTTCAAAACCAACACATAAATAAAAGGCATTGCCATTTACAATGGCAATAGCTCAAAGTCTAATAACTGCGAGACCTATTGCATTGCAAATGCTTGTTTTGTATTTTGTAGCCATATTTTTAAAGGCAGTGTGACTTCTACTGCAAATGCTTCTTTCGCCGTAAACACCATTGAACAAGGAACATAAAATTCAAAGTTGCATTAATCTTACCGCCGAGTCTATCGAACGTCGGGTGTCTGAAAACCTGAAGAATGCATCTGTGCCCCAAAATAAACTGGCCGCCGAAAACATACCCACACTCACCACCTACCTCCCAGCCTTCCTTGTAAAGCAACATAGGATATGTTATGTATTTGTAAAACCCAAGCTTCTGTAGGAATAGAGGAACACTTGGTGAACTAGATAAAAAGTACTTACTAAGCCGCAGATCAAAGTTGGCGCATTGTTATTAGTGCACTCCACGTGACGTTCCTGGGAACAGATCTATCATTTATAATGTAAGTCCACTGCGTTCTTGGTCATTTTATTAATCAAAATGTACATCTGTATGGCTACAAATAATATGGTCACTATTCTATACACACCCCCGCAGTCACTGCATTACTTTAAACTTATTATGTGACATCCCTCGGGTGAGATTGTGTGTGAAGTAGACACACGGCAATGCACCATTGTTGAAGACACAAGTACACTGCCGGTCGCGTTAAAGCTATGTCGGCACCACGCACGTCGGTACACGGAAACGACAGGACACGTAAACAACAAAAACAGAAGACGGAAAGAATCCACGGACGGAATACACGGAGGACAGAGAAATCAGCAGCAGCATCCTAAATGCCCCCGGAAGTCCGCCGCGGCCGCCCCGGAAGTCAGGCACGGTCGCCTGTGACGGGGGCGGGGCCACGTCCACACCGGAAGAGGAGGCAGGCGGAGTCGATGCGTCTCGCGGCCCGGGGCTCCTGTGAGCAGTGTAGAGCCCCGGGGCCGCGCCAGCAGGAGGTTGGGCGCCCCGTGCTCAGAGCAGAGTCCCCGACATTGGCCAGGTAAGTTCCAAAAGGCTGGGGGGGCTTGGTGCACTTGTGTGTGTGTGTATGCTGGTGTGTGTGTGTATGCGAGCGACGATGACGGCGGGGGAGGGGGGCCTCGGTGCACTTGTGTGTGTGTGTGCGCGCGCGTGTGTGTATGTGTCAGGGGGGGTGTCTCTGTATGTATGTATGTGCGTGCGTGCATGGGCACTTGTGTGTGTGTATGCGCATGCGTGTGTGGTGCTTGAGCTTCCCAGGAGACAGCGCCTGGCCACAGCGCGCGTTCCAGTTTGAAATCGGCTCCAAGGCGATGCGCGCGGCCGGGACTGTCTCCTGGGAAGCACAGTCGCTAACAATAGATCTCTAGCGAGACACAGCGCTAACGCGCTGTGTTTTCGCTACGAGACCTAAAAACAGACAAAAAACAGCACAAGACATGATAAAACACACACCTGTGTTAAGTAAAAATCACAGCTCAAGACCTAAATGGTCCCAGAGTGAGAATATAGGGAATGGAAACTGACGTTGCATAAAAACACTTGGCCTCTGAAGTAGGCCATATCATAAATAGTACATGTATATCTAAGACAAACCACACAGAGATACATGCAAAAATACAATGACAAATTAATATATAGCAAGGAACACACAACATCGACCCTCCAAATACAATGTATGGGCAAACCTGCACAGTTCATAAAACAAAAGTCAAACAGACACAAGAAAATATAAAAAAATATATAAATACTAAGCAGCGTGTCAATAGCAAGCGCCAAACAGTGTCCGTTCAATAATACCATGTATGAACATAAAACCTACACATCTAATGGTAAATAATTCAGCGCCATATGGGCCAGTACTGCAAGGGGCATTTCTACACAGTAGAGAAATATGAGTATACCTTGAGATAACAAGCGGGCGTACAGAGACAGTAGACAGAAAAATGCAATGTGTGTACACAGTGAAGGCTATATGTGCATGTAAAGGCTGGGAGATACACTAATGACCTGTGTTATCGTAGTTCAGGACGCATAATTAATCTAATATCTCATCTTCATCATCTATGTCAGATAAGTGTTGTATCCAAAGTATGTCTAATATCCTTATGCCAGCTAAGTGCGCTGGCAATTAGGGATTCCCCCGGGGCATAGACTTTTGATCTATGACCTGTGCAGTAAAATAAACAATTAAAATGTACCTTATCGCCACGTCTCACGTTGTCACTACTCATCGTCCCTCTGCTCTGACAGGAAGCAGGAAGCATTCAGGCTCTCCATAGCCAATCACAACTCTGCAGAGCAGCGTTGCGATTTCTAAGCACTGAGGCTACCCTGAGCCAATCCCAAAGCTGCAATGCAGAATTGTGACTGGTCTGAGTGATGTATTCCGGCACTCAGCCAGGAACTGGGGGACTGGGCATGGAGAAGTGTGGCTCAATGGTTAGAGTACAAAACAGTTTTTTAGTCTCTGTGCACACTTGTTTTTAGGATTTATTCCGATACTTAATGATGCTTGGTTTAGCGCTACGCGTTGTCACACGATGCCTATTCGTGTCTTTAAATTGAGGCGAATTGTGCGGAGGTTGATTAACCTTCACTAACCGTGCGCTGTAGTTCAACTTGAAACTTTAACTTGTTTCTTCTCCTGTTTTGAACCATTATTTACAAAAGTTCATGACTCCATTTTTTCTTTCTTTTGCTTAGAGTTTTATTGATCAGATACTTTTCTTGATTCATTCATGAATATTTGACATTTCATATCCTTGAGTAATCATAATATCCTTACAACTCTGCCCAATGCATTTCGGGTCAGGTCATGTGACCCTTCGTCAGGGGCCTGTGAATAAAGACGAATACAGGACCATCACCTTGAGTATCATATAAACATAACACATTCTAAAATGTACCAGCAGTAATAATAGGTTCAACACAATTAATATGCTAACGTAAATCACGAGTATGTCTACATAACCAATAGATAAAACATGTCCTATTAATGTGATGTGATGGTCTGGGGTTTACATAAATGGCGTGTGTTAAGTAGTTAGAAATTTGTTGAGATTCGTATCCAAAGTGCTGCACTAGAGCGCAAAAACGGGAAAGAAAATACTTGCACAAGTGTGTGGGTCAAATTAAAGTTAAGGCGAGGGTAACGTGACCAGGCGCGCGTGGCGCCGAAATCGTGCTCAGAGGGTAGAATGACACTTACGCGAGTCGGTAGATATCAGCAATTCCACAAGTAGCGGGCGGGTACAGCAAAAGAGCTCCCTTAGGTACCGGGCCGGTAGAAGGAGAACACTCGCGGTAGTGTTTTTAAAGAGCGAGTCGGGTTCCGATCACGTGAGCGGGTGTTGGTAAAGGAAGTCGAAGAAAGACTTCTAGTGATGTTATGGGCAAAATATCGAACATCAAGGAGAGATGTCCAAATTGAGAGTAATTATAAGAATTCATATGCAATGTGTGCGATCGAGGAAAAATAAAAAACATGAAATACATAAAAAAGTCCCGTCGTTAGAGTTTACTGAAGGATATGTGGAAACTGAAAACAGACTAAAGGACTGACCATGGTGAAGGGACAAACTCTCAATTTGGACATCTCTGGACATCTCTCCTTGATGTTCGATATTTTGCCCATAACATCACTAGAAGTCTTTCTTCGACTTCCTTTACCAACACCCGCTCACGTGATCGGAACCCGACTCGCTCTTTAAAAACACTACCGCGAGTGTTCTCCTTCTACCGGCCCGGTACCTAAGGGAGCTCTTTTGCTGTACCCGCCCGCTACTTGTGGAATTGCTGATATCTACCGACTCGCGTAAGTGTCATTCTACCCTCTGAGCACGATTTCGGCGCCACGCGCGCCTGGTCACGTTACCCTCGCCTTAACTTTAATTTGACCCACACACTTGTGCAAGTATTTTCTTTCCCGTTTTTGCGCTCTAGTGCAGCACTTTGGATACGAATCTCAACAAATTTCTAACTACTTAACACACGCCATTTATGTAAACCCCAGACCATCACATCACATTAATAGGACATGTTTTATCTATTGGTTATGTAGACATACTCGTGATTTACGTTAGCATATTAATTGTGTTGAACCTATTATTACTGCTGGTACATTTTAGAATGTGTTATGTTTATATGATACTCAAGGTGATGGTCCTGTATTCGTCTTTATTCACAGGCCCCTGACGAAGGGTCACATGACCTGACCCGAAATGCATTGGGCAGAGTTGTAAGGATATTATGATTACTCAAGGATATGAAATGTCAAATATTCATGAATGAATCAAGAAAAGTATCTGATCAATAAAACTCTAAGCAAAAGAAAGAAAAAATGGAGTCATGAACTTTTGTAAATAATGGTTCAAAACAGGAGAAGAAACAAGTTAAAGTTTCAAGTTGAACTACAGCGCACGGTTAGTGAAGGTTAATCAACCTCCGCACAATTCGCCTCAATGGTTAGAGTGGCAGACCCTGATGGAGAGGTCTGGCCCGGGACCAGGGTTCAATTCCCGCCTCGGCGGGTTTTGGGCTCAATTTTCTCGGACCTGATAATTCTCGCCTCGGTGCCTATTCTTATCATAGGTCCCACTCTGCAACTCTGGGCAATAGCTTGCTTAATCTCCACAACGGCCCCAACAGCGCTGGGATGCCTGGCTTCACCTTGGTGGTGCCCAGGAGTGGACATTTCACAGGGAAAAGCCAGGAAGGGTTCCACAGCGGTATGAGTACAGCGCCAGGACGCCCCTTTGCTGGGGCAGCAGTGCGCTTTACAAGTACAAATTCATTCATTCATTTCATTTCATTTCTCCACCAAGGCTGTAATGCAGCCTGGGTGAGGAACATGCCAAGTGTGCATGACTGTTTGGCCAGCCTGAGAAGTGCATACCACTCCTAATGGGTACCTTTTATCACCCCTGGCCCAGCCCCCAAGACCCAGGACACAAACTTAAACGATAATAAACCACGGTTTATTATTGTTTTATTTTAATTTTATTTTTTGCTGCTGGAAGGGGGTGCAACGCCATAGCGGAGGAGCCGCTGCTGCCTTTGGCACTGTCCGGATTTTACTAACCATGTACCTCCTTCAAACAGTTTTGAAAAAAATTGTATTTACAGTTGACACACATGACCATCAATTTTTGCTCTTTGTTGAGAGGCCAAGGATTGTGAAAAACACTCCAACTCCAAAGCTTTCATTTGTCACCAGTCGTGCGCAAACACCTGTACCGTCTTTCCCCTTTATTAATGACACAGAGCCAGGAGCTTGCAGAGACAAGTCTTTATTCTCCTTTCTCTGCTTCTATAATACCCCTTCGCTGTCCTCACTTCCTCTCCTTCCCACGCCCCTTCCTTTCCTGCCTGTCCCGTCCCAACACGGGGTCAGGCGCTCACGATACAACACCTCCCCCTTTTGTACAAGTAGTCTTACGGTCTCTTAGAGCTCTTCAATTAGCCGAACTAGTTAGTAATTAGTTTGATGTCTCTTCTGGGATGGCTGGCTTGTTCTGATCTTGGCGTCTGGCAATCTCTGACGTCTTCATGACTGGCCGAGCTGAAAGGATCTCGGTCACTGTCTTCGTTGGGACTTAGGGAGTCAGCACTGAAGTCATGAGTTTGAGTGTCACAGTGTCACAGTGTCCGGCAGGCGGGTACCTTTTGAAGTGTGAAATGTTCCGAGTTATTCGTTTGTGGTCCGCTTCCGCTGTGGCCATGGTCCCTTTCCGACTGGAGACCTTTAGTGGGTGGTCGAGGTACCGACTGTCGGCCTTTGTTGTGCGGTCTCGTCTGACCATTACCCAGTCACCTTCTTGAATGTCCACCTGTTTTGCACGTCTCTTTTTATCAGCGTAGGTTTTCATTTTTAGCTTCTTGTCGTGATCTAGTTTCACCAGCGTCTCATGATCCATGGTCACTGCTCGAGATGGTGAGATATTGTCCAGGGTCGGTAGCCGGGTGCGAGGAGCATCAGGGTGGCTGGGCATTGATTCGTAGTGCTGTGGGGCGTGGTGCGGTACGCCTGCAGTATTTCATTTAGAACTTGCTGTATGTCACGATGGGTAAGTTCAGCTTGTTGGATTGCCTTCTTGAGTGTCCCCATGAAGCGTTACACCATGCCATTGGCTTGAGGCCATAGCGGTGTTATTTTCCTGTGTTTGAAGTTTAGGTGCTTTGCGAATTCAGCAAACTTGTGTCCATTAAATGGTGGCCCATTGTCTGATTTCACTCCTATGGGAATTCCCCAAGCTGCAAATGTCTCATCGAGAACGGGGATTACTGCTGTTGCTTTGGTGGATGACACTTGGTGCGCGATGGGAAATCGCGAGTATTCGTCCATAATGACGACAATGTACTTGCCCGATTTCAGGGGGCCAAAGAAGTCAATGGCTACCTGTTGCCATACCCCATCCGGTAGTTCTGACATCTGCAGCGGGGCTGGCGGTTCGTCACGACCACGACAATCCTTGAGTGTAGTTTCCACCATCTGGTCCAGTAGTGGGAACCAGACGCGTTCCCTGAGTGCTTTCTTGGTGGCGCTTATACCTCTGTGTCCTTTGTGAGCTAGGTTAATGATTCCTTGTCGTAGTATCTGTGGAATTACTATCCTCCCCCTTCGCAACAATAGACCATCAGTGCTGATCGATAGCTCCTCCTGAATGTGTTTGAATGCCACGAGTTCTTGGTTGGTACGGCTGCTGTTGTGGGAAGCGTTCTGCAGGTGTCTCCATGTGTTGGTCCGTATGCGTTCCATGACATCTTGAAAGATGGGGTCTTGTAAAGATGCTTCTCGGATGGCTTCTAGTGGAACGGTCGGGGGACACGCATTATCGATGACAAAGTGGATGTACTCTTCCGCCAGGGAGCTCTTCTCCTTGGTGTGTGGGCGAGGATGTCGGGACATGTAGTCTGCCGGGTTTTCTGACTTCCCGGGTTTGTGGATGATGGTGTTGACGTAATCCTGGAGGCGCAGTCCCCACCTCTCAATGCGTGGGAGCATTTTGACTCTAGGGTTTCCAAAGATAGTAACAAGGGCTTGGTGATCTTTAATGAGAGTAAAATGTTTCCCATACACGATGAGGGGAAAGTGTTCACAGGCCCACACGACTGTGAGGCTCTCCTTCTCAGGCTGCGAGTATGCTCTCTCAGTGTCAGTGAGACTGCAGCTGGCATAGGCACCTATGTGCCATTGATCAGAGTCCTCGTGGTATTGTGCCAGGATGGCACCTAGTCCCACTGAACTGGCATCGACGGTTACTTCAGTCTTTCGCCTGGTGTCAAAGTACGCGAGGTTGATAGCCGAGCTTACTGCATTTTTGATCTTGTTGAATGCCTGCTCACAGGTCGGTGTCCACAGGAAGGGTTGGCCTTGACGGGTGAATTCTCTGAGCAGGTAACTAATTGTGGCATAGTCTTTGATGTATCGCGCGCAGTAACTCGCCATTCCTAGGGATGATCGGAGATCGCTGATGTCTTGTGGTTGTGGAGTATCTGCGAGGGCCAACACCTTTTCTGGGTCAGGTTTCATGCCGTCCTTGGAGAAGACATGGCCATAGAATTTTAGCGTTGATTTGTGAAATTCACATTTGTCGGGATTCAAGATAAGGTTGGCTTTTAGCAGTGCGTGACAAACTCTGTCCAGGGCTGTGTCATGTTCAGTCTGATCACTCCCAAATACCAGGATATCGTCACTGTGGTTGAAAGCATTCGGGATGCCTTGGATCACTTGCCGGATGGCTTCTTGGAATATCTCGGCAGCCGAGGATATCCCAAAGTTGAGGCGTTTGTAGCGAAATAATCCTTGATGAGTTGTGAAAGTCGTGATGTAGCGTGACTTCTCATGGAGTTCTAATTGATGGTATCCCTTGTTGAGATCCAGTTTTGAGAAGACAGTTGCCCCATTGAGGCGGGCGATCATATCACTAATGTGAGGTCTGGATGCCTCTCTCTCTCAATGGCCGTGTTGGGCGCGCGCATGTCCACGCACAAGCGCACCTTGTTGTCGTGCCCCTTTTTTGGCACTACCACTACGGGTGATACCCAGGGTGTGGGACCTGAGGAACATTCGATAATCTCAGTCCTCAGCAATTGCCGTAGTTCGTCATCTACCGCCTATTGCAGGTGGAATGGTACCTTTCTGTGATGTTGTGCCACGGGCGTTACCAGCTCCTCAATCTGTAGTTTGACTTTGAATTGGTTGAGCTTCCCTAGTCCTTTGAATAGGTTCGGAAACTTATTGACGATATCAGGGGCGTCTTCTATCATGTAGAGAAGGTCTACCAGTTTGAGTCGTTCAGCTGTCGGCAGGCTGAGGAGACAATCCGCTGCGTCCGGGCCTTCAAATACATGAACGTATGCTTCAATTTGTCGATCTTTGTATGTTAGAGTTGTGCTGAATCGTCCTAGACATGGCAGTGGTTTTCTGGACATCCATGTGTAAATTCGGACTGCGGCAGGTTCTAACTTTGGCTTAGGTTTCATGCTTTGATATTCAAGGGTACATATGTAGTTCAGGGACGCTCCCGAGTCTAGTACGAATTTTGCTGGGTGGTTTCCGATTTTGATGTCTAGTTTGGGATACTTCTTTAGTCGGTCCGGGTCTGACACCATGCATATATATTCATCACTGTCTTGAGACAAAGGAGAGTGTGGTGACGAATCTCGGGACTTTGATCTCCTGGATTTGTACGAATAGGCTGAGCGATCACTTGATCTTGACGAGCTGTCAGATCGTTCTTCTCTTCCTTTTACAGCTCAAGCATGGTGGCGTGTGGTGGGTCGCACTTGGTTTGTACTTCGCTCTGCTTGTCGTGTTTGACAGGCTACTTCAAAGTAGTTTTCCCTTCCACAGCGGTGGCATTGTTGACCAATGGCTGGGCTCTGTCCGGAGTGAGGATAGTCTTGGCCGCACCGGTAACATCTAGACGCAGGCCTGCCGCCTTTGAGTTGTTGCGTCTCTTGGCGTGACGACGTTCCATGGCGCGACGACGTCCCTTTCGATGTTTGCGTGAGTTTTCTTGATTTGTAGCGGTCTGAATGATGTTTGCCATCGGTGCGAGCTTGCATCCTGAAGACTTGTTCCTTCTTGTCAGGCTTGGTGGCTTCCATCTTTTTCGCGTGGTCCTCCGCTTGGTCATGTATTCGCGTAATTTCTTCTATTTCTTCCAATGTGTAGTGTTTCTTCAGCAAGCGCCGACGTAGGGAATCGGATTGACAACCCTCAATTATTCGTAGTCGCAACTTCCGTGTTGAAGGTGTCGAAATCTCAATGTCGGGCCAGGCGCCTGATGCGCACGATGAAGTCTCCCATGGATTCGTCCTTTTCGTGTGACGCCAAGTTGAATGTGAAGCACTCATAATCCAGGTTGCGTTTATGCAGGAACTTCCGGTCTAGGGCTCCCTTTACATCATCATATGAGGCGGCGTTGGCAGCAGGTAACTCCTTTATGATCTGCGCAATGTCCTTTTCAACTAGGTTACTCAGCGCTATTAGTTTCTGCTTCGAGTCTTGCACTTGGGACCCGGTCATAAAGTCCTCGAAATCCTCCGCCCAGCTTTTCCATTTCGGTCCCATGCTGCTCCCGGAGGTCAGTTCCAGTGGGTCTGGTGGGCGTAGATATGAAATCCCCATGAACACTTGAGGTGGTTGCGGGGGTTGGGCTGCTGTGCCAGAACTCGAGGTGACAGGTTGAGTGGTCATTTTGAGCACACTTGCTGGCTGCCTCAGTCAATCGCTGGTTAGATCCGAAGTTTTATTATTATTTTTTTTTCACTTATCAGGAATTGCCTGACTTCGAAATGGCCGCCGCTGAAAAACCAATGGAGGTCTATAGCCAATGCCTGACTCCAAAATGGCCGCTGATCAGGACAGATCTTCCCATGCACTCTGTCCCTTGTTTGCATTCACTTGGCACTCAGGCGCACCCTCGCTCATTTACTGGTACTCACGAGGGGCAGGGAGACTCCCGAGCTTCCTGGTTGTCTTCGCGCCTTCAGAGCGCGTCGTCGAGGCACACTCGATCGGGACAGCTGCTTTCAGACTCTCATGCAGGTCCCAAGGGTTTGAATTGCTTGTGGCCGTCAGCGCTCCTGCTGGACAGTGTTTTGGATGACGCGCGGGCTCTTCCCGCGATTTTCGCGCTTCTTTGCGTCACTACACTGTCGGCTCCTCGTCATTGGGCGTATCTTCGCGGCGGGGCGCATGTGGTGTGGGTTGTGGGACATCCCACCCTCATCGCCAGTGTACCGTCTTTCCCCTTTATTAATGACACGGAGCCAGGAGCTTGCAGAGACACGTCTTTATTCTCCTTTCTCTGCTTCTACAATACTCCTTCGCTGTCCTCACTTCCTCTCCTCCCCACGCCCCTTCCTTTCCTGCCTGTCCCGTCCCAACACGCGGTCAGGTGCTCACGATACGACACCACCCACAACCCAAAAACTACAGGAACCTTGCATCAATGTTATGAAAAATAAACAGGCTCCTGGTCGGCATTGCCAACACATATTATCTTAAAGGTTCACAGTCACTTATGAAAACACCAGAGCTGTGCATGCTAAGATCCTACTACCGGGGAGAGCACTGGCCAAGATGAGCTATGTCACTGATCTACTTACTAATAGTTTCATGGGCCCAGAATTGGTTACCATGGCAACTGCAGTAAACTCTTCTTTAAGCCTCCTGGCAAAGCCTGGGATCAGTGTGCCGCCCCTGGCAGTCACTGCGTTTGCCACCCGGCAGCCACGTTAAAGAGTGGCGAGGGCGGGTGCAAGCGTTTTTTGTGTTGCCGCCCGTGACTTCTGCATGAAAGAGGGGGGATTGGAGGATGGCGGTGAAGGCCGCCCTCCCCAAAACTCGTGCTGCCCAGGGCGGTCAGTCCCCCTACACCACTGCTTGGGATACTTGGAAAGATCAGGTGCACTAGCGCTGGCTAACACAATCAGTGCTGAGATCTAAGTGAGGCCTGCCAAGTGTCACATATCTAGGGTTAAGTGCCTTGAGTAATGAAGAGGAGCTGATTCTTGCATTCAAGTGTGTTGATGCGGGGAAGTGCAGCAAAATGTGTTGTATTGACTGTAGATGCATGGCACCTAGTTGATAGTCAATCGGAGTAATTTTGCCTCTGCCATTGTTGTTATATCCTTTGGAGAAATGTGGATACTTAGTCCTGTGATTGTTAACTTGTTCAATTAGGGCAAGTGACGTTGTTCACACCTCTAATGATTTGACAAGATAAGGTGAAGCAGTTATATTGCTCCGTTTACTTACCAGTAATCTTCATTGCTCTTAGTCATGTTCCTCCTCATCACAGTCATTAGACATTGAGGTGACTCCACCTCCCACACATAACAAAGTACCAGAGGGTTCTAAGTAAACCCTACCCACCTTCCTATGTGCTATATATAAGTAATTTACCCGGAATCCTATTTTATCTAAGCATAGTCACAGGCAGGGTGGCTCGGATTGTAATAACAAGGACAAATAGAACTCAGAGTAATAAAGATTACCGGTAAGTAATCAGAGCATTATCTCTACGTCCCTCACCCTCGTCCCATTCATTATAGTTTGAGGTATACCAAATAATCTGCCTCTAATCAAGAGAAAATAATACTTCATCACAAGTATGTACAGCCAATAATCTTTAATGTGCACTAATGTGGTGAGTGAATTAATAACCAAATCAGAGCCTAGATTACTCGAGAACTGATTTCTGAACCCCAACAACAAAATTTGCATCATAGTCAATAACATTATTTAGTCTATAAGGTTTGACAATGGTAGAATCCAAGGACCAGGTAGCAGCCCTACACATCTCCAGAATAGAGACCCATTAGAACGTAGCCAAAGAGGTGGCATACATCTATTGGATATTCCCCAAACTTATCCACCCTCAGAGGATCCTTGATCAGCCTGCAGAATAGTTGCTTTTAACTGTCTGCTCAAAGTCATCTTGGTTGCTTACTCCTCCTGCTTGTCCAAAAGCTACAAACAGATCTTCTGTTTTCCTGAAAGGTTGTTACTTGTTAAATTAAATGGAAAGAGTCATTTTAACATCTAAAGAGTGTGGAAAAACCTGTTCCTATGAGGAATGAGATGGAAAAACCGAGGGAAGAATCACTTCCTGAGACGTGTGAAAGGAAGATTTGACGTTAGGCAGAAAGAAAGGCTCTGGTCTTTGAACAGTCTTAAGAAGGATGGTTGACAGAGTAAAGCAGGGAATTCATCAATTCTATGCGTCAACGTTATGACTACTAAAAGACAACCTTCTAAGAGAGAAATTCAGTCTACCTCTTCTACAATTTCGAAAGGAGGAGCCTGAAGAGACTTAAGAACTGTAGGAAGATCTCAAAAAGTAGATTAGGACTTCAAGATAGGGCTCAATGTTGAGAAAATTCTAAATGTCGTATTCACTAGAGGGAAAAGGGCGGGCCCATCTGCGCCCGGAAGAGGCTGGGCTGGGCCACATCCCTTACATCTACTCTTCTGCTACTACTTCTGCTGGAAGGATGGTTTGACAGTCATTGTTCAGACGTACATCAAAAGCTTGTTACTGCCCTGAAACTGGTCCCGTGAAATCAAATCTATATTGCTACATTAAGAAATACATATAAGTGTGCTCTGAATACTCGCAAAAATGAAATGAAAGAGGAAGCCTGGAATGACTTATTAGCAGTTGAGGTCCTCAAGGATAGTTCTAGATTCTGGGCAATAGTGAATGAACCCTTTTTTTCTGGAACTGACGATGCTCCCCTAGACTGTAACATTTCAGAGGCCAAATGGTATACCCATTTGTAATCAATATATGAAGTCCCGTCTGTACTGGGACCTCCCGTTCCTTCAGACCATGATTTGAACTCCTCTATATTGGTTTTTAACGAAGGAGAAGTTGAGCTGGCAATAAAGCAAATGACCAGTAATAAGGCCCCAGGCCCGGACGGCGTCCCAGCCGATCTTTATAAACATAATCCAATTCTTTGGGCAAGAGTTTTAACCAGAGTTTTTAATGTGGCTTGTCAGCAGGGATTCCCATTGTCCTGGTCGTACTCCACTATTATTCCGGTTTTTAAAAAAGGCCAGAGAGGTGAACCAAGCTGCTACAGGCCTATATCCCTAATTGACTCAGCGCTAAAAGCTTTAGGGAGAGTGATTTTAAGTAAACTGATGGATTGGCTGAATGGGAATGGTGTTTTAACAAATCTTCAATATGGTTTTAGAATGTTAATAATAAAAAGATTTATAAAAAAAATATGGTTTTAGAAAAGATAGGAGCTCACTAGATCAGTGTCCAAATTTGCATTTATTGGCAGGGAAATACTTAGTGGCCAAGGCTGGGACATTACAGTTGGCCTTTATGGATCTATCTTCGGCGTTCAATCTAGTTAGCTATGGTCCATATTGATTGATATGGGAGTGGATCACTGTTTAGTTTACTTCCTGGTCGACTTACCTAGGGACATTTTTGCAAGGGTGAGAGTCAGCCAAGAAGACAAATGCACTAAGCACTTTAGCATTGGTATACAAAAATACTCTTCACAACGGCTGACCCAAGGTTCAGCACATCAATCCCTGTCTATAAAAATGAAGAATCCTGTGCATCCACTTCTGAAACCCACCGCCGTTGAGCTCCACTGGAAACCAGAAAAAGCCAATTCGTAGAAGATGGAAGGTGCACCAGAAATGAAGTCAAAGCCATAGAAATGAGTCCATCTAATTCCTTTATTGTTCATGGAAGTAAAAAATGGGCATCAGCCAACTTGTTTCGTTCCAGCGAAGGAACTTCATCAGGGCATTATAAACAGAGTGGACTGTCAACACGTTCTTTAATTATATCAGAAACCAACTGGTAGTAGTTCAGAAAGGAGCCCTACAATAAGGGTCACAACGTTTCAAGTCCAGCCTTGTGGTCTGGATTGTGTCCTTCCCAGAGTCCGACAAATACACCCGAAGTAAAGTCAGTTAGCATTGGTAGAGGCATCCGTCAGGGTTGCATTTTAGCTCCCCTGCTTTTTTACCTTATATGTAAATAACCTAGGCAACTCCCTATGCTCTGCCAGTCTAGATATTCCACGTGGAGGGGATAGGGCTATCCCTGCCCTCCATTACGCAGACAACGCAGTATTGTTGGCTCGTACAGCTGTAGGGCTGTAAAGGCTTCTGGATTCATTCAAGGCCTTTATGAAATCCCTGAATTTAATTGTCAACATAGCCAAATCACACACAATGATTATGGGTCAGAGATCAAAAAAGCTTAAAACCTTTTATTGTGAAAGTAAAGAGCTGTCTAGGATGACTTCTTTTACTTATCTGGGGGTTTTGTTCGATGAGAGAGGCTCATTGTTCCCCCAACAGAAAGCTAAAAAATACGCCATGGCAAGATCAACAGCCGCCATCCACGGCTTTGCTCAGCGTTCTGGGGACAAGCCAATGGAAGCCATCCTTACAATTTACAGGTCCAAATGCAAAGCTATTGCGAGGTATGGGTCTGTAATCTAGGGTTTCAAACCGGTGTAGGGGCTTCAGATAGTTGAAAACAAGTTTATAAGGTCCCTCTTGTTGGTCCCTCAATCTACTCCCACTTATGTCATACATAAAGAATTAGGTATTGGCTATGTTTCTGACTTGATAAGGCTGGCCCCAGTTGTATGTTGGCTAACAATTTGGATTACCTCAGAATTAGCACTGAATCGAGAAATTGCCAGGAACTGTGTCTCTATGGAGAGAGCTAGCAGTATCCCATGGCTTCAATACCATAAGTCAATGCTAAATACATTAGGGCGACCTAAACTCTTCGACTCCCTGGAAAAAATTAGGAAAGAGGAAATGGTGTGGGTTAAAACACATTTTTTAAACTTGTTGTCTTTAGAGGGCGAGGTGACTAAGTTAATGAAACCTACTGTAAAAGAATACCTTCTTTTAAAAACATCTAAGTAGATAGAACCCTATTTGACATTTGTTACTAAGCCTTTCCATCGTTTTCTTTTAACCAGATTTAGTTTTAATCTCATCCATTGTTTACTAGGAGATTCGCAGGGATGGAGAGGGGTGAACGATTTAGGACCATGCACATGCGACAATTTCTCGACCCAGGATACTATGCACTTTATAATGTTTTGTGATTATTTTAGCGCTATCCGTAGAAGGTTTTTAATCCCCATTTTAAAGGGAAAAGGTTTTATGCAGGTTAGACCTCCTTTATTATATTTACAGATGCTCAGTGATCCCTAGGATATTTTTTATATCACAAGTTACTTATTAGCTGCAGTGAGGCATAGGAAAAAACAGTACTCTATAATATGTAATTCGGTTGCCCTTGAATGATCAAATGAATATTATCTTAATGCTTGCCCTCTTATCTGAAATTTCTACAGAATATGTTATACGATGGAGGCACTCTGTTATATATTGGTGAGTAATCTGTACAGTAGGGGGTGGTTTCCTTTTCAAGGCTGATAATGCATTATGGTGCAGGGTTATACGTAGCCTAAGCTTTGTTGGTTCATTTGGGGTTTTACCTTCAAATCTTTAGCTCGTATTAGTATATCACTTCAGGTTTATTCGTAATTAGTGTTTCAAAGAATTTAAACTTTTTTAAGCACACAGTTTCCACAGCCAGTTTCTAAGGTGGCTCTGAGTTCTGGTATGGAAGTTTCACAGAAGAAACTGTCCTCCGTGCGCTGGAGGGTACATAAATGGCACCTCAGACATCATATCGGGAGACAACGTAGCATTATGTATATGTATGGGGTAACCCCTTGTAACCCCGCATCACATGGGTTAGAAGCAACAACACCAGAAACAGTTTGTAATGCAGGAATGAATTCATATATAAACATTTCCATAATAATTACATTAATTAATTATTGCTACTCTGGCAAAATTACAAACCATTTATTTCACCAACATCAATCAGGGTTATATTTGACACCTCCCACATAAACAAAAGCTAGGTACTGCAAGGTGTCAAACGCAATTACTGTACACATACCAAACCAAAAAGTACATGTGTAAACATTTTAACAGACATAAATCAAGTGCCATAAAATTATTATTTAAGTCCTCTTAGTCCTCATGTTAGTTTATCAGCGATGGCTGCGCTATTAGGTTCTCGCACAATACACCAATGGAGATAAGGAAAGGTGTGCACCCCCTTATTCGCAGAAGTATGCGCTGAACCCTTAATCAGCTTATGTGAGGTTGAAGCAGATTTCTCCAATGTCACTGTCGACTCTTTTCGGCCTGCAGATTCGGCTTCTTTAGGACTAAGGAAAGACACGGTACCAATGTGTCAATAGTCTATCCTTGCAAAATCATCCCACGTTCTGTTTTCATTAATTCTCCAGGATGACGGACTCTGCACTGGTGAGGCTCGAGCCAGTCTTGATTTGCAGCTAATGGGAATGTCTCAGAGACTGCAAAGTCACAAGCAGACATAAAGCAATATCGACCCTTGCTGCCTCCAAAAGTAGCCTGGCTCATGTCCAAGTCGGGTAACAGACATTTACCAATGATTAATTAAGGTAATATTTCTGGAAATGTATATATATATATATGAATTCATTACAGCATTACTAACTGTTTCTGGTTTTGTCACATCCAGAGACGACGTTCTTGTGGAGCCGTATGGCGCTGTCACCTGGCGCCCAGGGGGACTGCTGAAAGATGGCCGGATCTAGTCTGACTCCTGGGGAGAATTCAAAGTTAAGGAATCTGCGGCTAGACTGTGTCTCTACCAGATATTACATTACCAAAGTTAAGTAACTTGTGCCTATTCCTGTAAATGCAGCGTCACTGACTTCACTTCAGAGTTGCGAGTGAGCAAGGGACTAGATATCGGCAAATCCTTTCTCAGGCTGGCCATGAGGGAGCACTGCGAGCTCAGTTTATCGATGTACGTTTAAAAATTTGAGTTCATGCCTAACATGTTGCTTTTCAACTCGAGTTTATGCACTCCAGCAGGGGTCTCCAAACCGGTCCTGGAGGGCCGGATCCATGCCAGATTTTTTAGATATCCCCATTGAGATACATGTAGTTATTTTAAAAATCTGGCATGGATCCGGCCCTCCAGGACCGGTTTGGAGACCCCTGCACTACAGCATTGTTTTATGTATAATGGAGCAAATGGCAGCCGGGCGCATCACTTGAAACAGAGCATTTAATGTGATTCAGCACTTTCTGTGTAGCCACGTTAGTGACTCTGCAGTGCCCTGTAATAAAGCACATGTGAAGCATTGGATTACAAGTCATGCTCAGTTGTGCACCTTCTCCAAGCAGCGCGTGTTAAGAATACTCTGGAATCAGAAGTTCCACACGTGTTAAAAGAACTTCCTTGAAGCCGAAGGAACTACTCCATCAGATGTCACCAATCCGCGAGCAACAACACAGGTAGCAACTGAAGCGTGAAGCGCCAACTCTGTGTACGACATCTGAACATGTTCAGTCTGTCTTATGATCGAACCTGCAAAAGAAATAAGGCACCGTAATATCCATATACCCCTTAGAGCTAAATACGGGTAGGGTAGACAATGAAAGAAGAACAGGCAAAAGCTTAACATTTCAAATCAATGACTGATATTCCTTGGTGGGATAATCTTTGCCTCCATGTCCTTAATAGAAGTGAAACATTTTGATGCGAAAGCTAGAAAATGTTTTATTCTATGTCAGGACAGGAAGATCCGATTATGCTAGTTTAAAGCTTATTGAATACCACTTAGGTAATATCACTTACCGGTTCGTAATAAAATTGCTTGAAGGTAGAATCAGATGACCAGTTGGACGATTTTATGATACCCTGAATAGTTGACCCTAACATAAATGATTTAGAGGCCATAGCAACTCGAACAGAATGAGTTCCAAACACCTGAGTGTCGATTCTAGCTTCTGCCATCACTGATTTTAAACATTTGGCTATAGTGGCAGATGACACTAGTTTAAAAGGCTTCTGTAAAGCAATCAACAGCTGACCAGAAATATACATTTTCAATGCACTAGTACATTCCTCATATGCTTTCAAGCATTTGACCACACACAGTTTATCATTAGCAGGAAACGCATTATACTCAATACACTTTGAAAACATCTTTGTCCTGCCAGTAACTGTAAAAGAAACTCCTTCAAGAGTAAATACTCTATCTGCAATGTCCAGAACTCTCACATCCGAAGTTCTTCTACAAGTGGTGAGACATAACAGCATGGCCAGCTTAGCTGACAACTGTTTCCTGAACACCTGATCATTATTTGGCCATCTTTCAAAAAGGTTCAATATCAAATTCACATCCCACAAAAAAGAATACTTGGGTTTGGGAGGATTAGTAGCCCTGATACCCTTAAGAAGCTGACAGATGATGGAATGCATACTCACATGATTATTATTACCCTGTACATGTCCTGCTGAAATAGCAGGAACAAATGTTGTTCACTGATCTATATGATAAACCCTTAGTAGCTTTCTGAGACAAGAAATCACAATATGGGGTATCCCAGCTGCCACTGTATTCACATGTAGTTCCAAGCACCAACCCATCCAGCATTACCATGCCTCTTATTAGTGGAGGGGGCCCAGGTTTGCTTAATGAACTCTGAAGCCGCATCTGAAATGCCTGGCAAACACCATTGTTGCTGCAACGCCTCCAGGCCATCGGGGACATTTGCTCTGATACCACCATTGGATGCAGTTCCCCCTGAGATCCCTGGAGCATCGCCTGAGGAAGAAGAACAGGAGGATGGCACGTCAACTCCAAAAGGACTGGTAGCCAAGGTTGCTGGTGACAAGCACCACCTCTGGTACCTGCCACTTGATCTGAGTCACTACCCTGGGGATCATTGCCAATGGGGTAAAGCCAAATGTGTTCTTTGACCAATCCTCAGAAAAAGCGTCTATTGCCATTGCTAACGGGTCCGGCCTCCAACTGAAGAACTAGTCCAATAGACGATTTTGTCTGGAGACAAAGAGGTATATCCTGCAGGGACTCCAAACATTTTGGATCAACCTGAATAGCCAAGGATGAAGCTTCCAGTCGCTGGACTCTATTAGTTATCTGGAGTTCCAATCCACCATTACATTGGATTGCTCCAGAATGTATTCCACCACCACAGATATCCTATGACTATGGCAATAATGCCAAAACTCTGTCGCTATCTCCAGTAGCAGGGACAATCTGGTGTCCCCCAACTTGTTGATGTATATCACCGCAGAAATATTCTCTATCCTGAGGAGAATGCAACATACATGTTTATGAGGAAGGGAGTCCTAATGGCAAAGGACCCCGTCAGTAGCTCCAGGCAATTTAAGAAGAATTTTAACTCCCGAAGAGACCATCTTCCGCCTTTTGAGATATCTCCACAGCGGGCTCCACAACGGCTGGTGTCTGAATCTATAACCACTTCTGGTTGAGATCCGAAGATGGCTCTGCCATTCCATGTATTCACGTCTCAACTACCACTGGAGCACTGAATTCACCTTTTCGGTCAGAGGAACTTGATCTGTGTAAGCCAAGTCCTTCCTCAAATGCTGAATTTTTAACCTCTGAAGGGCCCTGTAGTGAAAGGGACCCAGAAATATAGCCTTTAGGGAGGAGGCTAACAGACCGACAAGGCAAGCGATCGCCCACAGAGAGACTGTCTGAACAGAAAAAAACAACTTCAGTTCCTTTTTGATGTCCCGTAGCTTGGTCTTGGGAGCCTCACCTGAGCTGACTCCATGTTGAGCACAAACCCCAGGAACTCCATGGATTGAGAGGGATAACAACTTGATTTTGTACTGTTGATTACAAATCCCAAGTCATGTAAAAGAGATATTGTCCTCTGCAGGTGTAGAGAGACCAGCTCTTGGGATTGAGCCATGATCAGAACAATCGCTGAGATAAATGATCATGCATACTCCCCTCTCCCTGAGGTGTGCTATCACCAGTTTTATCACCTTGGTGAAGCACGACAGTGCTGAAGAAAGCCAGAAAGAATGGACCATATATTTCAGCCACCTATCTCTCCACCTGAAATGAAGAAACTGTCTGTGTGGAGGAAAGATGGGACTGGATAGATAAGCTTGCTTGGGATCTTAACGTACCATCCAGTCCCCCTTCTGCAACCAGTCTGTCAAAAGATAGATACCCTCCAAGTTACAAGATGAGATTGGGTGCTTGTCAAACAACTGTCTGATGCTCCTTTTGAGGCTGCACCATTGATCATCACTAAAACCAAAGGACATATGGTAACTGCCCAGTATCCTGTGAAGTCCTTTACGAGAGACTCCTCTCAGTTTTGGCATGTGGCCCATCACTCCTCAAACATTGATGTCAATTTAGAGACTGGGTCAAGGCAGACTGTTGATGACTGTGTCTGCTGATGATTCCTCCTCACCTGTGCACATCACCAACACTTCGACTGCCAGTCCCCGATTCCCACTGACCCGATCAGAATATGTGACCTAGGTACCACAACGATTAATTGAAGAATTATAATTGCCTGTATATCTATTATCCTCTGTATGTTTAATCATGTGTTTATTTACGTATTTATTTATCTATTTAGGTATTTATCAATTTTGAAAAGTTGTAACTTTTTATTTAACAAAGCAGAACATGCAGTGTCTTGTAAATAAAGAAACACTGGAACTATTTTGGTTCCCATTGTACACCGTAGGCCTGTGATGTAATCATTGGAGGAATGAGCTGAAGATAGGCTTAGAATATTTTGCTTTGACTTACAGGCAGCAGAATAAAGACGTGTATAACTACTCTCCATGTGTGGCTTGGTTATTCGAGAGTACAAGGGCTGGTAAGACGCTACACTTATGTCCAAAATGTTCTGGTAGAATTGGCCCACTTGGGCATTGCCTATCACACAGTGAACTCCTTCAGATCAGCCATGTCTGTGGGCCATGCTCCCATGAATGAAGTTCCGGGGGCTGAACACCCTTGCATTTGTAAATTGATTAAATAGATTTGACTGGCAAAGCCCTCAAAACTCAGATATTTCGGATTTTGGAATGTTAATATTGTTCAACGACTTCTTTTGGGATGCCTAGACAACCAATACCTCAACAGGCAAGAGCTTTTAGTTAAAATGGTAAAGCTCTTGTGTCTGATTGTGTGTAAAAGAGTTTCGGATGTGAGAAGATTGGATATATCTGCTCGGTGTTCGCAATGGAGGGTGTGACATTTACGGTGTCTTGGAGGACGAAGACAAATACCAGGTTGGTATCTTACCCGGCTTTTAATGACTCCCCGAAAATGTGTGTGGTTAGATGCATCAAGGCGTACAAGGAAATGACAGCAGAGGTAAGGCCATCAACAGTGAGGCAACTCCTCATTTTCGTGAAAAAAGTCTTTCAGGGTGGTTTCCTCCCCTTCTAGTGCAAGGTGGGTAAAATGCATCATGGTGGAGCAGGTAGAGATTTCAAAAAATGTGCTGCATGCTCCACATGAGAAACTATGCTCTATAGGTAATTCAGATGGGAGACACTATAAATGCCGCAGATTATCATCTGAATCCATCTTTAGGAGGTTTCACTTCAAACCTATTTACGAGGCAGCAGCTTTGGTGGTAAGTAAGCTTTAACATGCTTTTTTTCAAAATATTTTTATTGGCATATTAAGAAAAAAACATCACATGTGTGCTAGTTATTTCAGGAGGCCATTTTTTGCACTCTACCTTTGAACATCTGTCCAATTAACATCATTGCAATAATATGGTATCCATACAATGGCAACAATTATCTATTTATTGCTATAGATGGATAGGTGTTATCCCCTATATATTAGCCCCGATTGGCAACATTATAGTCTGTGTTGGTGTGCATAGTTTATGAGGTGTCCAATTGTTGTCCAGCTTATTCCGAACATTTACATCCTCTTGTATCTGTATATTTGACCATTCAATATTGCTTGATGCACTGGGAGCCATGGTCGTGGAGACAGACCTATTAATATTGCCAACATTGTATACAGTATACAGTACTAGCAGCCCGTCCCAACGTTGTCCGGGTATGAATTGCTGCCGGCCTTTAGTATATTGTTTTGTAGGATTTCGTTTTGATAGCATTTCTTATCTGTGACAGGCCTTTGAAACGCTCCGATTCACAGTGCACTGCTGATGCACTTAAGATCGCGCATTCAGTAGTGTGTGAACTCGAGTTTCCATACTTTATTTTTCCTTGCAATATTATATAGTGCGAACTCGACAACATGGCATGAGCACAATTTACATTACAGAAGAACACATTCATTTGTGGTAGGCATGGGGAGACAAAGCGATTTCCTGGAATCACAGCAGGTTGAGCTGATGCCGAGATTCGAACATAGCTCCCCAGCTCTAAAGTTCTCAATTCTAGAACTTGTGGCGGGAGGTGTGTCTAAAAGTGTATGTTGGTGCTGGCCATCAATGAGAGAGACCTGTGCATTTTTCAAATGGGTGGTGAAAAAATATGAGTATGTTGCTGGAGATGTGGGCCGCCGTGCCACCAATGTACTTACCGGGGGAGGGTAAACACCAATTATTCCGCAACTTTCTTTCCGCATACCATCACTCCCCATACTTTCATTACGAAAGTACCATGACTCCGCAATGCCATTATAACGCATGGCATTACATTTTATATGCTTTTACCACGCATTCATTTACAACGAAATTTTTTGTAAATGCATCAATGGTAAAAGCATGTTTTTTTTAAATGTTTGGATAAGGTAAGTATGGGTATAGGGGTGTATGTCTTGGGGTACTGAGGTATATGTTTTGTGGTGTTTGGGTATTTTAAGGGTTCAGATATAGTTTTGGGTTATGGGGTACAGGGGTAGTTTCAGGGGTTAGGGATAGGTATGGGTTTTGGGGTACAGGGGTATTTTTAGGGTTCAGGGGTAGGTTTGGGTTTTGGGATACATGGTTGTTAGGGTTCAGGGCTAGGTTTGGGTTTTGGGGTACAGGGGTATTTTTAGGGTTCAGGGGTAGGTTTGGGTTTTTTGGGTACAGGGGTATTTTAAGGGTTCAGGGGTAGGTTTGGGTTTTGGGGTATAGGGGTATTTTTAGGGTTCAGGGCTAGGTTTGGGTTTTGGGGTACAGGGGTATTTTTAGGGTTCAGGGATAGGTTTGGGTTTTGGGGTACAGGGGTATTTTAAGGGTTTAGGGATAGGTTTGGGTTTTGGGGTACAGGGTATATTTATAGGGTTAAGATGGGTTAGTGTTTAAGGTTGTTGGGGTATTTTAAGGAGTACAGGTGGGTTATGATTATGGGGTGCAGGAGTATTTAAAGGGAGCAGAGTGGACACACAGAGCTGGAATGTACAGAACCTGGGAAGAAAAAACAATGAAATATTGGGCACACGGCTCGCTTTTTTTCCGTAATCCCGTGCCCCGCACACGACCACAGCACACGATATGAGACATGGCATAAAGGGCGGAACGTACCACACGCCCCCAGCGTTTGTCACGCCCCCAGCACACACCCACAGCACAACGCAGACACGCCCACAAGGGACTACTTTGCTGGCACGGTTCTTTTACCTTTTAAATGTATATGGTGGGCGTCTGCATAGCCTATGTCCTTCTGCTGCAACTGCCCTTTCCAACGCTGTATTGGGTGTTGTGATTGGTGCTGTGGTTCCTGAGATTACCCGCCTCAAAAGTTTGGGCTCTCTCTTTATTATATTAGTAAAGATAGAAGAGAAAACTATTTGAATTCTATTTCCATTGAATAAGATCACAAATAAACAAATAAAACATTAAAGAGATCCAAGTGTCACCTGGTGAGTATGTGTAGGTCATCCTTGAGGAGAATATCCTAGAATTGACCTGTGGTCGTACGTGGGCAAAGTCTAGTTTGGAGTTGGCAGATATTACTACTCACAGTAGTCAGTCAAGGAGTGGTTTTCTCCGGGGTCTCCGCTTATAACGTAGTCGTCTGGATGTCCTCTGTTCTGGCAGTGGGGCATGCATTCCATGCCCTGAGCACCTCCATCTACTGCTCCACTATTGGGCAGCATCTGAGACCTTGGGCATCCTCTCTTTTTAATGCCCTCTCTTCTGCTCTGACCCATGCTTCTATGTCCTCCCATGCTACAGCCATGGTACTCATCTTCGACATCCAGTTTAAAGCTATGCAGTGTTTTGCTATTATCAGGGCTAGATCTTTGAATCTGGTGTCAACCTTATGTGCTTTGGGTCTAGGAAGAGTCCAAGCAGACAGACCTCTACAGTGCATGCGAGGGAGCGTTCCAGGACCCCATTAATGGTGTCGATGACCGCCTCCCAATATCCCCTCAGCCTTGGGCAATCCCATGACATATGCGCAAATCCCACGTCGGGTGTCCCGCATCTAGTGCAGGTCATGGATTCCCCTCCATGCATAACCCTGAGGCAAACTGGGGTCAGGTATGCCCCATGTAGGTAATTTAATTGTATATATTTGAAACTAGTGTTCCTAGAAATACACCTAGGGCTTTCAACAAATCTATTTCACTCCATTTCCGTCAGGTCTCTGCCTGCCAATAATGTCCACTTATCTCTTAACCATGTTAGTAGTCCTGTGACCATTTCTAGTTGCGTCCTATAGAGCCATTTTACAAGATGTTGTGCTGAACCCAGCGTCACCAGTGCCTGTAGAACTGCATGGGAATCTGGCTCTCCCTGACTTCCGTGCCATGGATGTTTATATGTTCTGACAATCACATGGTACACTAGGAACTGAACAGATGGCAGTCCCCAGGTCATTAAATTGTAGAAGCTCTCCTAGTTGGAAGTAGTCTCCAATTGTCATCAGCCCCGTGGACTTCCAGTCAGCTGATTGGGCACTTGTGAAAGGAGAGGGAAGATCTCCATGCGGCAAGCCCACTAGTAGCAAGTCTGGGGCATAGAGAGGCACTCCGCGCATGCAACCCACACATCCCTCTAGCATTGTAGGACTGTTTGTAGCAATACCCCAGGTGTAAGCGTATTTACTTTTTGATTGATTAGCATCGCCAATAGTAATCCCTGGTTTGAGGTACTTTCCAATAGGGCCCACCAATTCAAAATCCCTGCCATCGACCAGTGAGCCAGCCACTGAAGCTAGGCTGCTAAATAATATAAATCAATATCTGGTACCCCTCCCTTCTCTGGAGCTCTCCGCAAGACTAGAGGCATAAAACAGGGACCCCCTGAATAAGATCAGATTCCTGGATCAGGGCTAAACAATTAATGGTGAAAAAACATCCAGGCAAAAACAGTATAATAGCTGGCAACTTGTTATTATCAAAAATAGAAACACAAGCAAAAGAAAAAATATATAAAAACAGCAAATGTGGTCATACATAAAATGTAATCATATTAATAACAGTTGATAAACATGTTCAATCAAAGTACAACATTTATATAAAATGAATATAATCACAGTACATTCTGCAGAAAAAAACAACTACTTTTTCACTCAGCTGTAAACAATCCCATATTCCTTAACTGGTCCTTTTGAAATCAGGGACATCATAACCTAAATACTGTACTGTGATTTTATTCATTTTATATAAATTGTGTACTTTGATTGAACATGTTTATCAACTGTTATTAATATGATTAAATGTTATGTATGACCACATTTGCTGTTTTTATATATTTTTTCTTTTGCTTGTGTTTCTATTTTTGATAATAACAAGTTGCCAGCTATTATACTGATAGCTCTCCGCAAGACTGCCAGGGAGACCCTGTGCCACCTCCCATCCTCCTTACATGGACCTGTACTATGATTGGAGGACTGTTACTATGGTTATGGGCTCCCAGGGGTTGCTGGGGTGTGTAGTTTCATGTTTTTCATTGAAATAGACAATGTTCTTTTAAATGGCCGCTATTCAATAAAGCGGTGAAAGGACTGCATAATCATCGCCTCTGTGTCCCTAATAGAATTCAAACTTTCCTTCCCAATAGTTAGGAAATGTTATATTTACTTTTCATTTCCCTATCAACTGTCAATAGGGTGACCATACATCCCGGATTTCCCCAGACAGTCCCAGTTTTCAGAGGACTGTCCCGGTGTCTCAACGCTTTTCTTAATTTAAAAAACGTATCCCTTTTTTTGAGACAATGGTGAATTCATCCTGCAAAAGAGACTTACTCTTGCTCAGGTAGCGCAGGAGGAGGCCGGCTGCATGCATGCTGTAGCAGCAGGGGGAAGCGAGTGGGAAGGAGGGGAGTGGGGCTCAGGCTAGAGGTCCTGTCATAGCTAATACTATGTAAGCATAGCGTGTAAAGTGTGGTTGTATGTATGTATTTATAATACTATACTCACATAACATTATATATATATATTCACAGAAAGAAGCAAAGGTTACAGGGACATTATAGTTAGGCTCACATTTCAATGGTACAAAACCATAAAAAATCAGCAGTTATAGTTACCTGGGGACAGTTACTTACCCAGGTAAGGCTCGGCATTTGCAACGCGGGGAGAAGGAGAAGCTGATATTTCCGGAGCCAGAGGCAAAGGATGCGATTATGAGCATTGCGCTCACATAAAAATTAATATGTCAGCCGCAGAGGCGAAAGAAAGGGAAGAGTCCGCATTAAACATTTTTAATGATACTGCTGCCAGCTCGAGTGTAACGAGTGGCAGGAATAAAGACCCGACAAGTGATTTGGATTCTAAGCTTTAGCATTTGGAAAAGCTAAAGCGAATTGAACTTTCAAAGTGGTGGAAATCGAAATCTCTTCAGCGCTACTTGGAGGTTAATAGAATTCCCCGTGGTCTGAGAATATTAGTGGCACCAACTTATGACGACCTAAATCCAGAAATGCTTTGTGAATGGCCCAATAACAACAGTGAGTCCTCACGAGGAATGCTAGCAATTTTGGTGAAGTACTCTGACATCGTTAGATGTAAAATCCTGGAGGAGATTGATAAAATATATGGTACCTTGGCTAATATGGCTGAGATACCCGCCACCCCCTCTCAACACAATCCTCAAAGGAGGGAAACCGGAAACAGTTCTTGAAGTTTTTGGAAGTGGGAGGGAGTGACCCTCGCGGCCGTATTTATTAAAACAAAAAATTAGAAACATTTAAACATTAATGTACAATTTCATACCACATTGCGATGTTTGGCTAACCTTAACAGATTCTCTAATACAGAGGTTCTCCTAGCCGAACTAACATCCTACAAAACATTTACTTGAAATATTGAAATTGTACATCCTAACGTTTAAGGGCCAACGGCAAGGTCGTAACCGGTGTCAAGATCCCTAACCAGACATACCCCCCCCACTTGGGAGGGGCGACGGCACTGAGGCGTACTCAAGTGCAACTACTACCAATTTCCCTTGACTTGACGGGGGCACTTATCAACTCGACGCCAGTTAAAGGTCGTTCGAAGACTCGTGTGAGGTATCTAGAAGGTATCGTAGACCTCCCCCCAACCCCACACAACTTACCGCATCTGCCGTCGCAGATGTCACTGGCCCCGGGAAATTCCCCAGGAGGGGGCTGTAACCCCTCCTACACAGGAAGGGGCCTTGACCGCCTTTCCTCTTCTTTCGGCGACCCATCCTTAGAAGGGACCGCCTCCCCGTTGAGGGGCCAAAGGCCACCTCCCCCGAGCGCTCCCATCCGTGTTGGGTGACGCCCACTCATAGGGATCTTCCAATTAGTGCTCACCGATCATGACCTTACCGCCCGACCAAAATAAATACGACAAATGCTAACTAAACGAAACTACATTGGCCACTATGACCGAAAAGCCTGTTTATAAATGGACCTTACATCCGAAGTTCTTTAATCACAAACTTGTAAAATTAGACCAATCTTTATTACACATTCAACATCAACACAACACTACAATAACCTGTAAACGAAATAGAATAATTGATCAATTTTATTAAAACAACTGGCTGTCCTCAGGGGCTGGTGGGTGGGTCAAAATTGGCTCTTCGTTCCGTCTCGAGCTCACGTGCAGCGAGGAGGTGCAGCTTCAGAGCACAGGAACAAGAGGATGTCTTCTGGTCTTGCGTCCCTTTTTATCCATCTTCAGGGCGGGCGTAAACCCGCCCCTGCCTGCCCCGAGGGCGTGGCCGGCCGCGTCAGTGTCTAGGCCAGCCCACTCTAGGGCGGGAAAAAAGCGCGCCCCGGCTACGCCGCTTCGGGCATACCAGCCGAGACGCGCCTCCCGCCCAAAATGGCTTCCCGGGGGGATCGAGGCACTCTGCCATACGTTCGGGGGGACCGAGTGGTCGCCCCTTTCCATATGGCTGAGATACCCGCCACCCCCTCTCAACACAATCCCCAAAGGAGGGAAACCGGAAACAGTTCTTGAAGTTTTTGGAAGTGGGAGGGAGTGACCCTCCCGGCCGTATTTATTAAAACAAAAAATTAGAAACATTTAAACATTAATGTACAATTTCATACCACATTGCGATGTTTGGCTAACCTTAACAGATTCTCTAATACAGAGGTTCTCCTAGCCGAACTAACATCCTACAAAACATTTACTTGAAATATTGAAATTGTACATCCTAACGTTTAAGGGCCAACGGCAAGGTCGTAACCGGTGTCAAGATCCCTAACCAGACATACCCCCCCCACTTGGGAGGGGCGACAGCACTGAGGCGTACTCAAGTGCAACTACTACCAATTTCCCTTGACTTGACGGGGGCACTTATCAACTCGACGCCAGTTAAAGGTCGTTCGAAGACTCGTGTGAGGTATCTAGAAGGTATCGTAGACCTCCCCCCAACCCCACACAACTTACCGCATCTGCCGTCGCAGATGTCACTGGCCCCGGGAAATTCCCCAGGAGGGGGCTGTAACCCCTCCTACACAGGAAGGGGCCTTGACCGCCTTTCCTCTTCTTTCGGCGACCCATCCTTAGAAGGGACCGCCTCCCCGTTGAGGGGCCAAAGGCCACCTCCCCCGAGCGCTCCCATCCGTGTTGGGTGACGCCCACTCATAGGGATCTTCCAATTAGTGCTCACCGATCATGACCTTACCGCCACAGGCCGGATAGTTGACCGGCTATCCGGACCCCCCACACAACTCCTACCTAAAGGTCATGTTTCAACGATTTTAACCATGCTAAGAAGTCTCCTAACAGTAACTCATTCCCCACCCAAGACAAATGCACACCATCCCCCAAATACATACTGTCATCATTAATACAGCTATGAGAAATAGAATGCAATGTCCTGGAACGGAACAACCTACTCACTTTATTGTTAAGCTTTCTAACAGAATTGTTCAAAGCAGGAATAGAGATAGCCCCCCGCCACACCTTTCGTGGAATCAAATGGGACCATGCAATCGTGCACCCCGGAACTCTCCTCGCCAACCAACTTACAGTGGAAAGCATTGCCTCCAGGAGTAGTCGTCTACCGATGGTGACCAAATCATTGCCCCCAACATGCACTATAACTATAGACGGCGGTGACCTTGTCCGCCCTAACAAACCCTCAAAAAATGTTTGAAACTGGTCAATACAGAGACCGCCCCTTCCGTAGAAGGACATCCTGTACCCGTATTCCCCAGCTACGTGAATCATGTCACCTGCTTTGAATACGTCTGCGGCACGCCTCACGTATGAGTGGCCCACGACCCACACCTCCTTTTTCACAGCCGGTGATGTCTGACCGCTGGCCCGGTGTAGGGTCGACTGCATAGTCCGCCCCGCCTCGTAGGCTTGCGTAACTGAAAACCAAACAAAAACAAGAAGCGTGAGTACATTATTACAGCTTCACAACATGTGCAACCGCACATATCTTTTATAACAATTGGAGGACCAACGCCCCACTCGTTTCACTTGCTCAACATTAAGACCCCTGGCTGTAGCTTCCGTAGCAGCCCCTATCCGAAAGGAATGGGTCCCAAATTCGCCCGGGTTCAAGCCCGCAGCGGCAATTGACATCGCAAGCACCCGCTGAAACTGAAATTTCGTCAGTGGGGTGGCGTCAGCGTGTCTTAACAAAGTCCCCCCCCACAATGCCACCCTCCGTGCTAGGTAATCCTCTAAACACTTTACCGGACATATGGAGGACCCAGGAATCCTGCGTATGATGACGCAGTCACCCATCCCATCTTGATCAGTCTTGGACTTTACAAAGGAGACAGTCATTGTTTCTCCCCTGATCTGAACGTGTTCCTGGCACAAACCCCCTGCCACATCCAGTTTGTTCCTTGCAACTAGTTCGCTTACCCGCATTGCTCCGTGAAATGCTAGCGTAAAAGCGGCTCGGAACAGCACCGCCTCAATGTAGCGATCGCCCTTCGAAGAGCGGCAACTTGCCGCAAACATTATGTTTACAGATGTGGGCAGAAAAACTACCAGTCCCAGAAGGCCAAGCGGCGCCAGGAGGCTGCACAATGGGAAGACCTTACTTAAGCTCCTCCCCTTGAACAGAACGGGGCTTGTCAATCCTGTTCTTGGTGTGTTCCATGTTGTTTCCGGATTTGGATCCCCTGCCTTGGAGTTTCTTGACTAGCCTGTTTGAGAATCGCCGCGACGACGAAGTGCCTGCGTGGCCAGTGTACAGACACCCGACGCGACGACGGAGTGCCTGCGTGGCCAGTGTACAGACACCCGCCGCGACGACGAAGTGCCTGCGTGGCCAGACGATCAACTTCCCAGCGCGTCTCTGTGAGTAGAACAGAACTGCGCTTGTGGGGAAAAGTATTGTGGAGAGCGGGCTCGCTCTCTTCTGTTTATCTTGTTTGCAGTCCTTGGATCCACCGCCTGGATTACGGTAGAGTGCGGTTCGCACGAGTTCCTGATTTATTTTGCTTTGGTTTCCTGCAACTACGGGCGTTATTGAGCCCCGATCCAAGTAGATCCCAAAAGAAGTATTTTGGGAGTATATCACTCAGTACATGTGTAAAGGATTATCGGGGAGAGTTTCAACCTCAGCTATTCCTTACTGGAGCTCGAGGGGAAAGTGCATTAACTTTCGCCAGCGGTGGAATAAGTTTCCTGTAATTCTAGCATCACCGGTTTCCTTCACGGAAAGTTCACTTACACCAGTGGTAAGTTTCGGAGCCCTGGGGAGGTGGGGAGATTCAAGTCAAGGCAAAAGTACATTATCCTTTCTACGTCTTTTCGCCCACCTTCAGGGAGGTCTTCCCAGTAAAGCCATTGACTCCGAAACTCGTCCTGAGAAGCTTAGAAGACCCCCTCATCCATTCTGGAATTCTCCCTTGCTACCTCCGACTGTGCTCGCGCCAATAGCGGTGAAAGGTCCCATTGTTGGTGAAGTGCGGTGTGAGGTTGTAAGGACAGTCATCCCATCGTTCCTGCTGGGCATAGGATTCAGGTTAGTGGCGCGTGCGATTCTTGCGCTGCTTCCAATCATTACAGATTGACAAGCCCAAGAACGCTAACCAGCCCGGACGATGGATACAAACACCATACTTACCTCTCTGTTGGAAAGCTTCTCGGAGTTGCAAAGCGAGGTTCAAACTTCTCGAGCTGAAAACCAAGCTTTATACAAGGAAATGTCGGACTTACGTAAAGAAATGTCTGATCTGGCCCAAAAAGAGCCTAGTGTCAGACCTCTGATACGACCTGCTACCTTGCCTCCTCCTCCATCGTTCCAACCTGGAGGAACTTTTGCAGCCCCTTCTACGTCCACAGACGCCACCCCTACAGTACATATTCTGCAGACCCATGGCATACCTCTGGCTCCTCCCGAAAGGTTTTACGGAGATCCCAAAAAATTTGAGACCTTTCTCAACCAATGTCGCCTTCATTTCCTTTGCAAGCCTCAGATCTTTCAGGATGAAGCATCAAAGACAGCCTTCGTTATGTCGTATATGGGAGGAAACGCATCCGGGTGGACCATTCCTTTATTGGAACGAAACGATCCCGTATTACATAATTTCGCCGATTTCTGTCTCGAAATGCGTAAGCTATTCGACAGAAAGTCCCACATGTTATCATTGGACCGGGAACTAATGACCTTACGCCAAGGTTCACAGGACCTATTGTCCTATATTACTACTTTCAACCGACTCATAGTCGAAACAGACTGGCCGGCTCAAAAAAGAATCTCTCTATTCTATCAGGGGCTTCGGGGGGAATTGAAGGACGTTTTAGCACAAGTGGTGCAATTACCCTCCACATGTGAAGAACTCATTGACTTAACCGTCCAACTGGATCATCGATTGATGGAGCGGAGAGGTGACCGGAGCAGAGGGGACTCTCGGTTCTCCTATCCCCTGGTTAGATCGCGACAAGCGAGTGATGAAAAAGCCAAACCCCAAGAAGGGCCCGAGCCCATGCAAATCGGAGGAATACGAGGCCCCCTTACCAGAGAAGAAAGGGATCGGAGAAGAAGGCTCAAACTATGTATGTACTGTGGAAAAAGTGGGCATTTCGTTAACGATTGCAGAGCTCGGACTTCCACTTCCGGAAGGAATGTATTTCCCAGAACACAGGCATCCCTGAGAACGGAAGAGCCGTCGGAAAACTAATGGTCTTGGATCAGACAGAGACCACTGATTCAGGACTCCAGTCTCCCCCGGTCTCCCCTTACGTCGCGAATACCCTTCATCCTGCGGTTGCGCACATGAATATAAACGTAACCCTGCAGGTAACCAACCATAAGCCTTTCCTGGTGGACGCTCTATTGGATTCAGGGGCCACAGGGAACTATATCGATCAAGCTTATGCAAAAAGAATGGGTATTCCCTGTGACCAGAAAACAACGCCCGAGATGGTCAAAGCTGTGGACGGCACTGACTTGTCATCAGGACCAGTGACTCAGCATACTTTGGCCTTGCTGATGGAATATGGAACCTGTCACTACGAATATATCCAATTCGACCTCATAGACGCCCCCCAATTCCGTCTCATCTTAGGTATGCCCTGGCTGACTTTACATGACCCGTCTGTTTGCTGGTCAACCCGCACAGTAAGGATGACATCCCAATACTGCCAAGAACATTGCCAGAACAGAGACCATCTTCACAGAGTTCCAGAAGCCTCACCTGCCTTTTGCTTGGCTGGGGCCTGCTCAGTAGACAGGTTCTGCTGTGCCACGGTTCTACCGGCAGAATACCACGAATACGCCTCTTTGTTCGATAAGAAGAAAGCCACTCACCTGCCTCCACATAGGACCTACGATTGTCGTGTGGACCTTGTACCAGGTGCGGATCTCCCCTGCAGCAGAGTGTATGCCCTAACCGAAAAGGAGACGCAGTATCTACGAACATACATTGATGACAATTTGGCCACTGGGTTCATTAGACACTCCACGTCCCCTGTCTCGTCACCTATGTTTTTCATCCCCAAGAAGGACTGTGAGGAATTGCGTCCATGCATTGACTATCGAGCCATCAACCGGGTGACGGTAAAAAACCGGTACCCATTGCCCTTGATACCCGTGCTTATGGACCAACTAAAAGGGGCGAAGTACTTCACCAAACTGGATCTTCGAGGGGCCTACCATCTCGTACGTGTCAAGACTGGGGACGAATGGAAGACGGCCTTCAGAACCAAGTTCGGCCTCTATGAGTATCGGGTGATGCCGTTTGGACTGTGCAACGCCCCCGCCGCCTTCCAGTTTTTTATGGATGAGGTGTTGCGGGGGTGTTTGGAGTCTTTCTGTATCGTCTATATTGACGACATTCTGGTGTACTCTGCCTCCCTCTCAGAGCACATTGCGCACGTCAAGGAGGTGTTGGAAAGACTACAACGAAACTCGTTGTACGCCAAGCTTGAAAAATGTCTTTTTCACGTCCAACAAGTGGCGTTTCTGGGTTATGTGATCGATGCCCAAGGATTTAGGATGGACCTGAGAAAAGTTGAGGCCGTACTCTCATGGAAAACGCCGCAGACCATCAAATCCGTTCAGAGTTTTCTTGGCTTCGCCAATTATTACAGGCGCTTTGTTCAGGACTTCTCCAAAATCATTCACCCCATCACGTCTCTCTTGCGGAAGAATGTAACCTTCAATTGGGGAGAAGAAGCAGAAAAGGCCTTTCAAACCCTCAAGTTGAAATTTACACAAGCCCCCATTCTCCGACACCCGAACCCCCAATTGCCTTTCATCCTCGAAACGGACGCCTCCCAATATGCTCTTGGCGGAATATTGTCACAAAGACACCCTACAACAGGACAGCTTCATCCGGTGGCGTTCTATTCAAAGAAGCTCACTCCTTGTGAAGTAAACTATTCCATCACGGACAAGGAGCTACTGGCTATTAAAAGAGCATGCGAGGAGTGGAGGCATTACCTTCTCGGGGCTGTGCATACCGTGGAGATCATTACGGACCATCGCAATCTCCTGTTTTTGAAAACCGCGAAAGCATTAACCCCCCGTCAATTAAGATGGACCCTTTTCTTTTCCGATTTCGACTTTGTCATCAGATATAGACCAGGAACTAGGAATGGTAAGGCGGATGCTCTCTCCCGGTTGGGGGAGGATGACACTGGGAGAACTGTTGAATCACCCTCAATCCTGCAGGGCATCGAGAACATCGAGGCCACCCTTGCCTTGATCACCTCGGACGACTTTCTCGAGGACGTTAAAATCGCCCTCGCTGACCTAGATGTACCCGCATGGGTCCTTGAAGAGCCGGATCATCGCTGTGAAAAAGATCATTTAGCGTATCATCACCATGCACTATATGTTCCCCTTCTTGAGTTGCAAACCAAGGTGATGCAGTGGGCCCATGACTCAGTACTTGGGGGACACCTGGGTGTATACAAGACACTCTCTACAGTGGAACGATCCTTCTGGTGGCCCAACGTCCGGACTGATGTGAAGGACTACATAAAAGACTGTGCAATTTGTGCGCAAGGTAAATCTTCTCATGCTAAACCGACAGGATTACTGCGCCCTCTACCCATTCCGTCTAAACCCTGGCATACCGTGTCCATGGATTTTATTGTAGAAATGCCTCCTTGTGAGAAGCAAACAGTCATTCTGGTAGTGGTAGACCATCTCACCAAGATGGGCCACTTCATCTCCCTACCTGGGCTGCCTACCTCTGGCGAATTGGCGAAGGTGTTTTTGCAAAACGTTGTGCGTCTGCATGGACTTCCGAATGTGATGATAACCGACAGGGGTACGCAATTCACCTCCCATTTCTGGAAGGCGCTCTGTACTATCCTCCAGATAGACGCTCGCCTATCGTCCAGCTACCATCCACAAACGGATGGTAAGACAGAACGGTTAAACCAAACCCTGGAGCAATACCTCCGCTGTTTCACCTTACAGAACACAATCAACTGGACCACCTTGTTATGGCTTGCAGAGTTTGCGTACAATAATGCTGTGCATTCCACACTGGGATGTTCTCCTTTTTTCTGTTTGAACGGATTCCATCCAAATATGCTCCCTTTCGAGTGGCCTGGTGTTTCCTTAGTTCCCTCCATCCAGGAACACCATGCGCATCTCCGAGCCGTACTGTTAGAGGCTCGGAACAGTCTGAAAAAGGCTCAGAACTCCCAGAAGATGTATGCTGATGCGAAGAGGACCCAGGAGCCAGAGTACAAGGTCGGAGATAAAGTCTGGCTTTCCACTCGTAACTTGCATCTGCGTGGCGCCAACAAACTGAAACCTAAATACATAGGGCCATATAGTATCTGTGAGGTGATCAATACCGTGGCCATGAAACTCTCTCTCCCTGTGTCTTGGTCCATACATCCGGTTTTTCACGTCTCACTTCTACGGCCTTGCCTCCCGAGTGTTCGATTGCCTGAGCGCCCTGGTCCTGTCGAAGTGGAAGGACAAGAGGAGTACGAAGTGGAGTCCGTTTTGGATTCCCGTATGGTGCGGGGTCGGGTCCAGTATCTGGTTGAGTGGAAGGGCTACGGTCCCGAAGATCGATCATGGGAACCGGCGGACCATTTACATTGTCCTGATTTGGTGACGCTTTTCCATGAAACTTTCCCTGGAAAGCCGGGTCGACCGCCGGGACGGCAGTCCTCGAGAGGGGGTTCTGTAGCGATCGCCCTTCGAAGAGCGGCAACTTGCCGCAAACATTATGTTTACAGATGTGGGCAGAAAAACTACCAGTCCCAGAAGGCCAAGCGGCGCCAGGAGGCTGCACAATGGGAAGACCTTACTTAAGCTCCTCCCCTTGAACAGAACGGGGCTTGTCAATCCTGTTCTTGGTGTGTTCCATGTTGTTTCCGGATTTGGATCCCCTGCCTTGGAGTTTCTTGACTAGCCTGTTTGAGAATCGCCGCGACGACGAAGTGCCTGCGTGGCCAGTGTACAGACACCCGACGCGACGACGAAGTGCCTGCGTGGCCAGTGTACAGACACCCGCCGCGACGACGAAGTGCCTGCGTGGCCAGACGATCAACTTCCCAGCGCGTCTCTGTGAGTAGAACAGAACCGCGCTTGTGGGGAAAAGTATTGTGGAGAGCGGGCTCGCTCTCTTCTGTTTATCTTGTTTGCAGTCCTTGGATCCACCGCCTGGATTACGGTAGAGTGCGGTTCGCACGAGTTCCTGATTTATTTTGCTTTGGTTTCCTGCAACTACGGGCGTTATTGAGCCCCGATCCAAGTAGATCCCAAAAGAAGTATTTTGGGAGTATATCACTCAGTACATGTGTAAAGGATTATCGGGGAGAGTTTCAACCTCAGCTATTCCTTACTGGAGCTCGAGGGGAAAGTGCATTAACTTTCGCCAGCGGTGGAATAAGTTTCCTGTAATTCTAGCATCACCGGTTTCCTTCACGGAAAGTTCACTTACACCAGTGGTAAGTTTCGGAGCCCTGGGGAGGTGGGGAGATTCAAGTCAAGGCAAAAGTACATTATCCTTTCTACGTCTTTTCGCCCACCTTCAGGGAGGTCTTCCCAGTAAAGCCATTGACTCCGAAACTCGTCCTGAGAAGCTTAGAAGACCCCCTCATCCATTCTGGAATTCTCCCTTGCTACCTCCGACTGTGCTCGCGCCAATAGCGGTGAAAGGTCCCATTGTTGGTGAAGTGCGGTGTGAGGTTGTAAGGACAGTCATCCCATCGTTCCTGCTGGGCATAGGATTCAGGTTAGTGGCGCGTGCGATTCTTGCGCTGCTTCCAATCATTACACTCAAACTGAGATGAACATGTGGCCGGGAGTGTGGCCAACAACTGGGACAATCTATCCAAACCTATCGGGCGCCTTTCATCTACTCTGCGACCCTCAAGGCGTTGCCACCCACGCAGCGCTTTCTGTACAACGAAAGACGCTGTTGGGTCCTGGATAGTGTGTGCTCTGGCAACAAAGGAAATGGCAGCACGATGCCTCTGGGCCGTAGCCACCGATTTCCCAGCCCTACGTAAGGACATCAGGAAATTCACTACCCATTCCTCGTGACCCCAAAGTCGCTCTCTATCACTCCCCAAAAAGGCTAAATAGGCCCGAAACGCCCCTTCGTATGCCTTCCTCGTCCTTGGTGCTAGACTCTCTCCCACGAGGTGACGAAGTTCGGGGCACCGAGAGACCAGAGAGCTTCGGGAAAGGGTGCCGGCTCTGGGTCCGCTGAGGGGAGGAAACCCGAAAAAGCCTGCATTTGAAAACGAGACAGTGCGTCAGCCGCCTGATTCATCACCCCTGGAACATGCTTTGCTCTGAATAGCACGTTCAATTGCATACATAGTAAAACAATTTCCTTAAGCAGTCTTAAAATCAGTTTACAACGTGCTGCCTGACTATTGATGCACTCGACCACGGTCATATTGTCAGACCAAAATATGACAGAGTGATCTTTGAACCCATCGGGCCATGTTCTCAAGGCCACCAAGATGGGAAACAGTTCCAGGAAAGCAATATTACTCGTCAGACCATTCTCATGCCACCATGTCGGCCATCTTTGTGCCGACCATTTCGTGCCGAAGATGGCGCCAAAACCTATGCTTCCTGCTGAATCTGTCCATAGCCCCAGCTCTTCAGAAGACACGGCTGGTTCATTCCAGACGATTCTACCATTGAAGTCCGCCAGAAATGCTAACCAAATACGCATGTCCTGGCGGATCTCGGCGGATAGTCTCGTGCGATGATGGCACTCTTTAAGGCCGACCATCGCTTGGGCAATTGAACGGGAAAAGGGGGGGGCCATTGGTATTACCCTCAGGGCAAAATTCAACTGTCCCACCAACTGCTGTAATTGTTGCAGCGTAACTTTTGATGCGTTTATACACACTTGCAGCGCAGCCCTGAACTTCAACACTTTCTCAGCTGGCAAACGGAAACACCCTTCAATGGAGTCCAACTCGATCCCCAGAAACTCAAGGCAAGTCGTAGGACCCACTGTCTTACCCGGCGCCAATGGCACACCAAACTGTTTCATTAACACACAAAATTCGGCCAAGGCCCGGCCACATTCAAGATCCCCGGCTGCCCCAAGAAACAGAAAATCATCAAGGTAGTGCATTACATCTTGGAAACCTGTTTTCTTTGTGAAGACCCATTGTAGAAAACTACTGAATTTCTCGAAATAAGCACAGGATATAGAGCACCCCATTGGCATACACCTATCCATGTAATAACAACCCTGAAACATGAATCCTAGGAGACGCTGGTCGTCTGGGTGTACCGGGAGCAATCGGAACGCTGACTCGATATCTGACTTCGCCATCAGCGCCCCGGGCCCCGGGCGATTTAAAACGGCTGCGGCCTCATCGAAGGATGCGTACCGCACCGAACACACTTCTGGATCGATTGCATCATTTACGGAAAGACCTCGTGGAGCTGATAAATTATGAATCAGTCGGAACTCACCGGGGTCTTTCTTGGGGACTACCCCTAAGGGAGAACAAACAAAATTCTGGACCGGGGGTACACTAAACGGGCCGGCGACCCGACCTCGAGCCACCTCTTTCCGGATTTTATCCTGTACTACGGTCGTATGCTGCAGGACGGAAAGTTGATTTTTACACTTTTCCACACCCTGAAAGTCCCCTACCGGGATGCGGAAACCATACGAAAAACCGTTCCGCAGCACCCCAGCAGAAGTACGATCCGGGTATTCACTGAGCCAGGGAATCATCGCCAGGGTATCAATCGGGGTAGGTAAAGGCGCCCCTCGGACTATATTAGACCTGTTTGGCACCTCCTCTCCCCCCATTATCACCCGTTCTGGCTCTGCACGAGGACTCAGGATGGGACGACCCACAACCACTACATTCATGTTTGAATTTACACGATCCCTGGGGTCTAGTACATTTACCTCTGTTGAAATTAAAGCAGAAACCCCTTTTTCCGGTATTGCCGGCAGGTTTCGAGTAATCGTCGGCACCCGTACCTGATCGAAAGGGCGTCCCCGCATATTGCCGGGAGGATTCGCCAACATTACTTCCCACCAACGGCATTTTCAACATTCCTGACTCCTTCATTTTATCCCAAGTCAAGGAATCATAACAATCCCAGGTTAAACTTTTGTTATGCTCCTTTTCCTTTCTGAACAGATTATCGTAACAGAACCAATGATTACCCTGGTGCGATATCGAGTACCCCATGATTCGTGATTGATAGATTGGGAACTCGGAAAGCAACTCAGGTCTACGTTCCCCCAAGATTGATGTAAAGATTCCCCAAGCATTGCCCCAATTGCCGATATTCTCATTCACTTTAAAGGCGGCCATTTTTGCGCGCCAAACACTCGGATGCATGAGATCCTTCTGACTCTTTACATGCTCTACCTCATAATGATCAACAAGCAATGAGAAAATGTTCACATACTCCCCCGCCCAAATCTTTTCCTTAATTGCCAAAGGAACATGTTGCCCCAACTTTTCTCTCCGAGAGGGTGTTGACTCATCCCTCGCGATCGGCAATGGCCGCTTACCTGCACCTGACGCTGCCTCCGTGGTCGCAATCGTCCCTGGTGTCTTGTCCCCTACTGCAGCCGGCACGGGCACCTTGGCTGCATCCCGTTTCTCACGCAATTGCTTTATCAGCGCCTGCGCATCGACAGCCGTGGCGCCCTCGTTACCTTTACCCAACCACGCTGCCAATTGTGCTGCCAGCTCGGGCGGCATATCATCCTCGGACACGGGGGTGACCACAACGGGAATCGGATTCCCCTCCTCTGGCACGGGAGTTGGAGCCTCGAGCGGGGCACTGGGACCCGGGATGTCTTCACCCGCTGCCCCCCTCCTGGGCCTCTTGTTTTTCCCTCCCGGGGCTGCTCCCGCCAAAGGACGTTTTGGACCCCCTTCCTCATTCTTGTCCACCCGCTTCTTTAGCTCGGACATCTCCTTCATGAGAACACGCAGCATCTGGTCAGTAGTCATGCGCTTTCCCACCTTCTTCGGCATTCTCCAACAAAGTAACTGTAAAAAAAAACAAGAACGATTAAAACGCTCAAAATTGGCTCTTCGTTCCGTCTCGAGCTCACGTGCAGCGAGGAGGTGCAGCTTCAGAGCACAGGAACAAGAGGATGTCTTCTGGTCTTGCGTCCCTTTTTATCCATCTTCAGGGCGGGCGTAAACCCGCCCCTGCCTGCCCCGAGGGCGTGGCCGGCCGCGTCAGTGTCTAGGCCAGCCCACTCTAGGGCGGGAAAAAAGCGCGCCCCGGCTACGCCGCTTCGGGCATACCAGCCGAGACGCGCCTCCCGCCCAAAATGGCTTCCCGGGGGGATCGAGGCACTCTGCCATACGTTCGGGGGGACCGAGTGGTCGCCCCTTTCCAGGAAACAGATCAGTATAAGATTAGCACGCTTTTTGATGATATGAAGGATTGTATCAAAACCTTGGAAACTACGATAAAAATCCCACAAATTTGCAAAGGATAAACGCGATTATTATAACGGCCAAATTTACACATTTGAAAAGAAATTTGACTCATTACACCGACAAAAGTTAACAGCAAAGAAAACTGATGTGGTACCCCACTCAGAACAAAGAAGTATTGTGAGCTCAGAAGTGGATACTAGTGCAGATGAGGGTCCCAGTGGGCAAACAAAAGTGCCAGTTCCATCTGTATTAGAAGAAATGTTTTTTTACGAGAAGAGAGACGCTTCTATTTAAGACCCCGACAACCAACGCAAAATTCAAAGCCTTCAAGAAGAAGAGGCAGAGGCGCAAGAGGAGGCAGGGGGCAAAGAGCAGAAATACCACCCGAGAAGAAGAAATGGAGCAAATAATGAGTGATGATGACAATAACAATGATAATACCATTATAAATCTTACAAACTTTGCTATATCTGATCAAGAAACGAAAATACTCTCATTGGGACTATCATACTGCATTGAGTCAAAAATGAATTCTGTGCAAACAAGAATTGATTTTTTTAAATTCATGAGAATGCTTAAATTGAAGAAGCACTTTACGACACAACAAACAAAGACACAAGCCACTAGCCAAAGCATCACATCAGAAGAGGATATTTTACAGGTGCAAGATATGAGGTTGACATCAGATCTACGGGATTTGGAAAATGAAAGTGACCAGAGAGGGACATTTTCTACTTATGAAGGAATAGCGACAGTTGAGCAGAGTGTGGATTTATACTGTACTGAAAGAACCAATTTTAGCCTGGCTTTTCGGTATATGTCAATGACCTGCCGGGATTCTATTGGTGTATACAATGATCTTGTGACTAATGAATTAAAATGTTTATATGAAAGTACAAATAAACAATGTTGCAGTAATTCTAAGCAGCAAAAAGATTATTATGCATTAGTAAACAAGTTGACCAGTGACGGAAACTGCATAGTGAGAAACTCCAACAAAGGGGGTAATTTAGTTTTATGGTCAAGGGAGAAATACCTGCAAGAGGCATATGTACAGCTGAATAACACTACATGCTATATACAAACAACTAGAGAGATTATGATGGAGTCACATTTACAGTATAATATTGAGCTGCAAGGGTGGCAAATGCAAGGTTTGATCAGCCAGGAGGAATGTTCATATTTAAAAATTGATGCTCCAGTAATTCCAGTCATGTACCTAATACCTAAGGTTCATAAGGACTTAGAAAATCCTCGACAGTGCCCCATAATATTGGCTATAGGTAGTGCATTTGAGCATACCTCTAAATATGTTGACTCATTTTTAAGTAACATTGTCAAAACTTTACTGTCCTATATACAGGATACAGGGGATTTCTTTTTTTTTTTTTTTTAAACCTTTATTTGACATTTTCAACCAGATACAGACACGAGCCTACAACCCCCAGGGCTGGCCGCTAAGCAATTGCAACACAATACTACGATAACAACTTCAGACCCGGCCTCCCGGGGAGCATAGTCGGTACATCCACAATGTGTACTGGTTGGAAGACATATCAAATTGGAAACAGGATACAAAAGGTTTCATTTTATAATATAAGATAGAAGGATCAGGTGCCACACAATATCTCAAGCTACGAAGTGGGGGCAAGCGAATTAGCAGTGTGTCCACAGGTAATTCGTTTTCATGTAGGTCAGTGGCGTTTAAGCAGACGACACCCGGACAAACAAGCGTACTATTACGGTTCGCGCCAACATTTATGCCCGCCCCGTGGCCCCGAAACATCGTGGGAGTTAAGGCACAGATGTGAAAGCAGAGATGGACCAAACAATGAACCCACTACACTGACCCGGAAAAAGAGAAAAGAAAAGGCCAAAGAGAGATAAGAAGGAAAAAAAGGCCATAGAAACAAATAAAAAACAAAACACCCATCCCCCAACCCCCCCAACCTGCACCCCTGCAGATGACTACGGCCTACCCCCCTAGCAGCGTGCCTGTCGCCCAAGAACCGAAACCCGAAATATAGAAGAGACAGGGAAAAAAAGTAAAGAAATTAAACCCCACCCGAAGAGGGGAAATGGAGGAGGGCTTTATTCAACGCACTCCCGGTCTCGCGCCCCTGTCCTAACCAACCCCGCCCCGGACTCCGTTAATTCAATAAAACAATCCCGTAAACCATAATACCACAATGAACAACCCAGACAACAATCTCAGCCTTGGCCCCGTCGATGAAATTTGCTGAGTCCGTAAGGGGAAGAAAGCCCTGTCCTCAAAATGTCGAATGGTACACAAAAGTTGGCAGAACAGGGGTCCACAGATGAAAAAAGAACGGCAGGTCCCAAATTAGTCGGCTGGTACCAGAGATGCCCCTCCCCGTCTCCGAAGCCAGGCTGTATCCCATCCGCCATCTTGATAGACCGACTGGGGAGGGGGGTCGACACAGTCCAAAACAGTTCACAGTACCAATTAAAAGGAACCGAAGTGGGGACAGCATGTAAATGTTCCGACAGTTGCAAAACCGGGGATTCTAACGGATTAATTGAGTCACCATGCACAGTACTTTCGGGTAGCTCCACTGCGATAGGGGCAAATAAGGCTTCCAGCGCCGGGTCTAAGTACGCCACCGGGGCGTCAATCGAAAGGCGAGCTGGCCGCCGGGTCTCGGGCGTCAAGTCAGGATCCGGTCTCAGTCCTTTAATTCCATCCGCCGCCAACAACAGGCTGCAGGTCTGAGCTTTAACAGTCTCCTGCAGTGCCACAAGGGCCTCCAGCACCGTCCGCAATGACGGGCCACTTTGAGCCTGCTCCGTCAGCCTCCATTTTCCTTCAGGCATGGTGGTCCCCACGGAGAGGCACCTTCTCCGGGGGAAGATTAGGCGGAGCAGGAATGAGCCATGAGGGACAGACTGTTAGCGTGCAGTAGCGCGTAGTGAGATTCCAGCCCAAGGGGCACCGGCGATATGGATGCCGGACCCCCGGTCCGGGACCCCGGCAACACAGCACCGTGCGTCACTCGTCACCTCACCTCCTATAGAGCACCAGGCAGCAGATGGTAGCAGAGCAATCCAAAATTCCGAATGTTCCAGAGACCGGACCCAATCGCATTCAACAGTCCGTTGTTGTTCAACTCGGACCCGGCTAGGCCAGTACTTGAGACCCCGGCTTCTTGGCTGGGTTAGGCCTCAAATCGGTCCTCGACATTACTCCGCTCCACGATGTCGGAGAAACTCCGGGATCACATCATTGGAGTGCAAATCGGGTCACACACACGGATCCGGGGCAGGAAATCAGGATAAGTGGCAGGATAGTAGAGCGTAGGACGGAGGTCAGCGGAGCCGGAAGACTATGCGGCCATCTTGGTTGGTGTCGTAGCTCCTCCCCACACAGGGGATTTCTTGAAAATAATTTATGACTTCCCTTGGGAGGATAATTTGTTATTGATGACAGTCGATGTATCCACACTATTCACTAGTATTGCTCATACTGACAGTCTTAATGCAATCAGAAATATTTTAGGAGCTAAGCCTCTCAAATTATGGCACCATACACTGATGTTGCTGAGAATGGTGGAAATCTGTTTAAAGACAATTTATTTCATATTTAATGATGAACTGTTTCATCAAAAGTGTGGTACAGCGATGGGCACCTGCTTCGCCCCCAGCTATGCAAATTTGCATATGAGCAGGTGGGAGGGGCAGGTGATCCAATCCAAATACCAGGAAGTATGGGAGAATAATTTTGTGCAATGGTACAGGTTCATTGATGACCTTTTTATTATTTGGAGAGGTACAAAAACAGAGGCAGAGTGTTTTTTAAATCAGATTGAAAATAACAAATTCAATTTGCATTTCACCAATACAAACAGTGCACGTAGCATGAATGTTTTGGATTTAACGGTGTATGTAGCCAACAATCGATTGGAAACAAAATTGTACAGAAAGCCCACTGTGGGCAATACCCGTTTTACATGCGACCAGATTTCATCCTAAGAGTCTAATAAGAAGTATTCCATAAGGTGAAGGTTTAAGAGTAACAAGAAATTGCAGTGAAGCTGAGACACAAAGAGAAATCCAAACCGTTAAATTTAGATTTCGCAGAAGGGGTTATCCAAATGAAGGGGGGTCAATACTGCACTTCTGAAAGTAGAAAAACAACCAAGCGAGCAGGCATTGTTCAAAGATAGCAAGAGGGAGAAGGATACCCTTAAACAGAAACAGCTGACACATTTCAGACTAATAACTGCATATAACACATAACAATACTGGTACCTGATACGCAATGATCCCGTGCTAAGTAAAGCAGCACCATGTAAACCTCTAATAACATTCAGGAGGGCACCATCAATGAGACAGAGTTTAGTCAGTAACACACTTAAGGAAGTCAAAGCAGTAAATGGTACAGCGTGGTTGAGTAGGAAACAAGGCTTCCTAAGGGGCTTAAAATGCAAAGCGTGCCATTATGGAAAAAACATGGAGTCATACACAACTGAGCTTAACTGTAGACCTAGGAGAATAAGAGGCAGGTACACCTGCAAAACCAATCATGCAGTTTACGTTTTGCAATGTCCATGTAAATTAAAGTATGTGGGCAGTACAACGCTGGAAGTACATAAGCGTATTCTCCAGCATATTCGTGCTGTAATAAATGGGGATAAAAACTACCCTCTAGCACAGCATTCAATCAATCAGGAGTTTGTTAAAGCGCAACTACTCACCCGTAAGGGTCTCAAGGCGCTAGGGGTGGGGGGTGGTGCAGGTTCCATTCCATCAAGGAGGGGGTCTGTCGAAAAGCCAGGTTTTGAGGTTTCTTGCGAAGATGGGGAGCGATGTTGTCTGTCTGAGGTGGAGCGGAAGGGCGTTCCATGCTTTGGCCGCGAGGAAGGAGAAGGAGCGGCCTCCCGATCTGGTTTTTCTGGTGCGGGGGACCTCGGCATAGGAGAGCTGGGCTGATCGAAGGGTCCTTTGGGGTGCGTGGAATTTGAGCCGGCTGTTCAGGTATGCATTTCCAGGAACAACACAATCAGTATGCAAAAGGGCTCACTTACTATGTAATTGACTCCGCACCATTAAGATCAAGGGGTGACAATCTAGAGAAATCTTTAAGGCGACTTGAGTCTCGATATATAATTGAATTAAATTCGAAGAGTCTCAGTGGTCTAAACATTGGCGAAGATTTGCATACACATTTATAATGAATTTGACTTTTTGTTGAAAAACATAGCTAGCGTAATTCCTCTTCCTTGTAGCAATCATTAATTTTTTTGCACCATGATGTACACATGGTGGTTCTTTTTAAAATTTTAGATTTTTTTAATACACTGTTATTCAATATATTGACACTTATAATTAGTTTTTGCACAACTACCCGTAAAAAGTAACCTACTGTGACTATTTATATATTTGGTATTTACCCCTAATTGGCAACATCATGTGATTGGCTGCTATGCCCACTTGGGCCTAACAGCCTATGATGTATCTCATTATGAAATGTGAATAATGTTTTAACCCACTAGGGAAATGTTACAACATTACTGCGATATTTGCTTGGTATTTTTCATTGTTTAGGAAATTATATTCTACACAGTAATAACATGTGTTTGAATAGAGTATATGGTAAATGCAATGTTTATCATTTATGATGACTTTTCTGAACAATATTGTAATGTGCTTTTATTCTAGCAATTTTATTTAATATTGGAGTATATGTACAATTAAGTCACAATTTAAGTGGCATAATATGAGCAAAACAGTAATTTGCGGGATACGAGATTCCATGTGGATATTTTCCGAGATTGTGAGAAAAACTTCGGGTCTGTTGTTTATTTTCATGCACTTGTAGTTCTAACTTTGAAAATGACATGGTTAAAAGATTGCTGTAAATGCTACCTCGCCATTGGTGAGCAAGGCTGGGATCAGCCAAAACGCTCCGATGGCAGTTTGACAAAATTAAGCATTGTTTGACCAAATCAATTCAACACATGGCATCATCTTCCTTGTGTAAAGGAATATTGTAAATCTATATATATATATATATATATATACTAGCAGCCCGTCCCGACGTTGTCCGGGTATGAATTGCTGCCGGCCTTTAGTATATTGTTTTGTACGATTTCGTTTTGATAGCATTTCTTATCTGTGACAGGCCTGTGAAACGCTCCGATTCACAGTGCACTGCTGAGGCACTTAAGAGTGCGCATTCAGTAGTGTGTGAACTCGAGTTTCCCTACTTTATTTTTCCTTGCAATATTATATAGCGCGAACTCGACAACATGGCATGAGCACAATTTACATTACAGAAGAACACATTCATTTGTGGTAGGCACGGGGAGACAAAGCGATTTGCCTGGAATCACAGGATGTTGAGCTGATGCCGAGATTCGAACATAGCTCCCCAGCTCTAAAGTTCGCAATTTTAGAACTTGTGGCGGTAGGTGTGTCTAAAAGTGTATGTCGGTGCTGGCCATCAATGAGAGAGACCTGTGCATTTTTCAAATGGGTGGTGAAAAAATATGAGTATGTTGCTGGAGATGTGGGCCGCCGTGCCACCAATGTACTTACCGGGGGAGGGTAAACACCCATTATTCCGCAACTTTCTTTCCGCATACCATCACTCCGCACACTTTCATTACGAAAGTACCATGACTCCGCAATGCCATTATAACGCATGGCATTACATTTTATATGCTTTTACCACACATACATTTACAACGAAATTCGTGGTAAAAGCATCTTTATTTTAATGTTTGGATAAGGTAAGTATGGGTATAGGGGTATATGTTTTGGGGTACTGAGGTATATGTTTTGGGGTGTTTGGGTATTTTAAGGGTTCAGATATAGTTTTGGGTTATGGGGTACAGGGGTAGTTTCAGGGGTTAGGGATAGGTTTGGGCTTTGGGGTACAGGGGTAGTTTTAGGGTTCAGGGCTCGGTTTGGGTTTTGGGGTACAGGGGTATTTTAGGGTTCAGGGGTAGGTTTGGGTTTTGGGGTACAGTGTTATTTTTAGGGTTCAGGGCTAGGTTTGGGTTTTGGGGTACAGGGGTATTTTTTAGGGTTCAGGGGTAGGTTTGGGTTTTGGGGTACAGGGGTATTTTTAGGGTTCAGGGCTAGGTTTGGGTTTTGAGGTACAGGGGCATTTATAGGGTTCAGGGCTAGGTTTGGGTTTTGGGGTACAGGGGTAATTTTAGGGTTTAGGGTTAGGTTTGGGTTTTTGGGTACAGGGTATATTGATAGGGTTAAGATGGGTTAGTGTTTAAGGGGGTTGGGGTATTTTAAGGAGTAAGGGTGGATTATGATTATGGGGTGCAGAGGTATTTAAAGGGAGCAGGGTGGGATTCGTTTTTAGGGTGTAAAGGGTAATAAAATAAAATAATAACTGAAAATAATATCAACAATGCAATTATATATATATATATATATATGTATATATATATATATATATATAAATACACATTTATACAAACATATATTTGATGTTTTAATAATGTACTTTTACACGGCACAGACCCAATGGGTGACCCTAGGCAATATGGTGGCCAAGCGGGACATTGCTCAGAAGTGGGGTGCCGCCACGGCTCCCCTTGTGGTACAATGGAAAGCCAACATGGATTGGTGTATGTTCCGGGAGAAGACGGTCTATGTTGTCAGAGGTAGGCCCCGTAAATGGAGTAAAGTGTGGGGAGCCTGGAATGCTTACAGGGGGGATGTATGCCTGCCACCCGAGCCTGTTTCTCTGGATGAACATATGTCGCCGTAGCCTGTGCACCAACTGTGACACGTTATCTGATTGATCCTGTCTTTCCTCCTCCCCTTAAATATCCTCCACTCTCCTGTATCATTGATTCGCTGTTTTCTCTCCCCTGCCTGCTACCAACACCTTGCTGCATTCTCTATCTCATTGCCACTCTCTAGCGCCTTTTGGCGCTTTCTCTCTTTTGTTCTCTTCTCTTTATTATAAAATATTAAAAAACAACCTGCATTGTTCTGATGTACCTGTTTTGCACTACTACGCTCCTCTCTTACCATGCTGCCTTGCCTCCGGGATGTTAGGCTGAAGAGCTGTGTGCTCTTTCAAAATAAAGGTTTTAAAAATTAAAAAAAATAAATAAATAATGTACTTTTACAATGTATATGACTTTACCACACATGCATTTGCGTTATAATGGCATGCGTGATAAAGTCATATGCGTTGTAAAAGGTTTAGAAATGATGTCTTTGCGGAGTAATAATTTTTTTTTTTTTTTTTTTTTTTTGCGGAGTAATAATCCTGTGTTATAAAAATTGCGGAATGATGATATGCGGGATGTTGGTTTGCGGAATAACATCACATGTTTCCGGGGGAGGGATAGTCCCTTTCTTGCTATTTCCGTGGAGGCGGGCCTTGTGTCCGGATGTGCGTGGCGCGAGATCCTGTGCGCAACAGAAATGGAAAATCTCCAGTGTGCGCTTCAGGCGTCACCGGAAGTTAAGGCGCGATTACAGTTCCTGCACAATGGCCCCTGTTTGCGCTCTTTCTGGCCCTTGGGAATAGCGCCATGCCTGACCTCCATACAGTAAAGCAGGTGCACGTCACTGGGAGCGCGGGGCAAGCACACCCGGAGCTGGAATGTACAGAACCTGGGAAGAAAATACAATGAAATATTATGCACAACGCACACTTTTTTTCCGTAATCCTGCGCCCCGCACATGCCCACGCCCCCAGCACACGCCCACAGCACACAATATGGGACATGCCATAAAGGGCGGAACGTACCACACGCCCTCAGCGTTTGTCACACCTCCAGCACACGCCCACAGCACAACGCAGACACGCCCACAAGGGACTACTTTGCTGGCACGGTTCTTTTATCTTTTAAATGTATATGGTGGGCGTCTGCATAGCCTATGTCCTTCTGCTGCAACTGTCCTTTCCAACGCTGTTTTGGGTGTTGTGATTGGTGCTGTGGTTCCTGAGAGTATCCACCCCAAAGGTTTGGGCTCTCTCTTTATTATATTAGTATAGATATAAATAATATATGAGTTATATGAAATTGGAGAAGTGCAGCGGGTGCGCACACCGCTTCCGTTAAAGCCCCTGAAGAGAAGCAGATGGAGCTTCGAAACGCGTCGGGCAGATCCATTACGGAGCGGCATTTACAAGCGGATCCCCGTCCTCACCTACACATAAATAAAGCTGCTGCTCGCGTGCTACTCAAAGGTGGACAACCTGGGAGCGAGAATCTATATGCAGCAGTCCAGCCGCAGAGTATGCACCACCCCGTTAACGTTGGGGGTCACGGCAGTGAAGTAGCAGCCGTACATGGGATCGAGGACGGGCCCACTTGTGGAGTCCATACAGGACTTGATTGTGTGCTTTCCGCACTACACTTCCCAGAAGTCTCATTGGAGCCTCCCATCGGCGGGTGAGTTATATGAAATTGGAGAAGTGCAGCGGGTGCGCACACCGCTTCCGTTAAAGCCCCTGAAGAGAAGCAGATGGAGCTTCGAAACGCGTCGGGCAGATCCATTACGGAGCGGCATCACCAACTCGATGAGAGAATCTTACCTCATCACCAAATAACTGCTTAAAATACAAGTGCCACCTTCTTTGCACCCACCCCCTCCGGACAGAAGTAACGAACTGGCAACCTACTTCGATTCCAAAAGTGCCCGGATACTAGCCTCCCTCCCACCTCCTAGTCTATCTAACCACACGGACAAAGAGGTGGCCACCAATCCTATAGGTAACATCTCACACCCTCAGCTGTCCACATTTAGAGCAATATCTCTGGACGAAGTAGTATCAACCCTGGCCAAGATGAAAAGCGGCTCTCCCCTTGACCCGGCCCCCATCAGATTTCTGAAAACAGTGTCCCCTACCATAGCCCCCACTATCATGGAACTAATCAACATCTCCCTATCACAAAGCTCTGTCCCTCCGAGCTGGAAGAGTGCTGTTGTCAAGGCTCTTCTTAAGAAACCCCAACTGGACCCCGCGGATCTGGCCAATTACAGACCGATCTCTCCTCTCCCATGCATTAGCAAGATGGCCGAGAAACTGGTTAATGTGCAACTGTCCCAGTTCCTCGAAGCCAATAATCTCCTGCGTCGGTCTCAAATTGGATTCCGTCCCGGCCATGGCACGGACACCGCCCTCCTCACTGTCATCGAGGAGGCAAGGTGCATTCTGGATTCAGGAGGGTCAGTGGCTGTGATCCTCCCGGACCTCAGTGCAGCCTTTGATATGGTGGACCACCGTGTCCTTCTCCACCGGCTGGCCGGGGCAGGAATCGCGGGCGCCGCACTCGCGTGGATAGAATCTTTTCTATCAGGCCGCACATTCCAGGTGTGGGACGGCAACTCACACTCAGCCCCTCTTCCACTCTCCAGCGGAGTCCGCCAGGGGTCTTTGCTAAGTCCCACCCTGTTTAATGTATACATGGCCCCTCTTGAGGATGTCGTTGCCCCATTCGGGATAAAGATAGTGAGTTAAGCGGACGACACGCAACTGGTCGTCTCACTTTCTCACCTTGACAACCACCCAGATAACCTACTGAACTACCTCCAGGATATCCACAACTGGATGTGCGAGTCATCTCTAAAGCTCAACGGAGCAAAAACTGAAATCATGCTCATGGGTAAGAAATGGACAACCATTCCCCCATCGGTCTGGCCAGACGTTTTCGGTGAGGTGCCCTCCCGGAAAAAAGAAATCAAGACACTGGGAGTCTGGCTGGAACCTGAGCTGACTATGAAGACCCAGGCAGCGAAAACAGCAGTACCTGTTTTGGACTCATGCGATCCATCCGCAAGATCCTTCCACTTCTTCCTCCCTTATCAAGGAAACTCCTGGTTCAAGGTCTGATTCTTGCCGGCTAGACTATAGCAACGCCGTCTACCTCGGAGCCCCTGAATCTACCCTGGTAAAACTCCAACGCACTCAAAATGCGGCTGCTCGGCTCCTTACGAGTCTTCCCCCCAGAGCCTCGGCCAGACCGGCGCTCAAGGCCCTACACTGGCTTCCAGTGCGTCAGAGGATAGAATTCAAGGCTCTGTGCACTGCCCATAAACTCATCAACGGTCTAGGCCCCTCTGTCTTGAAAGACATGGTCACCCCCTACAAAGCCCCCAGACTCCTGCGCTCGGATAACGAACGCTTGGCCATTGCCCCTAGATTCAGGAAGGTACGCACCGGCGGTCGACGCTTTGCAGTAAAAGCATCCTCAGGATGGAACTCACTTCCCCACAGCCTACGTCTGGAACCCTGTCATCTTCTCTTCCGTAAAAGACTGAAAACGTTTCTTTTCCCTAAATAGTACCTCCTCCCCCTCCCCTCCTCGGTCTCCACTAGTTTCACAGCGCGGGGATGCCTCCGGGTCACCAGGCGCTCTATAAATCGCTAAATAAATAAATAATAATAATAAGCGGATCCCCGTCCTCACCTTCACATAAATAAAGCTGCTGCTCACGTGCTACTCAAAGGTGGACAACCTGGGAGCGAGAATCTATATGCGGCAGTCCAGCCGCAGAGTATGCACCACCCCGTTAAAGTTGGGGGTCACGGCAGTGAAGTAGCAGCCGTACATGGGATCGAGGACGGGCCCACTTGTGGAGTCCATACAGGACTTGATTGTGTGCTTTCCGCACTACACTTCCCAGAAGTCTCATTGGAGCCTCCCATCGGCGGATGAGTTATATGAAATTGGAGAAGTGCAGCGAGTGCACACACCGCTTCCGTTAAAGCCCCTGAAGAGAAGCAGATGGAGCTTCGAAATGCGTCGGGCAGATCCATTACGGAGCGGCATCTACAAGCGGATCCCCGTCCTCACCTACACATACATAAAGCTGCTACTCGCGTGCTACGCAAAGGTGGACAACCTGGGAGCGAGAATCTATATGCGGCAGTCCAGCCGCAGAGTATGCACCACCCCGTTAACGTTGGGGGTCACGGCAGTGAAGTAGCAGCCGTACATGGGATCGAGGACGGGCCCACTTGTGGAGTCCATACAGAACTTGATTGTGTGCTTTCCGCACTACACTTCCCAGAAGTCTCATTGGAGCCTCCCATCGGCGGGTGAGTTATATGAAATTGGAGCAGTGCAGCGGGTGCGCACACCGCTTCCGTTAAAGCCCCTGAAGAGAAGCAGATGGAGCTTCGAAACGCGTCGGGCAGATCCATTACGGAGCGGCATCTACAAGCGGATCCCCGTCCTCACCTACACATAAATAAAGCTTCTGCTCGCGTGCTAATCAAAGGTGGACAACCTGGGAGCGAGAATCTATATGCGGCAGTCCAGCCGCAGAGTATGCACCACCCCGTTAACGTTGGGGGTCACGGCAGTGAAGTAGCAGCCGTACATGGGATCGAGGACGGGCCCACTTGTGGAGTCCATACAGGACTTGATTGTGTGCTTTCCGCACTACACTTCCCAGAAGTCTCATTGGAGCCTCCCATCGGCGGGTGAGTTATATGAAATTGGAGAAGTGCAGCGGGTGCGCACACCGCTTCCGTTAAAGCCCCTGAAGAGAAGCAGATGGAGCTTCAAAACGCGTCGGGCAGATCCATTACGGAGCGGCATCTACAAGCGGATCCCGTCCTCACCTACACATAAATAAAGCTGCTGCTCGCGTGCTACTCAAAGGTGGACAACCTGGGAGCGAGAATCTATATGCGGCAGTCCAGCCGCCGAGTATGCACCACCCCGTTAACGTTGGGGGTCACGGCAGTGAAGTAGCAGCCGTACATGGGATCGAGGACGGGCCCACTTGTGGAGTCCATACAGGACTTGATTGTGTGCTTTCCGCACTACACTTCCCAGAAGTCTCATTGGAGCCTCCCATCGGCGGGTGAGTTATATGAAATTGGAGAAGTGCAGCGGGTGCGCACACCGCTTCCGTTAAAGCCCCTGCAGAGAAGCAGATGGAGCTTCGAAACGCGTCGGGCAGATCCATTACGGAGCGGCATCTACAAGCGGATCCCCGTCCTCACCTACACATAAATAAAGCTGCTGCTGCTCGCGTGCTACTCAAGGGTGGACAACCTGGGAGCGAGAATCTATATGCAGCAGTCCAGCCGCAGAGTATGCACCACCCCGTTAACGTTGGGGGTCACGGCAGTGAAGTAGCAGCCGTACATGGGATCGAGGACGGGCCCACTTGTGGAGTCCATACAGGACTTGATTGTGTGCTTTCCGCACTACACTTCCCAGAAGTCTCATTGGAGCCTCCCATCGGCGGGTGAGTTATATGAAATTGGAGAAGTGCAGCGGGTGCGCACACCGCTTCCGTTAAAGCCCCTGAAGAGAAGCAGATGGAGCTTCGAAACGCGTCAGGCAGATCCATTACGGAGCGGCATCTACAAGCGGATCCCCGTCCTCACCTACACATAAATAAAGCTGCTGCTCGCGTGCTACTCAAAGGTAGACAACTTGGGAGCGAGAATATATATATATATATATATATATATATATATATATATATATATATGTTCGCTCCACAGTGTGTGCTCAGCCGAGGGGTCGGATCCTGACTCAAAATTAAATTTTTTGTCACAAAAGAGGCGGCACAACCGCCAACCAACGCGTTTGGTCACGGTCCAAAGCCTTGTGTGGCTGAAACGCGTTGGTGGGGTGAAGCGCTGATTAAAAGGCTTCAGTAAAGTATCCGGTTGTGCCGCCTCTTTTGGGACAAAAAAAAAAAATAATATATATATATATATATATATATATTATATTACCTACTGGCGGTCGCCATTAGGTATATATAGTTAGGACATAGTTACCATAGGAAATCCCCAACATTCTATTGGGAATAACTTTGGCACCGATTGAGGAATCTGCGTGTAATTTTCATTAAAATTGCTTCGCTCCTCTCCGCTCCTTCCCTGAAAGTTTCAGGGGGATTCGTCAAGCGGGGGCCGAGAAAAAAGGGGGGTCCCAAAACGTGTTTTCCCCATGTTAATTTCCATAGGGACCTTTAGACACGGCTACAGCCGAACGACTGAATGGAATTACACCAAACTTGGCAAAATGGTAAGGCCTAGTATGTAGATGTGCCTTTGCTATGTTTGGTGAAAATCCCTCCAGTAGCTCTTGAGAAAATTGAATTTGAAGTCTTTCAAGTGGCATTTTCTATGGGACCTTTAGACACGGCTACAGCCCGAACGGCTGAACGGAATTACACCAAACTTGGCAAAATGGTAGGGACAGGTATGCAGTAGTGCCTTTTCTATATTTTGTGAAAATATCTCCAGTAGTTGTTGAGAAAATTGAATTTGAGCAAATGATATATCTATATGCGCTCACCGTACGCGTACGGTACACGTACGCGTAGGCGTACGCGTACGTGCGCGTACCCTTACGTGCGCGAGCGAGTTTCTGATTGGCTGGCAGTCGACTATCAACATTCCAAACTGCCCAAACTAGGAAGTGTTGGCCACCATCTTGTTTTTCAGGAGAACTGAGGCACAAGAGAGCCCAAAACAAGAGTGGAAAACATGAAAAGGGGGCAGGGCTGAGACCCCCCCACCCTCTAGCCGTTCTCAGGGGGTCCCAAAAGGACCCGCAAGGGCAAAAAAAAGAAATTCAAAAATATCGCGGGGTACGCGCACCTTACGCGTACCCCGCGATTTTAAAGAAAACTATGTTTTTTTTCAGTGAATTTCAAAGTTTTTTTTATATGCTAATTCCTAACTATATAAGGCCTGAAACCTATGGTTTTTTCAGTGAATTTGCAAGGTTTTTAAAATGCTAATTCCTAACTATATAAGGCCTGAAACCTATGTTTTTTTCAGTGAATTTGCAAGGTTTTTTAAATGCTAATTCCTAACTATATACGGCCTGAAACCTATGGTTTTTTCAGTGAATTTGCAAGGTTTTTTAAATGGTAATTCTATTAGCGGATAACGTTTAAATATGTTAATATCCTTGTGGCATGCCCTAGGGGGTCAGGGTGTTTCTACCCAGCTCCCTTTTTGCATTCTACAAGTTTGTTTTTCTGCTTCTTTTGTGCCTCGGTCTACCTAGCACAAGATGAATGCCAACACTTCCTGGTTAGAAGTGTTGACAGCCAATGAGCATGCTGCTTTCCTGTGAAAGGCATGCTGATTGGCTGCCACTGTCTGTCAACACTCCAAACCAGGAAGTGTTGGCAGCCATCTTGTGCCTCGGTAGAACCAAGGCACAAGAAAGCAGTGAAACAAAGGTGCACAACACGAAAAGGGGGCAGGGTAGAAGCACCCTGACCCCCTAGGCCTGCTCAGGGGGTCCCACAAGCCCCCCCCCCCAGGCCCAAAATAAAAAGTTTTTTTCCGGAAAATCGCGGCGGTACGCGCACCATACAGTAAGCTTACTGTAAGATTACTGTACTCTGTACGGTGCGCGTACCCCCGCGATTTTCCAGAAAACAAAATTTGGGGGGGGGGGCCTGGGGAGCCTTGTGGGACCCCTGAGCAGGCCTAGGGGGTCATGGTGCTTCTACCCTGCCCCTTTTTTGAGTTCTACACTTTTGTTTTTCTGCTTTCCTGTGCCTCAGTCTACTGAGGCACAAGATGGCTGCCAACAATTTCTGTTTTGGAGTGTTGACAGGCAGTGGCAGCCAATCAGCATGCAGCTCATACTCGGGAAGGTACAGAGTACGGTAAGCTTACGTGCACTCACGGTGTCCCACCTATAGATATATAATTTGGGAAAATTAAATTTTCTCAACAGCTACTGGAGCGATTTTCACCAAATATAAAAAAGGCACTACTGCATACCAGTCCCTACCATTTTGCCAAGTTTGGTGTAATTCCATTCAGCCGTTCGGGCTGTAGCCGTGTCTAAAGGTCCTATGGAAAATTGCATTGGGCTAAATTTCACATTCAATTTTTTCAAAAACTACTGGAGGGATTTACACCAAACATACAAAAGGCACTGCTGCATACCAGTCCCTACTATTTTGACAAATCTGGTGTTATTCCGTTCAGCCGTTCGAGCTGTAGCCTTGTCAGAATGTCCCTATGGAAATTAACATGGGGAAAACACGTTTTGGGACCCCCCTTTTTTCTCGGCCCCCGCTTGATGAATCCCCCCAAAACTTTCAGGGAAGGAGTGGAGCGCAGCGAGGCAGATTTAAGGATAATTACAGGCAGATCCCTCAATCGGCGCCAAAGTTATTCCCAATAGAATGTTCATAATTTCCTATGGTAACTAGGTCCTAACTATATATACCTACTGGCAACCGCCAGTAGGTAATATTTATATATCTATATCGAACACCAGTCCAACCTTAAGGCGCTGACTCCGTGGATACTTCAAAGTAAGAATAGTTTTATTCACCAATTATCTGCTCAGACGCGTTTATATACACATATATTCACTGAAAGAAACAAAGGTTACAGAGAGATTATAGTTAGGCTCATATTTCAATAGTAGAAAACCATAGAAATTCAGCAGTTATAGTTGTCAGAGCTAATTATAACTTACGCCCCCACAATGCACTGCTTATGGAATCCCATATTACATCACTCACGACATGGTCAGTGATATCACTCATGACATCTCAAATCATATCACTGATGACATCATCAAGTGAGTGTAAGCGTTTTTAAAAGTATATGGATGTTAAACATATATACTAACCTACTACAAAAGTTAGATTAGTATTCTGATACTATATCTAACATGTGTAATCTGTGTGTGTGACTGTCTGTATCAATGTGTGACTGGCTGGGCGTGTGAGTGGTTGTATGGGTGTGTGAGTGCAATCATGCGTGACTGTATGGGTGAGTGAGTGGATTTGTTACTAGGTCTGTAGGTGTGAGTAGTTGTGTGGGTGTGGGCGTGTGAGTGGGTATCTGTGTGGTTGTATAGGTGTTTGAGTGGCTGTATGGATGTGCGAGTGGCTGTATTTATAGGTATCTGAGTAGCTGTGTGGATGAGTGTGAGTAACTATGTTGGTGAGTGTGTGGGTGTGTCAGTGGCTGCTTGGGTGAGTGATTGTGGGTCTGAATGGCCATATGTGTGAGTGACGGTGTGTAAGTGGATGCATGGGTACGTGAGTGACATTTGAGTGAGTGTTTGGTTACATGAATTGGTGTGTGAGTGGTTGAATTGGAGAGTGAGTGTTTGTGTGAATGATTGTATGGGTGAGTGAGCAGATATTGAAATCCTTGTATGGACTTGTGAATGGGCATGTAAGTGGTTGTGTGGGTGTGTGAGTGAGTGTGTGTATGAGTGAGTGAGTAGCTGTGTTTAGAGGCTATATGGGTGTGTGAGTGGGTGTGTGAGTGACTATAGTTGAATAGGTACATGTGTGAGTAGCTGTATGTGTGAGTGTATGGCTGTGTGAGTGGTTGTGTGGGCAAATGAAAGGATGTCTGAGTGGCTGTAAGGGTGAGTAAATGGGTGTGCAAGTAACAGTTTGACTGAGTGGTTGTGCAAGTAGCTCTAGGGAGGAGTGAATTGTTGTGTTAATACTTGTATGGATCTGGGAATGGGTATGTGAGTGGTTGTGTGAGTGGGTGTTTGAGAGGTTCTATGGGGATGTGAGTGGTTATGTGGATGATGTTATCAGTGATATCGTTTGAGATGTCATGAGTGATGTCACTGACCATGTCATGAGTGATGTAATATGGGAGTTCATAAGCAGTGCAGTGCAGGTGCATAAGTTATAGTTAGCAAAAAACACAGTTGATGGACAGAATGTAGAACAATGTCATACATCCACACCAGTACAAGGATCTGGGCCTAAATCCATCGTTTTTTTACACTCCACACCACCCAAGTTATAGTTAGGGCAGGTAATTATAACTGCTGAATTTCTATGGGTTTGTAGGAATGAAATGTGAGCCTAACTATAATGTCCCTGTTACCTTTATTTTTATGAGTGATTTTTTTTAATGTTGTTTCCTAACCATAACATCCCTGTAAACTTTGTTTTTTTCAGTGAATTTCTAAAGTTTTTTGTATTTTATTTCTTAACTATAACCACTAAGCTTTGACAGTGAGTGTGTGAGTGAATGAGTGTCTCAGTAGGTCTGTGAGTGGGTGTGAGACTGTATGAGTGTGTGAGCAGGGCTGTGAGTGGGAATATGAGTCTCTGAGTGGGCCTGGTAGCAGGTATCTGAGTGTCTGAGTGGGTCTGTGTGTGTGTGAGTGGATCTGTGAGGGGATATGTAAGTGCCTGTTTGAGTCTATGAATGGGTCTGTGAGTGGTGCTATGAGTGTGTTAGTATATGTGTGACTGGCTGAGTGGATCTGAGAGTAGCTGTTTGAGTGCCTGTGGGTCTGTGAGTGGGTGTGTGAGTGGTTTTATGGATTTCAGGGATTACTTAAGGCAGTTAAAAGGATGAACCATGGACTCTACTCTCAGCAGCAGATAACGAGAAAGAACCCCCTTGTCACAGACACTGTATAAGATGTTGTGCTTGATCAAGGACTATGGGTAGCTTTTCACAGTGGAAATGCAAAGAAAACACGCTTGCTTTGCCTTGGCCATGCCTAGAAGTTAGGATGATTAGTACTTTACAGAAGTGGAGCTTCAACTCGGGCACCTGCTTTTGTTTAGATCAGTAAGTGCTTTCCTTTGATGTTTTCTTTCTGTGAAATGAGCTTCGTGCCAGAATTAATTCTGACATACGTATTTATACAGGAAGGGGCCAGGAAGAGGCCAGCGGTTTGTGCCACACCTCTACCCAAATGGAGTACTTTCTATTGGCTAACTAGTAAATGCTACCTCATTGGGTAAATGAATAATGCATCTCCTACACTACAACTGCGTAAAGGATGCAGAGAAAATGTCTCCAGTGACCTAGTGTGTCTGTATCTTTGCCAATGTGATTGTTTCTCGAGCGTCTTCTTAAAAAAGACCTGGTCCCTGTTGTGTTCTATTATACATTCAAATTTTTACTAACTAACAGAAGGATCACCTGTTACATATTAAAACAGGCTAGCTAGCATTTGGGCAAAAAACAAGCAGTCTTAAACATCAATCTTTGGGTCAATGTACATATTGCAATCACTTCTAGAAAATTATTATTATTATTATTCCGAGTTTTGTATAGCGCCTGGTTACCAATAGGCATCCCAGCGCTTATCAGAACATAACAGTGCTAATAGGAAACAGGGATTAAACGGAGAACAAAAAAGTTTTTAAAAGTTTACGGAACGTGAGAAGAATGTGTTAAAAACATTTGATTCATAAAAATGAATCATGTGCCTGGGGCCTCCCTAATGGTTACAATCTAATACAGCAATTAAAAACACTTGGATGGATTCTATACAAAAAATTAAAAATTAAAAACAGTTGACGCGGCGTTTCGGTGTACAGTCGTTTCCACCTTCATCAGGACGTTACAGTTTCTTTATTACAATCGTATTTAATCTAGTAGGCTATGTCTTATCACTTTCATAGTCCTTGATGTGCTTCAATGAGTCACTTCACTGATTATTTAGAAGTATGTGCCTTCTTTTGTATGCCCTCACTTATTGGTTTACGTTGGAGCCACCGTTTTATGGTATATAGATGGTCAAATGGATTTTCAGCGTGGTTTTATATCTTGTAAATACAGTCTCTTTGTGTAGTTCTTTTGATAAGGATTAGTCTATTCATCCATTTAGACGTCAATCACTCCTCAATCTTTATCGGCCTTCCTGCTCCAATGTATAACCCGGAAGTCTTGAGCGTCTTTGTTAGGGATTAGCGGGATTAGCGGTACCCTTGGTCCTGTCTTCTTTCTATGTTCATGTACAACCGGTCACCTGATCTATAGTAGGCGTGTCATGGGGGCATAAATGGCTGCACCTACCTTCCTTTCCTTGCTTGGTTTTATTCCCGGTCACCTTTGCCTGGAATTGGATTTGGAAACTATGCCTGTTATCCCTGGATTATTTGGATTCCTTCATCTCTTCTTGTCGTAATCCGGGTTCAGCGGCTGTCGGACCCAAATTTCGGACCCCCAGTCCTGAAAACACGCCAACGAGTTGAGGAGAGCATCGGTTCATTGTTTCCAAATAATACGCTCCCCTAAGGTTCAGATCTGGTTCATACGTGGCTGCGTAGTGAATCTGATGAAACTTCCTGTATTTTTTCAACCCCTCTACGTCCTTATATGAAAGTTTAGGTGCTTTTACGAAGTACCGAGAACAAGGAGGTTTTTTGTTTGTTTTAGTGTGAGTTCTTTCGGTGGCCATCGAATCGCGCTATCTAGGGAGTTTTATTATTGTTTTTGTCCCCGTTTCATTCTGGAACTGCTAAAAAAAGGTGTTTTTGTCGTTTGACTTTTTCCCCTAGCCTATATGAAGGTTGGAGATTAGAGATCTTTAATGTTTTGGAATCTCCGAAGAAAGACTTTATTGCTGTATTCCTGAACTTCTATCTAGTATACTGCCTACTGGTCCTGATAATCCTACTGGTAAGAGAGTGGTTTTAAGAGACAGGGGGGGATCCATGTTGTACATGATCAGAGAAATTGCTAGATAATAGTAGTTCCCTGTATTAAGCACGGATTGTGTATTTTCTTGTCTTTTACTCCAGGTTCCTCTTCAGGTGTGGGATTTCGCTACAGTTGGGGCCATCAAGTAGCAGGAGCACGTAGTCCCTCAGAAGTCCAGTTTTCCTCTTTTGTTTATCTCCCACCCTCTCCCTGCGCCCCAGTGAATGGTGTGCTGTATTTTATATCCAGTACACCGCATAGGGGTGTTCGCAGGGGATTGGGCTAATCTTCACCTCTGCAGCATTGGGCATAGCCGGATAGTAAAGGTAACAGAAAACCAAGCCCACAAATTAATACACTGCCCGGGTGAAGATGAATGAGGACGGGAATTCAATGGGTGAGGATAATGGCCCTACTTTACAAGATTTGATGTGTGCCATTACCTCTCTACAATCCCAGGTGCAGGACTTGAGACAAGAGAACCTAGGCTTGAGACAGGAGCTTTGTGTAGTGAAGGCATGGGACCGGTCTGGAGGCCAGGGACCGGTATTACAACCTGCTACCTTCCAGTTTGAGAGAGGTGCAGGACAGACAGCTAGTGGAGGAGCTCCCATAGCGGTGACTGTAACAACTCCCGTACCAGTACCTTTGGCAGCGCCAGAACGTTTTTCTGGTGACTGCAATAAATATAGCACGTTTATGAATCAATGCCATCTGCGTTTCATGTGTCGTCCTAATGCTTTCCCGGATGATTCTGCTAAGGTGGCATTTATTATTTCATATCTAGCGGGTACAACGGCGTTATGGGCAGTCCCATTAGTAGACAATGTTACGTTATGTTACATGAATTTGTACTGCGCACAGCTGCCCCAGCTAAGGGGCGTCCTGGCGCATGGCAAGGTAACACGCAACAGCCACAGGAAACACAACAGCTAAAGAAAAGGAACCAAGTTAAAATAAGAAGGTTTTAATAGCCTTACGGAAGGAGAAAAGATCCTCCAACAGCCGAATCTCCACCGGGAGGGAGTTCCACAGTTCGGCTGCTTTGACCTGGAAGGAACGACCACCAACACGGCACAACTTATATCGAGGGGTGATAGTAAGAGCTTGGCCCGAAGATCTCAAAGGCCGAGTGGGGACGTACCAGGACAGGAGGTCCGTAAGAATTTGAGGGGCCGTACCCTTTAGAATCTTAAAGGCCAGGCACAGTACCTTGAATTGAATTCTGGCCCTGACTGGCAGCCAGTGCAATGCTTTCAAAGTACTGGAAACGGGGCAGGATCTAGGAAGACCAACGATTGCTCTAGCAGCAGCATTCTGCACACATTGGAGGCGGGTGACTTCAGCCAGATTAGCCCCCACCAGGAGAGAGCTGGCATAATCCAGGCGTGATATAACAGTCGCCTGTATTACCAACTGCCGGGTGCGGGGGTTGAAGAACTTCAGGACTGGTCGCAGAGCCCGGAGAATTCCAAAACAACAGGCAGCCGTCTTCTTCGTGTGCCCCACAAAACTGAGAGTGGGATCCATCCACACTCCCAGGTTTTTTAATTCCGTCACCGGAAGAGGGGCCGACCCAAGCTCCGAAGGCCACCACCTGTCCCCCCAGAGATCCGCCCTTCTACCGACAATCATGATCTCGGTCTTCTTCGCGTTGAGCTGGAGACAGTTGGCCTTCATCCAGCTTGCCACCGCCCTAAGTCCACTCTGAAACCTGGGGGCATCCTGGTCCGCATCCCCGCTGATCGTAACCGCTAGCTGGGTGTCATCGGCATATGACACCATGGTCATGCCCCACTGCCTGACCACCTCAGCCAGCGGTCTCACGTATAGATTGAACAACGTGGGACTCAGCGAGGATCCCTGCGGCACTCCCTATTTCAGAGGATGGAACTTGGACTGGAACGGTGGCACCGCAATGCTGAAGAAGCGACCATCGAGGAAGGACCGGAACCACTGGAGGGCGGACCCACCCACCCCAATCTCCTCCAGGCGATGCAACAGGATGGGATGAGAGACAGTATCAAAGGCGGCGCTTAGATCTAGTAATACAAGCGCCGCCGTCTGTCCTGCATCCATCACTGTGCGAAGGTGTTCAGCCATGGTGAGAAGGGCGGTCTCAGTGCTGTGACCAGCACGGAACCAGTTCTGGGTGGGGACTAAGATGTTAGCTCGAGTGAGATGGTCGGAAAGAACCTTGTTCACATGGGCCTCCACGACTTTAGTCGGCCAGGGGAGCAGGGAAATAGGCCGATAATTTTCCGGCTTTTCCGGGTCCAGGGAGGGTTTCTTCAAGATAGGAGAAACCACAGCCCGCTTCCAACTGGCTGGAACCGTACCCGAAGCCAGCGAGATGTGAATCAGGGAGAGTACCGAGGTACGACCCACAAACAGCTGGTCTCTAAAAAGGGCTGGCTTAAGCGGATCAGCGGGCGACCCGGATTTCACCTGCTGAGCCAAGATGTCAAATCCCTCAGATGTCAACGGGGGCAACACATGAAGCAGAGAATCTCCATAGATGTTACATAGAGTACCTGCCGGTGGCCTAGTGACAGGGAATGTTAAGTAGATGTTCTGAACTTTTTCTAAGAAATACAAGGCAAGAGCCTCACAATGCGCCGTGGAGCTCGTTGTTATAGCCGAGGCCCGCTTTGCCACAAGGTCCTTCACCACTTTGAAGATGGTTTTTGATGGATTTGGGCTATTGCCGAACTCCGCAGCGTAAAAAGCTGCCCGGGCCCGGCATATAGCACAATGGTAAATTTTAACGGCAGCGAGGTAAACAACCTTCTTCCCGCTGTCGTACATCTTCCGCCACTCCCTCTCTGCTCGCCTACAACTACCCTTGAGTGCGCGTAAAGCACTGTCATACCAAGGGCTTGACTCCCTGGAGCTGATTTTCCTAGCCAAGATGGGAATCAGGGAATCAAGTGCCTTAGTAACCCAAGAGCAGAATCGATCGTAACCTGCATCTACGTCCTCCAAAGGTCCCAGCGGCTCTGCCGCGAGGACTCGATGAAGGTCCTCAAGTCTCAATTTACTCCAGTGCCGTGTGGAGACCATCCTTACGGGAGCAGAAGAAGAAATTCCCAGCAAGGGGACATAGATAGCCACCGAAGAATGGTCCGTCCAGCCGAGCGGAGTAACGGCCGTAACTGTGGCCTCTGTCAAGTTCGTAAAAAACGGACAATAATGATAGAGTATTGTATAACTATCAGGCTTTTAAAGATCAGATGCGATGTTTATTCGCAAAACATGCCGTTATGCAAGCCAGTGACGCTGAATTATTGAAATTGAGGCAGAGTAAGCAGGATTTACTGACTTATATAGCCACATTTAATCGTCTTGTATCAGAAACACAATGGCCGATGGAGAAAAGGACTTCTCTGTTCTATCAGGGGTTGTGCGAAGATCTAAAAGATGTGGTGTCTCAGGTTGTTGATCCTCCCACTGACTGTGTAGCATTTATCGATTTAGTTGTGAAGCTAAATCATCGGCTGTTAGAAAGGCCTGCTGAGCAGAATAGGTTTCAGTCTTCACGAACTGCTTGGGTAAAAAATTAAGGGAAGCCTACTGTTGAGTTAAAGCAGTCAGGACCTGAACCAATGGAGATTGGTGGAGTTAGAGGTCCTCTGACTTTTGAAGAGAAAAAGAGAAAGCGAGACCTGAATTTGTGTTTATATTGTGTAGGTACAGGTCATTTTGCCTGCGAATGTCCATTGAAACCCACTAATGTGATTCCACCAAGAAACACAGTGGCATTTGTAGATAAACAGGGAATAGCCACTACATTCGAGGATTATAACACGTCATATGAGGTCCTTGGGCTGTGCAGAGAATACCGCAAAACTTTACTATCTCGGCTTGTCTAGTAATTTCAGGTACTAGGAGAACTACGATTTCAGTGTTGATTGATTCGGGAGCAACAGGCAACTTTATGGATATTCAGTTGGCTGAGAGACTGAGGGTTCCCTGTGTGAATAAGGAGCAGCCAGAACCTGTACGCCCTATCGATGGAACTGAACTATAATCTGGATCCATAACACAGCAGACAGAACCTTCATGTTTGTTGTTTGATAACGGTCATTCAGAGGATATAAGTTTTGATTTGATTGATGCTCCTTCGTTCGATGTGGTCCTTGGTGTGCCCTGGTTGTAACTGCACAATCCTCGAATTGATTGGGTACGGCGAACAGTGACTTTAGACTCTGTCCATTGTTTACAGAACTGTTACAAGGTGGCTACTGATTGGATATCTCCCTTGACTTGTACGGGTAGTGAGGGTGGAAAAGTTCCGTTATTACCAGCCCCTTACTCCACTTTTAGGGATGTACTTGATAAGGGTCAAGCTGATAGTCTTCCACCCCATCGATCCTTTGATTGCCGTATCGATTTTGTACCAGGTGCTATTCTGCCATGCAGTCGCATATACGCTTTATCTGAGCCAGCGGAACAACATCTTAAGCAGTATGTTGATGACATGTTAGCCAAGGGTTTTATTCATCCTTCTTCTTCACCTGCGTCCTCAGCTATCTTTTTTATACCAAAAAAGGAAGGCAGTCTGTGTGCTTGTGTGGACTATAGGGCCCTTATCAAAGTCACCGTAAAAAATAAATATCCCCTTCCTTTGATCCCGGTATTGTTGGACCAGCTGAAAAAAGCTACCATATTCACTAAATTAGACCTAAGGGGAGCATACCATCTGATTCGTGTTCGACCCGGTGATGAATGGAAGACTGCTTTTAAGACAAAGTTTGGTTTATTTGAGTATTGTGTTATGCCTTTTGGTTTATTTTTGCTCCGGCAGCTTTTCAGTTTTTTATTAATGAGGTGTTGAGGGAATTTTTGGATGTAAGTGTTATAGTTTACATTGATGATATTTTGATTTTTTCTCAGTCTTCTATTGAGCACGAGTCACATGTAATCTAAATTTGCGGAAATTGAAGGAACATCAGTTGTTTGTTAAGTTGGAAAAATGCCATTTTCATGCCACAAGTGTAGAATTTCTGGGATTCATTATTTCATCAGATGGAATCAAGATGGATCAGAGAAAGATAGAATCTATTGTCACATGGCCAAGACCTACATGTGTTAAGGATGTGCAGGTTCTATAAGGTTTCGCCAATTTCTATAGGCGTTTTATTTAGCATTTTTCGGATGTAGTGGCTCCAATGACGGCCTTGCTCAAAAAGGGGGTTCAGTTTGTTTGGACAGCTGATGCACAAGTCGCCTTCAGTCAATTAATAAACAACTTCACATCTGCCCCGGTTCTGGTGCATCCAGACCCTGCTTTGCCCTATTTTGTTGAAACTGACGCTTCCTTGTGTGCTGTAGGGGGAGTGCTCTCACAGAGGGATCAGGTCACAGGTTTTATGCATCCTGTTGCGTTCTTTTCGAAAACTTTGTTGCCAGCTTAACGTAACTATACTGTGGCAGAACGAGAGTTGCTGGCAATTAAACTATCTTTCGAGGAATGGAGACATCACTTATGGGGAGCCAGGCATTTGATTACCATTTACACAGATCATAAGAACTTAGAGTTCTTCCGCTCTGCCAGAGCATTAACACCTTGGCAAATGCGTTGGGTTTTGTTTTTTAACGACTATGACTTTGCCATAACATATAGACCAGTAGCCCAACAAGTAAAATCAGTTGCCCTGTCCCACATCCATGTAGAACAGACTGATGCAGAACAAGAGAAGGAAATACAGCCTATGGTCGCTGGAGAAAGGATAGAGGGGGCAGTGTCTGCTGATGATTTCTGTGCAATTGTAAAAAGAAAGATGCAGAATGTTGATTTGGTGCCCTGGTTATCTCACTCATTGTTTGAGGTAAGAAATGGGTTGTTGTATCGTGAGAACTGTTTGTTTATACCCCCTGAATTGAGAAGTTTGGTTCTTTAATGGTGCCATTCCTCTTCTTTGGTTGCACATCCTGGTATTCATAAGACTAGGGAGTTTTGTCTGAGATGGTTCTGGTGGGATACATTGGCGCATGATGTTCAGGTTTATGTGTCGTCTTGTCCTGTTTGCGCCGTTAGTAAGCCTTCACATTTAAGTCCTTCTGGAATGTTACATCCGTTGCCTGTTCCTCCAGCCCCTTGGCACACCATCAGTATGGACTTTGTAACAGATCTGCCTTCTGTAGCAGGCTACACTGCAATAATGGTGGTGGTGGATTTATTTACTAAGGTGGCTCATTTTGTTCCATTGCCTAAAATTTCAACAGCCAGGGAAATGGCAGCAGTGTTTGTTAACTCAGTTGTGAATCTCCATGGGTTACCCTCAGCCATAATATCAGACAGGGGTGCTCAGTTTATATCCCATTTTTGGACGGAGTTGTGTTCATTGTTACAAATGGAGATACGTTTATCATCTGCGTATCATCCGCAGACTGATGGCTAGACAGAATGTACCAATCAGACGATGGAGCAGTAGCTCAGTTGTCTTTTGTCTTCTTTATCTTGTGCGTGGGTTGAAGCTCTTCCCTTGGCAGAGTTTGCCTATAATACCAGTGTGCATTCAGCCTTAGGAATGACCCCTTTTTATTGTTCCATGGGTTATCATCCTAGAGCTATACCTATACAGCCATCGGGACATGTACCAGCTATAGATGTTTTGAGTAAGTCCTTGACACATATATTGGAGATGGCACAGCTACACTTGCAGAAATCCAAGAAGGTAATGAAGGTTCAGGCTGATAAGCATAGGTTGCCTGCTCCGATATATGCAGTAGGTGATAGAGTATGACTGGTCACCAAGAATTTACAGATTAAGGGGTCTAGAAAGTTACAGCCCCGGTATATAGGTCCCTTTTCTATTTGTAAAGTGGTTAACCCTGAGGCCATGAAATTGGACCTTCCTGATGAGTATGGGATTCATCCTGTTTTTCACACCTCTCTTATCAAACCTTACGTGGAAACCATACAGAAATTGCCTCCTCCCCCACCTTTGGTGGTTGACGGTCAGGAAGAGCATGCCATTATGGATTCCAGGCGTAGGAGAGGGAGGTTGTATTATCTAGTGGACTGGAAGGGCTATACCCCAGAAGACAGGTCATGGGAGCTGGCTAGTGGCGTTCATGCTCTTAGATTGGTACGTAGGTTCCATATTGCTCATACATCCAAGCCCCGTCCAGTGGGGAGACCTTTGGGGGGGTACTGTTAGGGATTAGCGGGATTAGCAGTACCCTTGGTCCTGTCTTCTTTCTATGTTCATGTACAACCGATCACCTGATCTATAGTAGGCGTGTCATGGGGGCATAAATGGCTGCACCTACCTTCCTTTCCTTGCTTGGTTTTGTTCCCGGTCACCTTTGCCTGGAATTGGATTTGGAAACTTTGCTTGTTATCCCTGGAATATTTGGATTCCTTCATCTCTTCTTGTCGTAATCCGAGTTCGGCGGCTGTCGGACCCAAATTCCGGACCCCCAGTCCTGAAAACACGCCAAAGAGTTGAGGAGAGCATCTGTTCATTGTTTCCAACTTATACGCTCCCCTAAGGTTCAGATCTGGTTCATAAGCGGCTGCGTAGTGAATCTGATGAAATTTCCTGTATTTTTTCAACCCTTCTACGTCGTTATTTGAAAGTTTAGGTGCTTTTATGAAGTACCGAGAACAAGGAGGTTATTTGTTTGTTTTAGTGCGAGTTCTTTCGGTGGCCATCTAGGGAGTTTTATTCTTGTTTTTGTCCCCGTTTCATTCTGGAACTGCTCAAAAAAGGGTTTTTTTGTCGTTTGACTTTTTCCCCTAGCCTATATGAAGGTGGGAGATTAGAGATCTTTAATTTTTTGGAGTCCCTGAAGAAAGACTTTATTGCTGAATTCCTGAACTTCTATCTAGTATACTGCCTACCGGTCCTGATAATCCTACTGGTAAGAGAGTGGTTTTAGGAGACAGGGGGGATCCGTGTTGTACATGATCAGAGAAATTGCTAGATAATAGTAGTCCCCTGTATTAAGCACGGATTGTGTATTTTCTTGTCTTTTACTCCAGGTACCTCTTCGGTTGTGGGATTTCGCTACAGTTGGGGCCCTCAAGTAGCAGGAGCACGTAGTCCCTCAGAAGTCCAGTTTTCTTCTTTTGTTTATCTCCCACCCTCTCCCTGCGCCCCAGTGAATGGTGTGCTATATTTTATATCCAGTACACCGCATAGGGGTGTTGGCAGGGGATTGGGCTAATCTTCACCTCTGCAGCGTTGGGCACAGCCGGATGGTAAAGGTAACAGTCTTCACGAGATAACTTTACAAAGTGGAACTGCAGAGAAAACACACTTGGATGATATGTACCTTGCAGAAGTAAGTGCTTCTTTGTGTGAGATGCGTTTGTATTCCTAGGCGTGAGGAACGTGTCTCCAAAATTGGCAGGAAACGGCCTGTGGGGCCTTTTAGTAAGCTGTCCATCATACTGGTAAAAGGGCGGGAAGATGTTGCATACCTTTAATGTATATGGAGCAGGGTCAAAATGGCGGGGCATCTAGGCAATTTACATACTTCTAGTTTTTAAAAGTTTAGAACACGATCTCTGATCTCAGCAGTACATCACAAGAAAGAACCCTGTTGAGGGAGGGAGGAGCACTCGGCCCCCCTCCCCGGGCCTGCTTCGGCCTCAGGGACCCCATGCCTGGGGCCTGGACTTAGAGGAGGAGAGGGACTGCTCGCCACTCTGCTGAGGCCTATTTCGACCCCAGGGACCCTATCACCTGAGGCCCAGACTTTATTTGTATTTTTTTACAGGGGAGGGAGGCCGCACAGCCTCTCTCCTCTGGCCAATATTGGCCCCGGGTACCCCATACCCTGGGGCTCTGCCTTTAATTAAATAACAAATATATAGGAGAGGGGGGGCCGCTTTCCGGGCCAATTCCAGCCGGGGGTCTCCATACCCCAGGGCCTGGCCATCCTTTTGTGGGTGCCCCCAGGGCACCCACTTTCCACTGGGACCGTGGGGTAGCTTGAAGGCCCCCGTGGTCCCTGCCAGCTCCCAGCCTCCTGCAGGAGCCGGCATCGCTTTCAGACATAGGGAGCTGCTAAACATGTAGCTCCCTGTGTCTGAAAGCAATTCTGCTCAGCTTCAAGCAAGCGAGAACATTTTTTAGCTCTTGTTTGCTGGATCCAAGGCGCTTGCTGTGACTTGGGTGACAGCGGTAAGATTCCTGTCAAGCGACAACAAAGAGCTATGACCGGGAGGTGAGCACCCTGGGACATAGCTGGAGCCGGCCATGGGGGTGGCAGTCCCCACGGCCATCAATGGCTCCAGGAGTGGGGGAAGGGTGGCTCCCTCCTTTCGGTCACTAAGGCCTGCCCTGGGGAGGTGGCAGTCCTCCGGGCCAAGAACAGCCGGAGGGGAATGGGAGACGCGTAGCTCCATTTATTTTAAAAATGCATTTGGCCAAGGGGAAGTGGTGGAGGGGGTCTGTGAGCCCCCTTCATAATAAAGAAATGTGCCCTGGGGAGATGGTGGTGATAGAGCGCGCAGGTCACCCGGCTCTGAGTTTTCCAGATTTTCACGCACTTGGGCCCATGACGTGAATGAAATACTATATTTTGCGAGTCGGGCAAGTTTACGCACTACTATCAGTCCTTTGAGGGTGTATTCTGAAACCCTATTACCATGGTACCTGACTTACCACAGGCACTCACTCGTCCTGACGGATCAGGAGCTATCAGAGGACAGGTGACAAGATAATTCTAAACATTTACTCTATTCATTTATTAACATTTAAAAGTCTTCAATGACCACAGACACTTGAAGGGTTTTAAGGAATTTATATAGAAAGTAAAATTCAAAGCGACAAAAGTATAAGGCTAATGCAGATCAAAACATCAATAATCAGGATTACAAAAATGATATAACTATGAATAAGGGCAAGCACCATTGGGTACGAAGGGAACTCTATTGGGTAAGGGTAACAGGGAACATGCTATTAAATTTCAGGCTTATACTAAGGACGACAAGTTAAAACACATTAGCCAGTGAATTCCTAAAGCCTACAAGTGATTCAAACCCATATCTTAGTCTGTCTAACTTAGATCCTAAACATCAACAATGGTCATCACACTTTATTCAAGCAAAAACAGTTTCAGGACACCCTACAGGAAAGGGGAAAAATGGAACATACTAATAAATAGTTGCATATGCGATATTGAAAGAAGAGAGAGAATATCATGGGCATAGAGGCTTTATTAAAGAACCAGAAGGAAAAGGACAGTAAACGAACACCCACTGATATATTTACCTAGGACAGGAATGAGGACTAACCCTGGCCACGGGTCAGCTTCGGGAAGAGACGAGGACAAGGACCCTCAAGGATTTAGGACGTCAGTAGGTGAGCAGGTACAGCTCACGGAAAATCAGGACAGGATACCCCTCAGGACTTTGGGTCAGGACTGGGCTCACCAAAGGGCACGACCAACGCCTGCAGCTTCGGATGCAACGCCTGCGCTACCCCTTCACTGCACGGAATCCGCCAGTAACCCGATTGGGTTCTCGAACCTCCCAGTAAAGTGCTTCGCCAGCACTTAAGACTATTTCCACCCCTTGGAGTTTGTGGAAAATTCAGACAGAGGGCTCCGCAGCTCTCTGTATCAATCACCTATAGAGTCGTGGGGTCGGTGACAGGTCAGCTATTCGGACAAGTCAGACAATTTTCCCTAACTAAACTAAGCTAGATATACCTTTTTCGGGTTCCTAGACCACCCGCAAATGTTGCAAGTGACAGGGACCCAGCTTACGATTGGTCAGAAGAGGTGGTTAGGTCACTGTCACCACCTCAAATTCTGTGTTCCCACAATTAATATTTATATGTCAGTACCCACCCCTTACATTCCTGTTCCCAGGCATACGTGTAGAAGAAAACAATAGAGTACACAGTGGAAAGAAACAATGTAACAGTTTTAGGTGAAATTCAGCATCTTCTCCCGGGGTTAGAGGTGATCTTCCCAGGAGCGTCTTCAGCTTCGTCAGCCAGCTGGCTGAGTTCCACTGATGCAAGGCCCGGTCCTCATATCACGTGATCGGGTCCACATAGACTTCTAAGATGGAGAAGCTCCCCAACTCCCAGGCCCCCAGGTACGTGGTACATGAAAAGTAAGCGAAAACAAATTAGAAACACAGAAAAAATGAATACACTGTACACCATGATAATCTACACTGCACCCCTTACTTCATAATAACTATAGCGATTAAAGGTTAAGCGGAAATTGATAGGAATGCAAAGCAGCATGGGCAAGCAGAACGCGTGGTTATAGACAAGCGGCCATTTTTAGCTACAATGCGCATGAGCGAACTCTCCCTCCAAAACTGCGAGTGCGTCACATCACATGGGTATGACCGACGCATGCGCAGACTGAATTTCTGCGAAGCTTCCATCCTGTAGTATGCAAGCATGGTTAGGATTAATAGACACATAAGCAAGCGTCTCTGGGACACCCGCATGTACTAGAAAAGTGAAATATTAATAACAAACAGGGTTGGTTAACACTATTACAAGCTAACGAGGTTCATGCATGAGAGCAAGTCGCTTTATGTGCGAATCCTTACTCCATCAGTGGTACCCGGGACACGAGTCCACCAGACCCCCAGGTTTATTTAACAACAGCCCCAGGGAGGTGGTGGTCCCTGGGACACGGGGTCCATGATACCCCCCACATCTTTTTCAATGAGCCCACATGCCCACCCTGGACCTGGCCAGAGAAGTGAGGGAGTCTCGGCTTCTCTTTTTTTAACTATTTAGTGGGAGCCGTGGCTCTTGCCTAAATTGTTTTTTTAAACTGTTTGAAGAGGCCGGGGGGTGGGGGCAGGATATTCTTACCCTGCCCCCTTATCTTTAAAAAAAAATTGGGGAACTCGGCTCAAGTCTAGTCCCAAGATTGCTGCCAACACTTCCTGGCTTGAAGTACTGGCAGCTAATCAGATTTGAGCACGGGGACAGTCGGATCATCAGAGGATCTGCGACCCTATACATACAAATTTGGATTTTCCTTCATATTTCAAATACTACTGAACAGATTTACACTAATTTGCAAAAAGATCTCTTACAGGACCAATAGCTACCTTTCTGCCAAATTTGGTGTAATTACATTCAGCAGTTCAGGTTGTAGTTGTGTCTAAAATCTCTGAGCAAATTAACCTGGGAAAAACACGTTTTGAGACCCCACCAATTTTCTCGTGTCCCGCTTGACGGATCACCACAAAACTTTCCAGACAGCAGCTAGAGTGAGCGTCATACTAGTTTTGAAAATTTTGCATGGATTCGTCAAACGATGGCAAAGTTATTGCCAAATGAAACAAGTATTTGCAAGGCAATAGGTTGTGCATTTTAGAAACTTTGACTTATTGGTATTGTAAATGACAATGCTTTTTATTGTTGCAGGTTTTATAAACACATAAATAAAAGGAATTGTCATTTACAATGCTAATAGCTCAAAATATCGCTATTGAGAGACCTATTGCATTGCAAATGCTTGTTAAAACTGCCAGTGCTCAGAGCCAGCAAGCCCTGGCACTTGGATCTCCACCTTCCACAGAGGAAAACACCAGCTCTCTGTTCATGTTTTAACTTTCTGCAGAGGCCAAGACATGATTATTTAGTAGAACTTTACATAAACTCATACATTTTAATTTTTAACATGGCTTTTTGTTTTTGTGTACTTTATCAGTCAAGGGACATCGGGGAAGCTGTAGATGATGTTTGAAATTGTTTTCTGCTTACATTTACCGTTTAAAGTATGCACTGATAAGGGGAAAATACAGGTATTTGGTGATTTTCCCCCTACTATAAATGCTGTTCTATTCTAGTCCTGTTTGAAATAATCCCAGAACGGGTTTCGGGCAGGGCACAGAACTCAATCAGCCTTGGTTGCTGCCTCAGATAGTATCTGTATGCAGGTCGATCGGGGCGGATCAGCGGTGCTGATCCTGCTTGACCTCTCGGCGGCGTTTGACACCATTTCCCAGTCTGCATGTTTCAGCGACTGCAGGATGTTTGTGTCACTGGGAAGGCCTTACAGTTCCTCCACTCTTTTATGCACGACAGAACCAATGTAGTCAGCTATTGTGGGTTCAAAGCCAAATCCTTCAGTCTTCCTTGTGGGGTCCCCCAGGGCTCCTCACTTAGCCCCACTCTTTTCAATCTTTATGTGACCCCCTTGGCTTCACTGGTGAGATCTTTCGGCTTCGAAGTCCTCTCCTATGCGGTTGACACGCAAATCATGATATTAATCACTGATGATTTGCAGCTGGTTGCTCAAAGGTTTAATATATGTATGACCAGCAAAATACGCTGGATGAAGGACAACTCTCTTAAAATGAATACGAAGAAAACCGAAGTTTTGGTCTTTGGCCCTCAGCCCTCAATTTGGTCTGCCGCCTGGTGGACTGAAATCTGCGGCCCTCTTCCTGTTTCAGTGACAACTGCCAAAAACCTTGGAGTTATCTTTGACAAGGGGGTGTCTTTCGATGCCCAGGTGAACCGCATGGTTAGCACCTGTTTCCATATTCTTAAAATTCTTAAGAAAGTGCTGCCATACATTCCTTCGGATCTTCATCGGCCCACTATCATTGCCCTAGTAACCTCTTGGCTTGATTATTGCAATGCATTATACCTCAATGTCAGTAAAGGCTCCCTGAACAAGCTGTAGGTAGTGCAAAATGCTGCGGCAAGACTTATACTGAACATCCCCAAACATCAGTCCATTAGAAGGAATCTGTGCCTTGGCTTGAATTTGTTGTACAAGGCCATACATGGTACTGAATCATCTCACCTGCAACTTTATTCCTCTGGTACACCCCGGGCAGAACCTTGAGGTCCTCCACCCAGAAGAAGCTTGTCTTGCCTAGATTTCGTCACTCCAGGTGGGGTGGCCGCTTATTTTCTGTGGCGGCCGCCAAACTTTGGAACACTCTGCCCCTTTCTATCACCACGACAAACTCACTTGCTTCCTTTAAGAAGATCTTAAAGACCTGGCTTTTCGCCTCGTAGTTGGTGACTGTTTGCTTCCCCTTCGTCCTGCCTCGCGCATTGATACCTTCCTGGTTTAGCGTACTGTACAAATTCCTATACTATCCTGTAAAATCCTACCTGTGAATCTTCGGAAAACATATGCCACTTAGCTTTACTTTACAGACACAATAAATGTCATCTTGCTTTACTTATAAGCGCTTCACTCCAATACAGATTCGTTTTTGGTCGAGCCTGGGCAGCACATGAGCTGCTGCGAGGCATACAGTAGTGGAGTATAGACTTGAAGCCCCGCCCACTCCCCGTCCCTATTTATAATTGGTATGTGTCATTGTCCTTCGTAAACGCTGGCTTCCGATTCATTTTTAGGCTTGTTACTCCCTCCTTGGTACTGCCTTGTCAGCATTTGTTACCTCCCATAACAACTGGACCTTTTACTTGTCTTGTTACACGGTTTGCTTTATCTTGGCTATGAGCACTATTTTATTTAATTATTTGCCCCTATTCCAACCACTAACCGGCAGCACGCTGCCTGCTTTTATTTAAATTTTTACTAATGGCGGGCCTCTATAACTATAGCGCCCGCGTTTTTTATTTGTTTATTTTAGCAGCGCGGTCAGCATTCAATATAGCGTCCATGCGTGCTTATTTATTTATTTTGTTTACTAGAGCCCATTTGGAGCTTTCACATTCAGAGAGGCCGTGTCCCTTTCTTTACACAAACCGCGTCTAAAGAAGGGTACGTGTCGTTACCCAAAAAAAACCTCTGTTTGTCAACATGACAAACAGATTTTTTTTTGTCAAAGCCCCCATGCCGCGGTTCCACTTTAATGTCAGACATGCCCCTTTCTTGTCTAAAGAACGGGGCGCGTCTTTCATGAATGTGTGGGCTCTAGTAAAAAACCAAATATTTGCAATGCAGTAGGCCTCGCATTTGCGAGAGTTTAAGCTATTGCATTACCAATAGCTTAAATTCTCGTTAATGCGAGACCTATTGCTTTGCAAATGCTTGTTTTTTCTCGTCCGATGTCCCATGAATATAAGTATGTGAACTGATCGCGCGCATTGCTCACGCGGTATCAAAGAAAAAAACCCAAAGGGGCACGGCCGCTATAGTGAAAGCGTGACATATTTGCAATGCTGTGTACGCATTAAGGCGGCCAGTAGCATGCTCTCATCTGGTGCAGTGTCCCCACGGGCAGCTGTGTTCCCAGAAGGGCTCAACCATATTGTTGTTCCCTGCAGTGGTCCCTATGCCCACCCTCTCCCTGTAGCACCGCCCAAACAGCAGGTGTGCGAAATGAAAATGGCGTGCCGACTGTTTAACAAATATATTTAGAAAAACATGTTTGAGGCGCACATACCACAGTTAAAGAGCGCCGCTGCTGCTTTAAATTTTAAAAAACTGCAATCTTAAACCTTAATGCGAGCCCTTTTCTGGCAAGCGTGGCACACGATCTCAACACAACCTAAAATTATGCGCATGCATCTTCTCTGGACGGGCTAGCCCAGGGAGCCTGCGCCGGAGAGTGGGTGTTGTGACACCCCTGAATGACTTAACTTCTAAAAGAATGCCTAAGAAAGTTCAGTGGACAGTCAGCGGTCAAGGCATTTGATGACCTGAAGCAGGCCATGTGCTTTGCACCAATTTTGCAAAGTCCTAACTACTCCAGAGAATTCATTGTCCAATCAGATGCATCTGAGTTGGGGGTAGGGGCTGTGCTGTCACAATTGAATGATGAAGGTCAGGACCAGCCAGTAGCTTTTATTAGCAGAAGGCTGAACCCTAGAGAGAAACTTTGGTCAGCTATTGAGAGGGAGGCCTTTGCTGTAGTTTGGGCTCTGAAGAAGCTGAGGCCATCCTTGTTTGGCACTCACTTCACTGTTCAGACTGACCATAAGCCCCTCTTATGGCTACAACAGATGAAGGTGAAAATCCCAAACTTGTACGGTGGTCCATTTCCCTACAGGGGGTGGACTATACAGTGTAACATAGACCTGGGAGTAGCCATGCCAATGCAGATGGACTCTCCAGATATTTCCACTTAGGACATGAAGGCTCAACTGGTCAAGGTTAGTTTAATGTCCCTGTGTTTGGGGGGATGTATAGGAGAGTAGGATCTGCTTACAATGGTTACCCCCACTTTTTGCTGTGTTTCACTGATTTATCATCTTTTTGTCTGGATGGGGCCCTGCTGACCAGGACCCCAGCCTAGCTGCTTCCTCTCTAAACTGATTGTATGTACATTATGTACACTCCAGATCGGTTACTGGGTTAACCTTGTGAGTCCCTAGTTTATGGTACCTTAGGTACCAAGGGCATAGGTACCCCAGAGGCCTACCAGGGGCTTAAGCATGTATTATGCCACCCCTGGGAAGCCTCCCAAAATGACACCACAGGTCTGCTACTGCAGGCTGGGTAAGGTGGTGCTTGCACCCCTTACTTAGATATAGTATACCTATATCTACCTTTATATACAGACACATATAAACCTATGAGTCACTCCTATGGCAGGTTGTGACAATCCTGGAGGCAGAGTGCTTGGTTTTGTGTGAGATGGTGCCCTGGCATGAGCTGAGCCCCTCTGCAGCTTTCGGAACCCCTTCCTTATAGCTGTTCTGTGACACAGCCATACCATATACTCTTAAGCGCATTATAACCTTGCAGTAAATGCTAACTTTGGAATGGCTGCATCAATACATGTCGTGTTTGGTGTAAACCACTTTGGAATCCTACCCCCCCCCCCCCTGGTGGCAGGGGTAGAATTCCACCCCTCTAGAGGGAGAAGACATGTACACCTTTACTTTCCCGGTAATAGTTTTAAAGAGCCCCAGCATCACAAAATGGATGCTGCTGCCACAGATACGAGTCTGACCTCCTGCTGCTGGACGAAACTCTGGCAGGGGAGGCCTGGACAATAGGTTTCCTGTCCAGGGAGGTGTAACCACCTCCCCAGACAGGCTTTAGTGTATTGGGGCACGGTGGGTGCATTCACTAAATGCTTTTTTAGACAGTGCCTGGGGCACACAAGGTGTCCCTGTGCATACCCCAAATCAAACCGGTTGCTGGGGCACTCAGCCACAGCTCTGGCACGAAACTGGACAAAGGGGAAGGGGTATAACCATCCCCTCCCCAGGTCCTCCCACAGGTGGGACCTTACAGTTAATCCATCCCCTAAACTTGGTATGAGTATAGGAATCCAGTCCCTAGGACTTTAGATTACCCTGGACAATACTCTGCAACATATATCTTATACCTTCGACATTCTATTTCGACTAGAATACTGAAGAAATCTCCCTTGGGTTCAAGGAGTGACTCCCCTGTTCAAACAGGCACCTAAGAAGCATCTTGCCGGTCTGCATTTTCGAGGCTCCTGTCGGATCCCGGAGAATCTGCAACACAGGACATGGACTTCCAGACATCTCCGAGGCCAAAACAAGTCCCCAGCAAAGCTGAGACCTGTAGCCATCACGAGAGACGTGGGACCGGAACTCCTGGATATCCAGCACATTTGCTAGTGCATTGACTTCCCAAGCTTACTCGAAGTTGTGCATTGGGCTACTTGTAGTCCAAGCCCTGAGCACCTTTTGCATCGAAGCTTGTGGGCCTACACTCCACGAGTGTTCTGTAGGTCCGCTTCCTGCATTTCTGCTCGAGGCCCCTTTGTGATCCCTGCTCCGTCGACTGGTGGGTCCCACGAAGGAATCTCTTTTATTTCTTGGGCTTTCCTGGTTGCTCCAGACGTGCCCTGACTCCCCTCCAAAGGGTGGGTCCCTCAGACCTTGCTGGTCTGCACCGAAGCCAATCTTTCGATTCTGCGTGGGTTGCTGTTGCCAAGGCTTGTTGGGTCCAATCCGGATACCGACACTGCAGCACTAAGTATGGGCGGAAAATCCGTTACGCTCGCGGATTTTGCGGATTTTCGGTAAATTCGCAATCCGCGAGATTTGCGAATTTCCCGCAAAATCCGCAAATTCGCACGCAGCGGATTTTTTTTTTCTTGGTGATACAATTTTGCGGCGCGCGGCGTTTATCATCGTCTGCCGAGTTATTTTTCTTGATATTTTGCGAGTGCTGCGCCATTTTGGATCTTGCTGCGGGATCCCGCGGGAATTTGGCAAGCGCGATTACGTAATCGCGGCTTGCCAACTAACGCGAGTACGCCGTGATCACGTATCGCGGTATTTCGCAATTGCGAGCTTTGAGATGCGGCGAGCAGCAACAATCTCGCACCCGCGAAAATATAAAATTTGCAATTCTGCACAAGAAATCCACTAGCAAGCAGCATAAACCTTCTTGAAATGATGATTTTTATCTGAATAACTCCTTAGGTTGACATTTGCCTGCACTTTTTTTGCGAGGAGTCCATTTTGGGGAGGGGGGGGGTGGGAGGAAGGAAGTGCCCCACAGTCTTCAACTTCCTGTTCCTGTCCAGCAGGCTCCTCCCAGTGCTTTGTCCATCTCCTGGTCACTTTTCATTTGGATCTGGAGCTGGAAGGATTACTTTTTGTGGATGCTGCTGGATATTTGGATTTGAGGCCTTTTTGACTTTCTTTGGATCACTTTTGGATTAGAAATTTCACAAGTAAGTTTGTTTGGGGCATTACAGTTGCTGCAACTACAATTTTGGAATTTTCGATTTTTGGGCTGTTTTGGGGCCTTTTGCCCAGGGGTACTCAGTGGTGGGTGGACTGAGTCTTTCTGTGGGGTGTCTTGAACTTAAACATCATGGAGGGCATGGATGGAATGGGATTGTGCTGATTTTTCAGTGATTTTCGTTTTTTGGGGCTGTACTTGTGGCCTTTTCACCAGGGGTATTAAATAGTCTTTCTGTGGGGTGTCTTGAACTTAAACATCATGGAGGGCATGGATGGAATGGGATTGTGCTGATTTTTCAGTGATTTTCATTTTTTGGGGCTGTACTTGTGGCCTTTTCACCAGGGGTATTGAGTCTTGCATGGGCCTAGTCTTTCTGTGGGGTGTCCTGAACTTAAACATCATGGAGGGCATGGATGGAATGGGATTGTGCTGATTTTTCAGTGTTTTTCGATTTTAGGGGCTGTACTTGTGGCCTTTTCACCAGGGGTATTGAGTCTAGCATGGGCCTAGTCTTTCTGTGGGGTGTCTTGAACTTAAATATCATGGAGGGCATGGATGGAATGGGATTGTGCTGATTTTTCAGTGATTTTCGTTTTTTGGGGGTGTTCACGGGGAGGGACAGGCCATGTGGCTGGGGGCCATTTTGAGTGCTGCTACAGGCCCTGGCCATGTGCTGGGAGGCAAGTGGCCATTTTGAATGCAGGCATTGTTGTTAGGCCTGCAACCATTTTGCCTACTGTTCAACCTTTATGCCCAGGGGTAGTGAGTCTTGCATGGGCCTAGTCTTTCTGTGGGGTGTCTTGAACTTAAACATCATGGAGGGCATGGATGGAATGGGATTGTGCTGATTTTTCAGTGATTTTCGTTTTTTGGGGCTGTACTTGTGGCCTTTTCACCAGGGGTTTTGAGTCTTGCATGGGCCTAGTCTTTCTGTGGGGTGTCTTGAACTTAAACATCATGGAGGGCATGGATGGAATGGGATTGTGCTGATTTTTCAGTGATTTTCGTTTTTTGGGGGTGTTCATGGGGAGGGACAGGCCATGTGGCTGGGGGCCATTTTGAGTGCTGCTACAGGCCCTGCCCATGTGCTGGGAGGCAAGTGGCCATTTTGAATGCAGGCATTGTTGTTAGGCCTGCAACCATTTTGCCTACTTTTCAACCTTCATGCCCAGGGGTAGTGAGTCTTGCATGGGCCTAGTCTTTCTGTGGGGTGTCTTGAACTTAAACATCATGGAGGGCATGGATGGAATGGGATTGTGCTGATTTTTCAGTGATTTTCGTTTTTGGGGGCTGTACTTGTGGCCTTTTCACCAGGGGTATTGAGTCTTGCATGGGCCTAGCCTTTCTGTGGGGTGTCTTGAACTTAAACATCATGGAGGGCATGGATGGAATGGGATTGTGCTGATTTTTCAGTGTTTTTCGATTTTTGGGGGTGATCATGGGGAGGGACAGGCCATGTGGCTGGGGGCCATTTTGAGTGCTGCTACAGGCCCTGGCCATGTGCTGGGAGGCAATTGGCCATTTTGAATGCAGGCATTGTTGTTAGGCCTGCAACCATTTTGCCTACTTTTCAACCTTTATGCCCAGGGGTAGTGAGTCTTGCATGGGCCTAGTCTTTCTGTGGGGTGTCTTGATTTTAAACATCATGGAGGTCATGGATGGAATGGGATTGTGCTGATTTTTCAGTGATTTTCGTTTTTGGGGGCTGTACTTGTGGCCTTTTCACCAGGGGTATTGAGTCTAGCATGGGCCTAGTCTTTCTGTGGGGTGTCTCGAACTTAAACATCATGGAGGGCATGGATGGAATGGGATTGTGCTGATTTTTCAGTGATTTTCGTTTTTGGGGGCTGTACTTGTGGCCTTTTCACCAGGGGTATTGAGTCTTGCATGGGCCTAGTCTTTCTGTGGGGTGTCTTGAACTTAAACATCATGGAGGGCATGGATGGAATGGGATTGTGCTGATTTTTCTGGGCTTTTTTCGATTTTTTTGGGGTGTATAACTGAACTGATGTTCCTCTGTCTTCCATTGCTTTTAGGTGCACAAGACTCAAGAGAACCACCAGTGCCAGGAAGAAGTCCTGCAGCGGTGTGTGTGTGCAGCATAACGTCACGCGACGTCACGTCTGGCCTCAGACAACTCTACAATTCGTGCAACTGCGGCCTACTGTCTGTCCTGCTCTGAAGAAGATGGCCCCAAAAAAAGGTCTCCGTAGCTCCTCTAGCAAGAAAGTTGCTAGTAAGGAGCAGAAGAAGCAAGTTACCAAGGAGGCTGGTGTGCCGGCCGCCGCGTTTTTTGGGAGCAAAAAAAAAGTACGCCTGCAGCAGCAGCAGGATCTGCTGGGGACCAAGCTGGGAGCAGCACCCCCGCTCCATTGGGTTCAGTGCCTCCACCACCACGCCAACTTAAGTCAAAGCCCTTGAGTGCTTCAGAGGCAGTCAGTGTACTTCTCCAATCACCATCGACCAGTGATGTTGGCTTATCGCAAGAAAGTAGCAGCAATGTCCCTGAATCAACACAGGTTGTTGTAAGTCATCTGACAAATGTTGAACAACCACAGCCGCAACAACAACACCATGTGCAAGTACAAGCCCAAGTACATGTGGAAGGAGAGGCAGCGCAAGGAGATGCGCAAGCAGAGGTGCATGGAGGGTCACAAGTGCCCACAATAGTTGTTCCTCCCGACGTAGGGGCACATCAGGAAATCGACAACCAAGGCGAGGTATCATTTGAGGAAGCCACTCCTCCTGATGATCATTCATTGTCTTCCACATCCCTAGCAAGGAAGAGATCAAGGGTGAGGTCTACATCTTCTTCAAGCACACCTCCTTCTGATGATCGGGATGAAGATTGGGAACCACCAAGGCTGTCTGAGAGTGAGGCACACCATGATCTGACAAAGATACCTAAGCGTAAAAGGAAGGTCGTCGAAAAACTCATAGCTATGGAGTGTGATGAGGCTCAACAAGAAGTGACGCATACTGCTGCTGATGAAGCCCTTCACAACGACGATCCAGTCATCATAATGGTCACTGCCGCCCCAGCGGGCATGCAGCAAAGAGACATTTTGACCCTATCCCGAGAAGCTGCTGAGCGTGATGATGATGTCGACGAGGAGTCAATTGAAACACAACAATCATTGGATTTGGAGTTAACTAGTACACCAACACCTACCGCTTCCATATTTCTTCCTCGCAAGAAGGGACCTCCATCCACCTCGACCTCAATTAGTGGTGGTGAAAGTGCAAAACGTACTGAAGTTCGGCAATCCACATCCTCCACTTCATCTGGCATTAGCAGCAGGACCACCACCACCAGTATCGCCGCCTCCTCCGGCCCCCAAAGACATTTCAAGTCTCCAGTTTGGGACTTCTTTAGTGTTTGCCCAAAAAAGGAAAACGTAGCCATTTGTAGCATTTGTAAGCTTCGAGTTAGTCATGGTAAGTTTGGTACCAACTATGGTACCGGAGGCCAGAGAGGTCATCTTAGGAGAACGCACGCTGTCCAATGGTTTGCGCACCTAGAGGCGGTCAAGGAAGCCCGAATTGCACGTAATGAAAACGTTGATTTTTCATCTGATGATGACGAGGAGGAAGAAGACGATTCAAACACTTCACTTACACCCAGTACCCCTGTCAGCAGCACACCCCATGTGAGCCACACTAAGAGTGTGGGAGAGAGTGAGACATCAATGCGAAAAAGTTCATCAGCGAGCGTAACTGGGTCGAAGATATCATCATCATCCCGTAAATCCTTGGTCCAGGGCAACATTAAAAAGATGTTGTTTACAGAAGCGCAATATGAACGCAACCACCCACTGACGCGTCTGTATAACACTAAGCTGGCTAAAATGCTAGCTCTGGACCTTCTCCCTTTTTCTTTTGTAGAAGGGGTTGGTTTTCTAGAATTAGTGGCAGCGCTCTGCCCTAAATGGAAGGTTCCTAGCCGGTTCTATTTTGCCCGAGTTGTGGTTCCAGCACTACATGAAGATGTTCTGAAGGTGATTGGGGCAGCTTTGCAGAAGAGTGCTGTTCACACTATACATCTGACAACAGACATGTGGACCAGTGGCGCAGGCGCTGATTACATGTGCATCACTGCACACTGGGTCTCTTTTTCAGGGGCTAAAGCAAAGCTAAACGCAGGTGTTGACGCGGACATTGTTTTTAAAGCTGCTCGGAAACATGCAACACAAGCCATGTTTGGTTTGGAGAAACGTTACACAGCAGAAAACATTTTGGATGTCTTTAACACAAAGGTCCTTAACTGGCTGTCCCCAAAAAAACGCCAGGTTGGTTATGTTTCCACGGACAATGGCTCCAATATAGTTAAGGCCATGAAGCTGGGTGACTATTTCAGAGTGCCGTGTTTGGCGCACTGTATAAACCTGGTTGTCCAAAAATTCTTGGGTAATAAAGACAGTGCAGTGTACAGAGTATTGGACACCTGCCGAAAAATGTGCAACCATTTCAGCCATTCTTTTAAGGCCCGGAAGCAGCTGAGGAGTCTGCTATATCAACGTCAAATGCCAGTGAAAGCACTCATCCAGGAGGAGGTAACACGTTGGAACTCAACCTTCTACATGCTTGAGCGTCTGTATGAGCAGTATACGGTACTCGATCACTATTTCTTAACACAGGGTACAGCTCAGAAGGAGGACCTGAGGATGGGTGCGGCGCAATGGAACATAGTTAAAAGCCTGATACGCATGCTTCGTCCTTTTGAGTTCTTCACGCGTGCAGTCAGCAAGGAGGACTGTAATTTGGGAAAAGCTATCCCATTGTTGTACATGCTGGAGCACCAACTGAAGGAGGTGTGTTCTGTGTTTGAAAAAGATGAAAAAAACCAAGACTCTTTTGTTCTGGCTGAGAAATTATTAGAGCACCTACAAGGTGATGAACGTCTTAAAATGATCCACTCAGACCAGCATTACATTTGTGCTACTATTCTGGATCCACGCTACAAAAAGGCGCTGGCAGGCCAAGCATTCTTTCCTTTTGCTGATGAAGATGTTACAAGTTACAAAGGGTGGATAGCCTCCTCAGCCAAGAGGTTTGAAAGAGAACGGCAGAAAATTGAAGGAGAAGGCAGTACATCAGCCTCAGCAGGCCATCCCCAGTCACAACAATCCTCTTCTGCACCTGTGGCTGCGGCACAAGTGACCTCTCAGCCGTTAAAGAGACCGGCAACCGGATCATCTGCACCACCACCAGACGCAACAGTAACATTGGAGGCTGAAGAGGATTGGCTAGCTCGGCTTGGGTTTGGTTCTCAAAAGGTCACAGCAACAGCTAAGCAAAGAGGAGGAACCTTGGAGGAGAACCTTGATTCGATGGTCAAGGACTATCTGAATGACTCAACAAAGGTCTATGTTAATGCTGACCCATTGGCGTATTGGCATGGGAAAAAAGAATTGTGGCCACAGCTCACCAACCTGGCTTTAAACTACTTGTCTTGCCCACTCGCAAGCGTGTCTTCTGAACGTGTTTTCAGTGCTGCTGGTGGCATTGTAACTTCCAAACGGAGCCGCCTCTCGCCCAAAAATGTGGAGAGGTTAACAATGATCAAGATGAATCAGCACCTCATACCACCAGATTTCAGAGTACGAGAAAGCGCGCCGGATGAAGACGAGGTGGCCAGCAACATAGATGAGGGAATTTCTACTCTGTCAGGTGACACTGAGCTCACCCTGCCTGAATTCGCAGAGTATGATGACGAAGCCTTATTCTTATTCCTGGACCGTGATACCGAGCCCTGAAAATGAGACAACGAATCAATAACTTTCTTTTTCGTCCTTATTCACTTTTATTCCTGTGTGTCTGTCTTTCTTTGTTGTGCACAGTTAATATAATTCAAACTTTAATCAGATAATCACAAAAACAAGCCCATCAGCAGAACTGTCTTCACTTGTTTGCTAATTGATTTGAAGGTGCCGCAGTCTGCATTCCTCAGGTTCACAAGTTCAGAAGAACACGCTCCTCTATCCTCCTCCGCCAGACTCCTATTGCCATCAAAGCAGAGGGCTGGTTTACGCCCAATAAAGAAAGACTCAGCACTTGTGGGGGTGTTGTTCTACCTCTTTGCAGGTGAGTTGACGGCTCTGGGGCCATTGCTGGGAAGCTCTAAAAGTGGTTTGGACCAAATACGAGGCGCAAATTTTTTAGTGTTTTTGCTGACTTGCTTGCCTTTGAGATGCTCTTAGGGGGGGTTCCGTCTGTTTGTGGGTGAGTTTCGGGATCTGTCAGCACTGCTGGGACACTCTAATCTTGATTGCATTTGCTTCTTAGGAAATTTGTGGTGGCAAAACGGACTTATGGCCAAGCTACGCAGCGCGTTTGGACCAAAGGCCGAGAAATATTGTAAGTAGGAGATGTTGCTTTTGGCCTGTTTGGGGGTGTTATGCTTTTTGACGGGTGGGTTGGCGGGTCTTGGTCCATTCCTGGGAAGGTCTAATATCGGGTAGAAGTGGTTGGGACAAAATCCAGGCCGATTTTTTTGTGGTATTTCTGACATTTTGCTCAATGTAGCGTTTTCGGGGGCCGGTTTGGGGGTCTTCCTGGTGTTTGTGGGTGGGTTTCGGGGTCTGGGAGCACTGCTGGCTATGGATACTTTACTTTGCAAGAGGTTTGAAGCAAATCCATGGTGGCAGAGGGGAGTTAGGGCCTAGCTGCAGAGCGCGCGCGGAGTGATTTGGGAAATTTTGGAAAAAATGACTAAGTCCCCATTTTTGTACTTTTGCTCTTTGGCTGTTTGGGGGTCTTCTACTCGTTTTCTCTTGGGTTGACGGCTCTGGGGCCATTGTTGGGAAGCTCTAATACCAGATAAAAGTGGTTTGGACCAAATCCAAGGCGCAAATTTTTTAGTGTTTTTGCTGACTTGCTTGCCTTTGAGGTGCTCTTAGGGGGGGTTCCGTCTGTTTGTGGGTGAGTTTCCGGGTCTGTCAGCACTGCTGGGACACTCTAATCTTGATTGCATTTGCTTTTCAGGAAATCCGTGGTGGCAAAACGGACTTATGGCCAAGCTACCCAGCGCGTTTGGACCGAAGGCCGAGAAATATTGTAAGTAGGAGATGTTGCTTTTGGCCTGTTTGGGGGTGTTATGCTTTTTGGCGGGTGGGTTGGCGGGTCTTGGGCCATTCCTGGGAAGGTCTAATACCGGGTGGAAGTGGTTGGGACAAAATCCACGCCGAAAAGCCTTTTGGCACTTTTTGTAACTTAGGGTTCGTTAGCCCTAGCAGCAGGATTGCATGTGTTTCGGGGTGTTCTACATTTTTGCAACTGAGTTCTGGGGTCTTAGAGCACTCGTGAGAATGTGTAATTTTGGTTGCAAGTCATTTGAAGAAAATCCTGGGTGGGAAAGGGGGGATTTGGCATAGTTAAAGAAAGCCTTTGCCACTATTCTTAACTTAGGGTTCGTTAGGGTTAGCAGTATTTCTATTGCATGTGTTTGGGTGGGGGGGTTTTCGAGTCTTGGAGCGATGCTGGCTATGGATACTTTTGCTTGGTTGCTTGCAAGTGGTTTGAATGCAATCCACGGTGGTTAAGGGGGTATTTGGGCATACTTTTACTTTCAAAGTACGTTTTGTCACCAGTTTTCTGCTAGGCCTCGTTTTTTCCGATTTGATTGGGGGTCTTCTACATTTTTGCGACTGGCTTTAGTAAGGGTCTTGGTGGGAGCACTGCTGGGAAGATCTAATTTTGTTCTAAAACACAGTTTACAGTACACCTAGCTTGAGGGGAAAGATCCGCTACATTAATTTGCCCATACTTATTTATCCTTCAAAAGGTGACTCAGACAGAGTACGCACTGTCAAAAATATTGTACTGTCTACTAGGAAAAGCAAAGTGTGACTTTTTGCACTCCACAGCCTACATACCTTAAATTTATTTATCAGTGGTGCTGTAATATTATATCACTTCCTGTTTTTCGTTGAATAATTACAGGCCGGGTTTCAGTCTGTGCAATGGGGAAAAAAGGATGGAGTCAGGCTTCACATTAGCGAGCCGCAATTCAGCATCCGCCAGGCAGGCAGTGGACAGGGTGTCTTCTGGTCACCAACATTGATGGACGAAGCGTCAGATGGAATGGAGGAGTGCCACTAATAAGAGGATTTTTTTTCTGCATGCAACTTACTTACCAAATTCAACAGGACAACTACAACAACATACAGATACAGTATCCTGTGTGTTTTTCTATGACTGTGACTGCATTTCTTGGATCTCTCTCTGCTTCTAAATTGATCCCTTAACACATCACTTAGTCCACTCCACTATCACATCTGCACCACACATAGTCATTTGTAAGTGCTCCTACGTAATTCGCAAGTCGCAGCACGCCCCAGCCCGTAGAGGACTGGGATGGCCCCAATGATGAAGCATGTCACCAAGGGGCAACCCTGGTGAGTGAGGGGACACCTAGAAAAAGAGCAATTTCTCCTTTTCTATCTACTACACCTTCCAGACCAACCCCATTGAGTGTTGTGAATGTATTTTTAGTGACCAGCAAGGCTCTCAGGTATCTGGCAACAGAGACCTTGTGTTGAATATAGTTATCAATAATTCCACACACGCCCTGTACTGTCGCATTCTTTCTTCCACAGTTGTCGAAAGTACTACTGACTTTTCACTGACATGCATGCAGTAGTGTATGCACTTTCAAAGATTGATGGATAGGTTTGTACCCAAAGATTTGTTTAAGTTCAATTGTTTGTCCATGCTGTGCTTTTTTTACAGGGTGTCTTCTGGTGGTGACCAACATCGATGGACGAAGCGTCAGCTGCAATGGAGGAGTGCCGCTAATAAGAGGATTTTTTTTCTGCATGCAACTTACTTACCAAATTCAACAGGACAACTACAACAACATACAGATACAGTATCCATTGTGTTTTTCTAGGACTGTGACTGCATTTCTTGGATCTCTCTCTGCTTCTAAATTGATCCTTTAACACATCAATTAGTCCACTCCACTATCACATCTGCACCACACATAGTCATTTGTAAGTGCTCCTACGTAATTCGCAAGTCGCAGCACGCCCCAGCCCGTAGAGACTGGGATGGCCCCAATGATGAAGCATGTCACCAAGGGGCAACCCTGGTGAGTGAGGGGACACCTAGAAAAAGAGCAATTTCTCCTTTTCTATCTACTACACCTTCCAGACCAACCCCATTGAGTGTTGTGAATGGATTTATAGTGACCAGCAAGGCTCTCAGGTATCTGGCAACAGAGACCTTATGTTGAATATAGTTATCAATATTTCCACACACGCCCTGTACTGTAGCATTCTTTCTTCCACAGTTGTCAAAAGTACTACTGACTTTTCACTGACATGCATGCAGTAGTGCATGCACTTTCAAAGATTGATGGATAGGTTTGTACCCAAAGATTTGTTTATGTTCACAATTGTTTGTCCATGCTGTGCTTTTTTTTCTTGTCTCACAAAACCTTTCCCAAAAACCCCTGTACCCATCCATTTTTCAAACCCTAACCCTCTTCCCCCGGGCTGTGTGGTTTTGATTGATGTGTGACTAAATTACAGCAATAAATCCACACACTTGCTGGGGAGGATAAGGTGATACCAACAGGCTGGTGAAGAAATCCGAGGATATATTCTTACTCTGCTTGACAAAGACCCATGGCTAATGTCAAAGAACTTCAACCGAATTAGTAGTTATACTTTACCATTTGTTAGGCTACAATGTGGCACTGTTCTAGTGTACTGTCACCTGCTATATTCTCTATTGTACCGTTGTATTGCTCAGGAGGACAAACCAGATTTCATTTTCTTTTTTTTCATAGGCATGCAACTGCCACTGTGTCACACCACTAGTACCACCGCTATGAGGAAATTTTATCCGCCCAGGATTGCCAACCTTATTCGCTGTTTCCCGTGGAGCCAGCCCTGGGCCTAGCCCTACTTGCAAACAGAAATTACAGGTAAGATAGGCGTTTGGTTGGAGGTAGTATAATGGAGTATTAGGAGAGACGAGAGATTGACGGTAGTACTACTAAAGTCACAGGACTATTCAGGAAAACAAACTTACTGTTAAACCCCCACCCACCAGACTCAAAAGCTGTAAAACACAGGCATGGTCAGATAAAGTTTCAAAAATTATATTTTTATAGCCCTAACAAAATATTCTCCCACAAGACCCTCCCTAACCCCAACGATTGTCCTTCAAAAGTCCCCAAAAAACCCAACTCCCAATTCCCACCCCCAAAAAGTCTCTAAAAAAGGGGCAAGGGACACTTTGGCAGGGTGCTGTTGCCTTTAGCAGCCAGGGCATCATGCTCCTTGCGGAGGGTGGCAAATTCGAAGCGGAGGCCCTCCACCAAGTTCTTATAGTTCAGGACCTCCTGCTCCAGGTAGGACAGTCTGAGGGATAAGCGGCGCCGGTGTGCCTTGCAAATCCTGTGGGGGGCAGCTGCTGTCTTTGCTGCTCGGCGTTGGCGTTGGGCTTTGGTAGCCCGGCTCCGTACCGCTGGAGCACTGCGCTGCCTGGCAGCCCGCACGGAGGAGGATGCAGCTGTCCCCGTGGACGTTGTTGTTGTACCAGACTGCGTCTCCTCCTCCTCCAGGGCCACCAGCCGCCGATATTCAGCGACAGTGGCATCCAGCCTCCGTTGCCGGGCCATTCGAGCCAGCTCCTTCCTCCTTGATGGTGTCTTGGATTTGGAAGGAGCAACTACATGAAGAAAGAAAGACATAGTCTGTAACCAATGCTCCTTAAGATTAACACAAAATGATTGAGCAGAAAGTTGTCACAGTACAAGTAGCAAATTGAAAGCACAGTACATAACTATTGAGGACAGTATCTATGTAACCTCCGACTTCTTCATCCTTGCTCTAACATTAGTGGGAGTTTAAGGGACAAATTCTACAAGCACTATGGACTTCCATTACAGTCGACTATGACAGTACACCAGTCTTATTCTTCTTCTTCTCTCTTGTTTAGAAAAATTGGTACGTTATCTTATGCAAGCCGGCATAATGCCAGCGCAGTGAACTTGCACCCGAGAAAAACAGACGCACACCATGGTGAGTGAGACAGACTTGCGTTACTGTACCGGTCCAGTACATGCAGGTGGTGAAGCTCTTACTTTTCTATTACGGGTGGCACTGAGAATACTCTGTTAAAAGGGCTACTGCTTAATTAATTTAGCTTTCACCCTACAGTGCAAATGAGTATTAGAAAAGGAAAATAAAGAAGCTAAATAATCTGATTATCTATCACTTCACATGGGATGTATTTGATGACATATGGGATGACTTTAGGTGCTTTGCTTATTATGGAGTGAACAGTGATACCCCCACACATGAATGACGTACTACTACTAAACTAAAGTTATTAAGAGAGGTAGGGAGTGTCCACCGTAATAACCGGATATATGCTGTGCTTGCAGTTGCAATACAAACTACTGCTACTATTCATGGTAGTATTTGGACAAAATTACAACTTCTTTTCCTTGCCTTTCCTACACTGGAACGGACGTGCGGGTGCGGTGTTACATGCTCTTCAAAGTAACACTTAGTTCATCCAGTGACCGTCTACTCTCTCTAGATACACATATGCTATCTAAGAGTCAGATAGTACCATGATTAATCCAGGCATCCATCCATTCAAAGTATATGCACACATACAGTTTCTGTTTCACCCACCCAGGCTGTTCTCCTTACACCCATCCTTGCTTCATCATTCACCCAGCCATGCACCATACCATATTCTTTCCTTCCCAGCCACCTCGGGGACCAGGCAAACACATATCATTCTTCTTTGCCAGTCATCATTACATTTCTCGTCCTTCCACACTTACTTACACCTTTCTTTCGCTTTTCGTTCAGCCCTTCCATCAAGTTCACCTCAGATCTGATTGGGATTCTTCTCCCCAAAAACTTCACAGCTAAGTCGAAGTACATTTAGAGGAGCCTACTGTAGGAGAGTAGGGTCTGCAATCCCATGATCACCCAGATTTTTTGCTTTTGTTTCACTGGTTTACGACTTTCTCTGGCTGTGGGCCTGCCAATCAGACCCACAGCCTGGCTGTTCTCTTTCTAAATTACGAGATGTACCCTAGGTGCATTTACCAATTGGTACTGGGCCACCTTATCAGACCCCGTAACGCAGGGCATAGGTGTACCCAGGGCCGCCAGGGGCTGCAGCATGTATTATGCCACCCCTGGCTGGCCTCCTAAATCTGACACAACTGGCTGCATGACAGCTGGGGCAAAGTCGTGTAATCACCCTTTGCTTTAGATATAGTAGCCCTATATCTAACCCTCCAATGGACACCCGAGTTCCTATCAGTCACTCCTATGGCAGGCCTTGGCAATCCTGAAGGCAGAGTGCATGGGCTCGTATGAACTAAGCTCTGGCCCGAGCCGAGCCCGGTTGCAGCTTGCGGAATCAAGACCCAATGGCTGTTCCATGATAACGCGTACCATATCGGTAACTTCGGTATCGCGTTATCAAGACATGTCGAGTAAGGTGTCATACGAATCGGGATGCTGCCCTCTCACCAACTCTGGCGACGAGGTTAGCATTCCGCCCTTCTAGAGGGACACGACATGTACGTAACTGTGAACCCCGGTTAAAGTTAACGAAAGCCTCAGCTCCACAAAATGGATGCTGCCACCACAGACACGAGTCTGACCTCCTGCTGCTGGGAGTCCTTCCAGCGAGGAGCACTTGGACAAAGGGTTTCCTGTCGAGGGCGGTGTTCGCACCGTCCCAGACAGGGTTTGTGTATTCTGGGTAGGTAGGGCTTTTGCGAGAAGGTGACTGCGGAGTGGCACCCCGGTGCTCACTACGCATCTGCCGGTCAGAACCAGTTCCAGGGGCGACAGCCCTGGCCTGGGGAAAGTCCGGCAGGGGAGAGGGGTGTAACTACCCCCCTTCCTGGTCCCACCCTTAGGGCAGGACCTAGTCATACACCCGCCCCTTTCTTTAGGATAAAGGCCGGAGCGGGGACCCTTCCAAATTAGATCATCTTTGAATCAAGAATACTTTCTACGAAAGGATTTCAAGACTCTTCTCAAGATTTCTCCCTTGTGGCTAAGGAGTAGTCACCCTGCATCAGCGGGCACCATCTAAGAACTCTGCGGTTTGCTGTAAGTCCTTCCTCAAGGAATCCGACGGCCCAGCTCGACGAGAACCGGCTTCCCTGGCACCTCTGACCTCTACCCACGTCATCAGCTCAGCTGTGATCTGTGGGTGCGACGAGACCTCGAGGGACCGGCCATCATCAGAACCTGCACGCTCTTAAAAACCAGCACGACCATCGAGGTAACTCTCTGGTGAGTGCTCTGGGGTCCGAGAAGCCCCGACCCTGAGCCGCTCCAGCACCGAAGTGCAGTCTCCCAGCATCTCCACGATCTGCGTGGGGCCCTTCTGCTCGCTGCTCAGCACGTTGTCTGGTCACTAGCCGCTGGCTTGTGCCCTTCTGTGACGACATTCGAGAACCAACACTGCCGGTCTGGTTGCTCCAGACTGGCCCTTGCTTCCATCTCTTTGAGAAGCACCCCGGACCCTCCTGGTCCACTCAAGACGCCGACAGCGACATCCGTCGTGGGACAGCTCGCACCTCCACCGTGGTCGCCGACAACGCCTCCTGGTCCGTGAGACTGCAGAGCCTAGCGTCGCCCACTCACCTGGTCGAGGTGACGGCCAACTGGTGCCTTCCTGGTACCCTCTGACTACTGGCTAGTAGTACGAACTTGGTCCCCTCTGCTTTCAGGTTTTCATCAATCTCTACGAACTATACACCACTGGTCGCCGGCCAGCAACTCCTTTTCTTCCGGCTCCTGGCTCGTCAGCGAAGACCCCGACGCCTGTAAGACTTGTGCAGCCGCAGCCCTCGTGGCTAGGTAAACTCGGCATTTCGGTGCCTGCATAGCCTCCTTACTCTAGGGTCCCGAGTCCCTCGCTTCCGACTTGCCTTAACCTTTCCGTGTCCTCGGACACTTGTCTTTAAACTGTGCACTTGAAGTATTTACTAAAGAGATTTGGTTTGTGCTTAGTACCCTGTCCTCATAAAGAGTACAGGGCTGTTGTGATTCTTAATAAATATATTGTTTATTTTCATAACACTTGTGTGGTGTCCTTTCACTGGGTGTTCAAGGGGTACATGTGTGGTAAACGGCTGGCTTAACGCGCCCTCTCGAGTCTTTTGCCTTAGACTGCTCGTATCCACGCTACTAGGATAGCTGGTCTGTAGGTTGACTTACAACCAAACACCATAAGGGTCGTTGGAACGATACATAGCGGTCGCTAGAATAGCGAACGTTGCATATCGGGCCACCTTCTCACATTGGTGAGCAGCGGTTGGGATTTGAGCTTGCTGTTGTTTTACCACACGTATCCTAAGAATATCTTGTTGAAAGATCGCACAAGTACTGTTAGTACATATAACTAAAGCTTAGAATACTCTGAGTTCTACTGAACCAGCTGTTGTAGCTCCTCAAGGCTTAGCACACCTTGGCTACAACTCTTAGCAAGGGAAAAGTAGGTAAACACATAGTGTAGGTAGGTGCATCACTTACACCACACTAGAAGCAGTATGTCGGTCACAGGAGGAAACACTGAGTCTCCCCTGGTGTCAGTTGACCCTCCACAGGTCATCCCGTCAAGATATACTGCGCTTAACTTCCATGAGTTACGACAAGTATGTACCTCTAGGAAAATTAAGCAAGGGGCTAACCCCACCACCTCCTTTCTGATTGGTCTCCTAGAGACTTATGATGCCAGAAAGGCTGAGAAGCTTCTTAGCCCTTCTAATCCAGAAGGAGACATGCCTCCCCTCGAGGGAACCCGGGACGATCCTGACCTCATTCACCTCGCAACCGAGAACGGGGATGTGGAGGAGGATGAGGATGAGGATCTCTCTGGGGACGAGGCAGATAAGGGACAGGTAGAAGTCGGCAGACTGACACGGTCCAACTTAAGCAGACATGATAGTGGTACTGGGGGACCCCCGGCGCTACTGTCAGGTACGCTTAACATTGGGAATGGACGAGTTAGGTCTCTATCAAGAGGCTCTAACAGATCCCTTCGAACCAATGGCTCTCACAACTCTTCTCAAAGAGGGATGACGTCCCCTCAGAGGAGAGTGTACGAAGCGAAAGAAAGGGCAGCTAATCTAAGGATCGAAAGGGAAGAACTTGCCCTGGCCAAGGAAAAGCTTGCTTTCGCTAGAGAGCAACGGTTAAGTGGGGCAATCCCCACTGGTGGCAGCAATGTACCTAGTAATAGGGAAAAGAGTTTCGATACGAAACACCTTGGGAAGATAGTGCCCCCCTTTAAACAAGGGGACGACATCCACAAATGGATTACTGCTTTGGAGAGGGCCTGCACTGTGCAAGGCGTTCCCCAGAGTCAGTGGGCGGCTATCTTGTGGCTCTCCTTTGAAGGTAAAGGAAGAGACAAGCTCCTCACCACAAGGGTAGAGGACGCTAACAATTACCAAGTCTTGAAGAATACACTCGTTGAAGGGTTCGGCCTAACCACTGAGCAGTACAGGGTGCTGTTCAGGGATACCCAGAAAACGCAGTCTCAAGATTGGTCTGATTTTGTCGATTGTGCCACTAAGGCTTTTGAGGGCTGGTTGCTGGGCAGTAAAGTTACTGATTACAAAGGATTGTATAATTTGATGATGAGAGAACAAATTTTAAACAATTGTCAGAACCAGTTGTTGCATCAGCATCTTGTCGACTCGGATCTGACCTCTCCTCAAGAGTTGGGGCAGAAGGCAGACAAATGGGTTCGTACGAGAGTTAAACAGAACCAGGGCCAGAATCAAGGTGGTCAGAAGAAAGCAGACCAGAAGGGTAAAGATTCTAAGGGGGAACAAAATGACCAGAAGTCTTCGACAGGTCCCCAACAACCCAAAGAGGGTGGGGGTCAGGCTCCCCAAAAGAAGAAAGAAGGCCAATCCAAACGATGGTGCCAGTACTGTAAAAGTAAATCTCACTGGTTTAGTGAGTGCACCAAGAAAGGAGGAGGGCAGACTCCTGCCACTGCAGCCCCTAAGGCACCTGTGCCCCCTAGTACAGTCAGCAGTGGTAGTGCGCCTCCCAAGGGTTTAGTAGGGTTAACCCTGGGTTCTGAGGGGCGTGACAACTTAGTTGGCACACTCACTCAGGCTGTCCTTGTCAGTACGGGGGACGCGGACGTGTCCCCTGACGTAAGCCCCAATACTTTGGGCAAATACAGACAGACGCCTTTTATAAATGGAAAGATGGCTCAGGCCTATAGGGACACTTGTGCCAGCGTCACCATGGTGACGCCTAACTTTGTGGACCCTGGACAGATCATGCCAGGTACAGAATTCCTGGTGACCAATGCAAGCAATGTCACTACCAATCACAGTATGGCAATTGTAGCTTTCTCCTGGGGAGGGGTAACTGGCCAAAAGAAGGTTGTAGTGAGTCCAGACCTCCCAGTGGATTGTTTGTTGGGCAATGATTTGGAGTCGTCACAATGGTCAGAAGTGGAGCACCGGACTCACATGGAAATGTTAGGTTTGCCAGCACATGTGTTCGCTGTGACTAGGTCACAGGTCAGGAAATGCCCCACTGAACAGGTGCTGGATCCTGGAACAATGGACCAGACACCTCCCAAGAAAAAGAGCAGTAGGGTTAAGGCTGCGCCTTCCCCCTTGCCCCAGGTCGAGGATCAAGTCTCAGAGGAGGCTGACCTACAGGAATTGAGGGAAACTGAGCCGAGGGAGTTCGAACTTGATCAAGTTGAATTCTTGGGCTCAGGGGGACCCTCAAGGGAAGACCTGGGGAGGGACCAGTTAGACTGCCCTTCTCTTGAACCCCTCAGACAGCAGGCTGCTGCTGAGGCTGCTGGGAACGCCACAGGTACCCACAAGGTATACTGGGAAGATGGACTCCTGTACACTGAGTCAAGAGACCCCAGGCCTGGCATGACCAGGAGGCTGGTCGTCCCCTTGTCTCAGCGTGGTTTCCTACTTACCTTGGCCCACGAGATTCCCTTAGCAGGTCACTTAGGCCAGACGAAAACATGGGACAGGCTTGTCTCGCACTTTCACTGGCCTCACATGAACGAAGATACCAAGGAGTTTTGCCGCTCCTGTGTCACTTGCCAAGCCAGTGGTAAGTCAGGTGGCACGACAAAGGCCCCCCTTATACCAATGCCTGTGGTGGGGGTGCCCTTTGAACGGGTGGGGATCGACATCGTCGGTCCCATGGAACCACCGACAGCATCAGGGCACAAGTTTATACTGGTGGTAGTGGATCATGCCACCAGGTATCCTGAAGCTATTCCCCTTAGGACCACTACAGCACCTGTTGTGGCAAGAGCCCTAGTTGGAGTATTCTCCAGAGTGGGCTTCCCTAAGGAGGTCGTCGCCGACAGAGGTGCAAACTTTATGTCGAGCTACTTAACTGCTATGTGGAAGGAATGTGGTGTCAACTACAAGTTCACTACACCCTATCATCCACAATGCAATGGGCTTGTTGAGAGATTCAACAGGACCCTAAAAGGGATGATTCATGGACTACCGGAAAAGCTTCGGCGTAGATGGGACGTCCTGATCCCCTGCCTCTTGTTCGCCTACAGAGAAGTCCCACAGAAGGGGGTTGGCTACAGCCCTTTTGAACTTTTGTACGGGCATCCTGTAAGAGGACCCCTGTGTTTGGTGAAGGAAGGATGGGAGAGACCTCTCAAAAAGCCTGCAGCCAACATAGTGGACTATGTGCTCGGCCTCCGCTCGCGGATGGCTGAATACATGGAGAAGGCATCCGAAAACCTTAAGGCCAGCCAAGAACTCCAAAAAGCTTGGCATGACCAAAAGGCTGTCTTGACTGTTTACCAGCCCGGACAGAAGGTGTGGGTGTTGGAGCCAGTGGCCCCAGCAGCACTCAAGGACAAATGGTCCGGGCCCCACACCATCCTGGAGAAAAAGGGAGAGGTCACCTACCTGGTCGACCTGGGAACTCCCCGGAGCCCCCACAGGGTGCTTCATGTCAACAGGCTAAAAGCATATGTCGACAGGAAGGACATGAGTTTGCTCATGGCCCTAGATGAGGGACAGGAAGAGGAGAGTGACCCTCTCCCCGACCTGCTCTCTCAGAATCCTGACGATGGCTCGGTAGATGGTGTTGTCTTTTGTGGCAGCCTCTCCGAACATCAACAGAGCGACTGTAAACAGGTTCTTCAGTCGTTCCGACATCTGTTCTCTCTGACACCCAGTCAGACCGATTGGTGCACCCATGAGGTCGACACTGGTGACAGCTTGCCCGTAAAGAGTAAAATCTACAGGCAGCCTGATCACGTTAGAGACTGCATCAAAAGTGAAGTGCAGAAAATGTTGGAGCTGGGAGTCATTGAACCCTCGGATAGCCCTTGGGCTAGTCCCGTAGTTCTGGTGCCGAAACCTCACACCCAGGGTGGTAAGAGAGAGATGAGGTTCTGCGTAGACTACAGGGGTCTCAATGCAGTCACTAAGACTGACGCCCACCCAATACCAAGGGCCGACGAGCTTATTGATAGGCTGGCTTCGGCCAACTACTTAAGTACGTTTGACCTGACAGCTGGGTATTGGCAAATCAGGTTAGCTGAGGACGCCAAGCCTAAAACCGCATTTTCAACCCCTGGTGGGCATTATCAGTTCGTGGTGATGCCCTTTGGTCTGAAAAATGCACCTGCCACCTTCCAACGGTTGGTGAATCACGTCCTTACTGGGCTGGATGACTTCTGCGCGGCGTATCTTGACGATATTGCTGTCTTTAGCTCCACCTGGGAGGATCACCTGGTCCACCTGCGGAAGACATTGGAGGCGCTGCAAGCAGCAGGCCTCACTATCAAGGCCACCAAGTGCCAGATAGGGCAGACACAGGTTGTATACCTGGGCCACCTTGTAGGTGGAGGCCAGGTTCAGCCACTGGAGAGCAAGATACAGTCAATCAGGGACTGGGCTCCTCCAACCACCCAGACTCAGGTTCGAGCTTTCTTGGGCCTGACTGGTTACTACAGGAAGTTTGTCAGGAACTATGGTTCCATCGTGACACCATTAAATGAACTGACAAGTAAGAAAATGCCAAAAAAGGTTCAGTGGACAGCGAGCTGTCAAAAAGCATTCGATGACCTAAAGCAGGCCATGTGCACGGCGCCTATCCTCAAGAGTCCGGACTACTCCAAACCATTCATTGTCCAAACAGATGCTTCTGAGTTGGGTGTGGGAGCTGTTCTTTCTCAACTGAATTTTGATGGTCAAGACCAGCCCATTGCTTTTATAAGCAGACGGCTGACCCCTAGAGAGAAGAATTGGTCAGCTATTGAGAGGGAGGCCTTTGCTGTGGTTTGGGCCCTGAAGAAGCTGAGGCCATACTTGTTTGGCACTCACTTCAAGATTCAGACCGACCATAAGCCCCTCTTGTGGCTAAATCAGATGAAGGGTGAAAACCCCAAACTGCTTAGGTGGTCCATTTCCCTACAGGGGATGGACTTCACAGTGGAACATAGACCTGGTACTGATCATGGCAATGCCGATGGGCTCTCCAGATATTTCCACTTAGAACAAGAAGACTCACCTGGTCAAGGTTAGCTAGTTGTTCCGACGTTTGGGGGGGGGTCATGTAGGAGAGTAGGGTCTGCAATCCCATGATCACCCAGATTTTTTGCTTTTGTTTCACTGGTTTATGACTTTCTCTGGCTGTGGGCCTGCCAATCAGACCCACAGCCTGGCTGTTCTCTTTCTAAATTACGAGATGTACCCTAGGTGCATTTACCAATTGGTACTGGGCCACCTTATCAGACCCCGTAACGCAGGGCATAGGTGTACCCAGGGCCGCCAGGGGCTGCAGCATGTATTATGCCACCCCTGGCTGGCCTCCTAAATCTGACACAACTGGCTGCATGACAGCTGGGGCAAAGTCGTGTAATCACCCTTTGCTTTAGATATAGTAGCCCTATATCTAACCCTCCAATGGACACCCGAGTTCCTATCAGTCACTCCTATGGCAGGCCTTGGCAATCCTGAAGGCAGAGTGCATGGGCTCGTATGAACTAAGCTCTGGCCCGAGCCGAGCCCGGTTGCAGCTTGCGGAATCAAGACCCAATGGCTGTTCCATGATAACGCGTACCATATCGGTAACTTCGGTATCGCGTTATCAAGACATGTCGAGTAAGGTGTCATACGAATCGGGATGCTGCCCTCTCACCAACTCTGGCGACGAGGTTAGCATTCCGCCCTTCTAGAGGGACACGACATGTACGTAACTGTGAACCCCGGTTAAAGTTAACGAAAGCCTCAGCTCCACAAAATGGATGCTGCCACCACAGACACGAGTCTGACCTCCTGCTGCTGGGAGTCCTTCCAGCGAGGAGCACTTGGACAAAGGGTTTCCTGTCGAGGGCGGTGTTCGCACCGTCCCAGACAGGGTTTGTGTATTCTGGGTAGGTAGGGCTTTTGCGAGAAGGTGACTGCGGAGTGGCACCCCGGTGCTCACTACGCATCTGCCGGTCAGAACCAGTTCCAGGGGCGACAGCCCTGGCCTGGGGAAAGTCCGGCAGGGGAGAGGGGTGTAACTACCCCCCTTCCTGGTCCCACCCTTAGGGCAGGACCTAGTCATACACCCGCCCCTTTCTTTAGGATAAAGGCCGGAGCGGGGACCCTTCCAAATTAGATCATCTTTGAATCAAGAATACTTTCTACGAAAGGATTTCAAGACTCTTCTCAAGATTTCTCCCTTGTGGCTAAGGAGTAGTCACCCTGCATCAGCGGGCACCATCTAAGAACTCTGCGGTTTGCTGTAAGTCCTTCCTCAAGGAATCCGACGGCCCAGCTCGACGAGAACCGGCTTCCCTGGCACCTCTGACCTCTACCCACGTCATCAGCTCAGCTGTGATCTGTGGGTGCGACGAGACCTCGAGGGACCGGCCATCATCAGAACCTGCACGCTCTTAAAAACCAGCACGACCATCAAGGTAACTCTCTGGTGAGTGCTCTGGGGTCCGAGAAGCCCCGACCCTGAGCCGCTCCAGCACCGAAGTGCAGTCTCCCAACATCTCCACGATCTGCGTGGGGCCCTTCTGCTCGCTGCTCAGCACGTTGTCTGGTCACTAGCCGCTGGCTTGTGCCCTTCTGTGACGACATTCGAGAACCAACACTGCCGGTCTGGTTGCTCCAGACTGGCCCTTGCTTCCATCTCTTTGAGAAGCACCCCGGACCCTCCTGGTCCACTCAAGACGCCGACAGCGACATCCGTCGTGGGACAGCTCGCACCTCCACCGTGGTCGCCGACAACGCCTCCTGGTCCGTGAGACTGCAGAGCCTAGCGTCGCCCACTCACCTGGTCGAGGTGACGGCCAACTGGTGCCTTCCTGGTACCCTCTGACTACTGGCTAGTAGTACGAACTTGGTCCCCTCTGCTTTCAGGTTTTCATCAATCTCTACGAACTATACACCACTGGTCGCCGGCCAGCAACTCCTTTTCTTCCGGCTCCTGGCTCGTCAGCGAAGACCCCGACGCCTGTAAGACTTGTGCAGCCGCAGCCCTCGTGGCTAGGTAAACTCGGCATTTCGGTGCCTGCATAGCCTCCTTACTCTAGGGTCCCGAGTCCCTCGCTTCCGACTTGCCTTAACCTTTCCGTGTCCTCGGACACTTGTCTTTAAACTGTGCACTTGAAGTATTTACTAAAGAGATTTGGTTTGTGCTTAGTACCCTGTCCTCATAAAGAGTACAGGGCTGTTGTGATTCTTAATAAATATATTGTTTATTTTCATAACACTTGTGTGGTGTCCTTTCACTGGGTGTTCAAGGGGTACATGTGTGGTAAACAGCTGGCTTAACGCGCTCTCTCGAGTCTTTTGCCTTAGACTGCTCGTATCCACGCTACTAGGATAGCTGGTCTGTAGGTTGACTTACAACCAAACACCATAAGGGTCGTTGGAACGATACATAGCGGTCGCTAGAATAGCGAACGTTGCATATCGGGCCACCTTCTCACACCTACTACCTGGTTTATTTATATAATACACCCGTGCAGAAAGCACACTCTGCAGTCTTCAATCTCAAATGAGTAAGGAATGTATAGCTTACCTCTGCCCGCCACCACCGTGTCATCCTCCACAGATTTGTCCGGCACTTGCACCGCCTCCTCCCCAGAGTTGTCCTCCTCGTCCAATGCCACCACCACCTCGACGCTGGCCCCGCCTCCAGATGTTCCACCTACAAAGTACATTTAATAATGTTAGAATACACCACTCACTACTATATAATATTTGGTATAGGAGGAAGTAAGAAATGTGAAAAAAAACTGTATACAATTTAATAATTTGTGACTGTCTACTGTAAAGTAAAAATGTCCCTTTTTCCATGGAAGGCTGTTGTCTTGCTGCACTTTTTGGCACAACTGATGAATGCTTGCTTTTTATTTTTAACACGCACCACTTTTTCTCCTAACAGACAGAAGCTTGACTTCTAAGAACACGAGCAGGATCAAGTTCAAACCAGGTGAGAGCTCAGCTCGACCACAAGAAATGTGTCCAATTAATCGTCAGCACTAAGCACTTTTCCATTTCCAGTTAAACGTTTACTTTTATGACAAACTTGATTTCAATAAATGTGTTTACTTTTAATAAAGCTTTTAAACTCAAATAGACTCTGTGGTTTTTGGTCCTCCAGACTAGAGTGGATGAGCTAAAGGTTTTGGAGTTTTTGCAAGCATAAGTCCGTGCCTCTGCCATCGGTGACTTTGGGAGCTAAATGACTCTGCCACACTATCTAGTCAGTAAGGAGATTGGGGGTTCAACTACAAAGTTTGTTATCACTGAGGTATGTGGAAAGTTCAACAGCACCTATTATAATTGATAAGCTAAGCAATGCATTATTTAGTGTCCATACTTCTGTTTGTGCAGATTTGTCCCTGCAACAGTAGTAGAATGGATTGTCCTCCTATCCAAACCAAAAGTAAAGTAGTATCTTATTCTTTCTTGGTGGTCATTCACCTTTTTATTGTTGGCAATTGTCAAAGCATAAACATTTAGAATACTTGAAAAGACATTATGGACAATCCCAGAGGACTGCACTCAGTGCATAGAGCTATTGCTGACTAGAATGGGAGTCCAATGGAAATGCCAAATGTGCAATCTTAGTTAGCTACACAGACAGACTAATAAGAATAATCTAGTAATACTACACAAAGTCATAGTCGAGGCAGGATAAGAATTTAGATCCTGTCTACAAGAAGATCAAAGACGATTTAGAAAAAATCGAATGAGGAACGCTAGGAAAAAATAAGTACTCTATATTAAAATTAAAACTTACTGGGGCCAGCAAAGGAGCCCTCGCCTGCCCAGTCCTGGCCTGCATCGTCAACAGCACCCTCCTCCTCCTCCTGTGTCCTCCTCTTGCCCCTGGGGGAAGCTGATGTACAACATGAAAGAAAGAAAAACAGAAAACATGGATTATATTTGTCAACCAAATCAAACATTTCAAAAGAACTAACAAAATATTTTTGCGAAATAGCAAATAGACAACTACTCCACGGGATATATTATTGACCAATCTCATGTGGTCGACTACGTTATTACTTTAGTATTGCTTGATTTGCGGACCGTCGAATTGGAAATTACCTTATGTAACTCACTAAACAAATTACTAAAAAGGTTTGCCTAGGATTGGCAGGCACCAGTCCGCAGCACGCGAAGTGACAGCCAAAGTCCATTGTGATTGAAGATCAGCGACAACACTAAAGTTTCCTACTACATTAACCAGTCATTAAAATACTCAAACTATTAATCCACCACCACTATTTCTTCTTATCGCCATGTGTACAAAGGAAGGACTGGACTTGAGTCTGTAGGGGCTGATTTAGAAGCCCCTTGCGGCTCTTTTGCTCCATTGTTGCGTGACTTTTGTGACGCAGCGACAGCACAAAAGAGGCGCAATGGTGCGGCGTATATTAACAATGTGACGCATATGGGAGATGCATCACGTTGTAAAGCCCTGCGCCAATAGGGGGTGTTCCGGCGCAAGGGAGGGCGTTCCTGCGCAGGAACGCATCCTAAAAGTGGCTGAGGGAAATCTACAAGATTTCAATCAGTCACTTTGAGGCTAATGATGCGTGACTCAAACCCTGCGCCTGCTTGAAGCAGACGTACGGCTTGACGCAGCATTGGGGAGATAGGGCACCCCAGAGCATTGATGGAGCTGCACCATCGTTGCAACACAACTCCAGCAATGCGCCGCCTTTACGGCACAGATGCGTAACGCTTTGGTGACGTTTTGGGCCCATGGTGCGCCGCATTGTAAATACGGCGCACCATGGGTGATGGTGGCGTGACGCACAATTACTGGCGCATCCCTGCTACTTTGCAGGGATGTGCCGGTAATGAAAAATCTGAACCTTAGTGTGTAGCATTACGCAGTTCTTTAAACTACACTCATACATAATTTCACAGGCTAATGAAATGAACACAAAATCTAAAACAAATAAGCATAGTAGCAACACTACTGAGAAGAAGGAGAGCAGTGTACCTGAAATTCACAGAAGATTTTGAAATATAATTTACCTACAATGTAATGAGCAGCATTATTGCTCTTGGTAAAAAACAAAAATTTGCAATATAATAACACAGCAGGAGAAAACATAGTAGTAAAGAAGTAGCTACTACTACTCACCAAGCCCGGGGATCTCAAGGCCAAGGAGGCCGAGCAGATCTCGCTCACGGGTCAGGACATCCGTCCAGCGGTGGGTGGCCTGGTTGTAGGTGCGCCAGACCCGAGAGTGGTGGTAAATGGCCTGGCACACCTTCTCCCACCGCTTCCGGCGATCCCGGGCCCCGTACCCGGCACTGATCTTGCCGCCTCCCATGATGGTCCTGGGGAGGCGGCGCTGAACATAAAAAATGAGTTGGCCCACCTCCTCCGGGGTAAAGATCTCCCTGGGTACGACCTCCTCCCCCCTCAAACGCCCGCACGGGAGCCGGAGACGGGGTGCGGGACCCTTCCCCTTCTCGGGATGCTTCCCGGCTCCCTTCATCATGGTCTGGGCGGAAAGGAATAAAGAAAATAGAATAGGGAAGAGAAGAAAAGAAAAGAGTTTAAAAAAGTAGTTTAAAATTAACCAAAAGTAGCAGTAAACACAAAAATATAGGGCTAGAAAAATAGAGGGATAGATAATAAGTAAAATAGATCAAATAAAACTTCAAACAAGCAAAGGATGGCAGAGATTTACAGAGGATACAAAGACCATGCCCAGAACCATAGCAATGAATGAGAAACAAGATGGCCGCGCCCGTTCACGACCGCGCGGGTAAGTTCGCGCGAGATTTTCCTTGCGAACACGCGCGAAACTGTACTGGCAAGCCGCAGACTTTGCGAGATTACACTTCGCGCCCGGAAACGGAAATACGTCAGGCAAACAAGATGGCCGCGCCCTTGAACGACCACGAGGGTAACTTCGCGCCTTGCGCTACGAGCGGCTCGCAAAAACGCACAAAACCTTGCCAACTAACACGCCGCAAAAAAAAAATTGCATATTCGCACGAATTTTCGGCTTCCGAATCCGATCTCGCACGTGTTCGCGCCCCGCGAATCCCGCGAAATTGCAGAAAAACAAGTTTTTCAAAACTGAAAGCACTCGGCAGGGGCAAGAGTTCAAACTCATCATTAGTAACAATTCCCTGTAGTGCTTCCTGACTGGGGCCCCTCCAGAATTCAGTTGCTAGTTGCAACAATTGTATGACCCTGCTCTGACCCTCACAGCAGGCTCATAGAATAGCTACAAGTAGGCCACAAAGGTCCTTGGAAAAAAATGCACTGCAACAGAAAGCAAATTACAGATAAGGAAGCAGGTGCCAGACTGGAATTTTAAAACAGTGACACATTAATAAACTAACCCCAAATTAATTCATGTCAGTTGAAGCAGGGCTGGTGTGCTTGCTTTTCCCCCTTATAATCTACAGTGATGATGAACCAGAGGGTGGCATTGATGTAACAGAGGGCTGCAGTGGTGAAACAGAGGGTGCTGGGAACCTGTGATGATGAACCAGATGTAGAAACAACATAATCGCGACCGTTGCGTGCCGAAATGTAAGTTCGCAATTGCGAACTGGTACGAAACCCTCGCGAACTGGCAGAAATCCTTGCAAACACAAAAAAAAAAATCCGCAAATTCGCTAGAATTCGCGGATTTTGCGAATTGCGAGTTCGCAAATCCGCAAAATTCGCGAACGCGAGATTCGCAAAATTCGCCCATACTTAAGCACTCGACATTCATTGTGGGACAGCTCGAATCCAACTCCTGGTTGTTGTCAACGCCTCCTGGTCCTCGTGGCTGAAGAGTCAAGTTTCACCTATATCACCTGAAATCACCCGACATCGGCTGGCATCTTCTTGTCGCCTCCCTGGTCACTGGCAAGTGACCCAGACTCTGTCCCCTCTGCTTTCAGGTTCTTCAGATCTTCGATCCACCCTTGGATCCATCCGGACACTTTTCATCTGGTCGCCTGCAGCACTTCTTTGCAGCTCTCCATAGAAAAACGATGACGAAACCTGACATGAAAAGACAGCTATGCACCTGGCTTCCCTGGGTAAGGTAACACGAGTACTTCGGTGCACCCGTGGGTCTTGTCTCTCGAAGTGTCCAGTACTGAAGGGGTTTGTTCCTAGTCCACTCCCAAGTGTCCTTAATCTTTAAAAATCTAACCGCAACTTTCTCCATAGAAGTCAATGGTGATTCACGGCTGTGTTTAGACACTGCATTCGTCCCCCGTGGGTCTCCGGCATCCCTACCTTGGGTGGTTCCTGGTTGCCCCAGGGGTTCTACAGGCCCTTGGCCTATTTCTATGCCCCTCGTGGTTCTTATACCACTTTCTTAGTATATGGTTTGTGAGGCCCCTAGGGCAAAACGTACACTGTGCTAATTTACTGTGTGCTAATTAAGTCATTGTATTGTACTTTTACCTCTAGCCTCATAAAGAGACTAGAGGGGTTTGTTTAGAATAAATACATCTATCCATACTAATATAATAAAGAGAGAACCCAAACCTTTGAAGCGGGTAATCTCAGGAACCACAGTGCCAATCAAAACACCCAATACAGCATTGGAAATGTCAGGGTAAGCAGATGGACATAGGCTATATACCAGCAAAACATATACTTTAGAAGGGCAAAGTACGTTCTTTGACAAAGTAGTCCCTTGGAAGTAACACCATCTCTGAGGTGGGCGTGTGCGTTATGCGAGGGTGGGCGTGTGCGTTCAGAGATGCATGCAGCCTGAGAACGGTGTCCAGGTATAAAAAAGGTGGGCGTGTGGGTGGACGTGTGCGTTCAGAGACGCATGCAGCCTGAGAACGTTGTCCGGGTATAAAAAAGATTTACCTGAAGGACGGCAAACCTTACCGAACGCTACCTACCCCCCTTTACAATGCAGCAGGCGTCTCACAATGCACACGCCCACACGTCTCAGAATGCACACGCCCACACACAACAACGCTGAACAGCACGCACACCTCACGACGTGCACGAACGCTAATCTCACTGTGATGAGATTAGCGTTCGTGCACATTGTGAGGTGTGCGTGCCCTTCAGAGTTGTTGTGTGTGGGCGTGTGCATTCTAAGACGCCTGCTGCATTGTAAAGCGTTGGGGTAGCATTCGGTAAGGTTTGCCGTCCTTCAGGTAAATCTTTTTTATACCCCGACAACGTCGGGACGGGCAGCTAGTTTTATATATATACCTGGTGTGGTTTCCTTTCATTTGATCATTATAGACTGGTAAAACAAGCTGCTTTACATTCCTTCGAGACTTAGCCTGAAGGCTGCTCTCCACAGCTACCACTAGGATAGCTTTCTATAAAGGTTTTCTTTAAACCTACCATCAATAAGGGTCGTTTGGACTGGTGCAAGGTGACCACTAGAATAGTGGACAGCATTTGCCAGTCAGACTTCTCACATAGTCGTGCTGATTTAAATTTTTTTTTAAAGCACACGCAGTCACTGTTTTTGTATGCAGCTGAGGCTGCCCCCCAAAAAAGCTGAAGGGGCGCGTCTACTACAGTTAAAGCATTAGCGTGCTGCGCTTGCAAAAAAAATAGAGAATGCCAATGAAAAGGAGCAAGTTGCAAATAAAGGAATGCAGCAGCTATAATCACAGGAGGAACGCCGCCAAACCCAGATACAACGTATCCAACTTGCGAAAACAACAACAGGCATTCGGCACCAGGACTAAGACAAAAAGGTACGAGTTGACCACGCTGGAATATGCCAATATCCACAAAGCATCAAGCTTGGGGAGATTTACTTAGCGCGTTGTCACTCCACATATAACGGTTAAATAACTGCGCAGAGACTCTGTCTCATGGGTTTACATGCTTAGCCGAGAATGAACACTTTACCTCCCTCCATTGAACAGGCTAATTAAAAACGCCGCACTAAGACAGAAAAATAACCAGAATGTCCTTCCTTGTCTCCTCTCCCCATCGTATTTTAGAAACATCCTGGTAAAGATTTCTAAACACGAGCAACCCCCAGAAGAAAACACTCCTTTGCTGCTTGGTTCAGCGACTGAAGTAATGTAAAGACACGAAGGAAAAAGAATTAGAACAATCATTGTTCTACCAAAAAGGGTCATGATCCCTAATACTAATTCTACACAAATGTACACAAGACTCTTGATCCCCCCACTAAAACATGCCCCTTATAACCCTACAGGTGTAGCATGATGTCCTACAAAACACTACCATGAGCCCTGATGAAGACCTTTCCAAACTTATTTCCTGTTATCTGAAAGAAGGTCGAAACGCGTAGGCTTACTACCCAGGCCAAGAGAACCAGATGCCTTATGACCTAATATATCAATAGGACATACAGTGAGAGATGTATCTCACACCACGGCCAAAAAAAGCCTAAAAAGACCTCTCCGACCTTATACAGGACAAAATTCACTGTTTCTTTGTTGGAAATAATCATACCTCGAAGAATAGTTAATCTATCGAAAGAGAGTAGGACTGATCTTCTAGCGAATTTGGCTACATAACAAACCTGCAAGACCATTTTTTTTTGTGTGCTCTAGGAACAATAACATTAAGATCAGAGTTTTCTTTAATTTTGTGAAATGTTGATTATTGTTTTTATGTTATGTAATGAAATGTCGTAAAGAATTTAATTTAATTACTGTTACATGTTGAATGTATTCTATTAATGGAGATGACCTAAACAAATGTGCTATCACCCGATTGTGCAATATTGAAAAAGTCTTTTGAAGAGAATGCAAAAATCTAAATTGCTTACAATGTCAATAAAATAGGACATTGGGTAAAATCTACTGCATAATTCATGGTGTCAGAGGCAACTGCTTTTTGTTATATTTTGACTTGATTCCAGCCTCTGATTACCTTAAGAGAACCAATCCCCTGTTTGTTTGCGCAGCTATAATCAAAGCATGCCACACCGCCAAAATAAATAATGTAGGTGAAAAAGTACAAGCAAAGCAGGAAAGAATGTGGTGCCGGCAGTTGGAGAAATTCATTTAAAAAAATTGTGCTTGCAGTCCTTAATTAAAACGTACTTTGTAACAAGAGAAGTAAAAGGGCCACTCCTCATGGGAGGTTACAAATGAAGACAAGGCGGTACTAAGGAGGTACTAACAAGCCAATTAACGAATCAGAAGCCAGCATTTACAAAGGACAAAGTCACACGCAAATTGAAAAATATAGGCGGAGAGTGGGTGAAGCTTCAAGTGCACACTCTAATACAACATGCCTCCCAGAGCAGAGCATACTCTAATACAGCATGCCTGGCGGAGCAGTTCATACGATGTCCAGGCTCGACCTAAAAAGGCTCTTCCTATAGAAACTACATCCTAACTAGCCAGGAGGTAAAAAGAGAGAGAGAGAGAGAAAGAGGGGGGGGCAGCCCAGACATTGAAGTAAAGCTAAAGGCTTTAGTCTTTCCTTCTATTTATGGCCTATCTCGATTTTTGCTCCTGAAAATTTGTTCGCCCTACCTGTCAAGAAACAAACTGATCTGATGTAAATTCATGAAAGACGCTGTCCTACTATGTTTAGGTACAAAAATTGGTAATCCTTGCTCGACCTATAAGTCCTGTCCAGGTGGTTTTGATGTGTATTTCTGAGCTCTCTGATTACAAAATATGCCAAATGGGTATATAGTCTAGTTAACATATACGATTCCTAAACAGTTGAATTGTTTGAAACATGTGAAGCAATCACGGTTAAATACAAATCAAGAGATGAAAGAGAATAGAAAAGTCAATTTTCTTTCAGTAGTAAGTATAGTGGCTAGTTTTAACAGTATTTATACGTTAACAATAACTTCTGCACCGTGGTTATTTACGTAAGCTGTACTGAAATTCTATAAATGCGAGACGCTCTGTATCCAGATTAAAACGTGCTCTTTACATTTAAAATCCGTAATTTTTTTGGGAGGGTGCAAGGCAGACAGAAATGCAGGATACACAATGTATTTATTTATTCATAAAGTTTTATATTGAGCGAACTTTATCCCGAAGGATATCAGAGCGCTTTACAATACTTGGATAGAGGACAAAGGTTTGTATTTATTTATCGCTTGTTGACGCACGCTATTCAGGAAGCCTATATAGGATTAGTGGTGAATTAATATGGTGAAATATGAGGTAATTTCAGTGGAGGATATTAGTCTGTTACTTGGAGTGAGAAGGATGTATGTTTATTTTTTTGTAAAAACGGTTTTGGGGCTCAGGACTCAACCACATTAAAACATCTTTATAGTCTACACCAGGACGACGTAGGCATTTCAGAAGGTCTATTGACAGAATTCTAGAATTCATACATTTAAATAAATAAATAGGCAGGTTGCCGTTGTTGCAGTAGCCTGCGCTGCGTTGGCTTTCTCACACTGCTCGAGCTAGAGAGACAAGCTGAGACACAGCTCTCCGGTAGGGGCGGAGCCAGCACAGCTTCCTGTGAAAGTAGAGCCGAAACTCAAAAGCTTAAAATAGTACCGGAAGCGGCAGAGTTCCAGAATAGAAACAGAGATTGAGATTTCCAGAGAACGCTAAATACTGTAGTACGGTGGCAGGGCATAGTACTCGGAGGGGCATAGTCATCGGAGGAAGAGTCAGGGTATTTGGACTAAGACTTGGACGTAGCAACAGCTGCAGTTCATGAAAATACGGTTGATTGATGTTTGTTAGGAAACAACGAAAACAAAACAGCGGTTTGAGCAATTAAACAGCTAAATTCGAATGAATTTGCTATATCATTTGAACAAGTCATTATAGCGACGGCTTCCAGGGCTAGCGAACTAGGCCAGTCGTTTATTAATATTAATGAATTCTATGCATCAGCAATATGGCTATCGTTTTGAGACGCAGCTTCATGTGTATCCTTTCGAGTGCCCGGGCTAGTTGTTTGTGTTTCCAATGGGATTGGGCAATCCTGCCTGGCCCCAAGTGGAGCTGTATGCGATGGACGGAAGAAGGATTGAACTACCCAGCACTGAAGGGCAGCAATGAGAGGAGCCATGGCCATGTACACCGCAGGAGGAGATATTGGTGTGTGGGAAGTAGCTACTGAAAGCAAGCATGTTTTTTTTTTTATCCTTCACAAATGAGGGGGTAGGCGAAGCTTCCTGTTTTACAGGGGTCGGAGGAGCAGGATTTGGCAGTCTGATTGCTTTACCATGATGATCAGACAGGCAGGGTTGTTTTACTAAAAGAAGAGAAACGTTGCTATATGCAGGGGAGAAAGGAAATGGACAAGGGTTAGGCTGGTCATCTCTGCATTGCAGTGGCGGTTGTTTTTACCATATAGAATGGTCCCTACTGCACTTGATCAGGGACTGTATTTTTCTACTCCTGAACTTGTGTGTGATAACCCAGGGCATTTTGGGTGTGTTCTTGGTTTGCTAGTACGAACTAGCAGCGATTTATAAGGGAACGGTCGAAGGCTGACTACACATACCTGTTAATCTGTGTAGTCTCTACGAAGGGAGAGTTTAGGTGGTTTTAGAGGGTAGCCCATGGAAATCAGCGGAGATAGAACATTATGCGAGGAATGTTTTTAGGATCCAATGAAAGTCTGAGAGGCATTTTGATTGTTTGCAAGGTAAGGATGAGTTCAAGAAGGGTGACGCTCTCCAAATGAAGGTACGTTGAGGGGTACGCAAACAGTGTGGGTGATGAGGCACTGAGGAAGGTGCAATTGTAGATTCCTTCAGCATTGTAATGTTGCAACATATCAGCTACTTTAAGCAAGGACCATCCATGCTCCTGATGAGAACACACCTATGTGGTCGTCTATAACGCACAAGACAGAAATAATAAACCTCTTCTTTCGTAGTATACTTTTTTTGATCAATGACAATTTTTAGAGGAACCGCAGACTATCCTCCAAATGTTTAGATCTTTTTAAACTTCTTAGTACCAGCGCACATCAATTTTCTTCATTGTCACCTATAATGGAATTGCCAGAAATCAAGTTACTTTCTTCATCGGACCCTTCATGTCATTTAAAATCCACCGTAAGGTTCTTTGCTTTATACTTGACACTGATCGCAAACCACCAACAAATCATCATCAGAAATAATTGCAGACTACTGCTCAATAGAACTTAACACGGATTCCAAGTTCATGACTGTAGTAGTAGGAGTCTTTAAGGGGATGCTCCTTACGCTGGGTGGCGTTGTAATTGAATAAACTCCTTCTTCAAACTATACTGGATTTCCTTGGATTATTTGCTGCTACATTGACCAGTTTCTGACTATATTTTGATCTGAGCTGTTATACACAGCTAAATTATGTGATTTTTTTTTCAGCTACTGACATAGTCCAAACAGTTGTTTGTGACATCCTCATGGACCTTCATGGAGTTCTCATTGTTAAGTACGATAATTAAATACACATACATTATCCTACTCACTAGAAGACAGAGCTCAAAAGACAGCAAGAAATCGACTTCAGTCTCCACAGAATATATGAAGACCTCTATGTATTTATGTGGAAACACAATCATTGCCATTGGCTTATCTGTCAATAGGTCAAAGTGTCAGGCATTTCATTTGCTCCACCTCCCGCTGATGTTTCAGAACTGTGCAGTTGGCATGGTGAACTTCTGAATGCAGTGGTGAAGCAAGGTCAGGTGGTAGCCCGTGCAGGCAATTGCTTGTCACCACCGCGTCGAGTTCAGCTGCGTTTATTTGCATTTGTTGACCGAACTAAAAAGTTTCAATACATACAAATTTTTGCCATTTTGTTACCCCTCCTCATTGATGAAACCCAGGGTGGCCTGCACCCCCCTTCCTACGCTGCTGTCTGAATGAGTTACATCCGAAACTTTGGGTACCTCGCGCAGCAATTGAAATTTTTGCTCAAAAAGAATACTCTTTTAGATAGACAAGGCTTTGTTCTAGGTCAAGGAAGCACTCACGACGATGAGGCCATTTAGTACGTATTCAAAGGAGATCAGGATGCCAGCCTGGTGGGTCTTGGCTCTGTTCTGGGTCAAATGTTGAAGGATGAGTTGATGTTTCCTTTGGCGTATGGCAGCTGAGTTTTAACACCCTCATAAAAGAGTGATTCACAAATTGAATTGGATGTTATTGCAATCCTTTGGAGGGCCCACCTCTTCCATCTGTACCTGTGTGGAAGGCTATTGATCTTCACATGGCATTAATTTGCAGACTGGGACAGACAGCCTTGCATACCTTTTGTCCTGTTAGTAGTGCAATAACACAGGGAATGTGTATCTTAGCCCTTAAAAGTGCAAGTGAAATTTCTGGTTGAGTAAACCTTGCCAAAGGCCTCGTCACTGAATGAAGCATAGAGGTCCAGCTTCAATGACAAATGTCTGGAGAAAGCTACAGCATCACTTCTTATTTGACTGGTTAATGACCAAACCAAGCTCACGTCCATCGAGGACAACCACTGATAAAGGGGCTACCTGCTATGTTGTTTATGAGTGTTTGAAACATAGTTCTAAGTTTGGCACAGGAAAGTCACTCTTGAGTTGTCAAGGCCAAGGCTTACCTGCGAGACTGTTTGGGTTCCAAGGATTGATTTAAAGGAATAATGCTGTGTTGCTGGGTGTTCCATGTATTGTATTGTGAATTTAGTTACAATCTCTATGCCCCACACCATGTCTTACCTTCTGTCTTCATTTTTGCTGCTCCCCTTATGGATGACAGACGCTTGAGGTGGATGACAAACAATGGACATTTCTTCAGGTTGGAAAGGTCTAATTCACAGCCATGGAGATCAAGACCTGCATACCATCCCGTAAGAAAACGAGTCCCATCCATGGAATACCCATTGCACTGCATCAAGACAATGCTCCTCCACTGGAGAGATCAGGCTTTCACGTATATCTGTCCAAACGTGTGATTTTTACAAGTAAAAATAATCCTATACTGGTCTCAAGCAAATGGTGAGGTGCAATGCTTCTCTGAGACTAGGACAAAGGCTCTGAGGATTGTTCTGGTGTGTGAAATGGTAATACATAAAGTCCTTTGGTGTCACCAACCATTGGCACACTCTTTCAGGCAGTCTTCACAGCTTCAAAGCTATTTGGTAAGGAGTTAGCAGTGTTTGCTCCATCTAGGGAATGAGTACTCGCAAACATTTACGCGGGGGCCACAAAGTACTGTCAGTGGCATGCCGGAGGGCTGCACCTATGCCAGCAATGTGAGAGATGTGGTGATGAAATGTAGGTGTAGGGGGACACAAAGCAGATGCATGGCTTGGACAACAATCCAAGCCTTCATGTGACTTCTGTCTGCCAAAACCACTCTCATGCTCCAAGAATTAAAGTCCAAGCATTAACTTCAAATAGAAAATGTGATAGGGAAAGAGATACTCATCTGGTGTCTGAATTGCAAATTCTGAAACCAGAAAACCTGGTATCAGTCCTGGCTTCCCCTCTTGATGAAATTGTGCAATCCTAGGCAATTGGTTAATTTCACTTTGCCTCCTATTACTTCATAACTACATATGAGAGCCCTTTAAATATACAAGTTCATTGTGGGGGCTGTACAAAACCTTCTCTTGTGTTTTATTTTTTTAACTATGATGTAGGTCCAGTTATATAACAACCAAGGCTACACCAAAGTGTCACCTGACAAATGACTAGCCTCTTGGTTCACTAATGGCATTGCTTTTTGAGAATGGGGGCGGCATGAATGTTTCCAAGATCATGTTTGCAAACTATCACTGCTAATAAATGCCTCTCAATGAAGTGATACAATCTGATCTACTGAGGTAAAACACTCATGCCTGTTAATAAAATACACTTTTTTGAAGTTTGCGACAAGTTTATCATGTTCTTACATATATAGTGCAAGATGTCCTTAAAACTAAGGTGTTACTAAAGATAAGTTTTCTAGGACACCTTGTTTTCTTTACCATTACTTTAGGTAACGTGTAAATAAAGTATGCCCGTACGTTTCAAAGCTTTCTGAATGTACCTGCTCTGTCAAGTGAACAGCATCCCACCCGGAAGCCTCAATAAAAGGTCAAAAGGGCCGCACTTTGAGTATCCCTGATCTAGACTGACCGCTGTACTTTTGTGATGCAGAGAGTATCTCCAGGAATTGGTGACAATAAAACAAGGAAGCCAGGGCTTTTGGAGAGGGGTGGGAAGGATGTTGTCTGTGGACTAATATCTGTACAAGTGGGAGAGAGACTTTTTCATAGTAAAGATAAATTAATCCTAGGTTCAAGCTGGGCATGCCATGTGAACCGACCCGTTCTGAGTGGCTGAGGTTCAACAGTATCCTTGTCACTACATGCTCGGCGAGTGAAAAGATATTGTCAATCTTTTTTTTCCTAAATGATTCTGTGATTCTGTGTTTAGCTATAATTTTCTCAACCTTGGGTATAATTTTGTCATTGACGGGTCAGATTGAACACTTCTGTTTCGGCATACCTTGAGAATACGTGTACGTTGACAAGCATAAGTCTTATGTTTAGCCTAATTGAAGGTGTTCTGATATTTTCCTATTGTTTTTACATATATCTTTTGAAACAATGGGTTCACAGCCCTTCTGATCTCAGTGGAATAAATCCGAAAATAAACTTGTAGGAGAAGATAAGTGGCGGACAAGAAGAACACTTCGATCACTGCAGTTGAAAGCTGGTGTGTTGAGTTAAAGAAACAGATTGAACCACAAGGAAGGTTTCAGCAGGGTTTAGAAATATAGGACTCTATTTTGCCTGTCCTTTAGTTAGACACAATGCCAGCTTTCTAATTTCCCATGCTTGACTTAAGGTTCAGCTTCCAGGAAGCCACACCTGCTCTTTTAGTCCTACATTGATTGTCTTTTGGCGCTCCATATGGGTCACTTGTACTGTGTGGGTTGCTAGGGAGATAATTATTGATAAGCACAAATCCTAATAAGGCATTCCTTCCCTAAGACTGGGAGTTCTTGGCACACATTCATGATGTCTGTCAGCTAATTCTTCAATACAGTGGAGACAGTATCAGTTATTCTTGAAAAAAGTCTACTATTGAACACTGTTTGAAGGTATTTATGCTCCATGGTGTTATGTATGTTTTCTTCATCATGAACTTTCAACCTCTAGCCTTAGATTTTCTTCCATCCCCTTCACTTTTGCCTGCTCCTCCAGGCTATCTTTTCTGGGGTCCTGAGCAGCATTCATCTGAACTGATACTCTTGGGTTTAAGGGTCCGATTGTAATGGATGGGTGAGGCAATGATTGAAGATTGAAATAGTAGTGCAAAAGTTTATGGTCCCTGGACATTTTGAATGGGTATCCTTATAGGTGTACATAATTCGGATGGCAAATGTCTCTATTTGGCAATTGGCCATGTTTTTTTTTTATTGCAGGAGCACTGATCCCCTGTGTTCCGGAAATAAACGTGATAGGCCTAAAACAAGGTGAATGCTAGATGAGGAGAAAACTCCTTTCACCTCAGTTTAAGGCTGCTGGCTAAGTTAAAGGAACGGATTGACCGGGAAAGAAGGTTTCAGCAGGGTTCAGAAATAGAGTCCATCTTGTGACTCTTCATCAGAGTGTTTGCTTTGTTCGCCCTAAGTTGGCAGGGTATGCCCAGACATGGGTCCTATGCTCACGTTGCCACTGGATTCAAGCTAGCCTGGCTGATGAAGGGTATTACCCAGAAACAGGTCCCAGGATTCTTGTTTCCGGTTCAGAGAAAACCTGGCTTGGCAGTTGGGGCTGGACTGTTCCCATGAGGCACAGGGTCAAGACTGATTTGCATATAGCTGGGTCTGAACTGAGGTGGCAAAGTGAGCTAAAGAATGATGATGGATTCAACACAGCTCTGTGACTGGGGTGAGTGTCTGAAAACTTTCAGCTCTCCGTCCATCATCTGCTTGTGTTTGCTTTGTTCACCCTAATCTGTTAATCAGGCAGTAAGGGCCATAGAAGATGTGTATGCAGAAGCTGGGAAGAGGTTGGAGCTAAGGTTTGCTAAGAGTACCAATGTGTTTATGCAAAGATATAAACGTTATACTCCACCGCAAAGGTCTGGAGAAACAGTAGATGAATTCATAACACGGTTACGGGAACTTTCTGTCAAGTGCAAGTTTAGGGCCATGACAGATGAGATGATCAGGGATCAATTAATAGTTCAGTGCAAGAGTCGAAAAATGCAAGAGAGGTTATGGGCCATGAATGACCCTTCTTTAAAAGATGCTGTAGAAATAACCAAGGTGGTGGAAGAGTCTGAATACTGCATGAAGGAGATGAAACTAAAAGAAGCTGAAGGGTCTGGGGAGGATTCGTTGCTTGATGGTGAGGTTGCCGTGGCGTCCAAATGGCCATCCAAGAATACATCTAAACCTATTAGTGGTAGTAGAAACTTTAGTAAAAATTGCAACAGATGCAGCAGTAACCATCACTCATCTGATTGTAGGAATTGTTATGCTTTGGGGGAAGGGGTGTAGAAAGTGTGAACGTAAAGGTCACTTTATCAAGATGTGCAGAGATCAAGATTATGGCAAATAAAAAGTAGCAATGGTGATGGAAGTGATTCCAGAAATGTTCATTGAGGCTTCCTCAGATGGGCAGAGTTTTGTGTGTCAGTGATGTTTGTGAGACGCATAAAACTACAGGCTGAGCGCATAGCCCTAAGGGTAAATTTACTATTATCAGGAATAAAGTTGTGGGACTGATGTTGGATTCCGGTTCTTTGTATACCATCATTCCTAAAAAATGCTTTTACAAGAAAGGCCATCTGTGCGTTTGTTAGCTAAAAATATTAAACCGGGAGGGTACCAAAGAGCAAATTGATATAATCGGGTTCATGCATACGGACATAGTGTTCAAGGACAGGTGCACGAGGGGACGAGGGGAAAAGTGTATGTGGCTGAATCTGGACCTTCAGTTTTGGGGTGGTATCATCAGTATGATCTGCACATCATTATTAATCCACGAGCTCGAATGCAGGTTATGATTGTGGAGAATACAACATTAGAGGACTTTTTACAAGAACAAAGAATATATTTGGAAAATGAATGGGTGAGTTGAAAAGCTTTGTGTTCATGAGATAAAATTGAGGCAAGGCGTCATTCTGGTCCAACATAAAGTTAGGGGAGTACCCTTTCTGGTTAGAGAGGAAGTGAAGCAACTACTTAGGGAAATGCTTGAGAGTGGGTGATAGAATCAGTTAAAGCATCTTATTGGATATCACCGTGATCATTACCTAAAAAAAGGATGGTTAAATGAGATTTTGTGTTTATTTAAGAGGATTCAAATTAAAACATTATAGCAGATAGTTTTCTATTGCCGAACATCAATGAACTGATTTTGTTACTCAAAGGTGCAAAGTTTTTTTTCATGCATATCACCAGATATGTCTGCACAGTAAGTCCAGGCCCTACAGCATTCATCACAATGGAAGGCACTAACCAATTTACTAGGATGCTGTTTGGTTTGTCTTCAGCAGCTAGTGTCTTACAGAGGATGATAAATGAGGTTTTTAAGGGTTTGGACAACAGCCTCTACTTTCAGGATGACATTTTGGTGTTTGGTGATACGGTTGAAAATCATAATGTCCGTTTGAAGTTAGCTTTGGAACGTCTCTCCGATTCAGGTTTGGCGTTGAGACAAGAAAAATGGTAGAGAATTTTTGGTAGAGAAGATTGAGCATCTTGGGCATACCTTGACTGCAGAAGGAGTCAAACCTAAAAGAGATTTTCTGTTGGCAATTAGATCTGCACCACCACCTAAAGACAAAGAGCAGTAACATTCTTTCTTGGGACTAATAGAGTGCTACTATAAGTTTGTAAATGTTTTTGCCAGCAAGACAGAATTTCAAAGTACTTCTGCCTAAAGCTATACGTTTTGTGTGGGAGTGTGAACAACAAAAGTGTTTTCAACAGATCAAGGATGAAGTATACATACTAGTGCCTTATGATACAAAGAAAAAGACAATAATTACAGCGGATGCCAGTGCCACAGGGATAGGGGCTGTTTTGTCATAGATGCATGGTTCCGTAGAGAGGACTGTTGCTTTTGCCTCACACTCCTTAACCATGACTGAGCAAAACTTTGCTGTCCTTGAGAGAGAAGCTCTGGCAGCAACGTGGGGAATTGAATATTACAGTACAAAGTGTGGGGAAGTCACATCATATTACGTACCAATCACAAACCCCTTTTGAAAATTCTATCACCAGTGGGGACTGGGAAAGGTTCAGCAAGTTTAGCTAGATTAGCTTCGCGTCTGCAAGAGTACAATTATTGCATCAAGTATATTCCTGGTTGGAGAAATGTCCAAGCTGATTGTTTTTCATCTTTGTCACTTGATTGGGAAAGTGTGAATGAAAAGGGAGTGGCTTGCCGTGAAAGGGATGGAGCTGCAGCAAGAGTTCAGTGGAGTAAAGGTGTAGTGAGTGAAGTTGAATGGTCTTGTGCCATGATAAGGAAGGGGGGACGAAGAGAGAGTATTTTACCCAGCTCTGTGCGACCTTATGGGAAAATACTGTATGAACTTTCTGAACGTGACTGGAGCATGGTCATGTGGGGTGACATAATTGTCCCAACTTATGGGGTGTATAAAAGACTTTTTGATATTACTCACGAGGGACATTTGGGACAGACTATTAGTAAAAAAAAGATTAAGGATGGAATTTTGGTGACCCCCGATGAACAGTGAAGTTGTGGAATGGGTTGAGTATTCTGTGTGTAAAGAAAGATGGTTATGTTGGGTAAGAACTACGTTGATATTAAATGCTCTAAATGAGTAGCAAGGAAATTTTAAGGCAACCTATACATTCAAACCTTGTGGTACCAAATAACTCAAAAGGAAGAAACTTTGTATCAATACTTTATCCTAAAGCATACAAATGAAATAGACTCCAAAGAAATTAATATGAAACAATCACTTTATATTGTTACTTTTATCCAAATTGAATCATTCAATGATATCCAAAGTAAACAAACAAAAGTAAATACTGTCAACACGAAAGTTACACATGAGTGATGAGTGAAATTAGTGACAATGGTGCTTGTAGTGATCAAATTGTTAACAATATATACAGTGAGGGCATATATACAGTTTGGGCGGTCAGAGGGTTATTGATACAGTAATTCCTATCCTAAATTCGAAGGAATCCTGTAATTTCTGAGCCTAGAAGTACGTCGACGTTTCGACCCTGGCGGTGCCCCAGTGGGTGGTCACGACGGGTCTTCCTGAGGACGGGAGGGGGTGGGTGTGGGAGGTTGACAGCATGCAACAACAGCATGCTTTAAAATGCCATCTGCCTGAGGGGGAACAACTCCCATACTACTCCCCCATGGAGGACTGTGGTAATTGGGTCTTTTCTTTATTTTTATAATAGAATGTAGATTTCTTAAGATGTCATTTAGAATGGCTTGAGTAATGTTAGAATTGTTTGATGTAACTTCAGAATGTTATGTGAAGAGATTGTTGGAGGGATAACGGTTTGGAGTCGGTTCTAGCTGGATGCTTTGCTCTAGGCTCCCGTGGGTCTTATATCTTGCACTTAAATACATTATTTTTATATACTTTACCGCCGTCCTCGCTTCATTACAATGGCGACGAGGTGTTTTAATGTGCAGACCCACTGAGTCAGAAGCGTTTTGAAGATTTTATCTATTTTCCGCTTTTTGGAAGTTCTATGATCGACGTTCTCTACCAATCCAGACTAATATACTTCGAGATTTGTGAAGATTTATTCGAAAACGGAGTGATATTGGTGAAGATTTATTTGCAAACGGAGAGCGGATTAATTTTGCTAAAGGTACTGTTATTTGAAATACCTGTATTTGTTGAATGCTCGTGAATGCTATTTCCAGCGCGTGAGATGTTAACGCACTTGAGGAGGAGAGAATGACGTACCATTGGAAAGACGTCAGTTCCTGAATTTCTGCTTGAGTTTCATCTGGAGGCTACGCTGCGTTCCATCTGGCACCCTTATTCCACGCATCTTCAACCATTTTGTCTAGGTTCGTATCCTAGTTACGACGTTCCAACTATGCTCCAACGTCATTGGCGGCCATTTTGGTTGTATTTCTGATGACATTTTACCTCATTTCTTACAGCGGTGCAGCTTTCTCTGTCATTATTCATGAAGGGCTGATTTGTTTATTATCGTTGGACGCATCATTGCGCTTAATTGTTGATTAACGACAGAAACTTAATTATTGGATTAGAGGATGAAGCCTTTTGGTATTTATTCTTTTCTTTTTTTACAGAAACATAGCGCATTTGAACAGTTGTGTGCACACCTGATTTAACTACTAATTCTTCTCATGCGCATTTTACTTACTTCTTTTCATAGCGCTTTTGACTGTGAATTTCTTGTTTCATTTGTGTTTCTTTTGTGATGTGCATATTCATGCAGTGATTTTCTACTATTGACTAGTGTTTTACATTTATTTAGGAATTATTTATGTTATTCTTGAGCTTTCAGATATTTTTTTATTGTCATTTAAACACTTGTAATTTTCTGAGTGTTTTGCTAAACTAAATATGGCAGCTTCACAAATATGTTACCAACCTACAATTTTTTTACAGATTCCAGGGAAACCAACGTTAGCTTGGAAAAAATGGTTTAAATCATTTGAAAATTATATTATAGCCATATGGCACAACATTTTCTCCCAAGAGGTTGAAACTTACTTTATTTAGTTTTCTTGTTAATGCTGCAATTTAAATTTTTAAATGTCATTCCTATTGCACAACCTAGTGGTGGAGGAGAAGGGTGGAATGTATACAAAGAAGCAGTAGCGAGATTAGAAAAGCAATTTCAGGATGAAACTAATGTGTTAACTGAAAGACATGCTTTCCATAAAAGGAAGCAATTTCCGGATGAAACAATTGAAGAGTATGTTGCTGCTCTTAGGGTCTTAGCTGCGAATTGTGAGTATGGAACATCTGTTGACTATTTCATAAGAGATCAATTTATTTTTAATTGTGAATCTAAAAAAAATCAAGAAAGGCTTCTTGCATGTCATAATCCCACTTTAAGTGAAGTATTGGATTTGGCTAAGGGAATAGAAAGATCTATAATTTCTTCAAAAGTCATTTCTGCTGAAGATACAAAAAATAATTCTTCCTTGCTAGTTTGTGCTGTCCAATCTTTTAGTAAGGGGTTCGTCAAACAAAGCAAATTGAGTTGATTCAGATGTGGTGCTAAAACTCATTTAGCAAATAATCCTGAATGTCCAGCTTTAAAGAAGAAATGTGTAAAGTGTGGTAAAGTAGGTCACTTTGCTTCTGTATGCCATGCACCTAAAAGGCCCGCAAATTCTAATGTAAATAATATTGATATTGCTGAACATGATTTACGAAACATGCTTCTCACAATTTATGATGATTTATTTGATTATTCAGTAAATAACATCAATATTCTTTTTAAAGCTCCTTTAGGTACAGTTTTAGTAGGTGATGTTTCCTTTGAAGCTATGGCCGATTCGGGGTCACCTATCACCATTTTATCTGATGTATTCATTAAGGAGAATTGGAAAATGTTAAGCTTCAAAGAACGGATGTGAACCCTAATGCGTTTGGAAATTTTGACATTTCTATGCTAGGCTTCTTTGATGAATTCTTGGAGCTTGAGGGTAGAAAGATTTTTACTAAAATGTATGTAGCCATTGATGGCAAGAATATTGTGGGGTGGTTTGATTTAGGAAGATTGGGTGTAAATGTATGTCCAGGTTCAGATCATTCTTTACAATTAAGAGAGTTTGATGTTAATAATATCTCTGGAAAAGTCCAGTTTAGAAATGATACTCAAAAAACACAGTGAGGTGTTCAAAAATGAGGTTAGACAAGTCAAGGGTTACATGCATAAAATCAAACTCAAAAGAAATGCTATACCAATTCAACATAAGGTACGCATGTTTCCACTTGGCATTATAGAAAAGGTGAAAACTCATTTGGACAATTTATGCTCTGAGGGTATCATAAAGCCTACAGATAGTTCGGAATTGGTTTCTGCTATTGTTTTAGCTTTCAAGAAAAATAAAGATCTGAGATTATGTGTTGATCTCAGGTCCTTAAACAAAAATATTATAGTGGATACTTACCCTTTACCTCACATTCAGGATATGTTATCAGCAATTAATGGTGCCAAATTTTTCTCATTAATTGATCTCTGTCTGTGTACCATCAGGTATTTCTCGATGAGTCCTCTAAAGATCTTAGTACATTCACTACCCCTTTTGGTTTATATAGATTTTTAAGGATGCCTTTTGGACTTGCATCAGCGGCCAGTGTTTTCCAAAAATTAATTGAGAGCTTGTTTCAAGGTATTAAGGGTGTCCAATCATTTCAGGATGATCTATTAATCTTTGCTGAAAATGGAGAACAACACAACATTATTCTTGATAAAGTCCTTAGTATTCTTGGTTCTAAGGGTATGACTGTAAGCAAAGAAAAATGCAATTTTTTTGTTGAGGAGATCAATTATTTAGGACACAGAATTACACCTTGTGGCATTTTTCCCAAAGAAGACCTAGTAAATACTTTGGAGAACATTAGCAAACCCAAAGATAAGGATTCGTTGCATTCTTTTCTGGGATTAGGCGAGTACTATTCTAGATTTGTCGAAGGGTATGCACTTGTTGTTGAACCTCTAAGACAGCTTTTAAAGAAAGGAGCTCAGTTTTGTTGGACTTGTGTTCATGACGATGCATTTTCAAATGTTTAAAGATTGATAGCCAAGGCGCCTGGTCTGGGTACGTTTGATCCTCAAGGTAAATCTTACATAACTTTGGATGCGAGCGCCATTGGACTTGGCGCTGTGTTTACTCAAATCATTAATGGTAGAGAAAAAGTTATTTATTTTATTTCAAGAGGTGTTCGGGGAACTGAAAAACACTACAGTACCATAGAAAAAGATGCTTTAGCCTGTGTGTGGGCAGTAGAAAAGCTTAAAAGTTTTCTTTGGGGAAGATCTTTTGTTCTAAGTACTGATTACAAACCTCTTGTTTTTATGATGGATGGAATAAGGAGTGGGAAAGCATCTTGAAGACTGGTGAGGTTAATTGCTAGGTTGTAAGAGTATAATTTTGCAATGCAACATATTCCTGGTGGGAAGAATTTTACTGCTGACTGTTTGTCGAGACTTCCTCCAGAAGTTGAAGGCAGTTATGAGGTGATTAATTAACATGTGTGTGTTGTAGCGTTAGTTGATGCTGTGGATTCATATATTTCTGTGGTTTCTGAGAAAGAATCGTTTGAAGCAATGGAAAAGGATACAGTTTTATCTAAAGTCAAACAATTTGTAGTTAAGGGGTGGCTGCCTATTAAAAATCTAGAGGATCATTTTAAAAGTTTTGCCCAACTTGCTGAAGAACTTAGCATTGAAAATGGTATTTTATTACACCAAAATTTGTTTGTACCACCTGGTGGTGTGAGAAGCAAACTTGTCAAGTTGGTTCATTCTGGACATCCGGGGATTTCAGGTACTAAGAAACTTCTTAAAGCTCATTGTTGGTGGCCTGGCATGGATGCTGATGTTGAGAGAATGGTAGACAATTGTTCTGTGTGTGTGAAGGCTGATAAACATTGGAAAGTTTCGACACAACCTTTATCACTTCAAGAGGGTCCCACTAGACCATGGAAAAAAAATTCAATTGATTTTTCAGGACCATATGAATGTTTAGGTAGGGAGAAAAGATTTTGTATTGTGGTTGTTGACAATTTTTCAAAGTCGATATACTACACTTTTGTAGAACATCCTGTGACTGAGGAAGTCATTAATTTTCTAGATAACATATTTAGAGTTGAAGGCGCACCCAATATCATCTTATCCGATAATGGTTTTGAACAAATTTGGTGTGCACTCAGAAACTGCACCCTTATATTGTCCTCAGGCCAATGGTCAAGTTGAGAGGGCCAATAGATTTATCAAAGAGGGGATTCAAGCAGCATTAGAAAGCAAGTTAGATGTTTTTTAATTTTTAAAAGAAAAAGTGTGGAGCTATCATATTTCTCCAAGTACTTCTTCTGGAGTTTCTCCATACATTTTGATGAGAGGAAGGCAAGCTAAAATAATGTTGACACCAGGATTTAATAAAAAAAATGTGCAGGATAACATGGAGTCTGTTATTGCTAAAGCAGTTAAAAATATTAATGATTCTCGCATTGCAGGAAAAAAGTATCATGATGTAGCTCATAAAACTAAGAACAAGGTTATTGAAATTGGTGATTGGGTACGTGTCATTAAACCCACTTGGAGTTGTAAAGGTTCATCAAAGTTTACAATTCCTTTTGAAGTAGAGAGAGTAACTGAATCAGCTGTTCTACTTAAGGAGAAGGGTGGGTGGAGCAAACGTTCCGTAGTACTGCTTAAACCAGGGCAAGAACAATTTTTTGCTAAAGATGAAGATGTTGTCCGTGTGTGGTTTGATCGCACAGAAAATGTTGGTGTTCATGATATGTCTCAAGGAGTCTTGGAAGATTTTGATATACATGATATGTCTCAAAGTGATTCTAATGTTTCTCAAGGAGTTTCTGAAGATCCTGATACACATGATATGTCTCAAAGTGATTCTAAGGGGTCTGTGTTCAATGATGAAGATCTTATGGAATCCTCTATTCAGGAAAACTCATCGTTCTTGAAGAGAGTTTCTAAATTACCAAAAAAATACAATGACTATATTTTAAATGCCTAGAAATTTGTTTCTCATATTTTAATTATTCTTTCTTTTATTCTGTTAAAAAGGATACATGTGGTAATTGGGTCTTTTCTTTATTTTTATAATAGAATGTAGATTTCTTAAGATGTCATTTAGAATGGCTTAAGTAATGTTAGAATTGTTTGATGTAACTTCAGAATGTTATGTGAAGAGATTGTTGGGGGATAACGGTTTGGAGTCAGTTCTAGCTGGATGCTTTTCTCTAGGCTCCCGTGGGTCTTATATCTTGCACTTAAATAAATTATTTTTATATACTTTTCCGCCTTCCTCGCTTCATAACAAGGACCACCTGCCCCTAGATCCTAGGCCCACCAAAGCAATCTACCTAATATACAAAAAGATAATGAATAATTCACCAGACACCCTTGTCCAATTGAGAGAGGTCTGGAAAGAAAACTTGGGCCCTCTGGAAGATGACGAGTGGAGTGAGGCTCTGCAGCGTCCAAAGAGAAAGCAATACGTGCACAATTCTGCCTGGTGCAACCAGGCCCGGTTCTAGTGGGTGGGCCGTGTGGGCCAGGCCTAGCCAAAAATGAGCCTGGCCCACACAAACAGGAGCTTTGGCCCTTCCCAGTGAGAAGGCAGGCATGCAACGGACACGTCGTGTGTGTCAGGCCGGACGAGACAGCTTCCCGGGTTCACCCACACACAGACAGTTACACAGACAGTTTTAGAGATTATCGAAGCCACAGCCGAGTACTTCACAGGTCTTTAACACACCATTTACATGTTAACGAGGCTGTGTTGTGTTTTCGCCCCTTCATCTGCACATGGCAAAGGCCACAAATCTTTTCTTTGACAACATAACCTTTGCCTACTGTTGTGCTGCGTGGATATTTCATTTCTAAAAGAAGTTTGCTTATTCCTATTCACCTTTCCTGACCCCTGTAGCTGCTTATCACGCCAGGCTGTGACACAAAGTTTGACTAACAGAGTAGTAGGTAAGAGAATGTGTCACTATTTGTTGTTCTTTTTAAAATCTGCGCAGGCCCAGCAGGACACATACGTTGTGAGTGCTCCATTTAAACTGTTTTTATCTTTATCATGGCCAAATCAGGACAACAATAAGACAATACAAAATGCCCAGATAACGCTGGTGATTAATGATCCTGCTGGATAGCAATCATTTGTCTGTTGGTAGTTTTTAAATGCGGATGAACTGTATTTTATGTGGATAGCTCAATGGGTTATTGCCTTTGTCACAGAGATCCTTGTGTTACTTGCAGTTCAGAAGTTACAATCCTAACATAGGACAGTGACCAATGAACTGTCATCAAAGAGCTACACACAAACATGAATGGTATAGTTAGTACTTCGCTTTTTTTGTTTTGTGATATAGTTAGAACTTCCTCAGTCTTTCATTATTCAAATGTTGTTAAATTGAATATGTCTGGGCAGGTATACATTTTTATCTGTAAAGCCGACCCCCATGGTATACTCTTTAAATCCTAAGGTTGTGTTTCCCCAGACCAAACCCTCTTAAAATATACTGCCCACAAGTATGGATGACATGTGATTCCTACACCTTGTAATCCTCATTGGTTAATTTGACATTCCCTGTAGACTGATTTACATACTTGTATGATTGATTGTCTCTGTATAATTTGTGCGTGGTGTAAAGTACTGACACACACTAAACTGATATGAGTATCGCTATACAACAAATAAAATGCATATGAGAGAGGGGCTACATAAAGATGAGGGGCACTGTTGGAGGGTGGCAGTGAAGGAATCCGAGGAAATGGTCATGGGGTGGAGGGGGGTGCTAGGGAGAGATAAGGGGCACTGGTAGAGGGTGGTAGTGAGGGAGTCTGAGGAGGAGGTCATGAGGGGGATGGGCTACAGAGAGAGGAGGGGCACTGGTGGAGGGTGGCAGTGAGGGAATTCAAGCAGGAGGTCATGATGGAGAGGGGCTATGGGGAGATGAGGGGCACTTGTGGCATATGGCAGTGAGGAAATCCAAGGAGGAGGTCAATTTGGGGGGCCATGGAGGGATGAGGGGGACTGTTGGAAGGTGGTGGTACCAGTATTTACGGAGAAAGAGGTTATTGTTGCAGCACCAAAAAAGACATTCGCATCAGCGCTGCCCTGTCATGGCCTTTCTGTTTTTGTTTATTTAATTAGCAGTCGGGTCATAAGGGCTACTGTGGAAGTGTGTGCTAACTATATTTACTGCTATTTTCAACGTTTTAAGTTTGAAGGTGATTTTACAAATTTTTTTACCGGGAAAATTGAAAGTGGAGCCCGATGGTGCCTGATATGGGGCTGGGGCTGGGGCCCAAGATCAGCTGTGCGATAAGGTGCACTGGAGAGGAGTAGTTGATAATCTAGCCTATAAGGGAGTGCATTGCAGAGTCCGGGGGCAGGTGGAGGTAGTAATGAAGAGGGATTCTCCCTGAAGGCTCGCACAGAGGGAGCCCGAGAAGTGTCACTTGCCTGATACTCCCATCTCAGAAACCTCCTCGTCCCATCAAAGGAACATTACACGAAAAAACACTTTTTGAGAGTGATAATATTTAGAAAGAGATTTGAAAAAAATTGTGTTTTATTGGGCCTTGTAAGACTAAGAAGAGATAAAGGAGGGTCTTGAAGCAGGTCTACCTAGACATATATGCGACAAATCGAGCCCGCAGTGGCCCACCCAAATGCACCCTTGGCCCACCCAAATAAAAATTCCTGGAGCCGGGCCTGGGTGCAACTTCGTGTACTACATAGATCGTACCTCTCTAGGTCCAGAATACATAAGGTGGGCTGCAGCACGTCGGCTGCATGCACTAGGGGTTGAGACAGCATAGGCACTTTCTATCACACACTCTGGGCCTGCCCACTAATCCAACATTTCTGGAAGGGGGTGACAGAGGTGATGAAACAAGTAACATGATTATCGATCCTGCTGGAGGCTAAGTGGCTGTTACTAGGCACAGCAGGGGAAGAGAAGTGGCCCAAAGACTCAAACACCTGGCTAAGCACTGCTGCGGGGGTGGCAAAGAGCAACTTGGCAAGACTCTGGGGATCGAATAGACCTACAATGGTCCAAGAATGGGAGGAAGACCTAGACTGATGTCAATTAGCTGAATGCAAAACATACCGGGCTTGAGGCTGCCCCGCAAATTCGAAAAGATTTGGCGACTCTGGATGCAACATAGGGGATCTAACGTAGCAGGAGGAGAGAGGCAGGGTGGGAAATGGGTCACTGCTCTAACCAGATGGAGTGATAATAGGTTGTCCCACAAGCAGTATGTTACTCTTGGGTATTGGGAATTAGGCAATGCATTGACGATTGACAATGTCCAGGCCCCCTGCAAGCGGCCTACAATGTTTGCACTAAACTGCCTGTTAATGATCTGTGGTTCTCAAAAAACTGCTTAATAAAAAAGACTTTAAAAAAAAATGAGTTTGCATAGCTGAGTATGTCTTATCATACTTTATTCGCTAATTGTGCAGCCAAATAGAAAACTAAGACGAGAGAAGTACTTTGTTCACGTGTGTAGGGTCGAATTGAATGATCTGGTGGCACCTACGTATGGGAAAACATGAGCAATGTTTTATATGGGCAGGGCATGTCTTTATAAAACAAGCATTGGCATAGCCAAGAGGTCTCGCTTTAGGGACCTTATAAGTATTTAGCTATGCAGCACAATATCCTTGGTGCAACAACATCAACTGTTGCATGGCTAAACACTTATAAGGTCCCAAAAGCGAGACCTATTGGCTATGCCAATGCTTGTTTCGGACTTGTGCCCTGCCCGCCATACAAGTTCCTTTCCCCTTTCAATGCATGTCATGATGCAGCCAGCAGAGGTATTTTCAGCATGGCCTTTCTCACACATACAAAGACTGCTATTCTATCAATAGAAGTATTACACTAAATAGTAAGACTAGATAAACAAGTAAACATTTCCATTAAACTCAAATACTGAACCTGAATGAAGATGCCATACCTGTTAAAAAAAAGTATGTTTCTCAGCAAAGCAAAATATTAAAATTGAGTTTGAATATTTCCACGAGCCATGATATATCAAAACTATTGATTTATTGCTAGAGAGAGTCTTCAAACAGCCCTAAATGCAAACCCCTCGTTTGTTGCTGCTCATCAAGCAAACTGCATATGACTTAGTATTCATACCAGACCAACTATTTACCAACTATTTACCACTTGCACCAGCCAAAAACTTCTCTCATCAGCTCATAGCTGTTTTTAGGTCTCGCCTGTCGATGCGCATGCGCATCGAGCAAGCGAGACTATGGGGGCTTATCCACTCTTTATCCACTGCAAGGAATCGTGGCGATTCCTTGCAGTGCCCGTGACTTTTAAGCTCAATGCGCATGCGCATTGAGCTTAAAAGCGCGTGCACATCCGTCTTGTTTTACCCGCTCCGCCCCCTCCCCTTCCCGCCGTGTCGCATTTCTCCTCCCCCCTCCCCTCTCTTCCCTCCGTCTTGTTTGTTTATTTTACCCGCTCCGCCCCCTCCCCTTCCCGCCGTGTCGCATTTCTCCTCCCCCCTCCCCTCTCTTCCCTCTGACGCCGTGCTCTGCTGCTTGTTTTTTTCTTCCTCACTTCTAGCTGCTGCAATTCCAGTCCAGCAGCCTGGGCGACGGAGGGAGGATTTGCAAGCAGAGCTGCTCCCATTTGCAATCAATTTCCGTAGAATTTGCCAATGATTTAAATGCTTACTTTTTTCCGCATTTTTGTTAGCACAGAGCTGTGGCATTATCGAACCGGCGTCGATCTCTTTCTGCTTACTGAATTTGCCAATGATTTAAATGCTTATTTTTTTCCGCATTTTTGTTAGCACAGAGCTGTGGCATTATCGAACCGGCGTCGATCTCTTTCTGCTTACTCAACAAGGCGCACTGTTGACAAACACTGATGAGCCAACTGGTTTAACGAGGATAGCGATGTTGGCCAACCCTCACCCTCACTCACCCTCACCCTCACCCTCACTCACCCTCAACCCCTCACCCTCACTCACCCTCAACCCCTCACCCTCACTCACCCTCAACCCCTCACCCTCACTCACCCTCAACCCCTCACCCTCACTCACCCTCACCCTCGACCCTCCCCCTCAACACCTCACCCTCACCCTCACTCACCCTCACTCACCCTCAACCCCTCACCCACCCTCAACCCCTCACCCTCAACCCCTCACCCTCATTCACCCTCAACCCCTCACCCTCAACCCCTCACCCTCACTCACCCTCACCCTCACTCACCCTCAACCCCTCACCCTCACTCACCCTCAACCTCACTCACCCTCACCCTCACTCACCCTCAACACCTCACCCTCACTCACCCTCAACCCCTCACCCTCAACCCCTCAATCACCCTCACTCACCCTCAACCCCTCACCCTCACTCACCCTCAACCCCTCACCCTCACTCACCCTCAACCCCTCACCCTCACTCACCCTCAACCCCTCACCCTCACTCACCCTCAACCCCTCACCCTCACTCACCCTCAATCCCTCCCCCTCGACCCCTCCCCCTCAAACCCTCACCCTCACTCACTCACCCTCACTCACTCACCCTCACCCTCACTCACCTTCACTCACCCTCAACCCCTCACCCTCACTCACCCTCACTCACCCTCAACCCCTCACCCTCAACCCCTCACCCTCACTCACCCTCACCCTCACTCACCCTCAACCCCTCACCCTCACTCACCCTCAACCCCTCACCCTCACTCACCCTCAACCCCTCACCCTCAATCCCTCACCCTCAACACCTCACTCACCCTCACTCTCACTCACCCTCAACCCCTCACCCTCACTCACCCTCAACCCCTCACCCTCAACCCCTCACCCTCACTCACCCTCAACCCCTCACCCTCCCTCACCCTCAACCCCTCACCCTCAACCCCTCACCCTCACCCTCACTCACCCTCAACCCCTCACCCTCACTCACCATCAACCACTCACCCTCACTCACCCTCAACCCCTCACCCTCACTCACCCTCACCCTCACTCACCCTCACTCACCCTCACTCACCCTCACTCACCCTCACTCACCCTCACTCACCCTCACCCACCCTCACTCACCCTCACTCACCCTCAACCCCCCACCCTCACTCACCCTCACTCACCCTCAACCCCTCACCCTCACTCACCCTCAACCCCTCACCCTCAACCCCTCACTCTCACTCATCCTCACTCACCCTCAACCCCTCACCCTCACTCACCCTCACCCACCCTCAACCCCTCACCCTCACTCACCCTCAAACCCTCACCCTCACTCACCCTCACTCACCCTCAACCCCTCACCCTCACCCTCACTCACCCTCAACCCCTCACCCTCAACCCCTCACCCTCAACCCCTCACTCACCCTCACTCTCACTCACCCTCACTCACCCTCAACCCCTCACCCTCACTCACCCTCAACCCCTCACCCTCACTCACCCTTAACCCCTCACCCTCACTCACCCTCAACCCCTCACCCTCCCTCACCCTCAACCCCTCACCCTCACCCTCACTCACCCTCAACCCCTCACCCTCACTCACCATCAACCACTCACCCTCACTCACCCTCAACCCCTCACCCTCACTCACCCTCACCCTCACTCACCCTCACTCACCCTCACTCACCCTCACTCACCCTCAACCCCCCACCCTCACTCACCCTCACTCACCCTCACCTCACTCACCCTCACTCACCCTCAACCCCTCACCCTCACTCACCCTCAATCCCTCACTCTCACTCATCCTCACTCACCCTCAACCCCTCACCCTCACTCATCCTCACCCACCCTCAACCCCTCACCCTCACTCACCCTCAAACCCTCACCCTCACTCACCCTCACTCACCCTCAACCCCTCACCCTCACCCTCACTCACCCTCACTCACACTCACCCTCACCCTCACTCACCCTCACCCTCACTCACCCTCACCCTCACTCACCCTCACCCACCCTCAACACCTCATCCTCACTCACCCTCACCCTCACTCACCCTCAACCCCTCACCCTCACTCACACTCACTCACCCTCACCCTCACTCACCCTCAACCCCTCACCCTCAATCCCTCACCCTCACTCACCCTCACCCTCACTCACCCTCACCCCCTCACCCCCTCACCCTCACTCACCCTCAACCCCTCACCCTCACTCACCCTCACCCTCACTCACCCTCAACCCCTCACCCTCACTCACCCTCACTCACCCTCACTCACCCTCACTCACCCTCACCCACCCTCACTCACCCTCAACCCCTCATCCACCCTCACTCACCCTCAACCCCTCACTCACCCTCACCCTCACTCACCCTCACCCTCACTCACCCTCACTCAGCGCAACCACAGCATCTTAAACTAAATATATTTAATAAACTTTAAGCTATTGGCAATATAAAATAAAATCCATTTTATTTACGTATTAATTATAAAAAATTTTTTAAAGCCATTGATTTTTTTTATTTCAATACATATAAGTCACATATAAGTCCCGTTAATACAAAACATGTTGCTTTACAAATGCTAGAGGTGTCACATTTACAAAAATTATAACTATTGGCTTTGTAAAGAAGAAAGCTATTAATTTCGCTATTTAGAAAAAACAACACATAAATAAAAAACAAAAAAATAAATAACACCTATAGCTCAAACTTTACTACTGCGAGACCTATTGCATTTCCAATGCTTGTTTCTTTTATGAGGCAACTCCTCTGTTGTCAATCGGATAGATATAGAACCCTTGAGAGGGGACGGTCTAAGCCCACGCTTAAGGCATGGTTCGCAGATTTAGTCTATTGCCGAGATAATCTCAATACATATGCAGAGGAGCTGCCAGTCAGTTCGAGGCAAAGGGACATTTGGGAAGCTCTACGGTTGTATTTACTTAGCAAGTCAGGGTAGTGTTCTACATGTGTGTGGTTGGAGAGAACTAGGCGCACAGTTGAGGTACCATCACAGTGAGATACATCTGGCACTTCTAGACGGATTGGGGGGGGTCGCCGGTAACGGATACATTCATAAGTATTGTCTTTTCTTTCTTTTTGCTTTGGTGTAGATAAATATTTTGCTTTATCATGTTTTGTATTGTATAGTTTGAGGATGCACGGTCACTGTTCTTACTGTCGGTATTAGCTTTAACAGAGTTGCAGTTCTGGTGTATTGACTGATATAATTGATAGCGACTGAATTGTGGCGGAATTATGTCTGTTTCATGTATATCTTTTGATATTATTTATCTGAAGTATTGTTTTTTTATAATCGAATAATGTATAGGATGTCAAGATGGAGTTTTTATTTGTTTTGTTTTTTGGTATATTGTGTTTTTTTCCTTTTGTGTATTGTTGTTCTGCAATTTAAAATCAATAAAAAAAATTTAAAAATAGATATAGAACCCTTTGTGCTTTAATTTTCCTCGTGTTACCGTTATTTGGAGTTTTCCGATAGTAAATAAAATTGTGATTTAAATGCAACAAACTAAAAACACCGAGCACGAAGTCAGGTCAAAAGAAATAGAATAAAAGAGGTGAAGCTGGCGAAAATAAGGCGGGAGAAGGGTGGTGAAGGAGAATCAGGGGTACGAATGAAATGAGATACCTCAGAGCTGGAGTATACAGAAAAGAAGTGATGTTGGAGTGAAAGGAATTAAAACTAAACCAAAATAACTAAACAAGCAGCAATCGGAGGGAGTTGGTGGGGGGGCAGGGATGGCACGGGGGAGATTAATTGAATTAACACTTACTGAAGACCTGTGCATCTGGGAGAAGCGTCACGTGAAGCTGAACAAATGCCACACTGTGTACTCTTGCAGAGTTTGATTAGCTGACTGACTGTTTCCATCCTCGGCTGCTCCACGGCGGGCAGGGCGCTGCTGATTTACCCGTTGCAGAGGGAAGATGGTGGGCACTCGTTAACTGTAAGTGTTGCGGCTGCCACGGAAATGCAGGCTGCAGAGTTGCTGGCCTGACGTGGGTTGAAAAGTGCTGAAACAACTGCTGATGCCCGTGCAGGACATATTGTTATGTCAGAGCCGACACAGCTCCGGGTCCTTGGGGAAGGTGTAGAAGTGCCACTCCCAACCGCGGTGCGAATTGCTAGAGCATCCAGGCACACTGCATGTGAAACCAGGCGTGCGAAAACGCAGGAGGGGCTTGGGTCCTCAGAGCTGCTATTGCGGGGCCCAAAAGCTGAAAGCAACAAGCGAACCGGAACTGCATGTCCCACAATGATAACTAGCTCCTGGGACAGAGCGAGCTCGACTGCCGATTTTTAATTTAAAGAACTAGATATCCCAGAGTGCAAAAGGCTTCCGGCTTCAAAATAAAATAATGTAGTAATAAATTAGACGTCACCTGAAACAAAATGCTTTTAAAGACGGTACACCTGTGCACTGTGTGATTTTACTTAAAGTCCACGAGTGGTGCGCGTGCAGTGTGAAACCCACAGAAGAGAAGCCCGTGAGTGGTGCATGCGCGCTGTGAAACACACAGAAGAGAAGCCCGTGAGTGGTGCACGCGCGCTGTGAAACCCACAGAAGAGAATCCCAAGAGTGGTGCGCGAGCTGTGTGAAACCCACAGAAGGGAGGCCTGTGAGTGGTGTATGCTCACTGTGAAACTCACAGAAGAGAAGCCCGTGGGTGGTGCACACGCGCTGTGAACCCACAGAAGAGAATCCCAAGAGTGGTGCACGAGAGCTGTGTGAAATCCTGGAAGCGCTGGGCGCCATTATAAACAAGCTGTAGCCCGGTGACTGACAAGGAGGGAAGGGGAGAAGGAAGGGGGTAGTGAGAGCAGAGAGCAGGGAATGGAGGAGCATGGAAATGAAGGTGATTCGCAGGCTGTGAGGGTGCCCGCGATGCACTTAATGAGCCATGACGGAAAGCCAGATGGCACCTGTGCGTTTAACCGCAACCTTTAGGCCAGAAGCAAAAGCCTGTGGTTGGATTTCTAAAGCCCACTTACTAAATGTATCGGCTGTTCAGCACATGCGCTGGCTCAGGCGAGACCTAAAAAAAAGGCCTACGTTGAAGAAAAAGAGTGGAGAAACATCATCCCAGTGGTCCTAAGCAGGGCCACTGGAATTATGCATCATAGGAGCACCAAATTATGCAACAGGGTTTACAAATTGCAGGACATATTTTTCATCGTAACACTTCATTATTGTGTAATTTTTACACTTGGTAACTGTTGGAAAGTGGATTATTCATAGTGGTAAATATGAATCTATCACTGGCAATAATGTCACTAGCACAATATAGGGCTCAGAATAAGTCTCAGAAAATTATTCCCATGCTCACCCCTTGGTAGCTTGGCTTCGAGCAGGCAGATTTAACTTCAAAGACAGGTATGTAAAGCATTTAAAAACACCAATTCAGTGAATAATTAGGACATAACACACAATAAAAATCCAATACCAATAAATAAACAATAGCAAATATTTTTATCTTTAAAATGACACCAAAACAAAAACCGTAGAATGTGGGGAACCGGAGACATGAATTTTTAAAGCTTTAGCACTTTATAGCACATAGAAGCCTATAGCTCCTATTGGGACATCTGGTCGCGCCAGACCGGGACAAAGTAAAAGTTTCAGGCCGACTGCAATGTAGCCCTGCGCGGCTTCCCATTGCGGTAGCCCTCAGTGAAAGTTTTTACCTTCTTACTTAGAAACGTTTCTGGAGCTTATCTTTCTGGGGTGCCTCGAAGCTCTCGGGTTCAGTGAGGGTTCGCCGGATTGCCTTGTGACGAGCTCCCGGTCAAACTTATGGAAGTCTGAACTCCAGTGCTTTCCAGCGGGACGAAACAGAGATCCAGGCTGGCTGAAGGTAGGCAGCTTGACTCTTGCGGTTGGTCCCGGTCACCTTTTCTAAATTTGGAAGTAGAAATTTTAACAGAGCTTTTTCTCCCGGGGTCTCTTGAAGCTCTTCGCCATGACCAATTCGGTGTGGGTTCGCAGTCTTAGGATTCGACCAACTCCCGGTCAAACTCTGTAAGTCGGACCTCCAGAGCTTTTCAGTGGGACGAACCTGTAGGGCAGGCCAGCTTGGTTGAGGGTTGCTGTGAGGGTCACTGGCTTGGGGTTCGACCAAGTCCAGGTCAAACTCTGGAAGTTGGACCTCTGTAGCTTTTTCATCGGGATGAACCTGGAGGGCAGGCCGGCTCATGGTCGAGGGTTGCCGGCTTGGCTGGCAAAACTTGAGTTGGTTCACTTATAGAGCTTTTTTTCAAAGTTGCTCCAAAGTACTCCAAACTTCTGGAACTTCTCCCTGAAGTTCCTTTGATGGTCCCAAACTGCCTAAAACCTACTCCAAGGGTCTGAAAGCTCCAAAATGCTCCTTGAAAGGTTAGGACTTCAATCCCCACAATCCACTTGGACAAAACCCTTACAAATCCACTGTTAGCACTCTAGCCTGGGGATACTTGGTTGTGATGGTCCAAGTGAGCTCTTTAGTCCTTTTAAAGCAGGTTTCATCCACAGGGCTGTAGTTCCAGATTGTGCAGCAGGAGCAGTCAGTCAGATTGCAGAGCCCGGTTGGTGCAAATCAAGCTTCTAAGCATGGACCCTTCTTCTTCCTTTAGTTTCAAGCAGCAGATCCGAGAGGCACTGCCCCTCTCCGATACTTATACAGTGTTCTCTGGGGTCACACAGGAGGGCACTCCTGTCCAGTGAGGTGCAGGGTAACACCCTAGAACATGACCATTTCCTTCAAAGTGTGACACAGTGTTCTCCCAGAATGCAATATTTCTCCAAAATTCAGTATGTCTGAAGTCTCAGCAGAGAGGCAAGAGTTGGCTAAACCAACTTCAGGATGGCTCATCTCCATATTATCCCTCTCATCTGCACATTCCTTCCTTAAGCCTGTCATCTGGCTGGGTTCAAAGAGTGGGGGGTGGGGAATACATGAAACAGGCTCCTCTCCTCCTCCTCCTTCTGAAAATCATCCCATGTAACAGAATCCTCCCAGAATGGCTCCTTCACCCAGGGGCTACTCATTCCCTCATCAAAGCAGCCTGGCTAATCCAATAAATTCTGACCAATCAGGGTAGATCACTGGAAGGCTGAATTTTGGCTTACAGAAAAAAGTCTTATAACCTCTTGTGTGTACATTTTAGGATAAATTCAACAATAGCATATTGCGAGATTTAGCAATACCATTCTAGTAAGTTCTTGAATGATATTTTTCTGTTTCTCCTGGCGGGAGGTTCAATGTTTTTTTTTAAAAACCTTTATTGATGCATTCAAAGTATTACAAGCGCAGGCCTACAACCACAGGGGCCGGCCGCAAACTCAGCAAATCAAATTAGAATTTATGCGTATATCATCGACCCTGGCAACAGCTGCGAAGAAATTATAGCGTGTGATAGAATGCTCCACCAGTCCAAAGGATATATCAGATGTTTCTTTTTTTCTTTTTTGAAGAATCAGTAGTGGCTTACTATAAGAGGCGTCACACCATACCATAAGAAGCAATAAGAGATGAGGGGATGTACCATGCACTGCAGTCAAGAACAGGTAACAAATAATACAGCCTTAGTCACGCAACGTCTGCGATAGACAGACAAGGAGTACAGGTTGATCCATTAGCAGGCGATCTAGTGCGAGCACCATCCAGAAAGCCCACTATTAGGAGACAGTAAAGTAAAAGCTGGTATAGACGCCCAATAAAGCAAGAAGTGACAGAAGGAGAAACAGCCGACCCTACTGAGAAGAGGAAAGGAAAAGAAAGGGACCATAGAACAAAATAAACTAAAATAACAAACCCCCCCCCAACACCCGCCACCCTGCACCCCTGTAATGGCTACGGCCTACCCCACTAACAGCGTGCCTGTCGCCCCAGAACTAACCCTAAAGAAAGGAAAAGAAAGCGGAGGAGGAGAACAACATACACACTCCCAATCTCCCTTACCACCCGCCATTAGCGACCTCCCCAAGACATATTAGCCACTGTTTGAAGCAAGTATTGAACCCCAACCTGGGGAGGACATCAACAGAATCACCCGACTCCCGTACGATTTAAGGTACAATCCCGGCACAGATCATATAACGTAGCAAACCCCAAAAGCCAAAGTCAACCCTGACCAGTACGGTTCTTTACGAAAGCCCTTGTCGCCCAAGCCACAATCATCATAAGGAAATCGAAGCGTTTAGTACAGTTCAAGTCAATGGGATCGGATCGAAGACAGGATACAAGATGGTGACATCCACAAATCCGGCAAGGAAAGATGAAGAAGAAAGGCAAACCTCTTCGATAGTCACTGGAGAGCTGTTTGTGGCGATCAAAACCTTTAGTAACGATGTTTCGCCGAGCAGGAATCGAGTAGGGAAAGCTAACGATGATCATAGGTGCGCCATCTATGAAACCAGAGTCATCAAAGTGGGCTAAATCAGGCTTCCACCCGGGGACCTCAAAATGGTAGGCAGAGTACTCCAAAGGAACCACAGTTTGCTGATAACATGTCGGAGCATCGTCCTCCGGTCTCTAACAGACGTTTTCCAGCGTTACAGACATCCGAGCGTACCTAACGGTGACTTGGGAGTGGAGCGCCTCAATGGCGGCCATTATGGACCTCAACGATGGTGTGTCGTCCATCCCCTCCATCCCCTCTCGCGAAGAGACGAAGCAGGATTCGAACCCCGGACACAACTCCGAGGCACCAGGCACACCCAGAGCCGATGACAACAGCGGGCGCTCTCAAAACTGGCAGAGTCGACACCTTCGCCACCCGCGGGGGCCAAGCCCGTCAACCCCGTCCCCCCAGCAGGGTCTCCTGGTGTCGGACCCCCGACCGCGGCTACCGATGTTCACTTGCGTCACTGTACCGTGTCCTTAGCGTAAGCCGGTCACTGAGTTGCCAATCGGAAATGCAAAGAATGATCCGAGTTCGGGAGACCGGACGCAACCCTGGTCCCACAGCCGATGTTGATCAATTCTAACCCGGATGGGCTAGAAATCGAGGTCCCGGTGTCAGCCCTGGGGTAGGCCAAGAATAGAACTCGACATAACTTCGTCACCTGGTAAGTTGGAAAGTCCGGGATTGCGCCGCAGGAGTCAGGAGCACTTCATGTGCGCGGGAGTCCGGCATGAGGAAAGGATGGTTAACAGGATATACGAGCTGCCGGCGGAGGTCGGCGGAGCCGGGAGCTTATGCGGCCATCTTGGTTCGTAGCGTAGCTCCTCCCCCGGGAGTTGCAATGTTAACCTATTTTGATGGGGATCTTCAATGGGAAAATGAACTGGGCAATTTCTCCAACACCATGGCTTATAAAACATACTTAATAAGGCCTATATCTTCAGAACCCCTCCACCCATGGAACATCTAGGGGAGACTTTAAGGGTTCTGAATATGTAATAATATTGCAGATCCTCGCTCCAAAGTGCTCGTAGCACAAACATTGATTTTGGGAAGCACTTAACTACAATGTGGGACGTGAAATGTGCAATTTCACTAAACGCAAGGCATATTAAACCTATTTTATAAGGGTCATCCTATTAAGTAATTGAACCCCCACCACTGGGACACCTAGGGGAGACCCTGGGGGTACCTTATATGCCAGAATATTGTAGTTTATTATTTTGTAAGTGCCCCAAACACCAAAGTCGAGTTTGGGCGAAATTTACATGTTACAACTAGTCTTGCATTAAAGGGCTGCTTTTAAACGGACCACAGACCTCAGCAGTGTACACATTCAAGTGTAATGAGGGCTGCTGGCCTCTAAACCACCAGACACTATTATTTACTAGGGACTTAAAGGTAATTTTGATCCACCTGCCCTATTATGTACTGGGGCCTTATAGGGGAGGTCATGCCAATCAAAGGGGTACCCTAACCCATAGTGTACCCTAGTGTATGTAGGTGTTTTCACTGTATTCAAAGTGTGTTTTCAGCATAGCACTGGGCCTGATTAGGCAGAGCCCAGGGACAGTCAGAGTCTGTTTTTTTTTTATTGAGTTATACATTTAAATAAAGACATGCCATGCTTCTACTGTTAGGCAACAAGGATAAACCATTACATAATATGCATACTTGAAGCATTCACATGAGTATATACTGTAAAAGAAGTAATGCAAACCATTTACTAACAAACAGGAGCTACAGTGATGTCATGCAGCGTATACAGCAGGCACAATTCCATTTCTCTTATTCTACAATTCGGTTGCCAGGTTAGTTACACAGGTTGGTCTCATATACCAGTGACATGCTGGATAATAGCTGTTACATTTACATTGAGATGTCCATCGCATCAGGGAGTGGGTCTGCGGCCGGGAGAGCCATACCAGCAAGATAGGTTTGATACAATCCCCAGTAGTTCTTGGGACGACTTTGGGGGGAAGTAGTTCACTATACAGTTATGTCTTTGTGTTACAGTACAACATATCTTGTGACCACTCCTGCATTGTGGGTCGAGGACCTTGCACTCAACGCATTGCTATTCTACGCTTTGCAATTAACACATTCTCATTTCAACCAATCTTCGAATTCCCTTCTTTATTTTCTTAGTGTAGCCCAGCAGGGCGATTAACGGATCATGGAGCATTGGCACCTCAGTGATATCGCTCAGTGTCTGAAATACCTTTTCCCAGTACTGGGTGATTGTTGGGCATAGCCAGACTACATGGAGGAAGTCCGCGAGACACACCCTGCACTTCTCACACCCAGCCGTCTCACACAGCCCATACTGAAAAAGACGCTTCGGGTGTAGTAGACTCTTTCCAAATATTTAAAATGGATTAGCCGGTGTTGGCCATTTAAGGAGACCCGGCGGGTCGCCTCACAACTGTATCTCCAAGTGTCATCATCTATGATCATATCTAGATCCTTTTGCCACTCCAATCAAGGACTTTGTGTAATAGTTCTTGCGATAGGCCTGTGCAACCCTATTAATACTGGACACTAGTTTGCAGAGTGATTCTGCTTTCAACATGATTGTGAGCGGGGTCACCTCGGGAGGCTCCACCATGTCTTCGCCAAGTATCTCTCGCAAGGCCTGCCTCACCCTATGGTACTGGAATTGCACTAATGTGGTGACCGCAGTACCCTCTGTTACCTCATCAGCCCACGTACGAACTTTCCCTTCCAGAAAGAGGTCGCCCGCGGTAGTTACACTTGTAGTTTGAGCGCTGCGCGATCTCTACTCGTAGAGAGCCAAGCGCACCATTCCATCGGAACCATTGGGGAGTATAATATGTTGCAGGCCTGTCTTTTCACCAGTTCATACCATGCGTGCACCGTGGAATTTATGGAGTCAAGGATTCCCCTGCGTTGATATAGGGGATGAAATGGGCTAGTGGGGAGGTCAGACAGGGACCTTTTCAATATGTAAGTGCGAGGGTCAAAAGTGTGGTGTAGCCAATGAAAGCATGTGAGTTTTACGCTACTCTGTAGTACAAGTCCATATCTGGGGCTCCTAGTCCACCGAGATAGTAAGGTAGGGTGAGAACCTTCCACTGCACTCTCGGCTGCTTTCCCGCCCACACCAGTTTAGTCAGTATGGAGGTGAGTTGCGGCCTAACTGTGCCCCAGATTGCCGTAAGCAGAGTCCAGGAAGTGGTAAGGTGGCAGACTAGTGCTGTCTCTTTCCTTAAAAACTAAAAACTAAAAAGTTTAAAAAATGATTTTCCCTACCTGTGATTGCATCATCTTATTTTTTTCCTTTTACTGTCTTTGCCTGTTGTTGTTACAGTTTAATAATGTAGTTTTAACCTGCCAGTGACTGCATAATTTGTCCCATGTTTTTGTGTTTAAACTTGTCGTTTTTCCTGCCTGTGACTGCTTCCTTTTAACCTGTTGAATTGTGGGATTTGCAGTCCAAACTCTGTAGTTTTTCCCTCTCATTCCCTGTGACTATCAGTTTTTCCCTGCAAATGTCTCCTTTGCTCTGGGCAATGACCTGTATGTTAAGCAGTGCACCGCCAGCGGCCATTTTGTGTTAATAAGTCAGTGAAACCAGCCCCCCTTCCCTCCTGAGACAGCAGTAACCTGCTGTAAGCTGTTTAAACTGTGTTTAAAAGGAACTGTGCACTTCGTTTTTTGGCCAAGAGAGGGAGTAAAGTTTTATACAAATAGTGTTGTTAGAGGACACGTTTGCTGGGGCCTTTCCTGCAGAAGTGAAGTGTGGATTGAGCCTGTCTGTCTCCTAGGAGATCTGTGAATAGAGGAGCAGCTTCCAACTCCCTGGCCAGCAAACCTTGTCTGAGATAGCTGGGACCTTATATAGTCTGATATTGTTTGGTACATATGTACACTGATTGGTGGTTGTATCTGATGTTTCTATTGGATTAGGGTTAGTGCCCTCATTGGTTGGATATTTGAGGGTTCCGATTGGTTGCTGGGTCTGTGATTCAATCAATGTAGGGTTGGGACTAGGGCTAGGGTTAGAATTTCTAATGGAAGTAGCGATTAGGGCTTATGGTGTGATTGTTTGCTGAACTAGGTGTGGGACTAAGAGTAGGGTTAGGCTTTGTATTGGAAGTAGGGAGTAGGGCTTCCTGTGCCAGTGGTTGCTTGGACTAGGGTTGAGACTACTGGTAGGGCTAGGGCCTCTATTGGACGTAGAGATCAGGGTTTTTGAAACTGATTGGGTGCTTAGACTAGTGCTAAGATTGTCTGTAAGGTCCTGTTATCCTTTTGGTTCTAGATTTTAGGGCTAATGCTGTGATTGGATAGTGTTAGGGCTATGGTTCCCATTGGCTGAAGGGGTCACCTGACTACTAGGGCTATAAACGGCCAAGGCTTAGGGCGTCGAAGCTAAGGGTGGAGAGGACAAGGGTGAGTGCCTGTTTGAGCCTGTTAAGGGTGGAGAGGACAAGGCTGAGTGCCTGCTTGCGCCTGTTAAGGTTGGACAGGACAGGGGTGAGTGTCTGTTTGAGCCTGTTCGAGACTGGTTGGGACCAGGGCCAAGAATGCTGCCCATCTTCCCATTCATTAATAAACACCCTAAGTGTTTGTCCCTCTGTATATAAGCATTTATTTTCAGTATAGATAGTGTGCCTATCTTTGTATATTGCTTTGTATATACATGTACAATAATTATGTTGTTCTAAAAATAAAAACAAAAGAAAAAAATCATGTTTGGTCTACATGTACTTCCTTCCATTTTGCATCTATGTACCTCCATGTACTTGGATCTGTGTGTCTGTTACTTTTCTCCAGAAAAAGCATATCCAATGCACTACCCTATTTCTCATCCTCTAACTTTATCAATATCTGTAATCTGCATATACTTACCTCCTTTATGCATCTATATACTTTCAATCTATATATTTATCACTTTCTTCTAATTTAGCATTTCCAATGCACTATCCGATTTCTAAGCCTTCACTTTTCTCAATATATCTTCTAGCCCAACTTTCTGACTCATCTCAAACTGTTCTACTACTCTTTCCAATTCACTACCCTATCTCTCACCCTATACATCTATCATTATATCCTCTACTCCCACTCTTTCATCTATCCCAAACCCCATACCACTACTATGTTCCCCAAAATAACCCTTTTTGACTCTCTCCTACTCTACCCCTCCTTGCATCATCTGACACCTCTTTTACTAAACCGATCCCCCAAAACAAACCTTTCTAAACTCTTCCCTCTGACTCTCCCACTCCAAAACCCCTTTTTACTCATCCAAAAGCCTCCTCCTCCTGCTATGACTTAAAAAAGAAATCCTTCACTCTTCAATCCCTCCACTATCCTTTTCAATCAAAATAACAGACTAGCATGTTCACTTCTCTAATTCCATATTCCACGATTCAAATTCACCACAAATCTGTAACGGGTTCCAGAGTAGCGTGCTACTCGCCAACAAAGCGTTTCAACACCTCATCAGGGTTACAAGCGCTATATAAATGCAAACCTTTTTTCCTTTTTTACCTCTCCCCAAACCTTCTCAATCCAAATAACTGACTAACATAGCCTCCACTCAAATTACTTCAAATTTCATTATACAAATTTTCAAAACTAATCCTTTATGGGTTCAGGAATAGCCTGCTACTCGCCAGAAAAGCGCTTCAACATCACATCAGGGGTAACAGGCGCTATTCGTTTGCAAAGCTTTCTTTCCCTTCTGTCCCTCCGCTATCCTTCTCACTCCAAATTACTGACTGATATCCACCACTCAAATTACTTTCATATTTCACCATACTAATTCACCACTAATCCTTTATGGGTTTCTGGAGTAGCGTGCTGTTCGCCAAAAAAAGCGCATCAACACCCCATCAGGGGTTAGAACCACTACATAAATACAAACCTTCTTTCCTCTTCTATCCTTCTGCTTTCCTTCTGAATCCAAATAACTGACTAACATATCCACCACTTAAAGTTGACTTGCATGTTTCACTACACTAATTCAACACTAATCCTCTATGGGTCCTGGAGTAGCGTGCTACTCGCCGAAAAAGCGCTTTGACGCCTCGTCATGGGTAGTAAGCGCTATACAAATGCAATTACAATACAATACAATAGTTTAAAAAAGTGTACTGGGAGGTCCATGGGGATATTTAAAAATAAAACTAGACACCTAAGGAGTATCACCATTTTCATCTACGATATCCGCCCGAGGAGCGAAATAGGCAAACGTATCCATCAATTGACGTCTTCCTCTAGTTTAGTGACTGCCCTCCCATAGTTTTACTTAAAAACTATCTCCGGGTCAGAATGAATTTGTATGCTCAGATAGCGGACCAGTTCCGTGGTCCAAGTTAAGGGGAAGTCTAGCTCAAGAGGAGTGGTGGTTACGATCAGAACAGTCTGAGTGTGTTACCAGCACTACCAGTTAGCAAAAAAATGAGGGTGCCCAGGGCACAGGATGACTTTGCAACAGTAATACTGTCTGGGAAAATATTTCACCTCATTATCACTAGTTTAAACAGCAAAAACAGAAAATAAGCAACTGATAGATGACCAGTTAAGTTTTGCGAAGGGCCTTCCACTAAGTGCGCACACATGTAGCCACGTTCTTAGTAACTTTTGATCCGTTTGAGCTAGAAACAACATTTTATTGTTGTTAAAATTTGCTGTTTATTGAGCCGATGATGGATTATGTGGGAAATGGGATATCCATAATCATGCGAAAATCCACAGCCGCAGAATCATATAAATCTAGTGGCCGTGGTCATAAGGCATGAAGTGCCTTATGTCAGAGAATGCAAACAGCAGTTAAGAATGTGGGCATTAAGCCGTTTTGAAAAGTCTGGCTTCATAGGTGATCGTGGAGGGTGAAAGTGATTGCAAACCAGAATTTGGGAGAAGGGGCAGTTCATGGCCACAATCCCAGAGATGAGTTACTGGGGTACATGAGCTCCTATCTGATGCCCTCCTCCGCACTGAAGCAATACAGAGCACTTCATTCTGCATGCCTCTCCTGACATGAGGAGACCCCTAAAACACTAGAGAAGACATACCCTGGCATTGTGTCTGCATGTGGGAGGTGGGAGTGAGAGGGGTTGAGAGGCTGCAACTTGCCCTGGGTTTGTTACTGGTGGAACTGAGCGTCCGGGATGGTGGCGGGTCAGGGTTTGCCACACCACTGCTTCAGCCAAAGAAGAAAAGACATCCGTAGTAAACACTGATTTGGCCATCCTATCCTCATGAATGCGATTGCATATGTTTGGCAACACTGGTCATAAGGAGAAAGATTGATGGAGTGTGGTGCAGGATGAGGGAAAGAAGGAGGATCACAACCCCTGGCACACCCTTCTAAAAGTGGATACGATTTTAGGAATATGACATTAGCTGGAGGTGACAGGAGCACTAAAAGCCAGCGCAGTGATTGGAAAGCGGAATTCAAGTGGCTAAATTACCTTTCTCTCTATGCCTTGCTCCATAAGAGGAGCACTGTGAATGGTTAGCCCAGGTTTTGCCTTAGAACACGCTGGAGGACTTATTGGGCCTGATGCCAAGCTAATCTTGTGAATGCAATTATGTTTGTTTGATGACATGGGTGGCGAGGAGAATGACTGGCCCAGCTCAAACATACAAAATGATGCGATTCGGATTATTACACTGTATCTTGAAGATATGCACATGCCCCATTGTGGGCACCCTTTCCTCTGATTTTAGGGATGATGCCAATGTCATGTAACGCAGAGTACACTCAATGAGACCTGCATGGAAACTGGCCCATCAGACCTCCTCAGGAGCCACTTGAAAGGGTCACTCACTGATTCTGGCTGTTTGAAACTCCTCTGACTTTGAGCTCGGAGTTGTGGAAAGGTGTGATGCTGCTGCTTTGAGTTGGGGTCCATCTCTTTTTAAAGCCCATTTAGACAAGTGACACTGAAGGTTTTATCAACTGTTAAAGGATTCAAGGTTAACAAATCCTCAGGTCAGATGGTAGGAACCTTTTATAAGACACTCGTTGACTTGCATTCGACCTGACTGGTGACATTATACAACTTTTTCGTGACTAGGGCGTTGTGACTGACAATTTCAGAGTTAAATGTCACTTTAATACCTAAGAAGGTTAACTCTGTAGTACTCTGCACATCATGCCTGATCGTTGCCATAACTGTAGACTGAAAGGCCTAAGTGAAGGTACTGGCTAAGCGTTTGCGGCACTAATACAATCATGGGTCCACCCGAACAATATGGACACAGATAGGCACTTAGCAAAATCAGGCTGGTGACTTGCATGGTTGAGAAGGTGGAAAGGAAAAATATTCTGGCAATGTTGATGGCCCTCAATGCTGACAAAAGTTTCTGCTGGGTTGGCTGGTCTCCTTGAATGGGTGCTGTATAAAGTTGTCCTAGGGGGTAATATGCTACTGTTGATGTGGGCTAATTGTGTCCAAGCCACGGGGAGAGTGCTTTGCCAATTGTGACTGGTGAGTGGCACGGTAAACAGACAAAATATCGACTACAATATATCGAATGGACATAAAATCGAGTACAAAATATAGGCTGGACAGAATATCGAATGGACAGAATATAGACATCAAAAATATCGTTTTGAAGGTAAGTAATGTAATATCGAATTTTAAAATATAGATAGTCAAAATATCGAAGTACATAATATAGGTTAAGAAAAATATCGAATTTTAATAATATCGATTTTTTTATAGTGTATTTTATGTGTTAAAAGTGTTTATTTATGTTATAATGTAATTTAATTAATGAATTTAATGTTATTTAAATTTTGCGTAGTTTAATTCTGTAGCGGGATGTGGGTTTATAGGGGAATAGGGTGGGAAGTAATTTAATTATAATTAATTAAATATGTAAATTTATTTATTGGTATTTGTTTATACTTAATTGTTAATTTTTATTTAGTAATTAATTACATTTTAATTGCCAATTAATTTTATTTAATTGATTAATTGATAATTATGTTAATTTACCTAATTAAATTTCTGTAGCGGGTTGTGGGTTTATAAGGGAGTAGGGTGGGAAGTAATTTAATTATAATTAATTAAATATGTCAATTTATGTATTGTAATTTAACTATAATTAATTAAATATGTCAATTTATTTATTGGTATTTGTTTATAATTAATTGTTAAATTATTTTTATTTGGTCATTAATAACATTTTAATTGCCAATTAATTATATTTAATTGATTAATTGATAATTGTTAATTTAAGTAATTTAATTTTTGTAGCGGGTTGTGGGTTCATAGGGGAATAGGGTGGGAAGTAATTTAATTATAACTATTTACATATGTTAATTTTTTTGTGTATTTATTAGATTTTAATTGTTAAGTAACTGTTTAATTACTAATTAATTAATTTTTTATTTGTAATTAATTAGTGTTAATTGATAACTAATTGTAATGATTACATTAAAATAGTATTTGTAATTAAATAATTATTATATTATACTAAAGTGGTAATTACTTTTAATTAATTTTTTTATAGATATTAATATATATATATTTTTAAATAATATAGGAAGTATCTACTTTCCCTACTGTTGCACTCTCTGGAGTGGGAATAGTAATTTTTACCCCTACGCTATCCAACCCTTTCCCTACTGTTGCACTCTCTGGAGTGGGAATAGTAATTTTTACCCCTACGCTATCTAACGCTTTCCCTACTGTTGCACTCTCTGGAGTGGGAATAGTAATTTTTACCCCTATGCTATTCATCGCTTTCCCTACTGTTGCGCTCTCTGGAGTGGGAATAGTCATTTTTACCCGTACGCTATCCAACGCTTTCCCTACTGTTGCACTCTCTGGAGTGGGAATAGTAAGTTTTACCCCTACTTTATCCAACCCTTTCCCTACTGTTGCACTCTCTGGAGTGGGAATAGTAATTTTTACCCCTACGCTATCCAACGCTTTCCCTACTGTTGCACTCTCTGGTGTGGGAATAGTAATTTTTACCTCTACGCTATCCAACGCCTTATCCACTGTTGCACTCTCTGCAGTGGGAATAGTAATTTTACACTTCCGCTATCCTACGGTAATAATATTGGATATTTTTTAATTATATTATGTTACTATATATATATATATGTTATAACAAATATGATTGTAAGAATTTTTTTATAACTTTAATTAATTATTTAATTATTATAAGGTAATTTAAGTATTTTAAGTATATTTTAGTAAATAATTTTTAATATTAATTCAATTTAACATTGTTTTTTATAAAGGCGATATTTTTACAAACTATATTTTTGTAAACAATATTTTTTACTCGATATTTTTGTACTTACCTGTTTGTAGATACAAAGTCAATATTCTGGCTGTCGATATTTTGTCGCCGATATTTTTTGGTAGTCGATATTATGTCCCTCGATATTATGTCAGTGATCCGATGGGCACATGCCATGGATGCCTGTTGTCCCCGTTGTTTTTTACATTAGCGTTAGGAGCCGTAGTTAGATGGATTGACAGCTCATAGGATACTACTTTTTCATATGATTTTCACAGTGAAAAAAGAAATAACATGTTGCTGCAAAGAGAAGGAGTCTCTTTCGCTAGAAACCTGGCCCAACGATTGAGATAGACATTAGAGTTCTAGTATTGGATTCCTCTGAGAGCTTTGGCCAGATATAGCATTTACTTGCACATTCACTGAGAGAGTAATCTCTAGAGTTGAATTTCCTAGGGACACAGAGGGTCCTGAATGTGAGAAGTTGGCCTGACTTATGATGTTTCCAATTCTGGAACCACCTTGTATCAGTCCAAACAACCCTTATGGTGTCTGGTTGTAAGTCAACCTTATTAGACAAGCTATCTTAATGGTAGCATAGACTAAGCAGCCTTAAAGGCTTAACTCAAGAGGTTGTGTTAAGCGAGCTGTTTTACCAATCACAGTCCTGTAATATCAAATGAAAGGACACCACACAAGTATATATTATAAAAATATATGTATTTATTTCTAAAAATAATCCCCAATACTCTTTATGAGCAAAGGGGCACAAGCGTTAAATCAAAAGCACAGTATAACATACAAAGTTGCACAATTATGGATGAGGGCGGGTGGCCACTCAAACCATATATTAAAAAAGTGGTATAAGAGATACCAATCGAACAGTGGTTAGGCCTAGGGCCTAGGGAATCGCTGGGAGCAGTCGGGACTAGCAATGCTGAAGTCGGTAAAAGCCCGCGGGATTCGGGTGCAGCGCTTAAAGCGCGGCTTGCACCAATGCAATGTCAATGGTGCGTAAAAGTTACACAAATAGAGTTTAAGGATACTTCCGCTGAACCTAGAAGGACCAAACTTTAGACACAGACCCTTGAGGTGTGTACCAGTGTGGGAACACCGGCGTTGCAATGTTACCTCACCCACAGGAAGCGGGTGCATAGGGTAGAGGTGGCGTCGGGTTTTGTCACGCAGGTTCTTGGTGCTTGAAGCTGAAGATGCTGCAGGCGATGTGAAGGAGAAGTGTCCGGTGTGATCCAAGGGTGGATCAGAGTAGAAAAGTACCTGAAAGCAGAGGGGACAGAGTCTGGGTCACTCAGCAGTGACCAGGGTGGAACCAGGATGGAACCAGGCAATGTCGGGCGCAATCAGGTGGTTGTCGAGGAGCTTCTCTCCGCTGCCACGTGGGCTCTGGGGCATCTGCGACGTCCAGGAGCGGGTCACGAGCTGTCCCACGCAGGCTCTCACCGTCGGCGCTGTCGGCTTCAAGATCGGAGTCAACAACACTTGGCAAAAGCAATCCACGCGGGATTGGGAGATCGCTTCTCACTCGGACCAGGAGGGTCAGAGTGGGGGCTCCTTTTCAGAGGAGCTGGTGCAAGTCTGGAGCAACCAGAATCGCAAGTCGGTTTTAGGTTTTCGTCGGCACAGGGGCCACAAGCCAGCTGGCAAGTGACCGGGCCAACGCATTGAGCCAAAGAAAGCAGAAAGGCCCCACGCAGCACTCGTCGAGTGTAGAGGGGTGAGCTTCGGTGCAAGAGTGGCTCAGGGTTGGGGCTTTTCAAACCCCAGTTTACAGCTTCGAGGGTCACTCGTGGGCTGCACTGTCAGCGTCTCGTGGTCTTTTCAAGATGGCGTGCCCCACGCTTCCGGTCGCCTCCACGGGTCTCAGCTCTGCAGGGACTGTGGATCGGGCTGTAAGAAGGCAGGCAAGCTTGATCTCGTCAATCTCTGTCGCTCAAGTTCCGGCGGGAACTGCAACAAAGCAGACGTCAAGGTGCTGGAAGGTGCCTGTTTGCACAGGGTGGTCACTCCTTGACCACAAGGGAGATTCTTCAGTCTTCTACGTTGAGTAGGATGTCGAAGGGTCCAGAGTTTTGTTTCAAATGTTTCATCAGGATAATCTGAGTGCGTTGGCTTTGCTCCCATTCTTATACCAATCTAGGGGGCTGGATTACCTGCTAGGTCCCCTCCTATGGGTGGGACCCAGGAAGGGGGTGGATACACCTCTTTCCTTTGATCCAGGCCGCGCTGGGACAGGGGCGGTGTGCCCCAGAACCGGTTTGGCCGGATTTTGCAAGGGGAAGCCTTGTGCTCCCCAGGCAGTGTCTGGTTTCTTTCAAACCTCCCTGCTACAATCCACTATCTCCTGTCTGGGGTGGTGTGACACCTCCCTGTGACAGGAAACCCTTTGTCCAGGCCTCCTTGGCTGAGTTTCGGTCAGCTGCAGGAGGTCAGACTCGTGTCTGTGGCAGAAGCATCCATTTTGTGGATCTGACGCTCTTTTTAAAATCAACTGCGTTTTAGCAAAGTAACATGTCGTCTCCCTCTAGAGGGGTGGAATGCTACCCACGTCGCCAGGACTGGCGAGGGGGTAGTATTCCAAATCGTATGACACCTTACCCGACATGTTTTGATAAAGCCAAACCAAAGTTAACATATAACCGTGAGGATTATAATGCACTTAATAGTATATGGTATGGCATTATCCCGGAACAGCTTAGGGAATTGGTCCCGACAGCTGCAGACAGGCTCAGCTCATGCTAGAGCACCATCTCACATAAAACCAAGCATTCTGCCTCCAGGATTGTTAAGGCCTGCCATAGGAGTGACTGATAGGTATATATGTGCCCAGTTAGGTTTAGATATAGGCATACTATATCTAAGCAAGGGGTGATTACACCACCTTGCCCCAGGTGAGTGATCAGCCAGTTGTGTCAATTTTAGATAGCCAGCCAGGGGTGGCAAAAGATATGCTGCAGCCCCTGGTAGGCCTTGGATGCACCTATGCCCTGGGCACCTATAGTGCTCTGTACAGGGGCTGATAAGGTGACCCAAGCCAATCTAGTTATGCACCTAGGGTACATGGAATCCATTTTACAGAGAGAGCAGATAGCCTGGGGCCCTTATTAGCAGGGAACCAGGCCAACTAAGTCGAAAACCAGCTAAACACAAGGCAAAAAATCTGGGGTAACCATAGTCAGGTAGCCACCTTCTTACACTGAAATTATATTGTGAACTAATCTGGGGTCTCCAAGCTTTCGTATGCCTATGCTAATGGGGTTTCTTTATACTTGTATGGACGAAAAATGTGCTGGCTTTACTTTTTATGGTGACTTCCTCTTTTCAACTTCAGTGGGCAGAATATCTGAGGTGATGGGGTGTTGACATTTAAATTGATGGATTGATCATATGCCAATGTCGTTTTCTGCTGCCTTTGATATTATTTCTGTTTTTTTTCTGTAATATCGAAAACCTAAATAGTTTATGGAAAAAAGTAAAGCTCAGTGGGGATCACAAAAATCTGAAAAATAAACTAAGGGTGACAAGCAGAAACTGGATTAAAAACCAATAGATTTAAAATATTTGGATAGATCCATAGTAACATAAAGCAGACCTAAAAAGAGAGTCTGTGAACACAGCAGTGCCTAGGGAATCCAGGGTTGTAGAATAGTTGTTTATTTAATCGTGCCGTTAAAAACAAATAACTTTAAGCAGTAATTGTATACAAAGGCAGTGATTTTTTAAATTACAAATGTTACTAATTCCCCAAAAGAAGGTGCAACTGACATATGGAATACATTTCAACTCTTGTGAGTCTTCTGCCTTGGAACACCATGGTATGAGCCTCACACCTTCAGTCCTTAGTCTCACTCATTAAAAGTGAATTTTCCACCTTAAAGCATGGTCTTGATCATTATGCTTGGACCTCCCCCCTTAGTGCAGTTTCACAATGTTGCTGTGAGCCTTGTACCTGGACGCAGTGTATGTATTATTGTACCACAGTTTGTACCAGGGTATAAAGATTCACTTGCTTGGGGTACCTTACTTATTGGAATGTATAGAGTCTTACTGGACTAGGCACGTTTTCAACACCGTCTTTGGTTAATTTCAGCGGTTTAATCACTATAACAGAGTCTTCCATCTGTTAATCAGCCATTAACCGTTCAATAAATAACCCAGCTTGTCTACCATCGCTTATTATGGACCTTGGCATACCACAAAGGTGGGGTTATGTCTGTACATTCCCTGCCAAATTAAAACTTGTATATCAGTTTATTTTTTGGGTTGAACTGTTTTTCACTGAAACCTTTTCCTGTAAAAATGTGTTCCATATAATTACATTTCTTTTTTTTACTGCTGTAGGATTGTAAATCAAGGATGGATTTTAAGGGAGAGAAAGAAGAGAGTGGAAATGATATACATGTATTTGTAATGCAAACGTTCACCCCTTAGGGCATCTTGGCCATGAATAACAGATGTTGATTGTTACTATCTCAATGGTATTCATTTTATCGATATTGGACGGATGATAGGCCGCGTGGACCCACCGAGATGTGCACCTTTGACCAAAGACTGGATGCATTGGTCCACTGAGCCACCATATCCAGCTAGTAGAGGGGAAAAGGTGAAGAAGAGCATAATAAAAGGAACGTCAGAACGATAGACGAGTAAGACATTACAGGCTAGAGAAAGCAAAGGAAGAAGGAAGGGTTGTGGAAGAAAAAGGGATGGGAAAGAGAGTGGTAAAAAGGAAAAAGCTGGAGGATTAGTGACGACATTATGGAAATGAGTGGACTAAGCTGTGGTCTTTGTTGTGGAAACTGGGTCTACCGGAGGATTTACTGACCCTAGTTATGAGGTTGCATGAGGCAAACTTTGCTAGGATACAGTGGGGCAGTCAAGGGGAGGTCACTGCGGACTTCCCGGTCGAGTGGGGTGTTTGGCAGGGGTGTGCAATGGCCCCCCTACTTTTTTCCTTGTTTATCAATGGAGTAGTAGCTAGAATGCTGTCTGCTAATTTAGACGCCCCCTCGTTGGCGGACATTAAGGTCCCAATATTAATGTTCGCCGACGACACTCTTATTCTATCAAAGACCCCGAATGGCCTGCAGTGTGCCCTCAACATCTTTGAGGAATTTTCTGGGGAGCATGGTCTTGAAGTCAACGTGGCCAAAACCAAGTTAATGATTTTTAACCTGCACCGCAGTTTCCGATCTAGGCTGACTATGAACCAGCGACCCCTAGAGGTAGTCAAAGCTTTTACCTACCTTGGTATTTATATAACCAACGATCTCAAATGGTCCCAGCATATTGATCTAGCGACATTAAGGCATAGACAATTAGCTGGAGCTCTCAGGGCAGAACACAGAAAATCAAAATCTAAACCAATCATGCCAGCCCTACAGGTTTATGAGGCAAAAGCCCTTGGTTCAGCACTATACGGGGCTGAGTTGTGGGGTTTTGGAAAGCTCGTTTCATTACAGAGGTCCGAAAACAAGTTCTTTAGGACAATTACTGGTCTCCCCAAAAGTACCTCCCCTCTTCGCCTTAGATATGAGCTGGGCAGAAAGGCAGTGGTTGATTTGGTAAAGCTTCGCCCGATATTGTATTGGAGACGACTCTGGACCACTCCAGAACTCAAGCATTAAGCTGAAGGCTTTTTAGCGTTAATCAAAGGGGATGTTTTCCATAAGATCAAATGGCTAAAAGACCTTAGATCCTTGTTATGTTTGTTGGGTCTCCAAACCCTTTGGGATAACCCGCAAGGCGCACTTTTTCCTAGTAAAATTACTGTAAAGGAGTTGTATTGGGACTATGTGGCTGAGCGGGACTGGAGATATACTGACTCTAGATCTATGACAGGATGCTATCTGGAATCTAAAATCTCTCCTGACCTTGAACTTTATTCGGACAATATAACAAAGCCATGGGATAGGAAGCTTCTATGTCAATTGACGATAGGTGCTCTTCCGCTCAGGTCCCTAACCGGCAGGTGGCGGGGTTTATCTATGGGCTTGGTCCATTAGGCCTAAACTGTTAGCCGAGTAACTGCTTACAATGGGATGGTTTTATTGAATCTACTTGACGTAGTTTGTATTTTATATTATATGTATATATATTTATGCTTTTTATGTAAAGTACTTGTTTTTATTTGATCAAGGCAACCATTTAATACTGTTTTAAATTTTTTGTATGTATTGTGCTTTTATGAGATATACTCGAATAAAGCCTCTTTGAATTGAATTGGAAATGAGTGAGGGAATGAAAGAAACAAAGTAAATAAGTGAAGTAAAGAGCTGGTAGGAAAGTTAGGGGAAAAAGCAGGAGTGAGTGGGAAGAGATGCACAGAGAAAGTTGAAAGGCATGGAAAGAGGATGATAGCTGAAAGAAGAGATGAGATTCACTTTATGTTCTCTGTACTATTTCATGGGACTCTAACATAGACAAAGCTGAACCACAATGAGCTCCAGCGCATTAGTTTGTTTCACAGATGTTTCATTTCACACTTTTATTACATACATTGCTAGTTATCCATCTCTTTGTACTCCACTACTACAAACTAGGCTGTGGCTTTCAGCGTACTTGCCTAGTTGTTATTAGGTAAGCATTCGAGACCGCTTGTATATAATTTAGTATATATACTTTTGTATATATTCCTCAGTATATACTTATATGTGTATGTACTTTGCGGGCTCTGGAAATCAGCCCTAGGACTTGTCTGCTTCCGCTTACGGACTTTTCTTTCAGTTCAACTGCCTCTATTTAACTGTCTTGATAGAAAATGACCAGCAGAGGTCAGTAAAATACCACAATCACTTTTGTATTCTCTAGACTCCAATCCATAGAAATTGTCTTCCACGAGCAGCCGTAGACAATATTTTTTTCACATCTTGTATTTTCAGTGATATGACCACCGAAGGCCCTGCTTTTATATTAAAAACAGAGCTTTGGACTATACCATTTCCCACTGAAAGGTAATATTTCATTCCATGTGTTCACATACCCGGGGTATCACTCAGTTTGGTGCTTACTTTCCATCCATGTTAAAGAACAGTAGATGTTTCAGCACCCAGGCTAATGTGCTGCATAGCTAAATACATATAAGGTCCCAAAGACGAGACCGATTGCATTGCAAAGGCTTGTTTTTTTATTACCTGTCGTCCTGGACTTTACCTGTTACATGAGGCTCTGTTGTAAAATTGTAATCTCCCTGCTTCCGTTTCCAGCAAAGGTCACTGAGAAGATAGTTAATATCCAGCTCTTCCGTCACCTTGAAGACAACAGCATCGTGGTTCCCTCACAATCAGGATTCCACAGCAACCACAGCACCAAGACCGCCCTCATCGACGCCACAGACGACATCAGAATCCTACTAGACAACGGCGAGACTGCGGCCCTCATCCTCCTGGATCTCTCCGCCGCCTTCGACACCGTCTGCCACTGCGCACTACGCACGTGCCTCCACGACGCAGGGATCTGGGACAAGGCCCTGGACTGGACCACCTCCTTCCTCACCGTCAGAACTCAGAAAGTCCGCCTCCCTCCGTTCTGATCCGAATCCTCCGGGATCATCTGCGGCGTCCCACAAGGATCCTCCCTCAGCCCGACGCTGTTCAGCGTCTACATGGCACCACTAGCACGCATCGTCCGACAGCACAACCTCAACATAATCTCCTACGCAGCTGATCCTCTATCTCACCAAGGACCCCCTCACCGCCAAATCCAACCTCCACCAGGGAATGAAGGCCGTCGCCGACTGGATGAAGGAAAGCCGCCTTAAGCTGAAGTCAGACAAGACGGAGATCCTCATCCTCGGGCCCAACCCCTCAGCGTGGGACGACTCCTGGTGGCCCGCATCACTGGAGACACCCCCGGCCCCTACCAACCACGCACGCAACCTGGGAGTCATCCTTGACTCAAAACTCACCATGACCCAACAAGTCAATGCAGTCTCCTCCACCTGCTTCAACACCCTCCGCATGCTCCGCAAGATCTACAGATGGATCCCGACAAACATGAGGAAAACAGTCACCCAGGCCCTAGTCAGCAGCAGACTCGACTACGGAAACGCCCTCTACGCCGAAGCCTCGTCCAAGCTCATCAACAGACTGCAAAGAATCCAGAACACATCTGCACACCTAACCCTCGACATCCCGCGCCGCGACCACATCACCCGCCACTTGAGGAACCTGAACTGGCTCCCCATTGACAGAAGAATCTCCTTCAAGTTCCTGGTCCACGCACACAAGGCACTCCACAAAACCGGCACAGCCTATCTCAACAGCCGACTCTCCTTCTACGTACGCAAGAGGAAATTCCGCTCCGCTGACCACGCCCTGGCAACGGTCCTGCGCATCCGCTGAACCACATCCGGAAGCAGGTCCTTCTCCCACCGAGCCGCCAAGACCTGGAACACCCTCCCCCTCAACCTACGACAAACCCAAAACCTGCTGACCTTCAGAAGACGACAAAGACCTGGCTCTCCCCCACCACCCCCTCAGCGCCTTGAAACCCTCACGGGTAAGTAGTGCGCTTTACAAATGATTTGATTGATTGATTGATTAATTATTTGGAGATATATAAAATGAGTTCCAGATTAGTGTTGCTAATAATAGGTGACTGCACAGTTCATAGTTTGTTTTAACCTTTAAATAAATCAACTATATCAAAAAACAAAATGTATATATATGCATTTGTAGATTGTAATGCAAAATAGAAGCACCTCGAGGCCCATCTACTCAATTCATATCTATCTCAGTTGAGACACCATGACTCTGCTAAGTCTCCAGTTCTGTCTTGGAGCTGCATTATTAGTATTTTCTCTTAATGCCATTAATAGAATGCACCTCTTAATGCTTCGATAACATGCTGACTGGTAAATGTTTATGGAGATGCATTTCTCGAAATAACACCCAGTCGATAGAACAGCATTTGATAAGATGTTCTTATGTAGTTCAACTTATTTTTTCAAGGGTCTTCACTATTCATTTGTTTGTTCTTTTATTTAGGTTCCTGGGCGGACAGGACTCCAGTTCATGAAGCTGCCAGAGAGGGACAAATTCTTCAGCTTACAAAGCTGATTGACAGTGGATGCTGTGTGAACCTTGTTACAGTGGACTCTATCACACCTTTGCATGAAGCCTGTCTGCAGGGACAAACCCAGTGCGCGCAGCTGCTGATTGCTGCAGGGGCGCAGGTTGGTAATTCTGGAAGCTGAAAATCAAAATATTTTTGCAAGGTCAGAAACAAAATTCTGTTGTTGACTTTTTACAGAGGCCCTGATGAAGGCAGTTCCAAACCGCCAAAACCGCACCCAAGAGCGGTCATCTTCTTAGTACTCCTCACAATTAGTATGCGCCACTTTTCTTACTCTCCAAAAAAGATTGTCTTGCTGAGCATTTATAACGCTATTTGTGCTGATCGCCTAGTACTACAAAGTATATTTCAGCTTGCTCTCAGCCCTAAAATTGGTCTGCATATCTAGATACATATTGGTGATTACGCTGGTGAACAAAGAAGTAATTATAGCATTACATTTAAGAACTATCACTATTGGTGAGATTCTTTTTACGCAATTAGTGGTGGGATATCCAAGTTCCATTTTTTTAGATCTCGCCTAGGCAGCGCTTGCACTGTGTTTTACAGACATGCTATATTCAGGATATGGGCATTAAACTCTGCCCACTTTCTGCCCATCTTTTTAATTAGCTCCTGTTACTGTCCTTTGTAAATGGTGGTTTTTCATTGGTCAATGGGCTTAGTAGTCACTCCTTAATACCGCCTTTTCTGTTGTTGTAACCTCGCATGAGGACTGGCCCTCTTAATTGTGTTGTTACTCTTTGTTTTATTTACATTCTGTGAGGACCATTTTATTAAATGACTTTCTCCTATTGCAAACACGACATGCTTTCCGCTGCAGCAGATTTTTTTTAAGCAGCGCGGCTGTGCTTTAACTTATGTTATGTTTTTTTAATTAAGAATGGCGGCCGCGCAATTAACACTGCTCACGTCTTAATATATTTTCTTTAAAGCACTGTCGTTTTAACACGCGCTTTGTATATTTTTTTTAACGACGATGCTTGTTTCAGGTTCCAGAACGGTTGTTGTGTATTTCTTTTTTTATGCGCATCTCGTCCGACTCAATCATCACAGTCAACAATAGCGCCCGCGGCTCACAGCCCCTCATCCCTGTCCCGCCCCGGGTGCTGGGCTTTAGAGATACTTCAAGTACGTCAAGGGCAGACTGGGTGGAAAAATCTCTAACTTATCAGAGGACAGCAGTCATTTTTAGTTTTTAACAATTTTTTATTTTGCCGATGTGTTTGTTATTTGGAGTGAGGCGCGGCAGCACCCAACATGGGCCATGGACATAGGGGGTCTGAGCCTGTCCGGGATCACAGACCCTGCAAAATGGGCATTTATTGCTCCCACTTAGGACAGGTATGAGGGGGGTCAGGATGTGTTCACCCTGACTCTTTATGTGACTTTTCCAAAATGTTATCAACATGCAGGCACTGCAAACCACGTTCCGTAAAATAAATCGCAAGAGAAGGTTTTCTTGTGCCCCACAAAACCAGATCTTTACATCTGAGATCTCCATTTTGACACTGTGAACTTGAAATGAATGATAGAAGGGAAAAGCTCCCTCATTTTATAGGATTTCAATATGTTTTTAAATTCAGGTCCGTGGTTGGTCCTCGAACCTGGATTTGAAGACTGTCCATGAATTAACAGTCCAGCTTTCTCTATCTGTATTGATGGGTCTACTCAGTTTGGTCGCCTACAAAAATCACTTTTCTAATGTTAATTGCTCAAAGACTAGTGAATGAGTTTCTACTAAGCGAAAGCACTTCCTTGTGTAGACTTCGACTTTCACGCAAAGTTTAGTGTAACTCCATTTAGTTATTTTTCTGTAGAGCAGTCGGAGGTTTCCTAGCAGGTGACCATCCACCTGTAAGTACATGATTAAGACTTGTTTGGGAGTCGAAACGCGTTATGCTGTTAGCTCTGCCAGAAATAAAACCTGTTACTAAGGGACTGGCTGGTGGGCCTGTTTCATGTTTTGGAAAGGACTCTGACGTGTTTCCTTTTGGAATATGCTTGGACTGACACCTCAAGTAGGCCTTTACCCAAGAGGATGGGCGTCCGAGTGTGTCAAATGTCTTTTGGAATTTGTTAAGAACGGATGCCCGCTGGCTGTTTGCAGCATATGGATGGAATGGTTCATGGAAGGGCACAACAGCCTGCCAAGCAATATATTAATGTGCTTGAGCAGCCAGGGTTTGCTGTGGAAATATTTTCTTTCATTTGCACGCCAGGACCAATAATAACTAAAAGAGGCACATCGTAAATAGACACAAAGTGACTCAGGATACGACAATGGAGTGGTGTGACCTCAGAAGCTGCAATACTACTATTAAATAGAAGTTCCTTAATGCCTTTAATGGATTTGGGAGTCGAAACGCGTTATAGTGTTACCTGTGCCAGAATGAAACTAATGGACTCGCTGGTGGGCCTGTTTTCACGTCTTGGAAAGGACTCTGACAGGTTTTCTTTTGGAGAATATATATATCACTGCTCCCAAGGTGGTGAGAGCTTGACACGTGCGCACAAGTCACTGTTCTTGGATAATATTGTTCTCAATTCAACTAGCAACGCTCAACTCCCCGCGGCCCCCCACTCACAGGCCACAACCCCCTTCTTTAAATGTTATCAATCAATTATTGAAATTCCAGTCCACAGCCCATTTTTTCAGGTCCAAATAATTTTTGTTCCAAATGTATTAAAGAAAGAACATCATATAATGTCATTTATTCAATTTCATCAAATCTTTTCAGACAATTTCATCAAATCTTTTCAGCCTACGCGTTTCATTCTAAACCGGACTTCATCTGGGCTGAAAAAAAGAAAATATATACACCAATCAATTCCATACAATGTGATTCATTATTATGTTATACATTATACTGATACAAAAGCACTACTCACAAAAATCAATTCAAACCCAAAATACTACATAAACCTTTAGAAGCCTGCCTATCTCCATTCCAACAAAGATATATCCAGGAAGGGATTTCAATTAGTCCAATGTTCATTAATAATATACTTCATTAGTAAATCTTTAAAATTAACAAAGACTCTTTTCATATTCATTGACATTGTTGACCTCATTTTTACATTCTTGCGCATTCGACATGATGATGACATTCCAATACCCAGATTATTTACCTAAGAAAAACCTCCATTGCCTCATCGTTTCTCTCTTAAATACCAGGAACATCCATGTTCTCTTACTTTGCATTATTATAAGCCCTTATTAACTCTTTAAAAAAAAAAAATGTCCTCATTAGCCATGTAGTCGATCCAAATGTGCTCCTAGCCGCAAAACACAACCCCCCCTGTAGCACCGAGAAGCCCAATACTAAGCTCTCAGTACCCAGAGAGCCAGACCCGATGTCTCCAGCAAAGCTTGGACGGACACTCTCCGTTCGGGCCGGTTCGGCCAGTTGTCCAATGACTGTACGGCATGGGCTGCCTCCCTTTGGACAAGGAGATTTAAGGCCTAATCATCGGACCCGGGGAAATAAATAAATAAATAAATAAATAAATAAAGAACCCCGGGTTGACTAACTGTCCCTTCTCCAATTAATCAAAAGGTCCCAAAATCTCAAAGATCGGGGGCTACATGTTCTAGAAAGGTCGACCTTCGATGCTGCATATAGTGAAGACAGCCACTCTACATGCGTTGGAGGATTTGTGTTGACCCAGTTTTTACAGATTTCTCTTCTTGCTAGTAAGATGGCATAGAATAAGAACTCTCTCTCTAATCCCTTGATATTATTATTTAGGCCAAAGATGATTAAAGACCATGAGCACGGGATAGATGATCTGAGGATGGATTTGAGTGTTGTCCTGACTTCTTGCCAAAAGGTGGCGATGTTCGGGCACTCACAAAACATATGAAGATCTGAGGCTGCTGGAAAGGAGCATTTGCTACAGCACTTCCCGGGTTGGAATTTCGAAAGCCGTTTGGGGGAGTAATACGCTCGGTGAAGCGTGAAGAAGTGGTTACGCCTCAGCCATGCTTGCTTGATAATTTTATAGAGGAGGGTAAAAGATTCCTCCCATATGTCCTCAATATGTAGTTCTTCCTCTACACCCCAGAGTTTTTCCGGGAGGTTGAGGTCACGCTCTCCATCCTCTATGATGTGCCAGTAGAAGAGTGCGACTTCCTTTCTGCCCGCGGGTCTCTCCACTAGGGTGTTTTCTAGAGGACTATATTCTCCCATCATTGCTTTTTTCTTTGTTTGAGTCCGAAGCCAGCTGACCAGTTGTAAGTATACTATCCAAGAGAGTGATGATGTTACCCTATGCATGAAAGTATCCCAGTCCATAATTGATCCTTCTACCAGCAGTTCCCCCCACTGTGTTATACCTGCATCTAGTAGGACTCTTTTAACTGCGTTGGCTTCTTGTGATGATAACCCAGGTAAGTCCCAAATCGGCGCATGTTTGGATAGATATCCTATCCCAGACTTGGATTTAATTTGAGACCATTCTTTTATAGTGCCCAGTAGTGACTTTAGTCTAATTTTTTTAAAGAACTTCTTGTGGCCGAACTTGAAGAGGAAACCATTCACTGGAAGGTCCGAACCCAATAACATTGCCTTATGCATAAGCCCATTTGTGTTTTCCCAAGGGATCTTGTTTAGCATCCTGGAATGGGACAAATGAAATGCCCAGGCGTAATATTCCAAGTCTGGTAATGCGAGGCCCCCTTTTTCTGTTCTCCTTCTCAGTTTTTTCCAGGCCAATCTGCTGGATTTATATCCCCAAATAAATTAGTTGATGTTTTGCTGACATTTTGCAAGCTGTTTGGAATCAAAGGTTAGCAGGATGGAGTTGAAAATGAATGTAAATTTCGGGAGAATACTCATTTTTATCAGGCTGGTTCTCCCGTAGATGGTGAGTGGGAGAAAGGACCAAGCTTTCATCAAGGATTGGGATTCGCGGGAGATCCGAGTTAAATTGTTTTGAGCCAGATGTTCTAAGTCTTTAGTTATTGTAACCCCCAGGTACCTCATTGAGGATTTTACCGGGAGTTGAAGGTTATGAATATTCCAAGCCATAATTTCCGTTTTCCCTGCATTTATTTCGTATCCCGAAAGTTTTCCAAAATCCTCTGCTTTCTTTATAATTATAGGGAAAGCCAACGCGGGATCGGTTGTATAAATGAGTATATCATCGGCATAGAGTCCGACTTTCTTATCCCAGCCCGAGAAAGTAAAGTGTGGAATATTGGTATCCTCCCTGATAGACTGTGCAAATGGTTCTACGTATAAATTAAAAAGGAGGGGGGATAGGGGACAACCCTGCCTAGTTCCTCGGCTAATTTTAAAAGGGGTTGTATGCGTACCATTTATTAGTAGGGATGCTCTGGGGTTATTATATAATAAGCCAATGACCCTACAAAATTTGGGACCAAGCTGGAATTTTTTCGTTATTATATTTAAGTATGCCCAATTTACCCTATCGAACGCTTTTGTGGCGTCTAGGGTCATGATAGCCAGGGGTAGGCCGAAAGTTGAGGCGATGTCTGCGGCTCCCACCAGATCGTAAGTTAGGTCGGCCAATTGCCGGCCTCTAATGAACCCCTTTTGATCAGGGTGGATAATTGAACCAATCTCACTTCCCAATCTCGCTGCCAGATTTGACGTAAAAATTTTATAATCGTTATTGAGAAGCGAGATTGGGCGATATGATCCACACTCGGCTGGGTCCTTGCCTGTTTTTAATATTAAGGCTATATTCGCTTCCCCCCAGGAGCTTGGTGGTAGGTCCCCTCTAATCAGTATGTCGTTAAAAAGATTCGTAAGAACTGGAGTGAGAGTGGGATTGAGTATCCTATATAATTCTCCTGGGAGACCGTCCGGTCCCGCGGCCTTGCCCTGTTTTAATTGTTTGATAGTGTTAGTAACTTCTAATTCCGTTATTTCTTTATCTATATTTTCAATTTGGGAGCTTTTCAATTCTGGGAGTTATATTGTCCAGCCATTCGTTCCTATCATCTAAATTAGCGTTGAGTTCCTCTGTATAGATATTCCGGAAGAACTCACTAAAGGCTTCTCCGATGTCCGTATCTGTTGACCTACTAGTGGCTTCCCCAGCGACCCTCACTTCTTTAATAACATTTCTGGACTGATCGGCTTTTATTTTCCAGGCCAACAATTTTCCAGGGGATTCGCCATATTCGAAATGCGCAAGTTTACTTGCCTGCCATCTTTTATTTAGCATCTCTTGCAGTAATGTATCTAACTTAGCTTTTAATTCTATTTTCTCCTCTTGATTATCTGAGGGGACCTGAACTGATGACTCCAAACGGGTCAGTTCTTGCTCTATATGTAGGATTGCCTCCCCGTATTTCTTTCTCCTGTAAGATGCCCTACCAGTAATGCAGCCCCTTATAAAAGCTTTCCAGGCCTCCCATACAATGACCAAAGAGGCAGAACCTAAATTTTGCTCTAAGAAGGAGGCAGTTTCATGTATCAGATAATGTTTCTCCTCTTCCTCCAACAAAATTGTTCGGTCAAAGGACCAAGATGGATGGGTAGATTTCTGCTCTAGTTTTACCGAGAAAAGAATAGCAGAGTGATCTGAGACATGCAGAGGCAGGTAGGTTATGTTTTTAACCTGGTCTTTAAGAGAGAGGCTGAATAGTGCATAATCAATTCGTGATTTATGCCTATATTTGTAATTGTGAAAAGAGACTCCCATGGCTTTACCAGCTCTTTGTCTCCATAGGTCGATTAAGCCAAGATTCGACATACATCTAAGAAGTGTATCCCTCATATTACTGTGCGCACAGCCCTGGAAGTGGGAGATTTGTCTAATTTTGGATCTAGGACTAGATTGAAATCACCCACCCATATTATGGGGTCAGGACAGATAATCAGATGGTTCTGCAGGATATTCAAATAAGAAGGATCGTCCTGGTTAGGTACATAATAGCTAGTAATGGTAAAACCCTTCGAGTATAATTGGGCATTTACTATCAGCCATCTGCCGCTCGCATCTGTTTTCCAGTCCGTGATCTGGGCCCTTGCTGCTTTTTTAAAAATGATAGCAGTGCCACGAATACTGGCGTTATGATCCGTGCTTACAAATTTATCAACCCATTTAAGTTTTTTAAGTATATCTGTGATCTCTTGTTTGTTTAAATGTGTTTCCTGAATCGCCATGATCTGCGCGGGTGAGTCTCGTAAATACTGTAAGATTCTGTTCCTCCTCGCCCTAACTTGCAGACCATTTACGTTCCAGGATAAGAATTTAATATCTAACATTAATTTTTAGGCTCTTTAACATAGTTTCCCAACCCTCAACACTGATGCTTTCTTTTACAAGACTGCCCGTCGTTAGCTATATCTCTTTCTATTTTGGCCAAACAGCAGCTTTGAAGCAACATTGGATCCATATTCTTCGTGATTATAGAATTCGGTTTATGAGGACTTTTATTTTTTGCCTTCCCTTTCCCACCCCTGGAAAACCCCCCCAACTTACTCTGGCATGATGTATTGCCAGCTTGTCGTCTCTGACTTGTTCCCGTTCCATGCCCTAACATCACTCTTATCGGTCATTATGCTTATTATATAAGCAGTGGCGCTTAGCGATTAGTGGAATTGTGGTTTTTAATCTCTTATCTGATAGTTATATTATTACATATTGTTACTACTGATGATCCTCGAATAACCAAGGTGAGTTTGGGCGAGAATGTAGGAATTATAAATAGGCCCCATTGCAAGCCTAGTGTAGCTCAGGACTTCTGACAGTGAGTTTACAGGGGATTGAGGTCTATAGTGAAAATCCCGTGCTAATACCCGTTTATTTATATGTCACCCAATACTATTTTGGTTTCCTACATTTTAGTGAAAAGTTTGTGTATTATTTTATCTTTTCCTCTTTTTTTTTTCCCTTCCTTCTTTTCTTTCTTTTTCCTTCCTCCTTTTTTTTATTTCCCCTTTATTTATATTTTTTTCTTTTTTTCCCCTCCTTTTTCCCCTCTTTTTTTTTTTCCTACCTCCTCACCCAAGTGTTCGTGATTTCTTCCCCCCTTCTTTTTTTTTCCCCTTATCCCTTTTTAAACTTCTTTTTTTTTTTTAAAAGAGAAACTTTTTACAGGTTCCTCAATTATTTTACTCGGTTTTACTAGGTTTTTTTACACGCGGTCTGGGGGGTTTGCGTGTTCACTAATAGTGACTAGTAGCTCATCTGCTTCGAAAGGAGACTTAACATTATACATTTTGTTATTGTACATTATCCTTAGGAAGGCAGGGAATCTCATTTGCACGGTAGCTCCTAGACTTCTGAACTTCTCCATCCGTTGACCTAATTCCCATTGCCTGTCTCGTGTGGTTTTAGACAGGTCGGACCTCACTTCAAAAGAAAAGTCTGAGGCTTTCAAGGTCCTGGCTTTCAGGGCTAAATTCAGAATCTTTTCTTTCAGTGAATATGTTAGGAAATTCACCTGGATCTTCCTTGGTTTATCTCTGCCTGATTTGAGACGGAATGGGTCCCGGTGTACCCTCTGGATATCTGTTTCTATCTCAGACAAGGGTTCATCCAAATTGAGAGAGTCTTTTAGTATGGTTGCCACATAGTTCTTTAAGTCTCCTCCTTCTTTCCCCTACGGGATTTTTAGAAGTCTCAAGTTATTCCTTCTAGAGAAATTTTCGAGAGACTCAACCCTCTCTTTGACTGTATTACCTTCCCGTCGTAGTGTCTGAATCTTCGCCTCAGCACGCTCCAATTTTGCTTTAAGCTCGCCAACAGAGTCCTCTAAGCCTCCAGTTCTTAATGAGAGACCATCTACCTTAGCCTCCACATTGTGCGGATCTCTGATTGAGTTTGTCTCGATTCTTCGGATCTCTGATTGAGTTTGTCTCGATTCTTCGAAGCATTTTTTTGACTCAAACCCATTTCTGATCTCTTCCCTCATGCTGAGAAGTATAGCTTGGAGGGTATCGTCGCCAGCAATTTCTTCGCAACTCCCACTACATTGTTCCAACTCTTTTGTCTCGCTACCTGCCGCTGAGGTAGAAGCTTGCTGGCCCCGAGGGGGTGTTGCATTAGTATCTCGCTCAACTGGATCCCCCATCTTTACCCCGCTAGCTGACTCTTCTGCCCCTGTTACTTATTCTTCGGTTTCCCCCAAGTTACTGAGTATGATTGTAGAAGTAGTTGTAGGTTCAATAGCATCAACTGATGTGGGTGCAAATTGTGTGCTAGCAGGTTTTTGGAGCTCTTGATTTATGTTTAGCACCTGGGGCAGGACCTTGAAATAGGACTTCAGTGAAGGTGTGATTCAGGAGATTCTGCTAGCTTTTGTTTTGCTATCCCCTTTACTCAAACTCACCTTATGTGGTAACTCCTTCGGACCGGTGTAACGTAGCTGATATCCCTTACCCCTTCTCGGTGCTCTTGAGACTGGGAGTTGTAACGTGTCGGTTGCTACCTCAAGCTCAAATTCTGGCTCTGACTCTGTGAGGGACTGTTCCTCTGGACTTTTTTCGGTTACTTGTGCTTGGCCTGTGTCTCTGGGACCTGCAGGGACAACTGAGTCTTTGTCTTTGTTGCTACCTTTCCCTTTCCCCTTAGCCTTCCGCTTCCCCAGGGTTCTGGCGGGATTTATGTATGAGGGCTCAATAGGTGCCTGGCTGGGGGCTTGAAATTGTGCCTTAAATCTGAAAACTCTGGATGTAAGGGTTAGGTTCTGCGGAGGATAGCTATCTTGTATATCTGTAGGGCTCGACTGTCAATAGGCTGAGCCTCGCCCCTCAAAGCACTCAACACTTTCCCACCCTGATGGCCCCCCTTACCGCACCGAATGTTTATTGTCACTCTCTTGGCAGAGACGCCGTACACTGCTGCCCTTCTGCTTCTTCGGAGCTCCATGGCTGTGTCTCCCCAGCGGTGGGGTGCAGGGAGGAGAGCCTGCCCCCAGCACATCGGCAGCTCTGTCCGCCTTTATTTTAATTCAACACTGTTGCTTCCAGGGGCTCAGGCTGCCTCCACACCACCGAGCTTGAATCTTGCTCTAGCAGGAAGCTCCCAGGCTGCCCCCTCTTGACTATCGACACCACACAGCGGTAAGCACCGCCCGGACTGCATGCAGCCTGAACCGAGCCTGCTTCGATCCGCCTCGCCTCCCGCCAGGTAGGGTCCCGTTATTTTGAATACGTCGGCAGCTCTGTCCGCTGCTATTGAATTTCCGCAGCACTATAGCTTCAGGATCTCAAACCGCCGCCAATGTGGGTCGCGCCGCTTCTCGGCGCGGCTCAGCCGAGCACACCACTCCCCGGAGCTCCCGGAGCCCCGCCTGTCCGCTCAGCCAAACCCGATCCGATGCAATCCGATGCGTCTCCGTCTCGCCTCCCGCCGAGTAGGATATTGATGTATTCACCGATGTTTGGCAGCCCCCTAGCTTGCCATCTCACCCCTCGCCCGTCAGTAGTGACCAGTGCGGTTAGCTCATCTTCTGGGGCACTTCAGCAGGAACCTTCGTTGAGGACGAGCGCGCCGCGTTAGCTAGCGGCCGCCATGTTTTCTCACAGCTTGTCCGCCCTTATTAACTCTTGTTCATTGCTCATTAAGGTAAAGTCAGAAATTCTCCAAAAAATGTTCTAAATTTACCCAGCGGCCTACTGTATATATATTTTTTAATTTAAAAGCATATTTATGCACCTTCCTATTACCCTTAAATAATCTTTGAAAAAAGTACCTTTGTTTAATTCTTGTTGGACCTTTATTCATATCACAAGTCAAACGTGCATCTTTTTTAAGCGCTCTCATGAATAACCTCTGTGAATGGTCAAACAACATCTGCAATTACCACTTTGATTTAAAAATTTGTTCCTTCAACTATTGCTATTTTTTAGAAATAAAACATACCTTTATTTAATGTATCAACTTCTTATACATTCTTCACGACCACTCTGTAACTGACGTCCTGATTTTGAACACTATCTCATTCACGAATCCTATGTTCCGTATAAAAATATACTTACACCCATATTATACTCTAGTGCCGATCAACTGACAAAAAGTATAGATAATGCTTATTTCCCAATCAGGGTGCTATCGCTACAATTAACGCATAGTTAAACTCCCCCCCTCCAACTGTTATCTATTTTAGTTTATATTTATAGATACACTGTACCTTGTTTCACATCAACAGTTTTTGCTCAGTCCTCATGATCTTCCTTATTCCATATTCTGTAGCCCTCTCTTTCACAATCACAAGTGCTGTATTCTGCGTAAAAATATATTTACACCAGTGTCATCCTGTTATGACAATCTGCTGACAATGGGCATAATTAATGTATTATTGTCCTAATCGGGGAGCTACCTCTGCCCCACCCTACATATGCATACCCAACATAGTGGTCTAAAGTCAGAATTCTTAAGTATAAACACAATTAATATCCTACATCAACTCACACCCTTATTAAAGATTAAGCCATAATCAGTTAAACCTCACTCCAAATCTATATTTCTCCTTTTCCTTCCTCCGTTATCCAAAATCAGCCCCCCTGCACATATTTTTCTCACCTTCTCTACTTCTGTTAGTCAGTCTTGTGAGCCTCCGGTCTGATAAATCCCACAGTCTCAGAAGCTCCCGCTAACACTTTCTTTTACAGGAAGTCTCCACCAATCAAATTCCAGCCATGTTCGTCCTCCCAACCAATCATATTAATTTCTTTTCAAGCCTCCATGTTAACTATTTATATGGTTTTCTCTGTGGTTCGCTACCATTCTTAACCAATCAAATTCCAGCTATGTTCGTCCTCGCAGCCAATCAAATTCATTTTTTTTCAAGCCTCCATATTAACTATTCATATGGTTTCCTCTGTAGTCCACCACCTTTCTTTTTTGGGTGAAAATCTTTTTATTAACATTTTGCTCAAATGACCACAGACAATCATGATTATGACAGTATGCCCCTGTTGCCAATACAGTCCGACCACATGCGATTCCCAGCAGGACAGAAGGTCATCAACAGCATTCTTTTCAATAGGTATAGAGCCAATCACATTTCTTAACCAATCATATTGATTGCTGCTAACACCCATCTCCATGTAACAAATTCCTCTTTCCACATAGTTTTACCCAATTAATTTCCTGTTTACAACCAAGCTATACTATTGGTTAGTTTACGCATATAACAACATCCTCTTTCTACGTGATTCATTTCCTGTTTGTAATCAAGTAATATTATTTGTTATCTTGCGCAACCTGCCCACGCGCTCATCTCATGCTCAAATCTCCTTTCTCTAAATTTAGTCACAACACCCATCTCCATGTTCCAACTTCCTCTTCTAAGTGATTACGCCCAATTCCTTTCCTTTTTGTGCCCCAGTAATTTTATAGGTTAGCTTACTCGACTTGCTAGACATGCTCATCCCTTGGGTTGTAGTTCTATTAATAGAGCACCAACGTCATGAAAGCTACTATTTCCTTCACTTGATTTCTCTCTTTCTTTACTAAAGTAGACTCTCTCTTCACCAACTTAACCCTCCTTTTTGCTTTCTCCAAACAATCACGCGAATATCCCCTTCCTAATAGTCTATTCTGTAATTCTTCTAGTCCTGTTTCAAAATCTTTCTCCTACTGCAGTTAAGCCTTATCCGTGTCATCTCTCCATATGTGATGCTTTTATAACTGCAGGTGGGTGGGAACTATTAGCTCTTAAAATAGAATTTGTAGCGTTTTTTTATGGACTATCTTGTTTTACACTCTATTCTCAACTATAAACAGTTTCACATCCAAAAATTCCATCTTTTCTTTAGGGTGACACAAAGTGAAAGTAACATTGAAATCATTGCTATTCAGAAATTCTAAATACTTAAACTTCCCATCTGTCCCTCTCCATATAACCAAAACATCATCAATAAAACGGCCTCAAAACAAAATGAAGTCCATCCACTTAGCTGCCCTCCTGCCCCAGGCATGCTCCCTCTCGAACCAACCCATGAAAAGATTGGCATGAGAGGGAGCAAAGCTGGAACCCATTGCCGTACCTCTTATTTGGTGAAACCATTCCCCTTCAAATAGGAAGAAGTTATTCTTTAGTATCAAAGTACTAATTTCAGCAATAATTGTCGAATGATCTAAAAGGCTTGCACTCCTGTTTCCTAAAAAATATCCAATGCTTGCTCTCCTTTCTCATTCTGTATACAAAAAACAAGAGTTAATAAGGGCTTATAATAATGCAAAGTAAGAGTACAGGGATGTCCCTGGTATTTAGGAGAGAAACAATGAGGCAATTGAGGGTTTTCTTAGGTAAATAGCCTGGGTATTGGAATGTCATCATCATGTTGAATGCGTAAGAATGTAAAAATGAGGTTAACAATGTCAATGAATATGAATAGGGTCTTTTGATCATTTTAAAGATTTACTAATAAAGTATAGCATTAATAAAAATTGGACTAATTGAAATCACGTCTGTATGTTTGTTGGAATGGAGATAGGCAGGCATCTAAAAGTTTATGTAGTATTGTGGGTTTGAATTGATTTTTGTGAGTATAATCAGTATAATGTATAACATAATATTGAATCACATTGTATGGAATTGATTGGTGTATATATTTTCTGTTTTTCAGCCCTGATGAAGTCCGGGTTAGAACGAAACGCATAGTCTGAAAAGATTTCATGAAATTGAATAAATTACATTATATGATGATCTTTCTTTAATAAATTTGGAACAAAAATTCTTTGGAACTGAAAAAATGCCCGGTGGACTGGACTTTCTTCGAGAAATTCAATAATTGATTCATAATTTTGAAAGAAGGGGATACGCTTAGTTTATTTTTGTTATTATATATATGTCCGCGTCCGAATTTCAAAGGGTGACCGTACCCATAAATGAAAAAAGCACTCTCGGGGGTGAGTTCTGTGAATTTATCTAAACAGACTCTGACAAAACTGATGCGTTAAAACGCGTCTGTTTTGCCAGAGTCCGTTTAAAAAAATTCACCCCTGAGAGTGCTTTTTTCATTCATGGGTACGGTTACCCTTTGAAATTTGGAAGTTGACATGTGCATGCGGGATCACCCGTGCATTTACAGCAGCCGCCATCAAGTGCATCGATTTGGTGACAGTGGAGCTGCAATATATATATATATATATATATATATATCTCAAAAACAAGGTCGCCCAAGGAGAAGGAGCCGCACATGAGGAGTTGAATGCCGTTTATTACTGGGCAACATCAGAGGCAGCATGACCCCCTAACTTCAACACAGATTGCCAACTTGACGCGTTTCGGACATATGGAAGTCTTGATCACAGGCTATTAAGGCTAGGAAACAGCAGCCATTATGTGCGCTACCTGATTAAATAACATCCAGTTCCAGCCCAAATGGGCGTCGGCCGCGATGCCTGCTGGACCTGGTAGTGCACCTAATATTGTCCAAATAGGTGCTGCTGTGAATGTTTCAACAATGAATCCCCAGTGGGTAAGTGAGGAAAGGCACACTGCTCCTGATGTCCTTGTGCCCCAATGATAATAGCCTCCTCATTCCTCACTGCGCCCGTGCTTACGAACACTGCAGAGCCGTCAAAGTATGGTGGCGGGGCTCCTTCGCAGCCGGACCAGCCGCTAAACATCAAAAACAAGGTCGCCCAATGAGAAGGAGCCGCACATGAGGAGTTGAATGCCTTTTATTACTGGGCAACATCAGAGGCAGCATGCCCCCCAACTTCAATACAGATTGCTAACTTGACGTGTTTCAGACATATGGAAGTCCTTGATCACAGGCTATTAAGGCAAGGAAACAGCAGCCATGATGTGCGCTACCTGATTAAATACTGTCCAGTCCCCGCCCAAATGGGTGTCGGCTGTGATGCCTGCTGGTCCTGGTAGTGCACCTAATATCGTCCAAATAGGTGCTGCTGTGAAAGTTCCAGCAATGAATCCCCAGTGGGTAAGTATGGAAAGGCACCCTGCTCCCATTGTCCTTGTGCCCCCAATGATAATAGCCTCCTCATTCCTCACTGCGCCCGTGCTTACGAGCGCTGCAGAGCTGTCAAAGTATGGCGGCGGGGCTCCTTTGCGGCCGGACCAGCCGCAAAACATCAAAAACAAGGTCGCCCAAGGAGAAGGAGCCGCACATGAGGAGTTGAAGGCCGTTTATTACTGGGCAACATCAGAGGCAGCATGCCCCCCTAACTTCAATAAAGATTGCCAACTTGACGCGTTTCGGACATATGGAAGTCCTTGATCACAGGCTATTAAGGAAAGGAAACAGCAGCCATGATGTGCGCTACCTGATTAAATACCGTCCAGTTCCCGCCCAAATGGGCGTCGGCCATGATGCCTGCTGGTCCTGGTAGTGCACCTAATATTGTCCAAATAGGTGCTGCTGTAAAAGTTCCAACAATGAATCCCCAGTGGATAAGTGAGGAAAGGAACCCTGCTCCCGATGTCCTTGGACGATATTAGGTACACTACCAGGACCAGCAGGCATCAAGGCCGACATCCATTTGGGCGGGAACTGGACGGTATTTAATCAGGCAGCGAACATCATGGCTGCTGTTTCCTTGCCTTGATAGCCTGTGATCAAGGACTTCCATATGTCCGAAACACGTCAAGTTGGCAATCTGTATTGAAGTTGGGGGGGCATGCTGCCTCTGATGTTGCCCAGTAATCAGCGAAAAAGAGCAGCTGACCCGGGTGTATCCAAAGAACAACCCGACAGAAAACAATAATTGGATGAGAGCTAAGAAAGCGGCATCCACTATGGACTACAAACAATGCTGGGTACTACATGAACCACAGTGCTTCACTGCTGCCACGCCCGTAGGGGCGGGAGTTATCAACACCTGCAGAACGCTGCATAAAGACCCTGCTGCTTTCATTTCCCACCTACCAGCACCATGGCATGATTAAGGGAGAACATTTTCCGAAACGCGTAGGCGCAGATGGTGTAACTTTGCTCGAAGGAACATGCGGTTCTGCTGCTGCTTCCCTGCCATTAAAGGATGAAACTTACGATGCGTGGGTGTCTTCAATTGCAGAGCGCAACTATTTAGAATATATATATATATATATATATATATATTCACTGACACCACTCCCACCTCAAACTCCGAACACAGGGCGGGTGCTGTCTCCATAATGAGGGTGGGACCTCATTTTTGCTGCACAGCAACTTCAAAACACATTTTTGGAGCACTCGCAGTGTCATTTTGGCTTTGTATGTTAACAGCTGACGCGTTTCGGCGTTCATCGCCTCCTCAATGCTATAATGCTTGTCCGTAGTACGCTGTAAACGATTGGACTGTTATATTCTGTCCACTTCAGCCATTGGATGATACTGGGCCAATTGCGTGACTCTGATGTTCCGTCAAATCCATGTCCGATTCTTTGTATCGCCACACCAAAAGGCCGTATGTCCCTCGCCTATATATTTCACTAAAAAAAAAGGTTACGAGGATGTTATAGTTAGGAATTAGCATTTAAAAAAACCTAAACAATTCACTGAAAAAAGCAAAGGTTACAGTGAAGTTATAATTTGTTTCTGAATTTATATGCACAAAAGCATAGAAATGCAACAGTTATAGTTAAGGTTATTTCAAGTAACTGTAACTTGTGCCCTAAGGTAACTATATCTTGCGCCCTGTCAGTTTTCTCATCAATCGTTTTATTACAAATGTTGCACTAATGATATCAATCATGCTATGAAAGATGTCATCAATGATGTAATATGTGAGGTAATTAGCTATGCATGGTGAGGGCACGAGTTTTAGTTACCTTAGGGCACGAGTTATAGTCCCACCAAGTTGCCCATCTTTTGTCTACATGGAAATTACAGTTATACATATTACGTATTACAGTTTTTGTTGCCTTTAAGTATCCATTTCCAGGCCCTCTACTTTCCCCTTTCAGGAGCGCTTTTTCTCTGGGGGCACGTCACATCCAATTATTCTTTTCCTGTATGGTCCCACATCAAATTGTACGTCATTGGAGATGCTACTGATGAGACTCTTTCCACCGTCATAGTCTCCCACTGTTGGAATCCCTGGATCTCTGGTTGGCTGAGGTTGGTACCGTAGGCCAAACAGGGACCCACGAGCCCCCAACATTAGGGAAAAACAGAGATAGAGATAGCCCCCGCTCTACCCCCTTGGTAGCTTGGCATGAGAAGCCAGGCTGATCTTCAAGGCCAATGTATAAAGTATTTGCAATTACGCTCACAGCAACCCAATGATGACGCCACAAATAGACTCCACACGAGTTTCATAGAAACACAAGTATAGGTTTATAAAAAGATATACAATGCAACCTCACAATACTAAACCAACATATGTGTCAGGGTAAAGCTCCTCCTGGCCTATTACTATTGAGCTAAACTAAACAATCCTATGTACTCCTAATGTCGTAATATGCAGTTCATTATGCAACAATCAGGTATTTCACAACGTAAGAATATTGAAGATCTTAATACGGCTATCTGGCGATTTGTACTGCTACTGTAATGCAGTGCGTAATGCAACAACGTTGTAAACTGTTATGCCCCCGTAATGCAATGTGTACGGTCTCATTCAGATACTCTGCCAGGAAAAAGCAATGCAACGTGCAAAACAGTTATCAGGCAGTTCGGTATGCAAAATTAGTGCAATGCGGAACACATGTATCTGGCAGTTTGGTATGCAACACTAATGCAATGTGTAATATGACATTCTGGCAGTTCGTGATGCAGGACTAAGACAAGGCATAACACATCTATCAGGCAGTTGATATGCACACCTAGTGCAATGCGTAACACACCTATCAGATACTCCGTTATGCAGGAATATTGCAACTACTGGAGCCACCTTAATTACGCAGTTCACTCGGCACGAGTGCATCAATACAGTGACAAACCCGGGAAATTATTGGCCTGGCTAGTCATGCAGGAGAACCGTACGGCACCGGTGTCTGCCATCCGAACACCTGAGGGAGAGGTAGTGTATACGCAGAGCAAAATACACCAAGCCTTTGTGCAACACTACCAAGTCTTGTATAGGTCGCAGCTGAGAGTCCCGTCAGAAACCATCGCAGATTATCTCACAAATATTCAGCTGCCATCCCTTACGAGTGCACGACAAGGGGACTTAGAGGCGCCACTCACGCCGGAAGAAATGCGCGAAGCTATTTTCGCTCTTTCTAACGGAAAATCGCCTGGCCCAGATGGCCTGCCCGCCGAATTTTTAAAAAAGTGTTCGGAAACTTTGGTCCCGGAATTGCTCAAAGTGTACAATACCGCAATAGAAGACTCTGCGCTCCCAGCCACGCTCAATGAAGCCACCCTGGTCTCGCTCCTAAAACCCGGTAGGGAAGAAACATACATGGGGTCCTACAGGCCTTTAGCCATGTTAAACACCGATTATAAAATGTTCACCTCTCTATTAGCCCGACGTTTGGCCGCATTGGTCCCGACTCTGGTCCATAGTGACCAAAACGGCTTTGTGCCTGCACGAAGCACCTCTCGCAACATCCACCGCCTCTTCCGAATACAGGAAGCCGCCACGTTGCACTGGCTGAGATCGGGATGCCTGGTTCTGGACCTCGAGAAAGCCTTTGACTCCGTGGAATGTCCCTACCTCAGAGCGGTACTAGAAATATTCGACCTGGGTGATGCATATGTTGACATGGTTGGGTTACTCTATCAAAGGCCCAGTGTGAGAGTGCGAACGGGCGGATTGCTCTCGGAGACAGTACAGGTGCGCAGAGGGACCCGACAGGGCTGCCCCCTGTCGCCCCTTCTCTTCTCGCTGGCCATAGAGCTCCTAGTGGCGCTGTTGCGGGCGAGGGGAGTGGGATGGGGGATCCCACTGGCTGACGGCATGCACGTGGTCTCGCTCTACGCGGACGACCTACTTCTGTATGTACGTGACCTCGCTGCATATTGTCGGACATCTTCCAGAAGTTCGAAGAGATATTGGGACTCAGGGTCAACTGGGCCAAGTCCGGGGTGTACTCGTTCAGCTCGGACACACAGGAATGCGACCTACACCTCGGAGGTGTCAGACTTACTTGGTATCCCACCACGTTTAAATATCTGGGGATGCACATCTATAGAGATACACAGAGCATACTGGAGGGTAAACTGATTGGCGCTATTTCCTCGCTGCGTGCCCAGGTGACCTTCTGGAAGACGCTACCCCTGAACGTGCCCAGTAGGATAGCGCTATCCAAAATGATAGTGTTACCAAGATTGCTCTATCACTTCGCCAACATCCCACTGTATGTCCCTACCAAGGTATTCCGTGACCTAGAATCACTGATACGTCCCCAACCTAGAGCTGTATTATCTGGTGGCACAGCTGCAATGGGTGACACACTGGCTGAGCGGCGCACACTTTGACGACACAGCTACTGCCGACTACATATGGACCCACACCCAAACATGTGCACTATTTCACCCCCTGACCAAGGGACCTCACCCGTTACCAATGCATGTGACAGTGGCCCGCAAATGCTTCCTTCGTAGCCTAAAACTGACCCAAGACACAAAACCTTATGCCCCCGTGCTTCCCCTGTTGGGCACCCCCAGGAGGAGCGGAACAGTGACATTGCGCATCCTGGAGAGCTGGACCGCGGCTGGGGTGGACACCATGGGCGACCTTTATGCGGACGGAGCCATGCTCCCATTTGCAAAACTGGTGGAGGATACGGGACTGCCGGCCGGACAGTTCCTACTCCATGCGTCCATTCTACGCGCGTACATAGAGGCCTGGGGCGACATACAGGAGGAATTGCCGACACACCACCTAGTGCAATACCTGCATGTCATGGGCAACGGTTCCCATATCATCCACTGGCTGGCGCCGGCCCTCCTCATGCACACACAACGGTCCACGCAGCCGCTGCAAGACAAATGGGTGGCCCTCCGAGGGAGGGACTGGACGGACAAGGAGTGGACCATGATCCTGGCCAGCCCCGTGAATATCCCACGTAACTCCCGCTTCAAGACCATACAATTTTACATATTTATCACCAGACAAGATCAATAGGTATTTCAAGGTCAACACTACTGCCTGTCCCCAATGCAGCGTGCTGGGTGCAGACATTTTACACATGATCTGGCACTGCCCCTCTCTTCCATATATTGGAAAGAGGTGACAACTCTCTTGACGCACAGTGCTGGCTCAGGCCTACCACACACATGGGAAGCTTGCATTCTAGGGTTATACAAAAGAAACAAATTGAATCAAATACAAGCCAGGTTCTGGGACTTAGGCCTTATCACCGCCAAGCGATTGCTCACTAAACACTGGAAAAAGCAGGAACCACCGCACACTAAGTACTGGTATATTTCCTTTACCAACTGGGCTAGGGCGGAAAGCGTTGCACTACACCGAGAGGAAATAGCGGGCTTAAGAAAATTCCCAATTGCACAACTCTGGGATGACACATTGGGCTCCCTCCAACGGGAAGGCGCGACCAGAGGGTTAACTTAATACACTACCTCATACGGGGAGACACGTGTGGAGTAGGCGCGGAGGCACTACGACCCCAGACAACAATGCCCCCCCACGACGCCCGCCAGACTGAGGCACTGGCGGCACAGTGCCTACATGACGGCAGGAGCTTGACCCTCCCTGCCACATTGCATAAAGAATGTAACAAACCTCCCACACGCTAGCCACAGGTCCGGGCACCCTCCCACGCGACGACCCAACAGAGCACGACACAACACGACAATCTCCTAGTTATTCTCACGACCACACTCCCCCGGATACACTCTTCCCCCCCCCTTATTCTTCTGTATAATATCCCCTCACCTATTTCCAAGTTTCCTTTCTCGCATACACAGCTATTACCTTCATGATCGTTTCACCTGGGACACACATGCAGGCGCCTGACATGTCCGTACTGTTACTTCATAGTTGATTACCCCTTGGGTACTTTGCTCCCCGATCGGAGCTGGTTTAAGACATGGCTGTGACAGGTTAAAAACCGCTCTACAAGATACGATGTAGAATGTAATAGTCTAGGGGCCTAGACGCATACCCTGCTCGAAACCCCGGACTATGCGACATGCTGAATGGTACCACGATATGTCAACTAGACATGAGGTGGACACACGTAAAGGATAAACTTACATGCCACCTCCCATAGGACGCCAATACACAATCTCCTGAGAACACATAAACCTACAAACGAGGGTGCATAAGACCAGCACAATACTGCATCTCCGCAGAGCATAACTGCACAAGCCTCATTGCTACAAATCCGGATATAAGTCTAAATCTACACATGTGCAATTAGGCTATACTATTTATTTATGTTACAACTTACCTAACGCGTTGATCATCGGCAGAAGCACACCGTTCTAGGTAGGTGATATGAATCACTGTACGGATAAAGAAAACTAATGTATCAACAAATTCTATCCACATGACACACTCACAGGGTCTGTCCATGACAACCATGAATATCCGCACGGCAGATACCAGTGAGTTACCCTAACGATTTAGTGAACTTTCAGGGACAAACGGATAGGAACTGTTGAGTTTACAGAGTTAACTTCTTTAGTTAAAAAAAGATAAAACGAGACGTCATTTGAGTGTAAAATTGAACTGTGAGCATGCAAGAAGCATACAACGTAACCAATGCCAATTACCCTGGTGTTATGGACAGACGAGATATGTACAATCACTATTTTGTTCCTTTCCCCTTCTCTCAGTTCCTCATTTCATTTCTTTTATATGCATGGAAGTGTTGCAGCCGGCCCACAGGGTTGTAGGCTCCGCATTGTGTACTGCTCTATGCTACTAATAAACGTCTTACAAAAAAAAAAATGCAGGAATATTGCAATATGTAATTTTTTCATGCTGCCTCCGGCGGTCTCTCTGCCATTCGTGTGGCTTGCGGTTAGTCTCCAGCCACAGTTGCCCCCACCCCCCCACACACGGGTAAGATATAACACAGTAAATGCAGCTTCACATTCTGACCCCCGGTGCTGCCACTCCCTTGACACACGGGCCGCAATCCGAGCCGGAGCAGAGGCTTGCGCTGCAGGACACAAAAAGAGGCCGAGAGCGTCTCCCTCTGAGCCCGCGCCCGCCCCAGGAGTTGGCACACGTTACCTGGGGGGGTGCAAACCTACTCTCTTCTCCTCGTCCAGCGACTTGGGCCTCCAATGCAATCTCTCTGAATTTCCGAGCAATGGGAAAATCCCAGACAGCACACTACACCCGCACTCAGAGTGAATAAGACTCACTGGGCTCTGGGTGCACGATAACCAGACAACTCCTCACAAGAGTCTCAGGCTGCACACAACACACACAAGCAGCACCGCTGAGGCACTTGATCCTCTGGTGCCCACGATCACAGGGCACAACTTGTGCAGATCTTCGGTGGTAGAAAGCACACGCACTCCCCTTCAGGGCTCGACAAATCCAAAAAATCTTACTTTACCTGCTTGTCGAGTGAATAGACTTTTCTACTCGACCTAACCTCAATGCACTCGACCCACAAATTGGTCGCATACAAATGTTTTCAAAACATTTGCAGCACCAACAACCCCAGAAAATGTTGGCCAACCAAATTAACAACACATTTTTATTTATCACCCAAGTACCTCCCTAAGGTGTGTGTATCAGAGTGCAGGGGTGAATATTTCTGCGAACATACATGGCAAAAAATACCCCATAAACTTTAACATGTCACTGAAATAACATCCATGACAACATATCAGGCACCTACTTGTTAGTGAAGATGCTGATGCTCTGAGCTAACCATAGATGTAGAGGTTACGTTCTTCAGATGCAACGCTGCCTTCTGTCCTTGGAATGCTTAATTCAGTCTTGAAAAAAACTTTGTGCAGAAGGCCCAATGTACTTGTATCAATGGAGGTTGAAACAGACTGAACCAGAGAACAAGCACTTGTTCTTTCAAAATAGGGACAGTTTTGCATATTCATGGACCTGGAAGGCTGTGTCAATGTGTCATTATCATTGTCATGGGTATTCTCTCAATGAATGCACTACTGTTCGGGCTGGATGAAAATGTCAACTTTCGAGCTGTCCACTTGTATTTGCATTGCCTCCGTCAGCTTTGAGGCAGGATGTAGCCCATTTTTTAATCAGTTTGTGCTGCCAAGTCCTCAACGTTTCATTTATATTGCTGTAGCTGTGGCAGTGCTTAATTTGTTTAAAAAAAAGTGACAGGGCCCTTGTCAGGATTCCATTGGCTTGGCAGTTCGGGCTGGACTGTTCTCATGAGGCACAGGGTCAAGACTGATTTGCATATAGCCAGTCCTGAACTGGGTTGGCGAAGTGAGCTAAAGAACGATGATGGATTCAACCCAGATCTGTGACTTGGGGTAAGTGTCTCCAAAGTAGAAACAGCTGCTCCACCATGGCAAAATGTCAGAAGTATCATGACCGACACCAAACAGTGAATGGTAAAATAATACATCGCACCAGCATTTACTAACTTGTTAAGGAAAATGGTGCTGATTTGAACAAAGAGAGTATAGCAATAAACTCAGTCGCTATCTTCTGACTTGTTTTGACAAGGATGTTTGTGGCCCATAATATGTCTCTTTCCTGGATTTGCTGAAAGCCAATGCAAAACGTCTGGGGTTGGATCAAAAGTGTCTAACTCTGGCCCATCTACTTTGATTCGCATTAAATCAGACATGGTTAACTTTGAAGGGACGTACAGAGCTAATTTTTTATTAGGTTCATGCTGCTAAACCCCCGTTCACATATTGCTGTTTTTGGACTGATGGAAAGCATGATTTCTAAACTTGGAAGGACATGTTTAACTTCTGGGTGTTTTTGCAATAGCTGAGTGACGAGGGATACAGGCTTATGCAACGTCATCTGATGACAGACGTACAGTTTAAAATCTAGCCACTCTCCAGGGGCAGACTGAATTTCTTCATCAGTTAGTACCTTTTTGTAGTATGTAACAAGCTCCTTAAATTCTTGATCCCCAAAACATCTAATCTTTTCAACAGAGTCTGGCCACAAAGTAAAATCAAAAATGTTAAAGAATGCGGCTTGCCAGAGATGTCCTTCAGAAACCGGTCGTTTATAAAAAAAACAGCACTCTATTAACTCACTTTTTTTCCTTAGGTTTTTTATTAGCCAACAGTTTAATACAATAAACATAATTAGGACAGAAGAACAATATGAATGCCGTCATCAGAACATAAAAACATTAAAAAAAAGAGCACAGCGAAAGAAAAAAAAATGCGATAACAATATCAGAAATTTTCAAGTAATTGCAATCATTTCATAAAATGATATATTGTAGACAAGGCGTCTACTAATCCCACTGAAGGCTCAACCAAACCCTCTCAAATTTTACCCTTGAGCGTGGACCCCTTGCTTTTGCTGAAGCTAATTCCATTTCATAAACCCCCCTCAACAATACCCAAAATTCAGTCATTTTCGGTCTCAGTGTTTGGATCCAAGCCCTGGTAATACACAAACGAGCACAAACTATAATAATTGAAACCAGAGATTTCGATAAATTGCCTGAATCAGCTACTGTCCCCAATAATATTTCTTTCTCCGTTAATTGAGTATCATTGCCTAGTAATTTACAAGGATAGCCTCAAACCAAAATGTATTTAACTTTGGACATGTAACAAACATATGCCGGAGATCAGCGGCATATTCATTACACTTCGGGCAGCATGTCTTTAAAGAAGCGTGGGTCGTAGCACACTTGGAGATAACCTCTGGGGTATAGTACAACATAAACCTAATACAATGTTGCTGCAACTTCAGGTTAATTGAGGTAACTGCAGTATTGATTATAGCCAATGATTCATGTACTTCCTCGTTTGTAATATCGGTTTAAAAAATGCGATTTAATTTGGCTGTAATCTGTGTACCATTGTCATTAACGGCCGATAGGAATCTCTGATAGACTTTTCCCTATGCAGCTCCAACCTGAAATCTGGAAAATTGCACGTAATACCTCAGTTGAACCGGGTAGGGCTAATAAGCCTTCCCCGTGAATAAAATAGTTCCTGAGTTGTAAATATTAAAAAAATTAATTATGTGCTACCCCGAATTCGTCTTTCACTGATGCAAATGATCATACAACGGCCCAAGCTATGTTATGCCGCAGCGTTGCCACCCTCTCTCCGCCGAGTCAGAAAATATATCAGACAATCTCGGGTTACCCCAAAGAAAAATAAATTTGTGTAGATCTGGTAATGCATAAGCTTTACATATATCTAGCCAAATCAGGGCAATATGTCTGACTGTCTTAAATTGAACCTTTTATAATAATTCGGATCAGCCATTTTATACAATAAAAACCCTGTGTATAGGCCACAGGCCAGCTGGTATGCGAACCAAGTCTTGCCTACACCAAATCCATTAAGTAAACTCTGAATCCGATTAAAAAAAGCGCCCCAAAAATAAGCTTTGAAATCTGTGAGTTTAAAACGGCCTTGTTCGTAAGTTAACTTGATATACCTAAGAGCTCTCCTTGCCCTCCAATAACCCCATATATAACTGCTTATAGCACTATCTAACCACTTAAATAATGACAGTTGAACCCTCAGTCGAATAGTACGAAACAGGTAAAGGAACTTTGTTAGAATATTAATTTTTACTACATTACACCTCCCAATAATAGTAAGTGGTAACTTGTGCTAACTACGCATATCTGCAACAAACTTTTTCAGTAATGGCTCATAATTTAAAGCAATAACATAATCAGTGTGACAGCTAAGACAGACTCCGAAATATGCAGCAGTTCTAGTGATTCTTAGCGAGAGTTGGGCTGATTGAGGTTCAAACTTTTAAACTGAATGTATCTTATTTAAATTGAGCTTATAGCCCGAGAAAGAGCCGAAACGCTGGGCCTCTTGAGTTATCACGGCTATAGCTTCTACCGGTCTTGTGGTGTATATAGAGCAATATCGTCTCCATAAGCAGTAATTTTTAAAGCCATACCACTGAAGAACATTGGAGATTTAAGATTATTATGAAGCAGATGCCTGATAAAGGGCTCGGTGTACAGAGCAAATAATAATGGGGATAGCGGGCATCCCTGCAGCGTACCTCTCTGAATACTAAAAGAAGAAGAAGAAAGGCCATTGAGCCTAATAGTAGCAATTGGTTTGCTATATAGTTTATGTACCGCCGATATAAAACTCCGGCCGAGACATAAAGATAACATCGTATGCTATAAAGACCCCCAAGCCACTCGGTCGAAGGCATTCTCAGCGCACAGCATCAGCATCCCGATCTGCTGATCTAAATGACTAGCTACATCGAATGCAGCAATCGCTGTGTTTATGTGTGCAACAGTGTCTCGCCCGGAACAAAACCATGCTGCTGTTCAGATACCAGTAAGTAAATCAGAGGAGCTTAACGAGAGGTGAGAAGCTTTGAGAATTTTTTTGCGTCCTCATTGATTAAGGATATTGGTTGGTTTCCAGGGAGCCTGACAAGCTTCTTTCTGTTGGCAAGGCCTTTGTCAATAACTATAGACCATTCCACCTGATTTCCTCAGAGGCTATGCAGAAAGTATTAAGTCACTATCCTATCCCTCTGAGTGGGAACCTAGAGGGCAATGTGTTCGTCTTAGAGCATTGGCTCCAATTGTGCGCCTTGGAAAATGCTCCTCCCACCTTGAGGCCAACTAAAACTAACTGAGTTTCCGTCCCCTGGTTCTCTAGAGCCTTGAAGACTAGCAAAAGCAAGTTCAAACGCTTTGAAAGGAAATGGTGGGCGAACTCCATAGACAAAGGTATTTACAAGCAGGCCTTGAGAGAGCATTATAGAAATGTTCGCGAGGGAAAGAAACTTTTTTTCTCTACTAAAATCATTGAGGCTAATAATAAAAGCAGAGAACTTTTTAACATCGTAAAAAATTTTTATAGCTCCTAAGTCCACCAGCCGCTTGTTTACGCCGACTGAAATATGGACCAATCTGTTGGCATGTTTCTTCCATACTAAAATCAAAGTTATCCAAGACTCTTTTGAAACAGAGTTGCCAGCACCTTTTGCTACCATTGTTTTATCACCTGTCGCTAGGTGTTGCACCGACCCATCTTGGTCGCAGTTCCCTGCCATTTCTCAGGAAAAATCCCTCTCAATTATGAAGGTTCTCAAATCTGGCTCACCCTCCGACCCTTGTCGAGCTAAAATACCAAGTCTACTACAGAGGTACTCAATCCTGCAGTAAATTTTATTCTTGATGCTGCTCTTCGAGAGGGCCTTATGCCTCATTCCTGGAAACATGCCAAAATCCTCCCGCTGCTGAAAAAACCCTCGGCCGACCGGGGTGCAGCTTGTAACTACAGGCCCATTTCTTTACTGCCTTTTTTCTCTAAGGCTTTGGAGAAATATGTCAATATGATTACCACAGAATATGCGAAGGCTAACCATCTGTTTCACCCTAGTCTGTCCGGTTTCAGGGCTAACTTTAGCACAGAGACTGCACTACTAGAAGTTGCTGAAGCTATTAAAACCACATTGGACAAAGGAGGAAATGCAGCACTGGTGTTGTTGGACCTCTCTGCAGCCTTCGACACCGTACCCCATAATAGACTGCTGAGCAGACTTGAGGAGTGCGGTGTCGGAGGAACCGTATTGAGATGGTACACCTCCTTTATTAATAACCAAAAACAAACCATTTGGTCCCGTCTTTTTACCGCCAATATACCGTCTATGAACGTTTATTTATTTATTTATTTTTAACATTTATAAAGCGCGAACAAATGCCCTGGGCGTCTAGACTCAGTGCAGGATCCAAGACTGATTTTACTGATTAAACAACCATGTTTTTATCATCTTACGGAACTGGAATAGGGATTGACATGAGCGAATCTGTAATGGTAGAGCGTTCAAGAGCCTGGCTGCTGTCACCACAAAACGTCTGTCTCCCCAAGACATCGTCTTAGTGCGTGGTACCATCAGCTGATGCGCAGTAGCGGATCTATGTTGTCTGCTGGGACAGTAGATAGCTAACTGTTTTATCAGAAACTGGGGGCCTTGTTTGTGTACGGCTTTGAAAGTGAGACAGAGAGCTTTAAATTGTATGCGGTTCTTGATCACCAGCCAGTGGTAATTTCGAATGACCTGTGAAATAGGTTTGAATTTGGGAGTCCCAGAAAGCATTCTGGCGGCCGCATTTTGGACCGTTTGCATTTTTTTGATGACCCTGCATTGTGCATTAGCAAACAGTCCATTACAATAATCCAATGATGTCATAACCAGTGTGCTAACCAAAGTTTTTCCTGCATTTTCTGGTACATACGGCATTATTTTCTTTATCAATCGGAGTTTGTAGAAGGCCGTTGACACTACTTGGTTGACATGGGAAACGAAGTTCAGGTTATCATCGAACATAATTCCTAAGTTCCTGACCCTTGAGACTGGGTTAGGCAGAGGTCCCAGTGAAGGTGGCCACCAGGAACTTGACCAAGCAGGAGATAGGTTTCCAAAGATAACAACTTCCGTCTTCTCGGAATTCAGTTTGAGGCAATTACAGGCCATCCAGTCCTTAATGGCCAGCATGCCTCCCTGAAAGCATTCAGCCACCTTCTCTCTATCATTGTTTATTGCCAACACCAGTTGAGTGTCGTCTGCGTAGGAGGTAAGGCCCATCTCGTAATCTTTTATAACTCTAGCTAGGTCCGACACATAGATGTTAAAGAGTGTCAGACTTAGGGATGAGCCTTGAGGAACTTGAGCCCTGGAGTTCCCCAGGACTCAATTTTGAGCCCTATTCTGTTTAATCTGTATAAGGCCCCTCTTGCACTTATAGCCGAGAAGCATAGTGCATATGCAGCCGATACCCAACTGTTGTTCACATGTGAGAAGGGGGCCGTGTTCAATGGCACTGCTATTAAAAACTGCCTGTCTGAGGTTTTTTTCTGGCTCATAGTTAACCAACTGAAATGTAACTCTGACAAATCAGAAATTATTTTCTTTGGCTCCAGCCCGTGTGATGCATAGCTTAATTGGTGGCCTCAAGATATGTCCCCCCCCCCTTCTGCACCAGTGATTGTGGTGAAAATTCTAGGGGTTAAACTGGATGCCACTCTTTCAATGAATACCCAGATACAATCAGTGGCGGGAAAATGTTTTGGGGTGTTGAGAATGCTGCGAAACCTTCTCCCCCTTTTTCCTGTCTCACATAGAAAGACGGTCATACAGGCCCTGGTGATATCCAGGTTTGATTATGTCAACTCTCTCTATCTGGGCCTTCCAGCGTATCTGGTCGACCGACTTCAAATGATCAAGAACGTGGCAGCCAGAGCTATTTTTCTTGCAGGACCCAGGACTCATACGTCCCCTCTGCTGGTTTCCCTCCATTGGCTTTCTGTTCAGAAGCATATCCGTTTTAATTCACTTGTGCTGCTCTTTAAGGCCTTCCATAAGATTGGGGCCCCTTACCTCAATGAAAGATTTAAACATTACATTCCCCAATGCTCTCTGAGGTCATCCGCTCAGCTTCTGACCGCCACACCTAAGGTCAGACTGTCTAGGATCGGGGCAGATCCTTTTAAGTGGCAGCTTCGTGTTTATGGAATACTCTGCCACTCAGTCTTAGACAAGTGCAAGATCTCCTCACCTTTAGGCAGAAAATCGGGCTGACTGGATTTTGAAGCATTATTACTCCTGCTGCCATTGAAGTCACTGGTCTGCCCCTTACAGATACCACTTTAGCAATTTTCAATTCTTCCGTAACTCTCACCCGCCCAGCCAGGACCGATACTCGGCAAACTGACATTTTGCTGGTTCATATTTGCCAGAGGGTCCTCACCAGTCGACCCGATAGACTCAAAAGTGTGACTTAAATTAGCAGAGACAGAAACAGCGAGGGAGAGAATTAAGTCAATTGCTTTCTCATGAGCGGGGTCCGCCGTGATTACTTCTTGTGTTGTTGCTGGGGGCTCAATAGTAGAGCCAAGGTTCGAATCAGGAGGGGCAGTAAGCACTGTGGGAATAGCTGGCTCTCCCATACACTCCCAGCTCTCATGTACAGCTGCATTTAGAACTTCAGCCATTTGAAGACCAGGGATGGCTGTCTCAGAGCTGCAGTATCGAAGACGTGTTGTTGCCCTCCCAGACCGCAAAAGTTTCAGGATCGGTTTACCCACCTGGGGGATATTTGAGGTGTCACATCCTGAGTTGCTAGAGTTGCACGCACCCACATATGCGGTGCCGCTTACCTGCACTTCTCCAGGCGAAACTCCGACACAGACAGCTCTACCGCTCTCCTGTACCAAAGAGAAGTCCACAGCTTCCGCAGAGCTCCTGGTTTCCACCTGGGCCTCCGCTCACCCCCGACGGGTGGTTCGAAGAGGATCCATCCCCTTCTTCAGGTAGTAGCCTGGCCGTGTAGGCGCTCCTCTTCAGCCCTGCACTCCCCAATAGCCGCTTAACGAAGACCTGTCACAGCCGCTACAGCTGCAACTGACGATACTGGCAACACTCTGTACTCGCAAAGATGATAGCGAAGCCGCTGAAGGGGTTTTTACTAAAACTACCTCGCTGCACGGCCGCCATACACCGCGCTGCTCAGCTGAGTGATCTGGCACATCCAGCAGCTAGGAGGCGGTCAAATACCGCCGCATACGCAGCATGCGTTGGCTTTTTAGCTTTTGAACGTTAGTTTTAAAATTTGTCTTTCTCGGTTTCTCTGAAGACTAATTCCTCATCGCTTCCCTTCACATCAGCAATTGCACCAGCAAAAGGGAATATCGACAGGATATCGAGGAGAGGCGGAGGTAAGCGTCCTCCAGGAGCGGAGTCAATCCACCATCGTCCTTTTCCACTAGAGAGCTGCCTTTTCTAGCAGGCTTTGCCTGTGTTAGTAACGGGACCCCTGCTAAATTATTATCTTTAAAAAGCAATTGAAATTGTGTTAGTGCTTATCCTGGCTTTGTTTTCAGCTGTATTGGCTTCTGTTGAAGCACCTCAATCTTTCTTGCAACTTCAGAAATAAGACTGTCTCCTTCTTGAGAAGCAGCTCTGTTAAGTCTATCATAAAGTGCAAGAAATAAAGAAACTTCTCTGATTTCATGTCATGAAGCAATCCTTTGCCTTTGTTTGAATATTCATCACTATAAGGTGCTCAAGATGAAGTACTGTAGATTCCCAGTTTGTCTTAAGCGCTGTTACTGCCCTGTGCTGACTTGCTACGCATCTGATTTGCTGCAAGCCACCAAAATGGCTGCTCTTCCAGATTATCAGCTATCTCTTTAAGTTCCCTTCTCCGCATAGGTGAATAACAATATAGTTTGAAACCTCCTTTGAGCACCTCTTCAAATTTGTAGCTGAATGAAACTATTGACTAACAATAGTCAAAAATGAACATAGAGATACAGGAATAGTATCTAGTGTAGTACAATTCAGGCAGATAAAATAATGAAACAGAATAAATCATCGTAACCTCCAAGCAACACGTCTATGCGAGTAGACCTCCTCGGTGCTTCACTTGTCACAGAGGATTCAGAAGTATTACCAGAAGGCACATTAATTGGCCCAGAAGGCATAGCCACATCACTCCTTGTGTAATTAGAATTAGGGGCAGCAGAATGAATTTTCAAACTTTCCCAGCATTCCACCAAAGCCCACCACGTACCATAATAGCACCACTACAAACTTTCTCGACACACATGGGATCACTAAAAGACATGCCTCTCTTTTTGACAAAATTAGTGATTCTGATACAAACCATGTCCACATGATGCAAATCGACTTTCTTTGCTGACTTCTTTTGATTATACCTGTCGGACATCTTCCTCTGAGCAGCTTCAACTCTGGATTCCAAAGCAACATGATCCACCCAGCACAAAACTTTGTCACAAACAGTTCTTATAAGCCAAGCTGGGTATAAAGCAGAAGTGGGTACTCTACCTTTAAGTGATACAAAGGGTGCAACCTTGGTGAGAGAATGTGGCGTTGTGCGGTAAAACCACACCATGGATCTGACTGCACCCTCCACATCATAATCATTATGTTTTGCCCACTTTATACATTCCACCACAACCCTGTTGTGGTGGAATCCTCTCAACCAGACCGTTGGTTTGAGGATGTCCAACAGAGTTTCTTAAATGTTTTACACCGGATTCATTCAAAAACACACTCATTTCCTGATTCACAAACTGCACACCATTATCAGAAACAAGCGCTTCTGGAAATCCTTCCCTCATAAAGGTCTCTTTAAGGAAAAGAATCGCATTGCTTGCTGTGGGAGAACCACAAAACATGACTTCAGTCCACTTGCTGTGAAAATCCATCAATACAAACGCAAAACGTACGTTTTAGGGAAGCAAATTGAATGGACCGATCAGATCAATCCCCACCTTAAGCCATGGCTTTACTGGAAAAGAGATGGGCTGTAAAGGAGGTGTGACATCTTTCAAACCTTTTTCAGGCCCACAACAGACAGCACATTCCTTGACTCTTAACTCTATGTCCTTGTCCATAGAAGGCCACCAATAGTGCAGTCTGACATGCCTTTTTGTCATAGTTGCCCCTTGATGTCCATCTTGTGCACAATCAACCAACTTGATGCGCACGTTAAGAGGAGGAATACACCTACCATCTCTCATAATGACACCATCTTCGATGCATAGTTCCTCAGCAACTTTCCAAAAAGGTTGAATTTCAGGAGGCACACATCTCTCTCTATGCCAACCTTTCACAATATATTCTTTTACGCTTCCAAGAATGGAATCTTCACTCAATGCCTCTTTCCATTCAATCTCACTGCAAGCCTTATTTTCAACTGCATCAACAAAAGCAATTAAACAGTCATCCTTGTCCTCATCCACATCCAGTACATCATCTTCTCCTCAAGGAAGCCTTGACAGCATATCAGGTCTGATATTTTCCTTTCCTGGGATGTGCTTTACCACAAAATCATACTGTAATAGTTTGGTAGTCAGTCATGCAATACGAAGCATGGCATATTTAAGACATTCACCCCCCAGAATGTATACAAGGGGTTTATGATCAGTTTGGATGACAAATTTCCTACCCCAAATGTAAGTTCTGAAATTATCACATGCCCAATAACACTCCAAAAGCTCCTTTTCAATCTCAGAGAGTTAAGCTCTGTATCTCTTAGTACTATGGAAGCATAACTGATGGTAACTTCACTCACACCTGAAGATTGAGTAATCACTGCCCCAAAACCATAATTACTGGCATCGATTGTTATGGTGCAAGGAACAACCGGGTCATAAGCATAAAGCGTTTTTGCATTGACAATTTCTGACTTGACCAACAGTTTCCTGACAGTTAACATCCCACACAAAAGTGACGTTCGTCCTTAACATATTACAAATGACCTTCATTTTAGTGGCATAATCAGGTATAAAACGTGCATAGAACTCACACAACCCCAAAAAGGAGCAAACTCATCCTTGTTTTTTGGACATGGGCAATCGACAACTGCTTTTACCAGACCTGGACTGGGGCTAGCACCTTTAGCCGAAACAAGATGTCCCGGAAATTCTATTTCTCTCTTCCAGAACTCACATTTATTTATTTTTTAACGACAATCCCTTTTTTCTCAAAATTACCAAGCAGAGTCCTCAAAATCTTATGTTCTTCAAAATGTTTAGAAAAAATGAGCACATCATCTTGAAAGATTTATCTTGGAGCACAGTCTGCATTACGCGTTGGAACATGGAAGCCGCAAAGGTGAGACCAAAAGGCCTCCTACAGAACTGAAATGAACGGGAGTTAAAAGCTGAATAGTGGCGAGACTCATCATCCAACAAAACCTGATGGTACGCAGAGGCCAAATCAATCTTTGAAAATCATTCTGCTTCCCTCAATTCTTCTAACAGGTCACCAATTTTTGGAAGGGGATAGGAATCAACCCAAATTTCTTTATTAAGACTTCTCGGGTCGATGCACAAACGTATTTCACCATTCCGTTTGCGTGCGACAGCCAATGGACTTAACCACAAACTGGATTCAACAGGCTCAACATTCCTACAATTCTGCAATCTATCTAATTCCGTCTTGAGATCTCCCCTAAGGCTAAATGGATCAAACCTGACCGTATGTTTCACAGGTAATATTATTATTATTATTATTATTGCATTTATTGAGCGCACAGCTACCCGGAGGTTTCCCGGCGCTTACCTTGGGAACCCGTCCTGGCTTTTTTCCCTGTGAGATAGCCCCTACAGGGCATCCCCAGGGTGAAAGCCAGGCATCCCGCCGCAGGGGGGCCGTTGTGGAGATTGAGCAAGCTTAATGCCCAGAGTTGCAGAGTGAGAACCCATGATTAGAGCAGGCACCGAAGCGAGAATTATCGAGTCCGTGGACATTTGAGCTCAAGACCCTGCCGCGTCGGGAACTGAACCCTGGTCCCGGGTCTGACCTCAGCTTCCGGGTCTGCCTGCTCTACACCGTGAGCCACACTTCTGCCTCTTTCTTCACTTTGATCTTGTGCTTAAATCCCACAATTTTTCTAAGAGAGTCTGAAAACACTTTGGGAAACTCTTGTTCTAAGCAGAGAGAATTAGAATTATCTTTGACAACCAAAACTTGTTCACTGGTTCCAGGTCTCAATACGATTTCGAAAAGCCCTTGATGGTACCAACCAAGGATGTTTAAACCATGAACCGCCACATACATCTTACTCTATCCCTCGTAAGAGACGGGTGCTCTATCTGGAGGAAAGAGAGATCTGTCCCCTTAAGATTCCTTGAACAAATCATATGTAATCATTGTATGCGGGCACCAGAGTCCACCAATAACTTTAAGCAAACATCACCCACCAACACATCTACATAGGGATCTACACAATCAGACGGATCACCAGAGACTATACTTTCATCTGTGACCGCTACAATCCTCTCTTATAAATCCTGAACTAGGTCACTTTCATATAATGGTTCATCCTGAACTATATAGTTGACTTTCTCAGTTTTACTGATACTGGATTGACACACTTTTGCCAGATGTCCTATTCTCCAACACTTATGACACTTGGCATTTTTACCCGGACAAAATCTGTTGTCTTTTCCCCCTAATAGTACATAATATATCTGTGTCACCAGTGCTATAGTATTGTGACTCGTGATCCTTGATATGGCCTTCAAGCTTTTTCAAAGTGAGCTAATCGATCTCAGTACCCCTGCCTGCCTCGAGATACATTTCCCCCTGATAACCACCTTGAATGCTTCCCATAGCACAGCTTGTGCCTGTACTAAACCTGTGTTTGTGGAGAAATATTCTGAAATGCCCCCTCATATCTCTTCCCTGAATGGCGCGTCTAGCAGGGCATTTGGCGGTAGTCTCCAGCAGACCGTCCTAGACTGGTTCGCCGGCACAAACATTTTTAACAGAACGGGTGCATGATCTGACAGTGTTCTGGGCAGATATTGTGTCGAGTCGGTCCAAGCTACTATGTCAGGTATCACTAAATAGAAGTCAAGCCTGGAACATGCATTATGCTGAGTGGTGATGCAGGTGCCCTCATGTAGTGTTGGGTGTCTTTGGCGCCAAATGTCGACAAGCACTTCCTCTGCAATTATCTTATTAATATCGATTTTCGATCGCAGGTGAAGTTTCCGGGACCACCCATTCCTGTCCTTGACATCGTCGATCGAGGCATTAAAGTCGCCTCCCCATATAATCAAGTCATATCCTGTTGTTTTTATCTTAGCCCAAACATTCCTAAAGAAATCAGGCTTGTCAACATTAGGGTCATACACAATTGGCCAGCGTGATGCCCATCGTCCCCAATGTCCCCCCAAGGTTCACATAACGGCCTTCTGGAACTATTTGTGAAGACGTTAATTTCCAGTGCAGTCCACTCTTTACCAGACTAGATACCCCTCTAGAGTAATTCTAGTAAATGGCTGAGTATACAGCTCCCTGGCGTCAATTTTGTAGTTTAGTATGAGACAAGCTATTTAAATGGGTTTCCTGAAGGAAACAGGTATCTATGTTGTGCCTAGCCAGGTATGTGTGCACCAAACATGTTTTGCAGAAATTATTTAACCTCCTAATGTGTCACGTGAGAAAATTATACTCTATCTATTGAGCAAGACTGCGTGTCTCTTATGCGTGGACCCGTGGTGGCAAATACGCTGCTTCCTAAGGTTTGAGGTGTGTACATAGTACTGAGACCAATCTGACTGTATCTGTGGTGAAGCAATTAGAGAGGGTGGCCTGCTGTTACTCTGCAAAATATCAGTTGATAGAATTCTATCCCGTAGTGCTGTCCTTGTGAACTGTAAAACATCCCCACCCACACCAACCCCCCAATTAGGTTGAGTGAAAATCCCACCCCATTGCAACAAAATTTGCAACATGTGCCAAGGGACTGGTATCGGAACATCTCACCGGGGGCATGGTTTACCGGCCTACTCCACCATCATACATTAGGTGCCCACCAAGTCTTTAAAGAGCTCCACAGGCGCCCGGGACAGGCATTGTTTATAGCAATGGCTAGCCAGCTATATCCGCACTATCTATAATCTATACATTGGGGTCGGGCTACCTTGCAGATAAATACAACAATACCTGACATTTATATGTCCATATATCAATCATTATCGCTCAATCTTGCTTCTTGTAAGTTCCTGGTGGGCGATTTGGCTGGTTTCTTTAAGCTGCAAACATGTTTGGCAAATTTTAAAGCTGACTTGGCGTCTGTGAAATGATGAGCGGAACCCTCGTAATTGACTTTTAATTTCGGCGGGTACAGCATTACGTACAGGAGTTCCGCTTGTATTAACATCTTTTTCACTTGCAGGAATTCACGCCTGGTTGCCCGGATCGAGAGGGTGAAGTCCGGAAAGATGGAAATGTTATTACCTTTGAGGTTTATGCTTCCCTTTTCCCTAGCCAACCTGAGGATGGTATCACGGTCCCAGTAGTTCAATATCCGTGCTAGGATTGGACTGGGTGTGGAGCCTACAGGAGGTCTAGGCCCCAATGCACTGTGAGTCCGTGCCACAATGAAGAGGGTGGAGAGATTCGGATCGAACAGTTCATGCATCAGTGCCTCAATAAATGGTTTCAGTTTTAGGGCTCGCCTGAGCCAGCGCATGCGCTGCTCTGGCGAGACATTTAGTAACTGGCTTCTCAAAGTGCTATCTACAGGCTTTTGTCAGCCATCAGTTTGCTGTTACGCGCACAAGCGCAGCTGCCATTTGCCTCTCGCCAGCCTGCTTTCACTTTTGCCGTTGTGTGCACGTGCACCATCACTTTCAGGGCCGTGCCAACAGTTGTTTACAGAGAGCCCTCGCTCTCCACCTCCCTGGCTTTCTCTTCCATCTCCGCCCCCACCCTCTTCCGACTCGATACCCCAGCAGCCCCATCTTTGTTTCTCCCATTCAGCGCCGCTTTATTTGCCATTGTGTGCTGGCGCCATATGCTTCCAATAGATTTAGAACTAGATTTGCTCAAGCGTTTAGTGGAATTGAGCAACTGCCTTCAAGCCTTCATTTATAGATTGAGCCTGGGCAGCGCATGCGCTGCTCTGCAAGGCATGCTGCATTGAAGTATGCACTTGAAGCCACACTTACTCTCCCCCCTATATTTGTCATTGGCTGTGTCACTGTCCTTCGTACATGCCGGCTTCTGATAAATAAATAGGCTTGTAAGCCCCTCGTTAGTACCGCCTTGTCTTTATTTGAACTTCCCATGAGGACCGTCCCTTTTAATTTGGTTGTCACACGGTACGTGTTATTTAGTCTGTAAGAACTATTTTCTTTAATGAGTTTCACTTGCTGCAGGCACGACATGCGTTCCTGCAACATCCAGCCGCTATGTGCACTCTCACGTTAGCTTTTTCCAAAAAAAAGCATTTGTTTTTTTCAACTTGACAAGCAAATGCTTTTTTTGGTAAAAGCGCCCCACACAGCGCTTTCACTTTAATACCGGCAGTGGACCTTTCTTTAAACACGGCTCGTCTAAAGAAAGGGGCGTGGCGTCTATTAACTTGAAAGCCCAACATGGGGCGCTTGAAAACAAACATTTGTAATGCAATAGGTCTCACATTTTAGAAACTTTGACCTATTGGTATTGTAAATGACAAGGCCTTTAATTATTGAGGTGTTTTTTAAACACACAAATCTCGCAATTGCGAGACCTATTGCATTGCAAATGCTTGTTGTTTTGACATGGCTGCGCAACGTCCTGATACTATTTATTTCTGCTAAAAGCATTGGGAAGACTTGTTGGCTTTGCCAATGCTTATTCAGTTTACTGGCTATTTAATTTTCATTAATGTAGTACTCGTTAGACTGTTCAAACAATGTTATGCGACAAGCACACCAATTTTATCACCTTAATCAGAATTTTATCAAAATGTAATATATGGTGCTAACCCATATCTTGACTAGCCCCTAGTCAAGTTGATCCAAATTATAGAAAGTTCACAGAAACCTGTGGTATGGGGAGCACTGTTCACACATTCACAATTACGTGTTAAAATGTTTTCCTTTTTTCTGTTTCCTATGTATATATCTTTCATCAATTTAAAGCATTGTACTCAAAAGCAATTAATATACATATAGTATTCACAAGCTGTATTGACAGTCATACAGATCGGACTGAGAACATGAGAAAAACAACAACAAAACGAATCCTTTTCAAACAATGCTTTGTGTTACATTTCTTCAAAGTGGTTTTATTCTTCTTTTTCATCAATGAAAATTAGGATTTCTCAAACATCTTATGAAGCCATGTCCCAATGCATTTCGGTATGCACCTTCTTCAGGGGAATGTGCTACAAATAACATAAAGAACTATCACATATATATCAAAAGAAAACTGTTTACAATATAATATGACACTTAGTTTACATGAACAGAAACCATGAGATCTTAATAAAACGTGCCTACGTTCCTTGTGCAAAAATGACCATGCTCAACAAAGTTCACATGCCACCTGTTAATCAAAAACACGGTGTGCAACCAATACTGTCATCACCTCCTGTTCACTACATGCTAATGTGAACCAACGTGCGTGATAAAAAACCAGGTGTGCTCCCTTGTACTCCACAAATTCAAGAAGTGCCTCATGCACTCTTACCTTCATTAACAGCTGCACGAAATGAAATGCCAAACTCTCCTTGTTCTAAAAAATAACAGCACCACAGAGAACCTCTTTATACTGTCCCCAATCCAAAGCTTGAAATTAGCCTAATTCAAAACAACCAATACTCACACGGTCCTATATAGACCCCACGTTATAATGCTTGCCAATATATTCCAATAAACTTGCGTTTTTCCTCTGAAAGGTAAAAACAGGAAAACTCCTTAGTGTTACATTCTATTTTGCAAGGGTGTTGCTGCAGAGAACCTGCCAGATATATCTCACCTCTTGCGTGAAGTTTCCTTCGTGATTCTGGGGCTCTTCCGTGTCACTCTCCCTGCTCGGACAAGCTGTGTTGAAAACGCCGATCCATGGCGTCTAACGTCATAACGTGTTAAACATAAAAAACGGACTGCGCACTATCTCATCCCCATCCAAAATGGCGGTTGCGTTTTTTTCTCGGCATAACTAAAACAGGAGCCTCTCTTACATAAATATACCAACTGGTGCTTAATCTGCCTAAAAAACGTGACAAACATAAAAGGTGCCTCTTATACCCTTAATCCAGTATTATTGGTGAGATTTATTGAGCATAGGTAACTCATGATTTTTATGAACAGGTACGTAAAAAAATATACATAAAAGATTGCAAAATTACAAATAACAGCACTCACATCGCAATACTCAATTTACAAAAAGTGAACCATTTCAATCTTATCATTTAGTCCAAAGGGGGTCAGCGTCCTAAGGGACTTGATCCAATATGTCTCTCTTTGCGCCAGCAACTTCAACGTGTCAACATGTGTATTTACCACCAACCTCTCTAATACAGTGTATTTCAATTGCGGTATCGTGTGTCCCCTCTCATGCCAGTGCGCTGCAAGACATGATTTCATGTTTTTTGTGCGTATCATACTCTTATGCTCGGTCATCCGAACCTTCACCTTCCTTGTAGTGCGTCCAACATAAACAAGTCCACATGGACACTTAATTGCATATATTAGACCACTTGAATTGCAATCTGATGTGTGTCTCAAGGTTATCTTTTTACCTGTATGCGGGTGCGCAAAAGTGTTTCCTACCAATACATTGCCACAATGACCACAATTTTGGCACTTCATCATGCCTTTTTGACCTAGATCCGTTTGTTTCACCTTGCCTTTTTTCAGAATTTCTTTTATATTCCTTGATCTGGAATGAGCGAACAGGGGTTTATCTGGAAATGTCTGTCTGAAATCAGGTTCTTGCTCAATGATTTCCCATCTCCTCATGATGCATTTCTTTATCGCCTCTGAGGCTGTGGAGAATTTTAACACATAAACTTCTCTCCTGTTTTTGCTTCTTGCTCTTTTCTCTAGCATAGTGGATCTCGGCATGGATTTAACTTTGTTTTCAGCTTGGTCAAGAACTATGTCCGGGTACCCCCTTGCTGCATACTCTGTGCGCATTCTCTTAATTGTTTCTATCCTTGATTCTCATCTGAGCAAATTCTTCTTGCCCTAATGAATTGCGACAATGGAAGGTGTCTCTTTAGAGATTGTGAGTGAAAACTCTCAAAATGTAGGGCATTATTCCTGTCTGTAGTCTTCTTGAATACACTTGTTTCGAGTATGTTCCCTTTTCTTGTGATCATAATGTCAAGATAGTTAATCTGTTCTTTATTGATGGTATGTGTGAATTTGATGCAGGCATGGCAATTATTAAGCACTTGGAGTTGTGTTTTTAAGTCATCTTCCGAACCTTTCCACACTATCAGTATGTCATCGATATACCTAAGGTATAGTGCCAGATGCTCTCTCCATTTCTCTTGTTTTAATATATGCTCGTCTTCAAACTTGGACATGAACATATTAGCGTAGGTGGGCGCCCCAGTAAACCCCATGGAGGTCCCTGTCTTTTGTAGAAAAAAAGTGTCCTGCCACTGAAAATATCCATGGTATAAACAGAATTGCAACAATTCGAGAAGAAAAATATTTTGGCCTTCCTCATATTCATGTTGCAAAAGCATCCACTCTGCTGCCTCTATGCCTTCTGTATGCGGAATTGAGGTGTACAGGGCTGAAACGTCAACCGTGCACAGCCAAACCTCCTCATTATCAGAAATGGGCACGGTCTTCAATTTACGCAAACAATCGGTGGTATCTTGCACAAAAGTTGGCCATTGCTGCACCAAAGGTTGCATGAAATGATCTAGATATTTTCCTAGCGGTTCATGCAATGACCCACATCCCGGTTGCACACCGTGTTTTTGATTAACAGGTGGCATGTGAACTTTGTTGAGCATGGTCATTTTTGCACAAGGAACGTAGGCACGTTTTATTAAGATCCCATGGTTTCTGTTCATGTAAACTAAGTGTCATATTATATTGTAAACAGTTTTCTTTTGATATATATGTGATAGTTCTTTATGTTATTTGTAGCACATTCCCCTGAAGAAGGTGCATACCGAAATGCATTGGGACATGGCTTCATAAGATGTTTGAGAAATCCTAATTTTCATTGATGAAAAAGAAGAATAAAACCACTTTGAAGAAATGTAACACAAAGCATTGTTTGAAAAGGATTTGTTTTGTTGTTGTTTTTCTCATGTTCTCAGTCCGATCTGTATGACTGTCAATACAGCTTGTGAATACTATATGTATATTAATTGCTTTTGAGTACAATGCTTTAAATTGATGAAAGATATATACATAGGAAACAGAAAAAAGGAAATTTTTTTAACAAGTACTCGTTAGACTGACCATTTTATTTTTGAGCCGTATAGTTTTGCTGTTTTTATTTCCCATTATTAAATATTAAAAGAATGTCCAATTTTTGCATAAACTTTAACTTGAACCAGTAATTTGATAATAATGATCATTTCTTAAATAAGGTTCTTGCGTTGCATCTCTCCTATACAGGTGGACGCCCGAAACATCGACGGCAGCACCCCGCTCTGTGATGCCTGTGCCTCTGGCAGTCTGGAATGTGTGCAGCTCCTTCTAGCTCATGGAGCCAGAGTGAACCCTCCTCTCTTCACAGCCTCCCCACTCCATGAAGCCTGCATGAGCGGTGAGCCTTCCATACTTCATGTCTAAATGTAGGACTAGAGCTCACGCATTGCATCGTGTTCTAAGGAGGTGGTTCTTATACAGCAGGGCAAAGGACAAATGCTGATCTGCACAACCTCGGTTATATCAGAAATCAAAAGCCAAGTGTAACACGAAAATGTGTCAAAATAATGCGCAAATAGCCACTCTGGTGAAAACAAAAGATGTCAATACACAAGAGACAATAACACACCAAAACGCACACAAGTATTACACAAAATATGTTAATACATTTTTCTGAATAGACTATACATCTAAAAAAGTGTACTATTTTATTTGTGAGGTGTGACCAAACATATTGAGAAACTAGCATTATTTAGGAAAGATGTTGTTTTTTTATAAATATGAAGCTTTTTTATTTTGTAATAACCAAATCCTAATACCTCTTCTAACGCTTTTGTGGAATGAAGTAAGTCTGCCGTACTAGCAGACTTTCTACTTTTGTAAATGCGCCGCATGATTATTGAATTACTCTGTAAATCAGCATTGGGTTTCTACATTTGGGGAATGCATAATATTTAGTACAACTGAGGGCAATTTAAATGTATGCAATACTTTGTAAATCTGGTCCAATATTCTTTACTAAAGTAAATGTGCGCACTTAACAATGGATTACAGGTAAAGTTTGGAGGGTTTTATCATGCTGGGATCTTGGTACGTATTGTGTCTGGGAAAGGCAAATTACTGCAGGTAGTCCTTCTTGGACCACGGTGGAGAGAAAAATGCCTGTTGCTGACAAATACTTACTTCTACCCACAAATGTTTTACTTTAGAATATTCCCAGGTGCTGATCAGGAGCTGGCTCCTAATTTTTCGGGTAATTCGCTTTTTCTCTTCAAATTTCTATACAGTGCGCAAGGGAACATTCCCTCTTCTCAAACTACAGGGTTTAAGTCTCATAGGGACTATTGCAAGCTAATATCTATGACAGAACCTCTCGAGGTGTGTCTCTGGTGTTTGGGGTCAGACCACAACTGCATGTCCTTTTGAGAAGTGTGCTGTTATGCACCCGAAGACCATCCAGGACGGTGAAGCCAAGCTGTACGTCAGCACTGTAGGAAGTTGGTTAGGGCTGCTCGAAGTCAAGGACCCATGCTTGTACCCGATCTTGGGGCCTGTCTCAACAGGTCATCATTGCAGTCCTATCTTCGGGTAAGCCAAATCCAAAAAGAACCGTAAGAAGTCAGTGTGCCATGTCCTAGTGTTCTCACTCTCCACTTGAGAAGTCACGAGGACATCAAGGTGCCCCACGTTCTTGCTCTTGGTCCTCTACCGAAGAGCAGCTTCTTCAGCAGATTCTGATGCACCCAGAATTCCTGTGTCCACCAACGATGCTACAATAGATTGAGGCATTTAACCACGCCTTTCTCCTCCTCTTTTGCACCCAACCAGCTTCCTCCGGCACTCCACTGGGACCCATGGATCCAAGAGTCCTTCAGTTGGGTTACTGCTGGAGAATCCGCCATCTGCACAATCTGTGCTCCTGAGCCCTCTATGGGTTCAGCTCCGACTCTAGAGGAACTCCATGCCCGGCACCATGATCCATGCCGCTTGCTACCGTGTTAACGTCAGCGTCCGTGCTGGAGGAGGACATCGATCCTATTGTCCGACCTCAACCTGAATCTGTCTCGACCTTGGCAGAAACTACATTCTGGTTCAAATGCTACAAATCTGGCCCCAGTCCATTTTGGCTCTAATAAGGCCGTGCCTTTGTCCAGGAGCCGTCTGTAGTCTGCCAACAGTTGGTCGGATGAGACTGACGAGAGCCAGCCAGCCAGCTTTTGGTGATGATGGTGATGCTAGTAATGAAGGGGATGGTGGTAATGAGTTTCCCCCCAATATGATGATGACAATTTTTCTCTGGACCTCTGTTTTCTCTCCCTGGCCCTTCCACGGAAGTCTGCTTCATTCACTACACCATTAGATGAACTTCAGAAGTTTTGTATCTGGAGCTGCCTACTTTTGAGGTAAAAACCAACATCTTTGCTTGAAGTGTCACACCCAGGGCAATCCTTATCTTAACCCTTACTGCCATCCAGCAAGGTCCTGACCAATTCCCTTATGGGCACTTAGGCAAAATCCTGCTCTTACGCACCTGTAAAGAGGTAAGTGGCACATTGTCACCAACCCGCTGTCAGTGACCCTGTCTTCCTAATGTTGCATCCTACTCTGGAGAGTCTGGTAGTAGTGGCCTCCACTAAAAGTGTTAACCCCAATTCTTTTCCTACCATCCCCCTGTACAGAGGGTTGAAAAGAATAGAGGCATTTGGTAATGGGATCTTTTCTTCCAGTTGCCTCACCCTCATGTCATTCAACTCCAGCTGTTTTCTGGGAATTTACTCCCATGCCTTATGGGACTCAGTTGCTGAGATCTTACATACAGTCCCAGAGAAAGTTTACCTCAAATTGGCACATCTGGTTAGGCACGGACACAACTAACTGTTTAGGCAGAGTGGTTGGCACCATGCTTGAATGAGATCTACAGGGTTCTTGGTTATGTTCAGGCGTCACTGATTGGTATGCATTTTAACAGAACTTGCCTCTTTGGATAGAAGGCCGACTATGCCCTCAAGCGCTTCAAAGGGAGTAGAGCTACTGCATGCTCCCTTTGTCTTTGCCCAAATGCAAGACAGTATCCCCAGCAATGTCGCCCTTTTTGAGGCATCACTATGGGTATCGCTTTCAGACAGTGTCAAGTCCCACCACCCCATCAACAGGCACCCCAGTCCTTTCGAAATCAGAGTAGGGGGTCTGGCAGAGAGTGGCCAGACACTCGGGACAGCAAACTTCCCATAAGCCTCCATGCCACTTTATATTGCACCTAGCAGCAAAGAACTGCCCTGTGGGAAGCAGAATCGGTTATTTTCTCCATGGTTCGCAAGCCATAACAGCCAACAGTTGGGTCCTGCAGATAGTCCAATGTGGCTACGTTCAGCCATTCCTTTCTATCCCGCTGCTTCTGCCACCCACTTCAGAGTGGCTTCGGAGGGGCGTTTGTCCATTTTTGCTTCAAGAAATTCACTTTCTTTTGAGAAAGGAGCCATGGAGAGGGTTGTGCAACTCAGTGTTGTTGCAGTTATTTCCTAGTGCTGAAAAAAACAGGTGCCTTCACCCTATTTTAGATCTCTATAGACCTCTCCATTTCTTCCTGCAGAAGGACAAATTCAAGAAACTAACTCTGGAACTAGGCTCCTTCTGCCCTGGATCAAGGAGACTGAATGGCAGCATTGGACCTGCAGGACACCTATTTCATATATTCCTTAACTGCAGGCACACAGCTGCTATCTGTGGTTCAAAGTGGGCATTAGTATTTTCAGTTTGTTGTGCTCTCTTTCAGTCTCACCATTACCTCTTAGGTGGTCACAAAGTTGATGTCAGTGGTCACAGCCCACCATCGGATGTCTTCCTCTACCTTGACAATTGGCTGTTGAAGGCAGGCTTGCCACAGTCAGTCATTGACCACCTTCAAATGATGGAAAATCTCCTTACTTCACTGGGGTTCAAAATCGGTGTGCCGATGTTGCACACGATTCCTTCGCAGAGGCTCCCGTTCCTCGGAGCAATCCTGGATAAGGTGAATTTTCAGGCCATTCTCACTGGATCAACAAGTTCAGGACATTCGGTCTGTGATCCCAATGTTTCAGCCCTGGTCCTAAGTTTCAGTGAGGGTGTCTCTGAGGTCTTTTGCATCCTGCTCATCGGCAATGCTGCATGGCACATGTGGGCATCCAGGTCTTGGAGGAGACTGCACAAGATCTGCAGTGGTGGCTGTTAGATCACAATTGAAACAGTGGTAGACCCCTCTCCCTGCCCTATCCGTAGCTAATGTTGGTCCCTGTTGGGTTGGGGCAGTCATATAGGCGAAGTGGGTGGGGATCACGGACTCTGGTCTCTGGTGGTGACTCGCCTTCACATGACTGAAGCTGCGGGTCATCCACTTGATGTTGAAAGCCTTCTTGGCAATCATCAAGGGAAGGCTGGTTCAGGTTCTCATGGACAGCACCACTGCCATGTGGTATTAGAGCTAGATGTATGAGGTATATTCCTAAGCTTTGTGCCTGCAGCCCTGTGCCTCAAATCTGGCTTGGTTGTCAGTGCATCTCTCTCATCATAACCACCTGGCAGGATCTTTAAATGTCAAGGTGGACGAACCCAGACAGCGACACCTAGCGAATCACAAATGGTAATTACACCTGGTGGTGATGCAGGTGTCTTCTGGCTTTATCTCCTTGCCACAGCTGAACACGCAGTGTTAATACTTGGGCTTTGAAGTTCATGAAAAGGCTCTCACTCTGAGACACATCCCTCTTACAGTGTAGCATGGGAATCATGCATGCTTTTCCACCTCTACCTCTCCCGCCCTGAGTCCTAAAGAAGATCAGGAGTGACTAAGCCCAAGTCATACACCTGTCTCTTGATTGACTCCAAAGTGGAACGTGTGGTACCAAGAACGTCTGGGCACAAGTAATTGTCCTCCAATCAGACTGCTGTTTTGGGAGGACCTTCTGTCACAGCAGCAGGGCACGGCCCTCCACCCTGGCCTGCATAATCTACACCTCCAGGCATAGAGATTGAGTGGTGGCAGTTGACTGTAGTAGATATCATCTCCTCAGCCAGGAATCTCTCACCAAAATCTGTTTTCTGAAGATTTGGGACAAGTTTATGGATTGTTGAGGCACCCATACCACATACTTGTTGTAGGCCAAACTTTTGGATGTATTACTGTTTTTGTCTTTGTCCCAGCAAGGACATGCAGTGGCACAGTCATAGGTTATCTGTCAGCCCTGTTGCACCAGTGACATCGTGGCAGAAAGTCTGTCAATATTTTCTTCCTGTCACCATCCTCCAATTTGTTCTACTGGGTAGTGGGCTTATTGCCTTTGATTTTGGAACCTGGACAGCAATTTATTGCAGTTTATAGAGAGCTATGTATTGTACACACAGTGCATTTGTTCTAAACCAATATACAGTCTCTAAATGCGCCTCCTGTTTTTTTGGGTATCCAAGTGATCCCCATAATCAATGGAAAAACTGGTGTGATGCTTTTTAAACAAATTTAGGAAATGGTTACTACTACTGGTTACTACTGCATTCTTTGGGGGTTGAGGGCAGAACTATATTTAAACATATTCCAGATTTAGTTCCTAACACAAGTAAACTTTTAGATGAATACCAAATTGTGGTAAAAATCTTGGGAAAACATCCATACATCCATTTTCTTTTTCACAACTGAACGATACATCCATTTTGATTGCAACATGGCATACGTTTTTCAAGAATTTCAGAATTAAGCCAAGAGCATAGATTCCTACATACAGTGATCAATTGGTGAGAGACCATTTTTAAGCCTCTGTTGGGACAGAGGTATACAGAAAAAAATGTTTTAGATTGGGGATCCATTACTTGAAGAAACAATTCGCACAGCAAAGAGTTTAGAAATTCCCCAGTTGTCTGTGACGGAACTGGATGAGAAAAATAAGGTGGAATCAGTTGGGGCAGTAGAGATCAAAGATGGCAAGTTGTCAAAAAATATAACAACAAGAGTAATACTTTTTGTAAGCAAAGAATATTTGTTTCCGTTGTGGTTATCCGATACATGTGAAAGGAGTTAGACAATGTCCTGCACGTAATGTCACTTGCAGGACATGTACTTAAGTAGGACTTTATACCAAAGTGTGTCAAAATATTCCAAGCAATCTGCATAGAGGCTTAATGTTGTGGAGGATAAGTGCATGGTTTATGCAGTTTAGAGTGAACTGCAAGATATAATGTTGGTGATGATGATGATGTGAAAGAATGAATGGATCCATATGTGTATATAGTATTTAGAACCAAAACTCTGAATCTTCAGGTTGATTATGGATCCATAATTTCCATGATTACCAAAGCGCTGTTTGAAGAAACATGGGGTGATAGAATGTTGGAATTGCAGATAGACCTCCAGTTTCTTAAAAATGGAGAAGCATTGAGCTATCGGACGATTTTGAGGATGTTTTGGAGTTCAAAGGTAGGCACATTCATGGGAAGATATATGTGGCAGTTAAAGAACTAAACACACTTAGTTGATATCACCAAGGTTTGTTTGGGATGGTGTTCAGACCAGGGACAAAGGAGCAAGTTTTGGTTGTTTAGAAAGGTTTGTTGGACGAATTCTCCAGAGTTATTGATGACCATCTGGGTAGAATCACTGGTTTTAAACATAAAATCAAAGATGGAGAAATACCTGTTAATCGCAAACTAAGAAGTTTGACTTTTAGCATAAAAACTGATTTAGATACTCATCTTAATATGTTATGTGAACAGGGCATTATTGAACCCATTGAATCCTCACAGTGGCTTTCTCCATTGGGAGTGGCTCGAAAGAGGTCAGGGGAACTTGTTGCATGTGTTGATCTTAGAAGTGTCAACCATGATTTATGGATTGAGCCCCATTCTTTACCTAAGATATGTGAGATCCCAAATATGTTGAATGGAGCTTGTTGATTTTCCAAGCCAGACCTGGTGGCAGCTTATCATCAGATGGAATCGAAACCAGAATCTCAACATTTCATAGCTTTTGTATCTCGATTTGGAAGGTATCAATACACTAGAATGCCTTTTGAGCTAGAGTCTGCAGCTTCAGTATTCCAAAGAATAATAGATGAGTTGTTGCAGGATATCAAGGGAGTGATAGTATTCCAAGACAATGTGTTGGTTTTATCTTCTAGTAGGGAGGGGCATGACAGGGTATTAACAAAGGTGTTAATGGCCTTTCTACACAAAGAAGTTGTGCTACGCAAGGCTAAATGTGATTTTCTGAAAGAGAAAGTCAAACATCTATGGCAGGTATTGTCAAATAATGGCATTTCACCACAACCGTTTTAGCTGAATGTATCAAGAATTCTCAGCAACCCAAAGACAGAACTAGTTGAAAGTCGTTTTTAGGACTTTGTGAATTTTATTCAAATTGTTTGCCTAAATGTGCATCACATAATGAGTGTTTAAGGAAAGTTTTAAGGAAAGATGTTGGTAGTTTGGAATCAGGACTATTAAAAGGGCTTTTCAATTGGTTAAAGAAGATTGGTGCTTGAGATCTTAAGGCTTACAATCCTTCTTTAACTTGTACTATCATGATTGATGAAGTAATGTAGGGTTAGGCGCTGTTTTGACTCAGAAAAGTACTAATGTTGAGTACACAGTGGGTTATGATTCCAGAGGTTTGAGGAGGTCAGAGATGGCATATTCGATCATTGAAAAGAAATTGCTTGGTTGTGTGTGGGCAGTAGAGAAGTTTGAAGCATATTTGTGGGCTGGGAAGTTTTCGATTTTGACAGATCACAAACCACTCACTTTCATGCTTAGTGGGAGAAATGTGAAGAGTTATACTCCACGGATTACTTGAATATCTTCTATACTTATGTAGTGCCAATTTGACATTTTACAGATCAAAGAGGGGAAAGTATATTTCCAGATAGCCCATGGAAGATGCAGTCAGAAGTGTGATAGATGATGAGGTGGTAAAAGATGAGCCAGAATCGTGTTTCATTGCCAGCATGGATTTGGAGACAGGGCTTTGAATCAGATGTTGTTTTTAAAGGAGATAGGGAGGTATGTATGTGACGTTTGACCAAGAGGGACAGCTTGTGTGGGCAGTATAACCTTTTGTAAGTTTGGTGACTGGTGTTGAAGCAGGATCTTATCAAGTGTGGTCATTAAGGACATTTGGGTGCTACATTAACTAAACATAGGTTGCGGTCACATTTATGGTAGCCAGTAATAGATAAAGAAGTTGATAAGGTGGTTAAGAATTATTATTTGTATGCCAGTAGTGAAAAAGATATTGTCACAATAGTGTCACCAATGACCTTATTAAAATTACCAAGCAGGCCGTGGGAAACATTGATATTGATCTATTGGGTTCATTAATGCCTGGTATGCAAAGCATAAATATGCCATTGTTTTAATGGACTTCTTTTTTAAGTCACTTGAAGTTAGATTTATGGCCAAAATGTATAAATAAAGTATCATTACGGTTCTCAAAGAAGTGTTTTCAAGAGAAACATTTCCAGAGTATTAGTTGTGGAATAATAGGATACAGTTTGTGAGTCAGGAAATTAACCAGTTTCTTTAGAATGTTGGGGTGAAGTATCTAAAGAGCTAATTTTATCACCTCTAAATGAACGGTTTGTTTGAGAGGAGGAAGCGGGTGTATCAAATGGGCTGTTTCTAACAAATGTGAAATAATTAATGCTATTAGAACTATGCTATGTTTTATTGTTGTACACCACATTCTAGTACAGCAGTTGCTCCATTCAGTTGTTGAAAGGGAGGAAACTGGTTTTGAATGTTTGTCCTGTCGTGTAGTTCCTATAAAACCTATACAGGATCTGCATGTTTGGACGACATACACTGTAGGATCGGTGTCAGACTGATTCTAAACACCCCCACTGGGTATGTTGGCCTTTTTAGGTCTCGCCTATTATATCCCGCAGGGATAAATAAGCAAGATTATAGTAAGTGGAAAAGAAAAGTCTACCTAGCCTGGGGATCGCGTACAGTTCATGTGAGCTATGCACGTGCACAGAGCCAGCCACATCACACACCACCATTTGTCTGTGCCTCGGCATCAGACTTCAAATGCTGCCGCTCCCCTGCCCCCCGTGTGCACATCGCACACCTCCATTTGTCTGAGCCTTGGTATCAGACTTCAAAGGAATGTGCTCCCGCTCCCCCGCCACAGCAATGTTTTTTTTTGCATCCATTTCGCGAGGAAGCCGTGTTTTGTTCGGCGTTCTTTGCACCTTTCTCCTTTATTTTCTGGACGAAAGTGGAAGCCTACTGTGCTTGTTTACAGTAGCCTTGCTCCTCAAATGCTGTTGCTGTGTTGCCATCTCTCTAGGGACACTCAGCTTGAAAGCACTTGACTTGCTAGCTGCAATGCTACATCCGCTATGCTTTGCCTCTAGACACGTTGATCCCTCGCAGACTGTGCTGACTCTGCCCCTCCTGATTCTGAAACTGACCAACGCAGTCACGACACAGTCTCTTCTCTCTGTCTTATGTCTTATTTACTTTGGACCCTCACCCTCACACACCCTCACACACTCTCATCCTCACCATCACAAACCCTCCAATCCCCTCACCCTCACTCACCCTCTCACCCTCACATCCCCTCCCCCTCACATCCTCACACCCCCTCAACCTCACACCCTCACACCCCTTCATCCTCACACCCCCTCACCCTCACACCCCCACACACCCTCACACCACCTCACCCCCCTCACCCTCACACCCCCTCACCCACACCCTCACTCACCCTTACACCCCCTCACCCTCACACCCCCTCATCCTCACACACCGTCACACACCCTCACCCTCAATCACCTCTCACCCTCAATCACCTCTCACCCTCACACACCCTCTCACCCTCACACACCTTCTCACCCTCACATCCTCACACCCCACACCCTCACATCCTCACACACCCTCACACCCCCTCACCCTCACACCCCCTCACCTTCACACCCCCACACACCCTCAGACACCCTCACCCCTAACCTACCCTCACACCCCCTCACCCCCCTCACCCTCACACACCCTCACCCTCACACAGCCTCACCCCTCTCACCCTCACACACCCTCACACACCCTCTCTCTCACTCAACCTCACACACCCTCACTCTCACTCACACACCCTCACCCTCACACCTTCACTCACCCTCACACACACTGACACACACACACTCACACACCCTCACCAGCATAGCATAACAAAACATAGCATAGCATAACAAAACAAAGCATAGGATAGCAAAACAAAACATAGCATAACAAAACAAAACATAGCATAGCAAAACACAACAAAGCATACCATAGCATAACACAACAAAACATAGCAAAACAAAGCACAGCATAACATAACAAAGCTTAGCAAAACAAAACATAGCATAGTAGAACAAAACATAGCACAGCATAACAAATAACAACAAAACATAGCAGAACATAACATAAAACAAAGCATAGCATAACAAAACATAGCATAACAAAACATAGCAAAACACAACAAAACATAGCATAGATTAACAAAACACAACAATACATAGCATACTTGACAAAACAGCATAGCAAAGCATAGCAAAACATAGCATAGCATAACAAAACACAACACAACATAGCATAGCATAACAAAACACAACATAGCATAGCATAACAAAACAAAGCTTAGCATAGCATAACAAAACATAGCATAGCATAGCAAAACATAGTATAACAAAACAAAGCATAGTAAAACAAAGCATAGCATAATAAAACATAGCAATGGTATAGCATAACAGAGCATAGTATAGCAAAACATAACAAAACAAAGCATAGGATAGCAGAACTAAACATAGCATAGCATAACAAAACAAAGCATAGGATAGCAAAATAAAACCTAGCATAGCATAACAAAACATAGCATGGCATAACAAAACATAGCATAACATAACAAAACATAGCATAACAAAACCCAACACATAGCATAACAAAACATAGCAAAACACAACAAAACATAGCATAGCTTAACAAAACACAACAAAACATAGCATAGCAAAATAAAACATATAATTGCATAGCAAAACAAAACATATAATTGCATAGCAAAACAAAACAGCATACCAAACACAACAAAGCATAGCATAGCATAGCATAACAAAACATAGCATAGCATAACAAAGCATAGCATAGCAAAACATAGCATAGCATAATAAAACATAGCATAGCATAACAAAACACAGCATAGCATAACCTAACAAATCAAAGCATAGGATAGCAAAACATAGCATAGCATAACAAAACAAAACTTAGGATAGCAAAACAAAACATAGCATAGCATACAGTATCACTCCGCAACACCACAGCATCACTCAGGGGCACCGCAACATCACTATGTGCTACCACAGCATCACTCGTTCGCCATCACATCACTCAGCGCCACCACAGCATCAATCTGTCCAACCATTCAACAACACCTGGTTCAAATATGTTCTCTAAATGTTTCAAGCTTTATTACAAATGTAACAACAAGATGTTAATATTTCACTTTTGTTCTTGGATTTTCGTCACAATAAAATACACTGAACACAATCTTCACAAAAGTTATTTACAAAACTTTTAGCTATTGCCATTATGAATTACAATAACTTTTATTTAAGTATTAATTGTTGAAAAAAATTAAAAGCCATTGTTATTTGTAATATCAATACATGTAAGTCACGTAAATACAACACATATTGCATTACAAATGCTATAGGTGTCACATTTGCGAAAGTTATAACTATTGGCATTGTAAATGACAAAGCTATAAATTTCGCTATTTTCAAAAACAAAACATAAATTAAAAATGTGTCATTTACAATACCAATAGCTCAAACTTTCCTAATGCGAGACCTATTGCATTGCAAATGCATGTTGTATCAGCTAGCTCACAGTGCCACTAGAATCTCCTCTTAACAAGGAGAGAATAGTTCTTGGCAACCTTCGAAAACGACAACCCTGACCCCTCAGGACCGTGGAAACCGTGTACTACTTTTCGCTCAGTCACTCGTGCTCACTTAGTCTCAGAGAGATGCACAGAATAAACGGTCCGGATGTTTTTCAATAAGCATTTATTGAACAGTTGTTATTCTAGTGTAAAATAGATGAGCTGCAACAACCCCTAGACAGTAACAGATATACATTATTAGAAGCCCTATGAAAGTAAAAAGATGATAGAGTCCTACCATCTTGCAATAATCATGAATACATACGAGTATATAAATTACATGATAATAAAAGTGCGTACTCCGGCGATGCCTTCCTAACTGGATGTACCTAGCATGTGTGTAGGTGTTAAGCCAAGGATCCCTCTAGGAGAAAGTCAACCCCATTACCTGGATTAGAGACTGTGGGACCCCGTCCTCGTCTCGGGTTGGACACCCCGCAAGGGATGTTAGACCACTGCGAGCTGGAGTATCTGCATGCAGGAACTTCAGCGTCTTTGGTACAAACAAAATGGTCCCAGACAGACAGGCGATAAACAAAGTTGTAACAGAAGTAAATACATACACAGGTAATTATAACAACATTGTTTTTAATAACAACGTGTTTTATATAAGAGTCTTTCATAAAAATTGGTACAAGTTAAATCACATATAATGGCCCCTAAGAATGAAATAGGGAAGGGTAGTGTTGGGATAGTGAAAGATGAGGACTAAACAAAAGGTCATAAAGACCACAATGTAACAAAAATTAATATGAAAAAAACACAATGGAATAATAAATTTAATCAATCATTTTTGACAGTCATGCCTCAGAAGAAATCAGTAATGATGAATGATGACAGAGGCTGACCACAAGAAAACGTGTCGACGTTTCGACCCAGGTGAAATGCAGGCGTGGTGTAAGCCTTGCTAGAGGGTCTTCATCAGGACAGAAGTGGTGTGGGATGGGGCAAAGGATCTGCGTAAAAATTTTTTAAGAATTAATTAATACATGGGTCACCAAGGATCCCAAAAATGTTTAAAAGGTCGAGAAAAGAACAGGATTATAATTGGAAAAAGAGGGATACATCATTGATGAGGTAAGTAATCACCCTAAAGGTGAAATGATGGAGTCGACCTCAGAGGCAAAGTTAATTTTTTAGTCCAAAAGGACCACGTCAAATGATAATAGGTAGTAGATGCCTACTGTACCACAGGGTGAGAAGTGCTCAAGTGTGTGGTAAATGTACAAATATCCTCACGGTACTGACATTATCAACATCCAGTAAGTTCAACATCAAATAAGCATAGAAATAGGGGTACCTTTCACAAGACTCGCTCACAGGAAGGGCTGTTAAATTGTGGATCACAAAGTACTATGTGGGTTCTGAAAAACAACAGCGTAGTGTATTACTGTCTACACTATCAGGTCCATCAGGCTAAAAGATGTTACTTATAAGACAACATACCTGCCAAAGGCAGAATAGATCACAGCTGCAAAATTGGTAGTGTCAATAGGTGGGGTACAGCACTGGATCAATGAACCAATGGTCCTTGCTTCAAGATGACAGCAATCTATGAGAGTACAAACATATACACTTATCTAAAATGGACATAACAGCACGATTGCATTGCCAGCAGACATGTCGGGAAACATACCTGCCCATGGCAAGCGCTGTTGCCAAAAAAGAAAGACGGTCGATTTTGAGGAGATGATTCACAGGAATGTGTGCCGTAGAAAAATCTACAAGAATAGTAAAATAATCTGTAACTAATACTGAACATAAAAGTAACAGGCTAGTACCACAGAGTTAACAAAAACATACCTAGCCAAAGCGTTACCATTGAAGGCAGTGGGGGTCAGTCATAGGCGTGGTGCAGATATCCCAAGCGCCGATAGATTGCGTGATCTAGGAATCCTGTTGAGCTCAGAAGGGACGTGATCTGGGGACAACAAATCAATGCTGTCTTATCAGTATAAAAGCCTCAGCTTAGTGGAGCAGTGTGGCCTCGTTAAATAAAACGCGCGTCAGCTACTATGAGCTTCGCGTGTTGGAAGGAAAAGAACACGTACCGAGTGATTCAGAGTCCGGTCCGGGTCTTTGGTCAGGGTGTCCTGGTCTCCACTGTCTGTGTTAGCAAGATGTAATGCATATATACCCATAGGTCTTGCCGGGGGTTCTGCCTTGCTGTATTACTTTGTCAGACTTAGGATGGCGTCGGGAATGAACTTTGTACATAGATATTATAGAAGAAATGGTAGTCCGGCTGTACTCCTAAAAATCCTCATGCATAATGTATGAGGCTTTTACCAGGGAAAATCCTGTGTTCTGTGTGCAGTGTTCTATCTAGGTAAAAGGTCAGTCCCTAAGAACTGTTATGTATGTAATAGAGGGGAGAACGTAGGTGAAGGGTTATGATGTTACCTGAGCATATATTAGGGTACCTATATGGAATTCAACAGTCCCACCTAGATAAAGAAGTTGCCTAAATTAATGTTGAAAATACATTTGAAATGGATGAGGATGTGAGGTACAGAGTTAAAGCTGCACAATGTAAGCAAAAGGAAGAATTTGATTAGAGAAATTGAGGTAAGCACATTTTCTCATTCGAAGTTGATGATGTGGTTCGCATCAGGAAACCAGGACATATTTTCAAAGGGAGTACCAAATCTGGTGAACCTGTGGTGGTTCACAAAAATATTGGGACATGTAGTCAGTCTGTGATATACAGTGGTGGTATATAAAGTAGTTGTCAAACTGTCTGAAGACAAGATGAGAATGAGGAGGAAAAATGTGAGAGTGCATGTACATTTTGGGAAAAACAACAATGTGAATGACAATTCGCCAAGATCGCCGCGCACAAGTGAGGCTCCAGCCCTGCCGAGCAGGGAAATATCCTTCTTCAAATAAACAACAAGATAACTGTGGGTCAACAAAGTAGTGTCTAGCATAGAGTGTGTCTGAGTGGCTGCGTGAGTGCTAAGCAAGTTGTTAAAGCAGCACGCAACAGAGTATCGCACTGGATGGGAAGATATCCATCAGTTGATCATACTATTCCGCCCTGTCATCATTTGAAACCTTTCCCATAGCAAGGAAGCTGAGTTGTTGCCACTTCAACAAGGAAAGGGAGATGCGCGGTGAAGTGGATTTTTTCATGACTGAGGAGCAGTGCAAGAAAGAGTGAGTGAAAAAAAGAGAAAGAGGTGCTCTATATTAAAATTGGATAGTAAACGCTGAAGAGCTTTATTCTGGTGCCGTTTACGTCCAAGGTTAAAAAATAGTAGTAGATTAGTGCAAAACAACCAGTGAGTAACCCTAATAGTCACTGGTCTGTGGTGGTCGACATGTTTCTGCGGTTATTTGATCAACAAAGTATCATCCGCTTCATCAGGACCTTTAGTGTTTGCTACTGCTCAGTGTGCGATAAAAAGGTATCTGATACAGTTGTCACCTGATCAAACCTGGTAATCCTCCTGGGAAATTGTGGGAAATCCAGGGTAGGCGTCATCAAGACACAGACAACACAAATAGATAGACACATACAAAGATAAAAAACAACATACACATGATTAGCATAAGTCAATGTGCTTTCACGACTCATGATGTGGCCTCACTAATAAGTCAGTTGCCAGTTATTAATCATAACTTTATCCTCTCACTCACCTATAGGGTAAGAGGAACGTGCCTCTCCTCACCTAGCCACAGCTCAGGAAGATAGTGCACCGCTCTAAAAAATGTAGAGGAAATGAGATGTAAAGCCAGTAAACCGCCACGAGAGCCTTACATGTGGGCGCAAAAGCTAGAAACGAGATATAAAGAGGGGTGGGGTCGCACACTACTCACACACCGGCGGAAGTTGCCCCTGAGGACTCTGGTCATTGTAGTAGAGTGTTCGCGATGCATCATCTTTCGATCTTGCTATCTTCACTGTCTTCGCCATCCCTGGACACGTGTTTCGGGTTATCAACCCTCGTCAGCAGGGATAGGCAGTGTTCTGGGTTCGCCGATGGCTGCCAATATCTGCCAGGTATAGTACCACTCCGGCGCGTAGGTGCGGGATCCCAGGCTCGTCAGCCCGCTGCTCAAGGGAGCTTTAAGTTACAAAGAGGGGTGTGGTCGCACACTACTCACACACCGGCGGAAGTTGCCCCTGAGGACTCTGGTCATTGTAGTAGAGTGTTCGCGATGCATCATCTTTCGATCTTGCTATCTTCGCTGTCTTCGCCATCCCTGGACACGTGTTTCGGGTTATCAACCCTCGTCAGCAGGGATAGGCAGTGTTCTGGGGTCGCCGATGGCTGCCAATATCTGCCAGGTATAGTACCACTCCAGCGCGTAGGTGCGGGATCCCAGGCTCGTCAGCCCGCTGCTCAAGGGAGCTTTAAGTTACAAAGAGGGGTGGGGTCGCACACTACTCACACACCGGCGGAAGTTGCCCCTGAGGACTCTGGTCATTGTAGTAAAGTGTTCGCGATGCATCATCTTTCGATCTTGCTATCTTCGCTGTCTTCGCCATCCCTGGACACGTGTTTCGGGTTATCAACCCTCGTCAGCAGGGATAGGCAGTGTTCTGGGGTCGCCGATGGCTGCCAATATCTGCCAGGTATAGTACCACTCCGGCGCGTAGGTGCGGGATCCCAGGCTCGTCAGCCCGCTGCTCAAGGGAGCTTTAAGTTACAAAGAGGGGTGGGGTCGCACACTACTCACACACCGGCGGAAGTTGCCCCTGAGGACTCTGGTCATTGTAGTAGAGTGTTCGCGATGCATCATCTTTCGATCTTGCTATCTTCGCTGTCTTCGCCATCCCTGGACACGTGTTTCGGGTTATCAACCCTCGTCAGCAGGGATAGGCAGTGTTCTGGGTTCGCCAATGGCTGCCAATATCTGCCAGGTATAGTACCACTCCGGCGCGTAGGTGCGGGATCCCAGGCTCGTCAGCCCGCTGCTCAAGGGAGCTTTAAGTTACAAAGAGGGGTGGGGTCGCACACTACTCACACACCGGCGGAAGTTGCCCCTGAGGACTCTGGTCATTGTAGTAGAGTGTTCGCGATGCATCATCTTTCGATCTTGCTATCTTCGCTGTCTTCGCCATCCCTGGACACGTGTTTCGGGTTATCAACACAAATCCAAGACCACGGTTGAGCAATTTTTCTTCCATGGGTGTCAATGTTCGTGAGCTTAGGTTAACTACGAGCCCTTCTCTGTGCTCGTGCTCGCCTGTTCCTGTGGGACTTTCTTCCCACAGGAACAGGCGAGCACGAGCACGGAGACCGTGGTCTTGGATTTGTAGCAACCACTCCTGGAGATGCCTTTCAAACCCAGGTAGAAATTTTTAAATTTTTTCGGAAAATACGGCTCCACTTTTTCTTTGAAAAGAACACGATGGATGACAACGCAGAGAACATTGCTAATGGACAGAATACAGGCCTGAGGAATGCATCCACGTTCACTCCTCTAAGTTCTACGGTCCCAGCGAAAGTTATTACTTTCGAAGAAGCAGTAACACATGATGTACAAAACCTGTTCAGAGAAAGACAGAAACCATTTGTCAACATCACCAAAGTAGAGCAGCAGGCACTACAGGAACTTTCGAAAGACCCCCTTGTCACCATAAAACCAGCTGACAAGGGTGGAGCGACAGTCCTTCTGGACACGACTACCTATAGAGCAGTGTTCTAAACACTTGAGCGTAAGTCGGTCTTACCGCCTTCTATCGGAAGATCCAACACCTAGATTGACAACTATGATAGGTCACCTGGTAGAAGAAGCTCTCTCAGAGGGATGGATAACCCCTAACGAAGGAAGTTATCTGCGCAAATCACATCCTATTATGCCATACTTTTATATCTTACCAAAGATACATAAGCAACAGAGACCTCCGCCCGGCCGGCCGATAATATCTGGTATCGGCTCATTGATGGAACCACTGTCATCTTTTGTGGATTTTTTCTTGAGGCCACTGGTGCGAAGTATGCTGACCTACTTACAAGATACTAAAGACGTGTTGAGGCTTTTGCCCGAAATCGATTTTGATTGCAGCTCAGACATACTGGTCACCTCGATACCACAGGACGAGACCCTGGAGGTGATAGAACAGCTTTTGAATACGAGTGATCACGACTCCATCACACCAGTTTCTTTCATCATGGATCTCGCTTCAATAGCAATGAAAGAAAATTTCTTTCAATATGAGGATAACTATTACCTACAAACGTCAGGTACAAGTATGGGCAGCATTTTGCGCCGAGCCTGGCGAACCTATACATGCACAAATTTGAACAGGACTATGCTCTTAGTACCACCAACCCGTATCTACCATCAGTACGGGTTTGGAAAAGATACATAGATGACATCTTAGTGGTATGGCGTGGCAGTGTGCATGAACTGAAGGATTTCCACAACTGGTTGAATAATTGCAACAACTTCTTGAAGTTCACTACGGAGTATGATCACCATTCACTGGCCTTCCTGGACTTATTAATAACTGCATGTCCAGAGGGACTAAGATCAGAGCTATATAAGAAACCCATGGCTCGGAACTCCCTCCTAGAGTACAGTAGTTGCCATCCTAAATCCCTTCGGGACAACCTCCCATTTGGACAATTTTTACGGATCCAACGCAACTGCTCTACCAAGGAGACTTTTAACAAGCATGCCAAAGATCTTGAAGCTAAGCTGCTTGAAAGAAAATATCCTAAAAAGCTGATCCGCACTTCAAAAAAGAGGGCTGCCAACAACAACCCTGAGGCCCTATTGGAACTGGCTCCCCCGAAAGAACAGGTTGACAGGATAACATGTGTGAACACATTCAGTACAAGATCTAATGCCATCCAACAGATCATCCGCAAACATTGGAAGATCCTGAATTCAGGCCGTGACAAACTCGAACAACCGTTGTTTGCATTCAAGAGAGGCACCAGCATAAGAGATCAGTTGGTCCACACAAGGCCGAGGACAGAAAATATCCGGCAAATTAGAACACTTTGGGATATGCCGGCAGTGACAGGACACCACCCGTGTGGCAATTGTGCTGCATGCCCACAAACAAAAAAGTCCACGAGTATTGACATTGGAACAAGCAGAGCGTGGGAACAGAGGCGTTTCACGAACTGCAACAGCTGTAATCTAATATACCTTATCACCTGCCCCTGTTCCCTGCGAAATGTAGGGATGACAATGAGGAAGATAAGAACGAGGATTTCTGAACACAAAAGCACCATCCGTTGCAGAAAACAGGCAACTCGCCTCACCAATCACTTCCTCGAAGTCAACCACAAACCTACTGATTTTCAATGGACAGTAGTGGAGCAACCGCAGATCCCATCGCATATCACAGATGTCTCCAAATACCTCTTTAAGATTGAACAGAAATGGGTGTACAAACTTAACACAGACAAGGCCGGCCTGAACGAAGACATCCCTTGGATGTCCCTTTAACATCGTTCACTTAGATATACTGAATGAATAAGGATGCCCCCGTATTGCCTTTCATTTTTATATATCTTATGAGGAAGGTACTACCCTTAACATCTCCGGCTTTCTGATGAATAACACGTCATGATAACCCTTCTGAGTATAAATCCTTCGATACTCTGTCTGTCAGGTTTTAACATTAGTACTCACATACTCACATGGGGTTGAGGAGTCACAACATGCCTAAGTCCCTACCCTTCGACACCCTGTTAGTAATGGGAATTCAGGAGTTCTAACTACCCTTCTCAGTGCATATTCCTAAATTCCACATAGTAGGCGATATTGCACATACACGCTGGCAAATGCCACCTTACAAACTCCAGCTCATGTTGTTACAATGAGTAGTGACATGTTTGGAACCACATATTTATTCTTTGGTCCATAAACAATCTATTATTCGACAGGTGCTCGTAACTATACTCGCGGTAACACAACTACATTTCCCGACCTACCCAGAGGCCGAGATGTGTCATCACTGTTTGACGCGAGTTACCGGCGTGAGGGATTTTACTAAATCCGATCCCGACCCTTTGCATATATACATTTCCGTTGTTGCACTAGAGTTATATACACTACATGGTAGGTCATAGGGTTCAGAGCACTTAATATCGTTCGCCGGCACTTTTATAGGTTTTACATCCTTTGTCACGATCGGAGAGCAACCGGAACTACATATACCGGCATGCTTTGCCACCGTTTGATGACGTATCCTATGTCGATTAGCAAAACAAACAAGTATTGGTACCGGACTGTCCTTCGGCACCTCCCCGAGCAGCACAGACGGCTGCCGAGTGTACCGACGGGCAGGTAAGCCCTCAATCGCCAGTTTGTACATGTTGGTAAATAGTCGCGCTGGATATGCGCGGGGAGAATGAGCTCTTCACCATAATACAGTGTTTGTAACAAGTCGAGCTGGTTATGTGGGGAACGTGGCGTCTGGCATTACTTTCTGGCATAGCGAGTTGAGGATTCTGTTCACGCGGGGTAATAATACAGGCTACTCCCTTATCGTGCATTATCTCCCAAGGTAGCATATCTCCAGTATGGGATCGCAACTATTTTTCATATCACTTAGATCGCGATAAGCATAGGAATACTACTGAGTTTACATAGTCCTTACTTTGTGAGATGAGAGGATACCATCATTACAGTGCTGATAGAATGTGTACAACTTGTAAGTTGTTATTTACAAGTATTCCTTGTTAGAAATCATAATCCTTTATTTGATTTCAGTATGTGTTGGATTATGTGTTAGGCTATAATGTTTGTGGACACAAACCAAACAATGGGTACCATTCCCAAATAAGTACTTTATATTTTTTTTATGATGTTTTATTTTGCCTTATTGTTTCTTGGCTAATATACAATGACAGGTATATCTCGTTTCTAGTTGTTGCGCCCACATGTAAGGCTCTCGTGGCGGTCTACTGGCTTTACATCTCATTTCCTCTACATTTTTTAGAGCGGTGCACTATCTTCCTGAGCTGTGGCCAGGTGAGGAGAGGCACGTTCCTCTTACCCTATAGGTGAGCAAGAGGATAAAGTTATGATTAATAACTGGCAACTGACTTATTAGTGAGGCCACATCATGAGTCGTGAAAGCACATTGACTTATGCTAATCATGTGTATGTTGTTTTTTATCTTTGTATGTGTCTATCTATTTGTGTTGTCTGTGTCTTGATGACGCCTACCCTGGATTTCCCACAATTTCCCAGGAGGATTACCAGGTTTGATTAGGTGACAACTGTATCAGATACCTTTTTATCGCACACTGAGCAGTAGCAAACACTAAAGGTCCTGATGAAGCGGATGATACTTTGTTGAATATAATAATAAATAAAATAACCGCAGAAACATGTCGACCACCACAGACCAGTGACTATTAGGGTTACTCACTGGTTGTTTTGCTCTAATCTACTACTATTTTTTAACCTTGGACGTAAACGGCACCAGAATAAAGCTCTTCAGCGTTTACTATCCAATTTTAATATAGAGCACCTCTTTCTCTTTTTTTCACTCACTCTTTCTTGCACTGCTCCTGAGTTATCAAAAAATCCACTTCTCCGCGCATCTCCCTTTCCTTGTTGAAGTGGCAACAACTCAGCTTCCTTGCTATGGGAAAGGTTTCAAATGATGACAGGGCGGAATAGTATGATCAACTGATGGATATCTTCCCATCCAGTGCGATACTCTGTTGCGTGCTGCTTTAACAACTTGCTTAGCACTCACGCAGCCACTCAGACACACTCTATGCTAGACACTACTTTGTTGACCCACAGTTATCTTGTTGTTTATTTGTACTTGTGTTAAGGGGACTATAACTGTGTGGTCTTTAAATATTCCCTGGGACCCGCTACTCACTAGTTTGTTGTTTTTAAATATCCTTCTTCACCATCCTAAAGCATATTTTTCAATAATTTCACCCGCCAGATGAAGCGCGCAAGTTTGAGGATACCGGCGATGCCTCGTTTGACCTCCTACCTTGCAGTGTAGCTGATACAGCAGCGGCGGAGACCGGGTGCGGACTGCCGGGCGTCATGTATGAACCACAAGCCCGGATGCCGAGACTGGGAAAGGCAAAGGCTTGTAAGGCCCTGCTGGCGTGCGGTCGCACGTAAGCTGTGGTATGTGCGTCACCGCCTAAACTAACGAGTCACCTTGTCTGCCGCAGTCGTGTACCGTGAGGCAGGACGCAGTGGAAGGAGAGGACTTCCACTGCGTCCCCCCCCCCTCCCCATGCCTAACACTCGGCGTGGGGTTATATACCGCGGCTGACGCGGGCGAGCTATTGAAAACCCCGAAGTTGGTGACATTTATGGCGGCTGAGTGAGGCGCAGGTTAAACAATTGCCGCCGAAGCTTGCCCCGCGCGGAGCAACCTTGCAGGCTCGAGTGCAGCGGGGCTGTACCCCGCGCGACAACCCCAGCAGAGAGGCTGTGGCGGAGAGACCGCGTGAAGGCCTGCGGGACTGGTGAGCGAAAACAACGTGAAGAGGTGAGGTGCCATTGTGGAGGCTGGCGGAGGGGCAGGCCTGCTATGACACTGGCGGTGTGAACGAGGAGTGGCCCCCACACAATAACTATAAGCGGGAGCTGCAGGAATTGCCACACAGACTGTGGGGGGGGCGAAGAATATATTAAGGCCGCCATTTTGACCCGGCACCGCCTTCCCGGGTGAATAGAGTTCACCGGTGAGACGGTGACTGTTGGTGTTCCTTGCGTGCCTGCTGTTCCTGCGACCTATCTTTGGCGATGCCCGTTGCCCATCCGCCCTTGCTGCACCGCATTTACGGTGAGCTGACACACCCGGATAGCTATGACTGAATTGCGTCCTAATAATCCTGGACGCGGAGGAGCGCCTGGAGGCATAACTGGGGGTGCACTGCCCGTGTAGATCTTTCCTGTTGGCCATACACTGCAGCGCCGGGCCCCCTTCCACTTGCTGATATTGAAATCACAGGCATCGTAGTCAAATGTCATTGATGTCAATAAACGCTTATGCTATGCAACTGTGACACGTACCACGCGGGTCTTGGGGAGGATCCACCCATTGCTTATACTACGGAGCAGGGAGTAAAGCACAGTACGTTGAGGCTGCATCCCCTGCCCAGCGTGAAGGACTCTGCCTGGAGCGGACTTGTCGCCCTACTACCAGCCCAGATCTAGCCTACTGAACCTCTTACTACAAAATGGGGCGCACAGAAACCAAGCAAATCTAAAATTCCATTTGAAGCACAAGACATTCCCTACGCTATGCTATACCCAGCCAAACTGAAAATTACACATCTGGGGAAACAACACTATTTCCTCAACCCGCAGCAAGCTGAAGATTATCTCAAGCGGCATAAGAGGGCGTCCTCCAAGGAAGCAGCAGCCCGAGGGCGTTCCAGATCTCAGTCTCCGCTTCCCCAATTGGACTGATGTTCAGTGTCTGAGGGGGCCCCTCGGCGGCTCCTGAGACTGCTCATCGTGAGTGGGACTGGTCTTCACTGGTGATGTATAACTATGACTGTCCATGTGTAATATGCATACTATGCCCTGCTCGGCCACCTACCTCCGTCCCATTTTGGCTAACTGCCCGAGTGAAGTGAGCAATGTACGTTCTATCAAGGTGCCTTTGTGGAATGTCCGTGGCCTCAATGATCCTAGGAAGCGCAGGCAGGTATTGGGGTACTTGGATAGGTATGGTATAGCGATAGCTCTTTTGCAGGAAACGCATTTGGCGCCCGGAGGTACTCCCCAATTTGCTTCAAGATGGGACTCACATCGCTGCTTTGCGTCCTGTTCTAATTACTCTAAAGGAGTAACGATACTGATCAAGCGAGGGGTGGTGTTTGTGCCCCATGGCATGGAGTCGGATGTGGGGGGTAGGTTCTGTTTGCTCTGGGGAAGAATCCAAACCTACGACGTTGTGTTCGGTAATTACTATGGCCCTAATATTGATGATCCCCACACTCTCCTTCTACCATGGAGCAAGATTCAAGCGCTAGGCACTACTTACGTAATCCTGGGAGGCGATTTCAATACAGCCCTGCAGCCTCAGGCAGACAGGTCCCGGGCTTCCCCGGCCCATTACACAGTTACACAAAGGGCACTGAGGGACATAGTAGACAGCAATTACTTGCTAGACTCCTGGAGGTACAAACATCCCACGCTCCGGGAGGGCACACACTACTCGGCAGTCCATTCCACTTGGGCTAGGCTGGATTATATATTTGTATCAGCAGGAATGGCGCATTGGATGAGCCATGTGTTCCACCTGGCTCACACGTTCTCGGATCACTCCCCGGTGGTCGCAGAACTACAGATCCCACTAGAGAACTCCCCATATCTAAATTGACGCCTCAACCCATCTCATCTCTGTGATTTGGTGTTTAGAGCAGAAGTAGAACAGGATATCCATGACTTCTTTGAACGTAATTTGCATTACGACGGTATGGGAGGCATTCAAAGTTACGGTACGAGGATGGTGCATAGCTAAGGGAGGAGGCATCCTTGAAACTCTGTGTGGCGACCTCCTCAAGCTGGAGAGAGACTTACATGATCTGGAAAATGATATTGCTCGCAGCCCAGACGTCAGTGCTACTAAGGCCCAAATGCGCAACAAACTCACTGAATATGAACTGATTGCGGACAGGGAGTGTAAGTTTCAGGAGTAAACCACACATGGCATGTATTTATGGTGAGGGGGACCGGCCGGGGAAGGCGCTGGCGAACACGATAAGACCCCCTAAATTTACCAATTATGTCACCGAAATACAAGATACACAGAGCAATGTGCATAGAAACCTCCCAGACCAACTTGGGCACTTTTAGAGATTATTACAATACACTCTACTCCTCACAGAGGGGTATGCCACTCGATCTAGCTATAACACTCCTTAGCACACTGTAATAACGTAGTCCACGCTTGTAGGTAGTTCCCAAGTAGGTTTATTGAGCAGTTAGGTTAAGTCAATAATAAGCTCAGTTGGAGACCATAGGGAGACCCCACCAGGAGCATCCATCTATATCCAGCCCATCCAACTGTCACTAACTCAGCAGAACACCAACATTCTGACAGCTACTCCAATGAACATTCCATTGGTGGTGGAAAGCCAACACATTGAGAATAACAGGATATTACATATCCCCTTTTCTTATACAGAAAACAAAAGCTAGAAACCACAAATAAGAACAAGAGAAATAAAACAAGGAAAGTAAGCAAAGAAAGAAAGAAACAGCGAAAGGGGAACAACCTGTCACAAGCAAAGCAACAAGAGAAATAAAGAAATAGAATTCCAGAAATAGGAATAGGAAGAAACCAGAAATAGAAATCCAGAAATAGGAAAAGAAACAAACCAGAAATATGAATAGGGACAAGCAAAGAGAAATCCAGAAATTGGAATAGGAACCAGCAAAGAGAAAACCAGAAATAGGAATAGAAGAATAGAACCAAACATACAAACCATCCTCCCTTCTTACACAACAGGAGAAAGGAAAAGAATAGAAGAAGATACGAAAAACAACTCCAACGCATACCTACTGGCCAGAACAGGAATGAATGGAGAATGAAAAAGAATAGAAATTAAAGAACACAGAAAAGCAGAGAAAGAATAATAAGACAGAAAAGAAGATGAGGAACAAAAGGGGAGAACCTCATCAAAACACTATTAACCATAAACAAAATACAAATCAGTAATGCAATGGTAATAGTGCAAGAAAAATTAATCAAGATACAATAACAGAACAAATTTAGCTATATATGCATGAAAGCACTTAAATAAACATAAAACTAAAGCTAAATATGATAAGAAGACAAAATCTCATTTTCACAGTGCGCCAGACTATGAACAGAACTTACAAGCGTTGCAAGAATAAAGACAAAACTGTGTGGGAAAACCACGTTGTGCACTAAATAAAATGCTAAATAACTAGCAAATATGAGTAAAACTTGTGATAAGAGATATAAGAGACTTTAAACTTTTCAAAAATCCCTTCAAATTGGATCGAAAAGACAGAGTATGGGTGGGAACCCATGTCACACAAAGGGAATTGCACCCTAAAACAACTCCTAAACAGGAAGATAAATACAAAATTAAGTATGAGTAGGAACCCATTACAATAATGACAAGGGACAGTATCCCAAGAATAACAAAATGCACCTACAAAATTAATGGAGTCCATGTGAGGACAACTATTGTGGTGCTGTTAGAAAACAAAAAGGACTAATATCCTTAGCAAAACACAGAAAAACAAAATTATTGAGATCTGTGTATCGACACTAAATGTGCACAATTATAATCTAAAGGGAGTATGACCCTATGCGAAATAAAGACAACAAAAACTAGTGAGTGTATGAAAAACAGACGTGCACTAATGCAAATTCTAGCGAGGTCTGTATGTACAAATGGAACCTAAAGGGACATACAGGGACCCTTAGCAAAAAAAAAAAAAACTTGCCTTCTCAAAATGACATGTAAAATAAACTGTAAGTACATGAGAGTGAGCAAAATAATGCATGGCAAGCATGTGAGTTAGGTGAAAAGCATAGACAACAAAGACCAGGCACATAAAGGAGGGACCAGTGAAGGAGTGTGCGCACCACCCAACACTCAGAATGAACCAGGATAAGGAGACCTGCTCCCAACCACCACTACCCACACAAAAAAAACGTGCCCAAACAACATCACAATACGACATCTCACCTAAACACCACAAACACAGGCAGCTAATGGCAGGAATAGTATAAAGAGATACATCACCAACCCAGAATGATAGAATAATCAAAGCTAAAATGCAGTAAAATGAATAAAAATGACAACTATTAATGCAACAAAAAAAAATACAGTAAGTTAAGAGCACGCCGGTGAGCGAACTCTCTCACCCGAGAAGATAACTGTCTCCTACGTCGATCAAACAGTCTAGGAATGTCAAACACCCACGGAAGAAAACTTGTGCTCTGAGTCAATTTTAATATAAAAGTAAATGTCTCCGTTTGTAAAATTAATCCGCTTAATGAAAAGTAGGTATCTCCGTGCTCTCGATGACTCCACAGACATCCGAGTGTAAATATTGAAAACTTGACATCCAAAAATGGTTGCACGTTTTCTGACGTTAGGTCAGGTGGCTCCCAATGCGTCAGCGCAGCAGAACGTCTGACATCAATAAGAAGAATGCAATGACCTCCACAGGGATCCGAAAGACTGTGCTGCATGGCTCGAGGACAGGTAAAGATACGCAGTGTTTATTTTTGAAAATACCAATTAAACTGTCAAAGTTGCGTGTGACTGTGTTATGTTGTCTCTTTAAATCCTTTTAGAATGTTATCCTATGTTCCATTGTATCCTAGTTCCCCCTCCCTAGCAACTATGGTAGTTGCTGAAGAAGAAGTCCTGTGTAGGATGTTACCTACCTTGCTCCTGTGTTCCTTCTAATAAACTACACTTTCTTAACTTATTCTGTGTAGTCAACTTTACAATTTTGGCGACTTGGCTTCAAGGAACACCAGGAATCTTAAGAACCCATTTCAAATTTTTTTTTCTTCAATCAATCTTCGTTTATTTTCCTGATTACATTGAAAGAGAACTTCAAGAGAATTTATCGACGTTATTTTAAAAGAAAAATTCTTATCAACACAAGTCTTTGACCTGTATGCACTTGAATTTTTCTTCTTCGTTGTTCAAAAGCCTTACTGAATACTTCGTGAGTAAAGCCTTCACGTTCAAGGAACTTCATGAGTAATCTTTCTTTTGTTTACTCTGCGCACCCCCCAGTGGCTGCAATCTACTCCGCTTGTGCTTTTATTAATTTCAAGACTTTATTCCACTAATTGGAGGTTTAAGCAGTTTTTTCCTGTGCATGCGTCTTTTGAAATATATACGTTGCCGTTACCTTCAACACAGCGCGTTCTGAGTCGGCTCGCTCTCCATTCCTCGTTCACTCGCTCGCTCCTTCCTGCCGCCTGTGATGTCACTTCGTCGAACAGAGCATCCCACTAACACGTATTGACGTTCACGCACAAGGATCATCTCCATGACAACGCTCCTCCATAACAATGCTTCGCTTTTGTAACGAGTATGAAGAGCGCTTTTCAATATATTGCGCTCATGTATTAAAAACGGAGTTGTTCATTCGTTTTCAATTACAAGTACAGAGAAAGGATTTTAAACTTTAACTTACTATTTTTCTTTCTCATTATTTTAAAAGCGAAGTCTTTCTGCACCTTCCTGGGAATCTTCAAGTAAGATTTTATTCATTTTTATTCTTGTTAATATTCAAAATGACTTCGCAAAATTTCACAATTCAATCACCACAACCTTTTTGGCCTTCTGGTTTAGAACCATGTATGAAATGGCTTCAGTGGAAAGCTTATTTCATGAACTTTATCGACACCATAGATGAGGATGGTAAAATGAAACCTGAAAGAAAAAAAAAGCTATTTTTGCACTCATTAGGCGCTGGTGATCTCAAAGTTTATGAAGAAATCCCTAAAGGTGGTGGTAGTGGTGATTCCAACGTTTTTGATGATATTTTAAAGGACTTTGACAGTCATTTCTCTCCTAAGGTTTGCATAGGTATTACTCGTTATACGTTTTTTCACAGAAAACAACGACCTGGAGAAAACATTGATGTGTATATTGATGAACTAAAAAAGATAGCTGAAGATTGTAAATTTGACCATCTACAAGAACAATTCATAAGAGATCAAGTAGTGATGCATGCTTCTGATCCTTCCATTCAGGATAGACTTTGGATAAATGGCGATTCAGACCTTAAAGATATTTTAGCCATTGTCAGGAAGGCAGAACTTTCAGGTCGCAGCGCAAAAGCGATTAAAAATGAAGAAAAGGCTATTTCTGAATCTAAAACTACTTGTGACCAAACTGTTTCGAAAGTTCAAAGTAAATCCTACTATAAACAAAAGCTTCAATCAAAAAACAAACCTTCTGAATTTAAAAAGAGTGATAATTTAAAATGTTTTCGATGTGGGAGCAGTTCACACTTAGCTAATTATAAGCTTTGTCCTGCAATTAAGGACATCTTCCAGCGCATCATGCACCAGCTATTTGGAAAACATCCTAAAGTTAAGTTCTTTAAAGATGATATTCTGGTTTACGGTAAAGACAAAGATGAGCATAATGCTATTTTAGAAGAGGTTTTAGGTATTCTTGAGGAAAAGGGTTTGACTATTGAATTTTCTAAGTGCAATTTTGCGGTCAAATCTGTGACTTATCTTGGCCATGTTTTATGTTGTGATGGTGTTTCAACCAAACCTAAACTGGTTGATGCCATAAAAGAAGCTCCACCTCCCACCAGTAAAGATGATGTAAGATCATTTCTGGGAATGGTGGAATTTTATTCTAAATTTGTTAAGAATTTCTCAAGCAAAGTTTTCAATATTAGACAACTTTTGAAAAGCAAAGTCAGATTTGATTGGTCTCCCTCTTGTGAGGATGAGTTCAACAGTATCAAGTTAGACATCATTAATGCTCCTGTGTTGTGCCCTTTTGATTTAGAACTAAACTCTGTGATCACTTTTGATGCTAGCAACAAAGGTCTGGGAAGTGTTCTGTCTCAAATTGATAGCTCAGGAAAAGAACGCATTGTTGCATTTGCATCAAGAGCACTTTCAGTTCCAGAGAGTAAGTTCTCCGTTATTGAAAAGGAAACTTTAGCTGTGGTCTGGGCTCTTGAGCATTTTCGCAGTTTCGTATGGGGGAAGGAATGTATTGTGAGATCTGACCACAAACCTCTCACCAAACTTCTTACTACTGAAGGCCTTTATAATGCTACTGCTAGGATAGCGAGAATGTCCATGCGTTTACAAGATTTTATCATCAAAATTGAATATTTACCTGGGAAAAGCAACGTTATTGCTGATTTCCTTTCCCGGATGCCCACTGACCTACAAGAATGCGAGGTGAATGAATGGGATTCCCTTCATGTTGCTTATATTCTTGATAGTAATCCTTTTTGTATTGAGAAAAAGTTATGGAAGGAAGAATATCTTAAAGATAAAATTTTAAATTCTGTTATTTCTTTCATTCGTGAAGGCTGGACAGAAAAAAAGGAATTGTCATCTGATTTTAAACCCTATTGGGAGGTTAGAAATGAGCTAACTGTATGTGATGACACCATTTTTAGAGGTGACAGAGCTGTTCCTCCTTCATTTTTAAGAAATGGCATTATTGAACTGTGTCACAAAGATCATTGTGGCATTGTGAAAACCAAACAAAATGTCAGACAGTGGTATTGGTGGCCAGGTATTGATGTTCTTACAGAGAGAATTGTTCGGGAATGTGTCACGTGTTCTAATTCTGATAAAGTACTCAACACGCTCAAACCTGACATGTGTGAACCTTTGGTACCAGAGGGTCCTTGGCATACTGTTGCCATCGACATTATGGGACCAATTGGAGAGGATCACAAATTTATAATCTCTTTGATTGATGTGTTTTCAAGATGGCCCAATATCACTATTGTGGACAAGGTTGATTCTTCATCTGTTTTAAACTTTATTGACAAGGTTTTTATTAAAGAAGGCCTTCCCAATCAGGTCATTAGTGATAATGGCGTTCAATTTACTTCCAAATTAACTAAATCTTACTTCGACAGGGTTGGTATTGTTCATAAAACTACCTCTCTTTACAACCCCAGTGGTAATGGACTTTGTGAAAGGTTCAACAGAGTCCTGAAGAATGCCATACAAATAGCTATGCAAAATGGTGAAGATTGGGAAACTTCAGCTTTTAAAGCTGTCTGGTCTTACAGAACCAACATTCATGATGCCATAAAAATGTCACCCTTCGAGATCATGAGAGGTCGTGTTGCAAGAACCAAGTGTAATCCCAAATGGTTGCACAAAAAATCTTGTTTAGATATATGTATGAGTAAAATTAGATCTAATGTTATTGATAAACATCTAGAGTATAAGAGAAATTTTGATAAGAAATGTTGCTCTAGTACTGCAGATGTTAGCGTTGGTATGTGGGTTAAAGTGAGGAAACCCTGGAAAGTCCGTAAGGGGGATTCTCAATTTTCTGAACCCCTTATGGTTAAGAAGATTCTTCGCAATGCTGTTCTTTTAAGTGATGGTAAGGTGTGGAATCTTAAAAGAATTGCAATCTACAGAGGCAAAAAAAATTTAACGAAGGACTCTGTTACTTCACCTGAATTTTCACCTACTACTACTCCTCATCCTATTCATTGTGAGGATCATGGTGGTTTTAGTGTATCTGAAAACCTTTCCACCAGCTCTAATCTTCCCACTTCCGATGTAGTAGATCCTTCTCCCAATGTGGATGTAGTATATCCTCCTCCTAGTGTTTCCACTTCACTTGACTCCTTTCCATCTAATCATGATTCTAATTCAACATCTGTTAATGAACCTACTTGTAGTAGTGATGTATTTGTGAACCGGAAACGTATTTGCTCTAAACCCAAGTGGTTAGAAGACTTTGTTTGCTAATAATTTTTTTTTTCCTTATGCTTTCTTTGATTATAAAGGGGAAGATGTGTTATGTTGTCTCTTTAAATCCTTTTAGAATGTTATCCTAGTTCCCCCTCCCTAGCAACTATGGTAGTTGCTGAAGAAGAAGTCCTGTGTAGGATGTTACCTACCTTGCTCCTGTGTTCCTTCTAATAAACTACACTTTCTTAACTTATTCTGTGTAGTCAACTTTACAGACTGGCAAAGCTTTTAAAAAAAATGTCAAAGATCACTGAAAGTCCCGATATTAAGTACAAACTTGTACACTGTTTAGTTTTAAAAGCCTCGGACAAAATAAGCTCAGGGTTGATTTCAATATTAACAGACCTTGACGAAAATAGATGTAGAAAACTCTGCACAGACGTCGTGATTGAATTTAACTTGCCACTAATGACATAAATGAAAACAACCGAAAGAATTCTTTTAGTCTTTTAAGTAGCACATATCATCTCGGTGAAAGTGCGCAGCTGGCAAAACGGAAGTCTAACTGAGATTTAAAGCCTCCATTAATCTGATTTACGACTGGCACATCAATCGTGACTGCTTAATTTCAGTTACTAAAAGCAGGAGCATTATATATAGACAGTCAATAACCTTCCCACTTAGCCACTCATTCTTGCATGTTTGCTCGAGGGCTGTTTAGTAAACTGTTCATTCCTTAAGCACTCGACTGTTAATTTTACCAATATTCCACTGATGTTGAAAAACGTTGCTAGAAGGGCTACAGTCAGAGAATAGACTCACCAGGCACTTGAAAAAAATGGCAGATTGTTGTGGGCGACCGGTGGCAGGTCACTGGTGGGGTCACGATGCCAGTTGGGGTGTCTTGATGAATTTCAGTAAATCTTGTGCCATTAATTTGCTTGCAGAGGTGACAGAAGTAGGTTCTTTTAGAGCATCGTCGCCAAAATAATGTAATAACGTAGTCCACGCTTGTAGGTAGTTCCCAAGTAGGTTTATTGAGCAGTTAGGTTAAGTCAATAATAAGCTCAGTTGGAGACCATAGGGAGACCCCACCAGGAGCATCCATCTATGTGCTCAGCCCATCCAACTGTCACTAACTCAGCAGAACACCAACATTCTGACAGCTACTCCAATGAACATTCCATTGGTGGTGGAAAGCCAACACATTGAGAATAACAGGATATTACACACACGTAAGTTACAGTGATGTTATATATACAAGTGTTTCCACATTCTGACCGCAATTCTAAATCAATAAACTGAAAACAACTAAACCAAGGTCACGTGTATTTTTAGCCCAATCAGCAATGGAACACTGACACGCAGGTCATGTGCCTTTGATTGACCATTTACCACCGCCTCCAAAATACGGAAGTACTTTGAAATAAATAAGCGGCGGGTTCAGGAGACGGCAATCGAGCGGACACGCTGATCGAAAACGGGGAATACTTCTCGGGCTGAGATATAACGGGCGAAAGGTAAGCGAACCACCAAACATGTATTTGGAAAGATGCGAGCTAAGAACTAGTCTCTGAAATTGGATCGTTTAACTAACTTTAGTGATCAGAATATAGGGGCTAACAATTTATAACCATGGGCATCTTTCACAAGTTTACAGGTCCCACTTAAGGAAACCAGTATGTGTGACCCTGCACTTCATTTATAAAATATGGGAGGATACTACAATGCCTTGATCGATTTATTTAAAGCATAAGGGGGATAGAGAAGAAATAGTGATACTTAAAAATATACAAGACTGGAAACATCACACATGATGTTAAACAAGCATTGGAATGAACAAATAATGTTAACTAAAAGGGAAAATATATAAATAAAATTGGGGAGTCAAAAGAATCATTTCAAATGCACTCTAAATTTGTAATAAAATACCATTTAGTACTCATATTATTGAATAGTAACTATTAATAAATAAGAGTTCTAATAAATAATAATCCTTTCAGCCTTCCAGCAACAACTAAAACTTGGAGATAATCAGACTGCACTCGTAGAATAATATACAGCAGAGGACCCCCGTAGAACCCCCATGCGGGTTGGAATTATCACCGCATACTGAGTAAGTCAGCCCCCCTAAAATTCTTCAAAAAGCTATACAAAAACAATCCAGTGTGATAGAAAAACAAAAAAATAAAATAACGGAAAGCACTTATACTGTCTTTTACTTACTATCCTTACAGTGGAAAAAGAACAGATCTGGAAATAGGTATTCACTAACATGCGTCAACCATCTGTTTTATCACTAGTCATGCATGAAATAGCCTTTTAATGAATATGAATATGAGCACTCCAAAAAACACTATAACCTTTGGAAACCTTGACACGTGGTGTTTGGTTTAGGGTTCTTATAAAGAACAGAATGTGCACACTGACTATGATGGTACACAATATTGAATCACGCCTTAATAAGACCATCCAAGTATGAGAGCTCTCCACTTCATACAGGCTCATAGACCTTCTGTAAAAAACAGAGGTACATTCTGTGTTACACGAAAATGGATTTATCATATATTAGGTTGTGACTCCCAATTGGGAACAATGTTGATTTTGTACTATGAACTATGACAACTTATCAAGGTGTGAATTACTTCTTCCAAATAGGAAGGGATGACATGCAATATGTTTTCTATTGTGCTCACTAATATACAAAGTTTGGCACCTAATCACGGTGTGGGCCACGGTCATAAACTTGTATGATAAAAATGAATAATGGGTTTAATCAAATTTGAAATAGTGATCTAAAGTACACATACATATGGCAATATGTCTATGTTCCTTTTGTTTTTTAAAAACTCTGCAGCCTTGAAAAAGTCGTGGGTTACATTCCCAAATACGACGAAACACGTGTCGGCTGTGTTGAAAATTTCCAGTGAACAAGAATAAAACAGGAATTGATGAACCAATAACAACTACTCTTCATGATTGTATCAGAATGTGGAAACACTTGTATATATAACATCACTGTAACTTACGTGTGCTAAGGAGTGTTATAGCTTGTGTAAGGCTCGTGCCGTTTTTGGGAAGGATTAGGGTGGTTCCTTCTACCTTTTAGCACCGTCAGATATAACCCCAAAGTCATATTATTTGTGAGATTTTCTTAGTGGCGCCGAATAACCTATACTAAACCACTATCTGTGCTCCACTCGATCTAGCTGCCTACTTTGAGGATACCGCGCTTGCCTGGCTGGGTAATACCCAGCGGAGATTTCTTAGTTTAGATTTGGAACTAGGTGAAATCACTAACGCCATTATGCAGATGAAATTAGGACGAGCCCCGGGGTCGGATGGTCTCCTGATTGAATTTTATAAAACCTATGCGCGCTTACTAGCCCCTATACTGAAAAAAGTGTTCTATGCCGCATTGGAGGAGGGATGCCTACCCGCACCATGCGAGAAGCCCTTATAACCGCGGTGCTTAAACCTGGTAAATCCCCAATTTATTGTGATTCCTATCGCCCCTTGTCCTTCCTGAACTGCGACACCAAAATACTGGCAAAAGTTCTGGCAACACGCCTTAACCTTTTAATGGAGCGGCTAGTATTGCCCGATCAGGCGGGATTTGTCCCAAATCGTGCAATATCACACAATTTGCGAACCCTTGCGGCTGTACTACAAGATATTGATCCTAACTGCGAGGCAGTGGCTGTGTTTCTCAACGCCACCAAGGCGTTTGACTGTGACTCACTAGAATGGGATTGCCTGCTGGGCACACTGGGACGCATGGGTTTGCCCCCTATTTTTTTAAACTGGGTACAGCTGCTATATTGTCAGCCAACAGCAATGGTACTTCTGAATGTGGCCAGGTTTTCCCCCTTCCATATTCACAGAGGCACCAGGCAGGGGTGCCCATTATCCCCTATCCTTTTTGCATTGGCCATAGAGCCCTTAGCGGCAAAGCTCAGACAGCATCATAATCACCGGGCGCTCATTTAACCAGCCAGGCAACTGCTCATCTCTTTATACGCAGATGACATGACACTGTATGTAAAGAAGCCTCACGATAACCCAAATCCTGTGTTATGGGAAATTACGAAATTTGGAGGCATTTCAGGCGTACAGATCAACTGGTCTAAAACTGCTGTATTCCATCTTACGGACAAAACCCAATTGCATCAATTAGACTACCCCCTTGTTTGGGAGACGGATGAATTGAAGTATTTAGGTATTCGGATTACAAGGCACAGGGACGCAATGATGAGGATTAATTATGGGACAGCCATTGATAAAACACTGACAGCATCACCAGGTGGATACATCTGCCACTTTCCATGGCGGGCCGCATCTATCTCATTAAGATGGTTATATTACCCAAATTATTGTACCTCTTCATCAATATCCCGTACCACCCAGGAAGGGTTTTCTTTCAGACACTCAGGTCCCAACTCTCATGCCTTATATGGGGGTGGGGGGAAACAGGCACATTTCAATCTTGATACACTGTTGCTACCATACCACCAGGGTGGATATAAAGTCCCTAATTTTGAACATTATTATGACTGTGCGCAAGCTCACTTTGCCACATATTGATATCACCCACCTCCTTCATGGCCCATCTAGCGGTGGAGGACGGTTACATGGCCCGATGCCCCGACTGGCTATCTGATCACACACGTGAATGAGAGAGAGAGGGACCCGTCAACTGTCGACTGTACTGTAGTGGCATGGCGACAGATTGCCCGCGTCATGGGGAACCCATTCTTATATTCGCCTAGGATGCCCTTGCTGAATGATCTCCGGCTACAGGTGACATGTGAAGAAATATCACGCAGAATGCTAACTAGACTTGCATACCACACCTGGGAGACTTATACGAAAACGGCCGATTTCGCTCCATAGAGCAATTGTTTGGTGCACGCACACCTACAATAATGGACACGTTTTTATACACCCTGCTCCGACAGAGTAAAAGGGCTGTCACCCCTGCATTTCCTGACGAACCTAACACACTTGCACCCCTGCACGCCTTATTGCAAAAGGAAGACCCCCGCCATGTCGTATCGCTCCTATATAAACATACACAGAGTGCACCACTGACATTCCCCTTGCGTGCCAGACAAGCCTGGGACACTGACCTTACGACACCTCTGACAGATGATCAATGGGAAACTAGCTGTACACAAACTGAAGCAATCACGAGCAATAGCAGATTGCGCCTTTTAAAATTTTGCATTGGCTGTACCAGACCCCTGCTAAGTTATATAGATTTCACCTTAGAGACAATGATCGGTGTGAACGCTATGGGGGAGAGGGAGCGGACTTTATACACCTAGCACGGACCTGCCCCAAAGTAGCAGATTACTGGACACAGGTCTTTCAAGGGCTGTCGGATATGTTGGGGGTTGGAATCACTCCATGCCCACTTACAGCGCTACTAGGGCTGACGCAAGACATTGTAACTGTCCATAAAAGCTTTTTAGCACTGGCTCTACTTCTGGCCAAGCGGCAGATGGCATGCAGGTGGGGAAGGGGGCGGGCCCCCAAATTCAAGTCCTGGATACTCACTATGACCACCTGGCAAGACCCACTACACTCCTACGTGGCACTACTGCCAGTCAAATCACAACCAAAAGATATTTGGAGCCCACTTACTTCATATCTTCTTAGACAGAGGGCAAACGAGGAGGAGGAGATGGTGGGGGAGGGACAAGCTGGCAGCGGGGAGACACACCTAAGCTAGATGACCTAGTGGGCAGTTCCGTTGGGGTTGAAGATGCTGGGATTATTGCTCCACGGGAGCGATGCAGATGGGATGGAAATGCAGGATTTGGGCCTCCTTGGAGGTATGACATAGTTCCACTGTGTACTGTCACAATCTCATTCAAACTGTAATGTGCTGATGACAAGATGTTGGAATGATTGTTACATTGCTATGATTACGAATGTCAATCACCATCACGTTTTGCTTTCTGACACTGTGCAATCTGTTTAAGGGGTGGGAGTTTATCAAGTTCTTGTTATGACAATATGACTGTAGACACGGGAAGGTGTTGATCGCATGTTTGAAAACTTGACAGCTGATTGGATGATTATATCACACTGATGTACCGTACTAATGATCAATAAAGGTTTTTGAAAAGAAAAAAAAAAGAATTTAAGAAAAGGACTAGAGTGGACTTTCTACCAGCAGTTGTGACTCCATTTCACGTCAAACAGTCCATCACTCATCAGACGTAACAAAGAACATCGAATGGATGATCAGCTCTATGTAGGGTTTTTCTGGGGCTAAGGCAGTGTAGATTACCTTATTCAGGTCAATAGTCCTCTTCCTCAAGATCTATTGTCCAAAAAGCAGTCTCCTGAAGGATTAGGGACTCACTTCATCAGGGCCAAGACTGCTACCACTGCGTAGTAGCTGTCCTGGTTATTTGTCATGCTGGTATGTGTACGTCAGTGCACACATTCACAAAGCTTTATTGCCTTGACAGGTAGGTCTGACTGGAAGGAATTTTGACTTGTGTTTTGGTCTGAGCATTCCACAGACCCTCCACCAGGGGAGGTACTGTTTGGTAGCAATTCAAAAGGTGATGATTCTATGGTTATAAGCATCCCTCAGAAAAACAAGTTACTTACCTTCGGTAGCGCTCTTTCTGTTAGATACTCCTGAAAGAACTGAGCCAGCTGCCACTTCCAGGGTCCAACGGAGTCGATGGGTAGGCGCACAGCGCCTTTTACTGGCACACAGGTGCTTTGCTGAAAAATCTTCTGAATCCAGTCTGGCACCTGCGATATTATAAAGGCAGCGGCGGCTCCTCCGCTAAGGTGGAAGACTATCACCCCACTGCTTTTGAGCAGCGAAAAAATAAAAAATAAAATTATAATAACCTTTGTTTTTATCATGTTCTTACTTTCTACCCGAGCTGTGCTTTATTGCCAGGTGGAGAACAAACAAAGGATTATAGGGCCTTATTGAGTGCCTAACTATGGCGCTCACACCAGTCACAGCGCTGCTCTCATGCTGGGTAATACCAGCATAAGAGCAGCGTCTGGATTGGCTTAGGGGACCTTGTGGCATGCCGGGAGTCAATGTCGAGGAGCAGAGGCCAAAAGAGTACCGATGCTGCAGAATGCAGGTAAGCATTATTTTTTTTATTAATTTGCACCCGCTGCCCCCGCTCTTCCCACTACTTAAACGCCACAGCAGCAGCCACTGTATAAAGGTGAGGAATCTGCAGTTAAATAGAGTAATTACCAGAAAGACTGTTACTGCAAGTAACTTGTTATTTGGATCCTTCTTTTATTTTTGGAGAAGATTGCTCGTAAAAGATGTGTAGGCATTGAAACATAATATGTTCAGGCAAAGAGGCACTAGACCGTTATCTTACGATGGAGTGATGTGGTCGAACATCTTGTGACCTATGGTTTGCTGGGCAGTTGCTTGGGATACATCCTTAAGTGGTGCCTGAGTGGCCCTTGATAGGCAGATTAGAAGCACGTTGGCCCAGAGAAGAAGTTATGGGACCAGCGCTTGTCCAACTCATTGGGAGTTTGTGGGGATGGAATGAATGGTTTATTCTTGCACAGGAGGCTGCGCTGTTACGAAGCACTTATTTTCCATACTAAGCCAACAAAAAGACTCAAAGAGAAATGCTACACCTAATGAAAGAGCATTATATATCCTTAATGTCTGTGCTTTATAGCCAAACTTGAATATGTCCTGTTGGCTCCACTTACAATGTATGTCTCTTTTTGGGACAGCTGTCTCCTTTGATCCAGACAGCGCAGTAGTTAAAAAGAGTGTGGTTAGATCAAATAGCACCTGTAATTAAGCATGGGCGGAAAATCCGTTTCGCTCGCGGATTTTGCGGATTTTCGGTAAATTCGCAATCCGCGAGATTCGCGAATCTCCCGCAAAATCCGCAAATCCGCGAGCAGCAGATTTCATGGCTTGCTCGCACTGTTCGCGTGAGTTCGCGGCTTCCCAGTACAACTTCGCTCCCCGCGAATAAGCGCAAAATTGCAGAAATACGATCTTAGCAAAACTGAAACTACTTACCAGGTTCAAAAGTTCAGGCTCATCATTAGTAGCCATTTCCTGTAGTGCTTCCTGAGGGGCCCCTCCAGAGTTCAGTTGCCAGTTGCAACTATTATGTGACCCTGCTCTGAACCTCAGACTAGTTACACATATGCCACAAAGGTCCTGAATTACAGCTAAGGGAGACAAGCAGGAGCCAGGCTGGAGGTTCAAATCCATTAATCAGCCCATAATTCATTATTGTCAGTTGGGGCAGGGCAGGTGTTGTAACTAATTTTGCAACAATGAAAGCACTTAGCAAGTGCAAAAGATCACTAATCAGGAAGCACTAAGGAAGCAGGTTCCAGCTAAAAAAATATTCTGTGACACATTAATCAGCCCCAAATTAATTCAGGTCACTTGAGGCAGGGAAGGTGTGCTTGCGTTGCCACAATAATGTACACTGACTGGACAACCAGAGGGTGCTGTGATGAAACAGAGGGTGGCATGGGTGGGCCAGAGGGTGGCATGAGTAGTCAGAGAGTGGCAGTGGTGACAGAGAGTGGCAGTGATGAAGAAGAGTGTCCCAAACAGGCTGGACACGTAGAAACAACAAGTTCGCGAAACTTGCGACCCGACAGGTAAGTTCGCGTTTTGCGAAAATGTAGAAAACCCTCGCGAACTGGCAGAAACCCGCGCGAACACACAAAAAAAAATCCGCAAATTCGTGAGAATTCGCGGATTTTGCGGATTGCGAGTTCGCAAATCCGCAAAATTCGAGAACGCGAGATTCGCAAAATTCGCCCATGCTTACCTGTAATATAAGACAGTTGTAGAGTAGCAAGATAAATATTCATTGGTCTCCCTACTAATTGTTTTAAATGACTATATTGTTAGCAAGTACTGCAGTGTTTAAAGTTGTTCTTTTATCCCTGGAATATAAACAATTGGGACATTTGACGGCTTTTTTTCAGAACACCGCTCTAAAGTTGTTTTCTGCTCTTAACCTGCACCTTCAGTTTAATCAGAGTTCGCACTAGTCCTAACAAAGTCTAACCTCTATGACTCACTTTGCTAACTCTGCAAGTGCCTCTGTTGAGCCACAGTCATAACGGGAGACGATGTAAAAGAACGCAAGTAACGCTTGTTTACAGCCATATCAGTTCTTTGCAGTTTTCGCCTCTTGTCATTCCAAAGCATTTTGTGAGTGACGGGGCAATGACTTGTCTTCTCACCTACTCTGTGCCATACTAGGAAGCTGTGAGACACTGAATATTTGGAAATAGAAGTTTCAAGGAGAAAGGACCCACATTGGTTGGTTACTGCTGCCAGCATCCGATCTTCGTAGGAACTTAAAGCCACTTACACATAGGTCTCATAGAGCCAGAGGAGTTGATGCTATGGGTAGAGAAATTCATAGTTTTTCTCCCACTGCTATGGAAGCCTAGCTACTGGTACCCCTTAAGCAGCTCCTTTCCTCCTGACATTTAATCAATCAATCATTTGTAAAGCGCAGCACTGTCACTCCTAGGGGTATCTCCATGCTGAGTATGCTGGGTCTCAGTCAAAGTCCGCCAGAGAGGGTGCTGTTCTGAGGTGGATTGGCAAGTTGTTCCAGGTCTTGGCAACTATATAGGAGAAGGAGCACCCCCGCATCAGCTGCACGGGATGAGGGAGGAGGAACTGCGGTGTCTGGAGGGTTGATGGAAATTCAGTCTGGTTGATGTAGGATGGTCCTTGATCGTGGAGGGTAGTAGGCGTGTGTGAGGACCTTGAACTGGCATCTCTTGTGGATGAAGAGCAAAAGAAAGCCTCTGAGGTGGGGGCTGATGTGCAATCCTTTTTGGAGGTCCAGGATGAGTCTGTCTGTGGCGGTCTTTATGGTCTAGAGTCTTTTGAGGAGCTGGGTGGAGATGCTGGCGTAGAGAGTGATGCCGTAGTCGAGGCCGCTGATGATGAGGGCCTGAGTGACAGTCTTTCTTGTTTCAGTTGGGATTCATCTGAAGATTCTGCAAAGCATGCAAAGAGTATGGAAGCAGAAGGAGGCGATTGCGTTGATCTGTCGTTTCATGGTTAGTTGGCTGTTGAGGATGATCCCCAGGTTGCGCGTGTGGTCTGTTGGTGTGGGGGTTGGTCCAAGTTCAGCTAGCAACCAGCTGTGGTCCCAGGTGGAGGTGTTGTTCCCGAAAATCAGTTCTTCTGTCTTGTTGGAGTTTAGTTTGAGGCAGTTGTGTTTCTTCCAGTTGGCTATGTTGCTCATGGCAGTAGTGTAATTGTGTTTGGTGTTGGTGGTGTCCCTGGTGAGTGAGAGGATGAATTAAGTGTCGCTGCGTAGGAGATTATCCTAAGGCCGTGGCCTCTGACTACTGACGCGAGGTGGGTCATGTAGGTGTTGAATAAGGGGGCCTTGAGTGATGATCCTTGTGGTACTCTGCAGATGATGTCCTTGGGTGCGGAGGTGAAGGGAGGAAGCTGGATGCTGTATGTGCGTCATGTAAGGAAGGAGGCAATTCACTTGCTGACATCGTGCAGTATGCCGATGTTGTGGTCTGTTGATGAGGGTGTTGTGGGAGACGGTGTCGAACGCAGCAGAGAGGTCGAGGCGAATCAGGGCCACAGTTTCTCCGTGGTCGAGGAGAATTCTGATGTCGTCTGTGGCCACCATCAATGCAGTCTCAGTGTTGGGGTTGGCCTGGAATTCCGATTGTGAGGTGTCCAGTAGATGGTTGTGTTCCAGGAATTCGTTGAGTTGGTGGTTGATGGCTTTCTTGACTACTTTCAGAAAAGGGGGTGGTGATGAACAGAGTGTCTGAATTAAGCAGACCACTCTTACCCAGTCCAAAGATCAGGGCTTGATCCATCACCGTTATTTATCTCACTGCACCATCCCAGCTCAGAACCTGGCTATATGCAAATCAGTCTGTCCCTGGCCCAGTGCATCATGGGAACAGGGCAGACTAAACTACCAAGCCAATTCTTCACCAGAAAGGAGACAAGCTACCGGGGACCGGTTTCTGGCATTTCAGCCTTCTTCGGCCCGGCTTGCTTGAATTCTGATGGTGCAGTGAGAAAGGGACTCATGTCTGAGTATACCCTGCCACACTTATAGTGGCCAAAAACGATTCAGAAAAGGGGGTGGTGATGAACAGAGTGTCTGAATTAAGCAGACCACTCTTACCCAGTCCAAAGATCAGGGCTTGATCCATCACCATTATTTATCTCACTGCACCATCCCAGCTCAGAACCTGGCTATATGCAAATCAGTCTGTCCCTGGCCCAGTGCATCATGGGAACAGGGCAGACTAAACTACCAAGCCAATTCTTCACCAGAAAGGAGACAAGCTACCGGGGACCGGTTTCTGGCATTTCAGCCTTCTTCGGCCCGGCTTGCTTGAATCCTGATGGTGCAGTGAGAAAGGGACTCATGTCTGAGTATACCCTGCCACACCTATAGTGGCCAAAAACGATTCAGAAAAGGGGGTGGTGATGAACAGAGTGTCTGAAATAAGCAGACCACTCTTACCCAGTCCAAAGATCAGGGCTTGATCCATCACCGTTATTTATCTCACTGCACCATCCCAGCTCAGAACCTGGCTATATGCAAATCAGTCTGTCCCAGGCCCAGTGCATCATGGGAACAGGGCAGACTAAACTACCAAGCCAATTCTTCACCAGAAAGGAGACAAGCTACCGGGGACCGGTTTCTGGCATTTCAGCCTTCTTCGGCCCGGCTTGCTTGAATCCTGATGGTGCAGTGAGAAAGGGACTCATGTCTGAGTATACCCTGCCACACTTATAGTGGCCAAAAACGATTCAGAAAAGGGGGTGGTGATGAACAGAGTGTCTGAATTAAGCAGACCACTCTTACCCAGTCCAAAGATCAGGGCTTGATCCATCACCGTTATTTATCTCACTGCACCATCCCAGCTCAGAACCTGGCTATATGCAAATCAGTCTGTCCCTGGCCCAGTGCATCATGGGAACAGGGCAGACTAAACTACCAAGCCAATTCTTCACCAGAAAGGAGACAAGCTACCGGGGACCGGTTTCTGGCATTTCAGCCTTCTTTGGCCCGGCTTGCTTGAATCCTGATGGTGCAGTGAGAAAGGGACTCATGTCTGAGTATACCCTGCCACACCTATAGTGGCCAAAAACGATTCAGAAAAGGGGGTGGTGATGAACAGAGTGTCTGAATTAAGCAGACCACTCTTACCCAGTCCAAAGATCAGGGCTTGATCCATCGCCGTTATTTATCTCACTGCACCATCCCAGCTCAGAACCTGGCTATATGCAAATCAGTCTGTCCCTGGCCCAGTGCATCATGGGAACAGGGCAGACTAAACTACCAAGCCAATTCTTCACCATTTTTGTCCACCATAAGCGTGGAAGGGTATACTCAGAAGTGAGTCCCTAGCTCATTGCACCATCAGGATTCAAGCAAGCCGGGCCGAAGACGGCTGAAATGCCAGAAACCGGTCCCCGGTAGCTTGTTTCCTTCCCAGTATAAGAATTGGCTTGATAGTTTGGTCTGCCCTGTTCCCATGATGCACTGGGCCAGGGTCAGACTAATTTGCATATAGCCAAGTTCTGAGCTGGGATGGTGCAGTGAGCTAAAAAACGGTGATGGATCAAGCCCTGATCTTTGGACTGGGTAAGAGTGGTCTGCTTAATTCAGACACTCTGTTCATCACCACCCCCTTTTCTGAATCATTTTTGTCCACCATAAGCGTGGAAGGGTATACTCAGATGTGAGTCCCTAGCTCATTGCACCATCAGGATTCAAGCAAGCCGGGCCGAAGACGGCTGAAATGCCAGAAACCGGTCCCCGGTAGCTTGTTTCCTTCCCAGTATAAGAATTGGCTTGATAGTTTGGTCTGCCCTGTTCCCATGATGCACTGGGCCAGGGTCAGACTAATTTGCATATAGCCAAGTTCTGAGCTGGGATGGTGCAGTGAGCTAAAAAACGGTGATGTATCAAGTCCTGATCTTTGGACTGGGTAAGAGTGGTCTGCTTAATTCAGACACTCTGTTCATCACCACCCCCTTTTCTGAATCATTTTTGTCCACCATAAGCGTGGAAGGGTATACTCAGATGTGAGTCCCTAGCTCATTGCACCATCAGGATTCAAGCAAGCCGGGCCGAAGACGGCTGAAATGCCAGAAACCGGTCCCCGGTAGCTTGTTTCCTTCCCAGTATAAGAATTGGCTTGATAGTTTGGTCTGCCCTGTTCCCATGATGCACTGGGCCAGGGTCAGACTAATTTGCATATAGCCAAGTTCTGAGCTGGGATGGTGCAGTGAGCTAAAAAACGGTGATGGATCAAGCCCTGATCTTTGGGCTGGGTAAGAGTGGTCTGCTTAATTCAGACACTCTGTTCATCACCACCCCCTTTTCTGAATCATTTTTGTCCACCATAAGCGTGGAAGGGTATACTCAGATGTGAGTCCCTAGCTCATTGCACCATCAGGATTCAAGCAAGCCGGGCCGAAGACGGCTGAAATGCCAGAAACCGGTCCCCGGTAGCTTGTTTCCTTCCCAGTATAAGAATTGGCTTGATAGTTTGGTCTGCCCTGTTCCCATGATGCACTGGGCCAGGGTCAGACTAATTTGCATATAGCCAAGTTCTGAGCTGGGATGGTGCAGTGAGCTAAAAAACTGTGATGGATCAAGCCCTGATCTTTGAACTGGGTAAGAGTGGTCTGCTTAATTCAGACACTCTGTTCATCACCACCCCCTTTTCTGAATCATCTTTCTTGAGTACTTTGGCTGGGTATGGGATCAGGGAGGTCAGTTGGTAATTTTTGAGGTTTATGGGGTCTGACTTCTGCGTGTTTCCATCTGTCTCGGAAGTTTGCTCTGTAGATGGAGGTTTTGAGGATGTTGGTGAGTTCCGTGCTGCTAGAGTTTGCCCCAAGGTTTAATAGGCGATGGGGGCAGGAATATGTGGGCGCTCCGAAGTGGATAGAAGAAATGATGGCTGTGGTGGTCTAGATGGTGAGTGGAGACCAGGCGGTCAGTGTATGGATGAAGTTCAATGGTTGGGTGTAGTTTAGGAAGGTGGGTTTGGGGTTAAAGTTGTTGTAGATTGCAGCAATTCTGCTGTGGAAGTAGTCTGAGAGGGTGTCGCAGAGTTCTTAGGATGGGTGGATGGTGTTCTCTTTGACTGTAGGTTTGGAGAATTCTTTGAATATTTCGAAGAATCCTTGGTGTGGTTGGCTGCGGTGTCGATTCAGGCAGTGATGGCTGCTTTCTTGGCTTCCTTGATGGGCTGGTGGTAGTCGTGAGGGCTGTTTTTACAGCCTCATTATTTGAAATAAGGCTGGTGTATATATGCCTGCACCCCTGAAATTTGCTCCCATTGCAGTTCCTTTTCTGTGTGCATGTAATGACACCAGATTATTGGTATGTGATATCACACCCTCTTAACGTGTGATGGCACTACACCCATATCATATGCAGTCTTCTGACCCCTGGCATGTTCTGGTGTAAGTGGTAATGAACACTGGGTATATGATGGAAGCATCCATGGCAAATGGAGGCTCCGCTCTTGACACAATTGGCAAAATACCTTGGAATGTAAAGGCTGTGCCATTTGATGACTTCGCCCAAATTATCAGAGGGTAGCTGTGGCATGCATGTAGTGTATGATCACTACAAACTGAGAATGCTGTAACACAGCCATGCAAAATCTACATCCCTGGGATGTGATGTCTGCACTCCTGGCATATAATGTCCGTCTCCTGTCTCGTGATGTCTGCCTTCCTTGAAAATGAAATGTCAGCACCTCTGCCATGCCTGCACCCCTGGTATCTGAGTGCAGTATGGTTGGTTCTTAATAAAGACAGATTTTCCATTGGTATATGATGACAGTTCCTTGGTGAACTTTGTGGACTATGATGACAGAATACAAATTAAATACATATACATACATATTGAACAGTAAACCAGGCATATATTGGCAGTATCCTGTTTTTGTGACCGTACACCTAGCTCAGGTTGGCTTCACCCCTGACATATAAAATTGAATTGTCCCAGGCATATGGAGCTGTACACCAGGCAAGTGAAGACACAAGACCTAGCATATGGCAGTCTTACCTGTGACATATGATGGATGCACCCCAGCATATGAAGGGTGTTGAACTAGGTATTTTATTAATTTAGCGCTTATTAATGGACTTCATTTTTTAAATCTGTTTTATGTTTTAATAATATAATTTCCTTAGATGTCATCAGAATTGAGGACTATTTAATATCACTCACTGTGATGCCCTCATGAATAGAGGAGTGGTCACAAGACTTGTGATCTTACTTCTTATCTTGTGGGATCTTGGTACGTTGTGCGTCTGTGTTTTTATTTGTTTTGCTAATTTATGAATGGTTAAGTTTTCTAGTAATAGCTGCATTTTGCTAATAATATGTTTTATTTGCCCAAGGTCACTCTGAGTGCGTGAGGCTCTTGATTAGTGTTGGTGCAAACCTGGAGGCCCACGACTGCCACATTGGAACCCCACTACATGTTGCTTGCGCGAGGGAGCATATAGATTGTGCCAAAATACTGTTGAATTCAGGTAGGGTCTATTTTTTTCTTGCTTACAATTGTTAGCTCTCTTTGACTGCTGTAGCTTCAGCTGCTTAATCTGTGAATATCTATATATTTATACTAATTCTTGAGCATTTTCCAGAATTTGCATTCAGGGTCGTTGACCACTCCTTTGATGCTCCCCATTTTTAGCATCTTTTCTCCTAATACAACTCTTTAACACTTACTCATATCCTGCTTCTGACTTAATTAAACACTATTCCTTCCCCTAAATGATTTCAAGCAAGTGGTCTAAGCGATTGTCTTGCGCTTGTCTTGCTGAGGTTAGACTACGGCAGTGCAACCCTCTGTGGCCTTCCCAAATACGCCCTGGCTCCACTAAGGGCTTCACTTAACACGGCTGCTAGACTGGTTACAGATACCAAGCGAAAGGATCATATATCCCCAGTCCTAAAATCCCTCAATTGGTTGCCCTTCAAAGCACAAATTCAATTAAAGATTGCTGTTCTTGCACACAAAGCCCTTCATCTCAACAATCTTACGTACCTTGCCCAAAAACTTAAACTATCAAGTCAAGTCAAGTCATAAAATTTATATAGCGCACTACATACCCAGAGGGTTTCAAGGCGCTTAGGAGGGGGAGGAGGATTATTTGTCAAATATCCACGTTTTAAGCTGCTTTCTGAACGCTAGGTGGTTCTGGGTGAGGCGCAGGTAAGCGGGGAGTGAGTTCCATGTTTTAGCAGCCAGGTATGAAAAGGATCTGCCTCCCATGGTGGTCTTGTTGATGCGAGGTACAGTGGCGAGGGCTTGGCTGGAAGACCGTAGTTGGCGGGGGGGGGGGTGTAGAAGGACAGTCGAGTGTTGAGGCAATCTGGTCCGATGTCGTAGAGTGATTTGTGTGCGTGGGTAAGCAGTCGGAAAGTGATCCTCTTATTGACGGGTAGCCAGTGGAGGTCTTTAAGGTGACCAGAGATGTGTTCGTTGCGTGGGATGTCTAATATGAGCCTGGCTGATGCGTTTTGGATTCGTTGGAGTTTCTTCTGGAGTTTTGCGGTAGTACCCGCGTAGAGGGTGTTTCCGTAGTCCAGTCGGCTCGTGACCAGAGCGTGGGTGACTGTTTTCCTTGTTTCGGAGGGGATCCAGCGAAATGTTTTTCTGAGCATGCGAAGAATGTTGAAGCAGGAAGAGGATACGGCGCTGACTTGTCTGTTCATCGAAAGTGAGGAATCCAGGATGACGCCCAGGTTCCGTGCGTGGTCTGTCGGGATGGGTGCTTTTCCGAGGGCTTCCGGCCACCAGGAGTCGGCCCATGCAGAGGGGGAAGTACCTAAGATGAGGACTTCTGTTTTGTCTGAGTTCAGTTTCAGACGGCTTTGTTTCATCCATTCGGCAACTTCTTTCATTCCTTCGTGTAGGTTAGTTTTGGCGGTGCTGGGGTCATTGGTGAGAGAAAGGATTAGTTGAGTGTCGTCCGCGTAGGAGATGATGTTGAGGTTGTGTTGGCGTGCGATGGCCGCGAGGGGGCTCATGTATACGTTGAAGAGGGTGGGACTGAGTGAGGATCCTTGAGGTACGCCGCAGATGACTTCAGAGGCCTCGGACTTGAATGGAGGAAGGCGGACTCTCTGGGTTCTTCCGGTGAGGAACGAGGTGATCCATTCAAGTGCTTTTCCTTGGATTCCGATGTTATTGAGGCGTTGTAGAAGGGTGCTGTGGCAGACTGTTATCGAATGCTGCAGAGAGGTCGAGGAGGATGAGGGCGACTGTGTCTCCATTGTCCAGTAGAGTTCGAATGTCGTCTGTTGCTGCGATGAGGGCGGTCTCAGTGCTATGTTTTGCTCGGAAGCCAGATAGTGAGGGGTCGAGGGATTTGTTGGCTTCGAGGAAAGCAGCGAGCTGGTTGTTGACGGCTTTCTCGATGACTTTGGCCGGGAATGGAAGAAGCGAGATGGGGCGGTAATTTTTGAGTTTGGTGGGGTCCGCTGTTGGTTTTTTCAGAAGGGCGGTGAGTTCAGCGTGTTTCCAGTCTTCTGGGAAGGTGGCGGAGTTGAAGGAGCAGTTGATGATGTCTCGGAGGTGCGGTGCGATGACGGAGTCTGCTTTGTTGAAGATGTGGTGAGGGCATGGGTCTGTGGGGGATCCTGAGTGGATGGAATTCATCAGGCGGATGGTGTCTTCAGTGGAGATTGGGTTCCAAGCGTTAAGGGTGTTCATGGGGGGAAGATGGTCAGCAGATGGTAGGGTGGGCTGGTTTCCGGGTTGGTTGTCAAAGCTGTTGTGGATGTCTGCAATCTTGTTGTGGAAAAAAGAGGCTAGGGAGTCGCAGAGGGTTTGAGAGGGTGTGATGTCGTTGGAGTTGGCCGAGGGATTGGAAAATTCCTTGACGATGTTGAAAAGTTCCTTGCTGTTGTGGGCGTTGTTGTCAAGTCGATCCTTGAATGCTGTTTTCTTGGCTTTTCGGATCAGTTGGTGGTGAGAGCGGGTGGCGCTTTTGAAGGCGTCCTTGGTGCTGGTGGTTGGGTCTTTTTTCCAGGCCTTTTCAAGGGAGCGACAGAGTTTCTTGGACTTCTTGAGATCATCGTTGAACCATGAGGCTTTCTTGCTGCCAGGTTTGCTTTGAAGTTTTTTCAGTGGAGCTAAGGTGTCGGCGGTGTTGGATAACCATAGGGTGAGGTTGGCGGCGGCTTCGTTGGCGTTGGAAGAGGGGGCTGGGGAGTTTCGAAGGAGCGATGCGGAGATTTGGTCCGTGGTGATTTTGTTCCAGTTTCTTTGCAGGGTAGGTTGGGAGTGGTTGATGGGTTTCGGCTTGTTGTAGATGAAGTGAACGCAGCTGTGGTCGGTCCAGAGGAGATCCGTAGTGTGGCTGAAGGAGACATGGTTGCTGGATGTGAAGATGGGGTCGAGTGTATGACCTGCGATGTGGGTGGGGGAAGTGACTAGTTGTTTAAGTCCGAGGTTGGCGAGGTTGTCCAAGAGGGTGGTGGTGTTGCGGTCGTTGGTCTTTTCAAGGTGAAAGTTGAGGTCTCCCAGAAGGATGTAATCTTTGGAGGGGAGCGCGTGTGGGGTGATGAAGTCCGTGATGTCTTCACTGAATTTAGCGCGGGGTCCTGGTGGTCTGTAGAGGAGAGTGCCTCTGAGTGTTGTTTTGGGATCGATGTGGATCTGGAAGTGAAGGTGTTCGGAGTTAGCGAGATTGACGTCAGAGCTGGTTGAGATGCGGATAGATTTCTTATGGACGATAGCGATTCCTCCTCCTGTGTGGCTGGTACGGTCTTTGCGGGTGATCTTATAGTCTTCAGGAATGGCAATTGTGATGTCTGGTGCGGAGGAAGCATTCATCCATGTTTCCGTAAGGAAGGCGATGTCCGGAGAAATGGTGTCTAGTAGATTCCATAGGTCAATGGCATGCCTGTGGATCGATCTGGTGTTGAGAAGGATGCATTGTAGGTGGTTGGGGTCGGGAATCTGTGGTGTGGTCGTAGCAGAGATGTTGTCGGTGCCGCTGAATTTGCAGGAGTAGCAGGAGAAAGGGCCATGGGTGTGTCCAGGAGCGGCTTGGACGCAGTTGGGGGCGCGATCGGGGTTAAGGGCTAGGAGGGTGGCGGCATCGTAGGTAATGCGGGGGGGCTGGGAGGGATGGGGGGCAGGGGGCCAGGCGCGGACGGGCGTAGACGGGCTTACCTTTGGCGCACCTTCCGCGTGGACGCTGCGCGTGGGGACATTGGCCATAAATGGATGGTGGAGGGGGGCGGAGCGTGGGAGGGTCAGCTGGGAGGCGGGGTCTGGGAGGAGACACGGGTGGAGGTAAACACACAGTGAAATGGCCGCCCGGTAACAAACTCGATACAATGTTGCCAAACAAATAATTAAAATGCTTCAAAGTGAAATCACTCAGCCGCTATGCAGAACGTGGCTGTATGCAAGATATATTGAATTAATGTGGGCGAGAACGATACCAGGCGCTGAATGGTGCGCTGTAGCGAGGAGGCAGGCTGCAGGAATCAGGTCAGGCAAAGCAGGCAGCAAGGAGAGCCTTCCGTCGCGAGAGCAGGGAGCAGGGGGAGCGACCGTGATGGAAGGAATCCAGACGGTCACAGGATAGGAGAGGATGGGGCTGGTGTAGTCGACAGTGTGTGGGAGGGTCAGCTGGGAGGCGGGGTCTGGGAGGAGACACGGGTGGAGGTAAACACACAGTGAAATGGCCGCCCGGTAACAAACTCGATACAATGTTGCCAAACAAATAATTAAAATGCTTCAAAGTGAAATCACTCAGCCGCTATGCAGAACGTGGCTGTATGCAAGATATATTGAATTAATGTGGGCGAGAACGATACCAGGCGCTGAATGGTGCGCTGTAGCGAGGAGGCAGGCTGCAGGAATCAGGTCAGGCAAAGCAGGCAGCAAGGAGAGCCTTCCGTCGCGAGAGCAGGGAGCAGGGGGAGCGACCGTGATGGAAGGAATCCAGACGGTCACAGGATAGGAGAGGACGGGGCTGGTGTAGTCGACAGTGTGTGGGAGGGTCAGCTGGGAGGCGGGGTCTGGGAGGAGACACGGGTGGAGGTAAACACACAGTGAAATGGCCGCCCGGTAACAAACTCGATACAATGTTGCCAAACAAATAATTAAAATGCTTCAAAGTGAAATCACTCAGCCGCTATGCAGAACGTGGCTGTATGCAAGATATATTGAATTAATGTGGGCGAGAACGATACCAGGCGCTGAATGGTGCGCTGTAGCGAGGAGGCAGGCTGCAGGAATCAGGTCAGGCAAAGCAGGCAGCAAGGAGAGCCTTCCGTCGCGAGAGCAGGGAGCAGGGGGAGCGACCGTGATGGAAGGAATCCAGACTATCCTGTGGTGTAAGAGTTTCAAGACGCTCCTTAACCCTCCTCCTGAAACCACTAATCCTTAATAAAAAGAGAAGTTGTCAACGACCCTTCTCCGGAGCTGCCCATAAGATTTGGAACTCTCTTCTACCGGAAGTTCGCAGAATCTCCTCATCGGCGGCGCTCAAAGTGGAAGCCAAAAGATTCCTATTGAACAAATTCGTACCCTAATAGAGTTAGACTCGTTGACATTGCTCCTATTGCCTTGGTTCTTCCATTTGCTACAGCTCCCCCTGTATACACTGTGTCTCATCCTTGCTGCCCACATACACCTGTTTATTGTATTACCCTCCTGGTTGTATTTTGCACTGTATTTTCTTTCTCTCCCTTCTTCGTAATGGATATTGTTATAGATATTTCTTTTGTCCTTCCTCCCATCATATTGTAAAGCGCTCTGTTATCCCTCAGGATCATGTTCGCGCTATATAAAACTTTATAAATAAATACATTTATATAAATGACCACTATTTAAGTAAATTGCTCTTCATTATGTTCAAAGCTTATCACTTTTCTCTTGTGCAACATAGACCTTTTCTACATCTAAGGTAACATTCAAAGGTTCAAACATTTTGGTCGATAGAAAAATGTTTTGCCAGTTTCTGTATGTTCTTGTTCCTAGTTTCCTGTACAGACCACTAGCTCACGTTTTAAAAATGAATGTTCGTGTGATCAAATGATCACAGTTGTAACGTGTCTATCTATACTACTATTATAAAGGAAGAACTTTGAAGCTTTTAGGCGGGTAAACTCGGGAACCACAGCGCCAATCCACACACCCGATACATCGTTGGAATCCTCAGGGTGTGCAGATGGACATAGGCTATATAAATTTTAAAAATACGTTATATTTAAATTTACATTTAAAAAAAAGTAGTCCCCTCGAAGTAGCGCCGGCTGCGACCTGCGTGCTGACGTCGTCTGGGAGCGCGAGGAGGAGCAGCGGACATGGGCCGGGGGAGGAGCACTGACGAGCGGCACACAGGCGGTGAGCAGCAGCAGAGCGGCGAGGAGCACTGAACTGAGGAGCGGCGGCTGAGCGGCGGACATGGCGTGGGGGAGGAGCACTGACAAGCCGCACACAGGCGGTGAGCAGCAGGGGACCTGCGGAGCGGCGAGGAGCACTGAACTGAGGAGCGGCGGCTGAGGTAAGGCTCCGGGGGACAATGTCGGGGCAGGCGGGGGTCAGGGTACGCGGGGGCGGGGAGTTACAACAAAAAGGCTCCGGGGGACAATGTCAGGGCAGGCGGGGGTTGGGACAGGCGGGGGACCCCTGGCATAATTGTGCTCAAGCTCCCAACTCCCGCCGGCCGCTCCATACTTTGTGAACTCCTACTCTTATACCTGCAACCTCTGCTCATCCTCGCCTCCCTGAAAACAGAGCGCCAGAGCCCCACTTACCCAGAAAGCTCCCCAGTGCCTCAGGCGCTGCTGCTGGCCACCACTGCAACACTGGGCCTCTGGCATAATTGTGTGAGGCAAGCCTCCGGAGGACAATGTCAGGGCAGGCGGGGGTCGGGGCAGCCGGGGGACGGGGCGGACGGGGGCCCGGGCTGATGGCCAATGTCGGGGCAGGCGGGGGTCGTGGAAGCCTGATTGCTCCCGGACAAGGTCGGGACGGGCTGATAGTTCTTAATAAGGGGCCAATTTCTCATTGGCTCCTACCGACCCACAACAAAGAGTTTGCATTGTGTTATAGCTGGACCCTTTCTCTTGCAGCACAGCTAAAGCTGTATCTTAAATGGTAATTTCTCTGTTCATATCAGGAGGTCAGCATACAGCAACCTTGTAAATTTCAGCCCCTCCCGCTCCTCAAGTAGTCGCATTTCAACATGGCTCGCACTTCAATTTCGAGCTTCACAACCTTTGCAAATGTCGTGCTTTGCTTACTTAATTTCCCTATAAAAATTGTTATTTTTACTTTTATCCTTTTCTGCCTGTACTTTTGTTCTGTTATACTCTGTATTTCTGCCTACCCATGTCAACCTGTCTTTAATTCCTCTTATAGGCTCTTTTGTCTCTGTCCCATAGCTTCCGTTTGTGACTCATTGGGTACCTCATATTGCATAGATGCCAACATTTTAGAAGAGAAAAGTGAGAGATTTTTAAAAAAAAAGAGAAAGAAAATCAGGAGAATGTATTTTCCGCATTGACTTCTATTGGGTGCCTAAATCTGCTAACTATCATGTATGGGATTTGGAAGTCTGCTGCTGCAGGATCTGATATTAGAAACGCAAATATACTTTTTTTTCTTACCAGTCAGGAGCACGGAGAAAGCGCTATGTCAGACAAAAAAAGCGTGAAGCTAGTGTTGTGCAGCGGCCTAGTGTAGCAGTTACTGCAGCTCTGCCAAGTACCACACATCAGGTGTTAGACTAACGCATTTCAGTGTGGTGGTCTGCATCACCGCACTGAAATGCAAAGTCATGCGTATTAGCTCCTCTGCTGTCAAGGAGGAGCGCTAGTAATCATGTACCATTAGCGTAAAAAACGTGCGTTTCTGCTGTGAACCGAATAAGTTAATTCATCAGCTAGTTGGACATGTTTCCAGACGTGCAAGAAGTAGTGTACAAATGGTCAATCCACTACTCTTCTACATAGGGTTGCAGGCACATTACATCACCAGAATGCAACAAGTAGGGGGGGGAAATATTGACTACCCACACAGTGTATTGTCCTTGTACTTGGAACTGAAGTGAAGGTGGCCAGTCTCAGTCGCCTACTTGTGGGACTGCATAGCTACATGTGGCAGAATGATGGGACAAAAAGTCTGTTGTCGTGTTCCTTGGGCTTGTGACATCTGAGGCGCAGACGAAGTCGGGGTCTCATGCAGAAGTAAGGGGCTTATCTTCCTGTGTTGTTAGTAATAGTCTTAGTGACGGCATGTAACTAAGAATAAAGACACTGACGCACAATAGGAAGGTCTGCACAATCCCACTGCCAAATGGTGTGGCTTTCCATAGCTGGGTGTGTTGTGCAGGCTTGTAGCATGTGCCACACAGAAGCGCAAGTCTCAAAAAACACACAACCGCAAAAAAATAGCTCCTGACCTAGTGTTCAAAGCCTTGATTTAATATGTTGCAAAGGAGCTTTGTTATATATGTGTGATTCTAAGTATATTTACTTAGATACGAGTCTGATAAATTTAACATTAATTTCTTACACTTTGCAGCAATTAGAGTTTCTCGTGCTCAAATGGGTGTAATTTCTGATATTTATGTTTTCCTCGTCTTCGTAGCTTGATTTTGCTTGCGAAAAAGTGTCAATTCTAGTTGTCAAAATGTTACTCATAATTACTCTGACATTATGAAAATGTCACAGATAACAATCGGAAACCTTGGCAGCTAGGTTACCGGCAGTGCATACTCCGAGATTGAATTACACAAGACCAGGCCCTGTCAGCTGAAGCCCGCAGAGAAATCCGGTTTTTGCAAACAGGAGTCAGGAGGTGGGAGACTAGCTTTGAAATCGGTAGTATCCCACCGGAATCAGTAGGGTTGGCATGTATGATATTGACTCTCTAGCCATCGTTGTATTCTACAGTGGCTCCTTACTACAGTATTTAAATCTATTCATGTTAGTGCCCTCTAAATCTCTCGCCACATGTCCCCTTATATGTTCTCAACTGTTATGATCTCGTTGACTTATAGTTTTTAGTGGTCTCCTCTTGCATGCCATGTGTTAAATATCATTTTTGTTTGTTTTCACTTTAAGTTTCTAAGCTGTGGAATCCCTCTGTCTACTCTGTCTCTAATTTGCACTTCTTTGGTCCTGTCACACTGATTGTATTTAAGTTTTGTTCAGTGCTTTGGTTAAAGTGTTATATCAGTCTAGTAGTATTATTTGAAATCAAATGACAGTCCATTATCTGGAACTTAATATAGCAATGACTGAATTCGTTTTTGGTGACTCACTTTCCGATTTCCACTTCAAGATTTAGAAACATTGGGCCAGTAAACAAAATGCAAATTATTCACTTAATTTTTCACTGTCACTGAGGCTAAATGATTGTGGCATGCAATATTGGCCAATCACTATAATAAGTCTCTCTAAGTCAATTCCTGTTTTGATCAGTAGCACTATATTTTCTATATCTTGCATAGACATAATGTGTTGATTAGTGGCCTTTGGCGAGTCTCATACTGTGTCATGTGTGTTTCATGTGTCCAATCCTGCGTGTGGAAGAGCTTTAAATAAGTTAATTTACATAAGGAATTATGGGAGGTATTATAGGAAAAGAATTAGCCTTAAAAGAATGGTTAGCTACCAGGGTTACCAAGAGCAGAGTGAGTCAGAGTAGGTGTGTGCCGGTGTGCATGTTAGTTGTTGAGAACTGCAATAAGGCCGCTGTTTGCAGAGAATCAGACAAGCCACTTGTTTGTCGGCCTGGGAAGAAGCTAACAAAATATCTGCTCCGTGAAGTAAGGTTGATACAAGTGCTGGTAAGGTAATGGATTCCTTTATGACTCCTTTCCGTGCGTCATTATATTTGTTCTGCCCTACCTTTTGGAAATTAGTCTATTGGGTCTTGTGAGGTGCAGGGCCTCTCAGATCCTATCTGATAAATAGCTTATCCCGCCCCCTTACTTTGACGTTTCTTCACCATGTCTACTCCAGCATCAGCAGGACAATATTGCAGTAAGTGCTGGTCCTGACCCTTCAATTGTAGTGTTTCCCTTAGGACATTCTCTCCCACTGAGAGTTGCTTGTGTTACAGAGTCAGCTCCCTAGAACTTGCATTTCAACTGCCATCCTGCCTGTGGATACTGACAACCATTGCGGTGCCTCCCTGCACGCAGAGGGACACGCAGATCTGTGATACTCTGGTGGCCTAACATGCCTGAGACTTGCCAAGACTAAAACCAAGAAGGCTCTTTGGTCATACAGGGTGGACAGGCTGTTGTACACAGCACAGTCTCCATCCCAAAAATGGCCATGCGTTTTCATCAGACCATCAATGGACTTTGAACGGGTGCTTGCATATCCCACTTTTCATACCTACCCAAAGAGTCAACTACAGATTTTCTATTTTGTTCAGTTTCTCTATCTTCCCTCCTTCTTTCATTATAAATTTAATGGTTGTAAATAGGAGAAGAGAATAGAGCCTTAGTTTAATGGGTCGAGTGCATGGATTGATGCATGCAGGCCGAAAGGGTGATTTATGTAAGTAAAGTCTGCCCATGCGAATGGACTAAAATACGGGACCCATGGAACGAATATAGAGGATTTTTATGTACCCCCTTTACAGAGGACGCCACATATAATGTAGACAGGGAGTCACTTTAAGAATTTAATATAATTGTGAGCCCTTATCGTTATTGATGTTGTCTATTTTTATTTCATTAGTCGCATATGTGCTATGTCTACCCTAAATGATGTGCTAACTCTGCCGATTGCTCCTTTTTAGGTTAATATTTTTGTTGTATTGTTGTTTTGTGTTTTCTGAATAAAAACATTTTTTTTTAAATCAAACCCTGCATTGTTGCTGATTTGTCACCTCACCTTGTGTTCTTCTCATTCATTCGTCTCTGGTGCCAGCATGCTTTTAATGCAAAGACGTGGTAACTCTATTTTAGTGTTTTAAGTAGAACTGAGGAGTTAGCTGCATTACCAAAAGCCATTTCATGAGGCATGGCCATGGAATCCTGAACATGGCATGCTTAAATGTCATGGTTCCAGTAACTGTACCTATTGGAATGTAGATTCTACTTCTACAGTTACTTCGGCTTCCAGCTGGGCAAGTGTTTCCTGGTGCCAGCCCTCTCTTCTCAAGAGAGTGAAACCATTTCTTCCAGAAATAGACTGCAGAACTGCTGTTCAAGCCCTCGTACTCTCACATCCTCAGGGTGTTAATGGTCTGCTCCATGGCCTCCTAAACTCTCCACACCACCCCTTAGGGCATCCTCCTCACTGCAGGACGTCACATCCAGGGCCTGAACAAATGTGGTCATATCTCCACATCTTGATGGCACTCTACTGGGTCCCCTTACGGTCCACACCCTCTTTAAAACCAACTGCATGGTTAACAAAGCTATCACGACCAGCACTTCTCCTGCAGATACGCTCATCACCTCTAGTGGGTCTCGGCACACCCACAGCCAGGATATCATCCAACTGCAGACTTAGAAGTCTAAAAAAGAAAAAAATACAATGCAGCTGGCGTTTTCCATCTTTGCTCCCAAGATCTGGAGCAACATCCCTGTACCCACCAGAAACACTCCAAAACGGCCCCAAATTTAGGAAGGAGTTGAAGACAGACCTCTTTAAAGAACCCTGCATCACAATGCATTAGTAGCCCACAAACCAACTACCTCTCCTATTGCTTATTGACTTTATGATTGTGTTTATTACTGTACAGCTCTCCAAGGCTTTACTCTACAGAAATAGCACATACGTACATACTTCTGGATGTGGCATTGGTACATAAGATTCATTCTTGTGGAAATCGGTATTGTTTGTGGATCTACAGGAAGATCCTCTTTATTTTACTGGAGCCAAGCCTTGTGACCGGTGCTGCAGCACTGCTGGTGTCATCACTGTCACTTTGATGAAGAAGAATTCCGCCTGTGGCCTTTTGTAGCTCTCACATCCATTAGGCTGGTGCAGAGAGCTGTTCCACAAGATCTAAAGTACATTGGAGAATTTTACTGGGGTGGTGATCATTTGGTGAGCTCAGTCCACACATTATATCGTGCACCATCTCCTGCGAGATTGCAGGTATAACTGACGTGGGGACAACTAGAAGAAAAGTTCCCTCTTTAGCCACAATTATTCATTGCAGGTTTACATCACATTATTTATGTTGAAGGTGACAGATACACAACAAGCTTTTTATTTTCTTCAAAAAATATATGAAGTGTTTAATTTTTTATTTTTAGCATTGCTTTCAAATTTATATTTTTTCATTTAAGTTAAAGTTCATAAGAAACACACAATCACAGTGTTAACATAGCATAAATCATTTCATGGTTCATACAAAAAAAGGAAAAATATACAGTGACAATAACTAATCGTGAAGAAGACAATTAATACCAATACATATGCCCCTGATAACACACAACCAATCACAACATACTAACCCATTCATACTATCATTACATACACATACACTACGTCTGAAAAAGGAATCTGGGTACTAATCAGCAGGGAGCCCCCTGCCAACTAATGGGTCTCAAAACTGAGTATGAGACCCCGCACTCTGGTCGACGCGCGTTTCGGCGACACACGGCCACCTTCCTCAGGACCTCTTCCAGGCAGTCGACACCCACAAAAACAGGGGACCTAAAAAGTATAATAAAGAAAATGTATGTACACTGTCACCAAGGAATATAAAAAACATGGAAGAGACCAAGTCAGTATACAAAAATTATTTACATAGTTAAAAAACTGATATTGACACTTGGGCTCAACATGTGACACAACATAACCCGAATCTTCAGTGAATGTACACATATTCTAATTAATAGAGTCCTGTGAGAGCCTTAAGAGGGTACTGTGGACAAATACTAATAAGACCTACTCAATTGATCTAATGGTATAACATACATATCCTATAAGTACAAAAGGCATAGGTCGAAAAACCTTACAGGGTCTGTAAAACATGATATATGTCAAGATGCACAATGAGTGTTCAATTACTTACACTTAAGAACCTTACCGGTAGATGCATCAAAGTTGTCATTTGCGATTCCTTATTTGCGAAAAATAAGGAATCGCAAATAAGGAATCGCAAATGGCAATGCATCAATAATTTCGCAATTTTATTGAGATTCGGTAAAAATCGCAATTTTTACCGAATCCCAATAAAATTGCGAGTTTCAAATAGCGAATTCGCATAGGAATGAATGGGAATTGCGAATTCGCAATTTGAAATCGGAATGCAACAAAGCCTTTCAAGGGTGGAGAGGGGGGTCCAAAGGACCCCCCCCTGCACCCATGAAATGCACTTTTACATGTGAGTTACATACACACATGTCCTAAGGACATGTGTGTCTGTAACTTAGACGTTTAAAAAATGCATTTTTATGCGTTTTTACACATTTTTGCAAATTACCACGAAGTTCAACTTCGTGGTAATTTGCATTTGCAATTTGTAAAATCACAAATGTTGTGAGGATGATGCATTGCATTTAAGGAATCGCAAATTTGCGATTCCTTAAAAGCAATCGCATTTTTGGAACTCGCAAAAAATAGCGAATTTCCAAAAATGCTTGATGCATCCCAGAAACCAATTTAGGAAGTGCAAACGGCCGATTTTTGCGATTCGCACCGTTTGCACTTCCTAAAAAGGTTGATGCATCTAGGCAATAGATTCTGCTTAATTCTCAAACGGCAGTGTCATTGACATGAACCACGTAAAGAGATAACTCAAAGTTTATCAATATCTGAAAAGAGGAAAGACGTACTAAAAAAATTTATATATAAAGGAAAAATCGATGAACAAATTATGCTACCTAAAGATGTACATGCCTTACCTATATTTGGAATGTAGGAGTCTCTAAAAATATCCAATAAAATAATGGGTAAACGATATCGCAAATCCAGAAGAGCAACTATTGATCTTTATGTTCAACTGAAATAAATCACAACAAAGGAGAAGAAATGTAATAAGGTCCATAACTATCCTCCACATACCATCTAATACTGATGGTATATAGCTAATGCGAAGGACCCACCTTAAGATCAAGTGTATTATTGTAATTTTATGAACCCATAATACTCCTTTCAATTGTATTTCATAAATGGGCCGTATGTAGATGAACGGCGTCTCATATCCTCAGCAGTCCTACAAAGTACAAAAAGATGGAATCTCAGTCTCACCGAGATAATGCAGGACTAGTACATTTCCCCAAGAGATTTAAAAAAACAGAAAATGAGATAACTGTTAGAACACCTGGACAGAATCAATGCCTATGAAGCGTGCAAATCAAAACAAGAACATAACTGCCTACGTAAGTCTGACCCTATCAAGGGTTCTCATAAATAAATGAGAGATACATATGTGTTTTTATCAAATACCGTAACCCCGCCACCTTTATTGCAAGGTTTGATTATGATGGAAGGATCTGTCTTAAGTTTATTAAGCGATGTAATTTCTAATTTAGACAGGTTGAATTTGGGTTTCTGGGGTTTCTTAATTGCACGCTCTCGTAGTTTCTCTGTCTTTTTATTTGTAAGATAAATATCAAAGTCCTTCATTTCAGATTGGATCTTATCTAGGCAGGTCTTGGCTTCCTCCACAGCTGTTGATGTATTGAGTTTCGCTTCTAACTCATCAATTTCTTTTTGAAGGGCAGATGCTATGTCCTTCGCTGTTTCAATGATGAGCATCATCCAGTCCCTGGAGCAGCGGTTAGAGATAAGTGACCACCGCTCCAGGGACTTCCTGATCTCAACAAAAAGGGCGGGAGCATTGCGTACTCTCAATCCCGAGGGAATTACCCCAACCTTAAGATACTCAAACATATAAAATGCATGGGATTCTATACGCTTAAGTTTCTTCCGCATATTAAGTAGGTTTTGCCACTCACTATTATCAAGTTGGTGGGCGGGAAGAGATCCTGTATCTCCTGTAACTCTACCCATGAGAGAATTAAAATCATCATCTGAAAACCCAAAGGTATCCATTCTAGTATAGTATATACGCCAATGTCAAATATGTCTGATGATTAATACTTACAGACCTGGAGAAAATCCAGATAAAAGTCTAAAAAAGACAGAAAAGACAAGAGAGCAGTTAATGAGAACTACTCCAGTGTACAGCTCACACCAGAATTACACAGCATGTCGGTCACATAAGAGCAACAAGTGTCAACAGCCACAAAATTAGCAAAGCAAGGGAGAACCCTCACAGAATGGTATTATTTAAAAAGTCATACAATAAAGCAAAAACTATATCCCACGGTTAAAAAACCGCAAATGCCTAGAGCAGTAATGATGAGACCCCCTCGGAATATAAAGTACGGCCAGGGAACAGAGGGGAAGAGGTAAGGTACAACTAGAAGAAAGTTCCCTCTTTAGCCACAATTATTCATTGCAGGTATACATCACATTATTTATGTTGAAGGTGACAGATACACAACAAGCTTTTTATTGTCTTCAAAAAATATATGAAGTGTTTAATTTTTTATTTTTAGCATTGCTTTCAAATTTATATTTTTTCATTTAAGTTAAAGTTCATAAGAAACACACAATCACAGTGTTAACATATCATAAATCATTATGCTAACTTAAGATGTCCATGCCTTACCTATATTTGGAATGTAGGAGTCTCTAAAAATATCCAATAAAATAATGGGTAAACGATGTCGCAAATCCAGAAGAGCAACTATTGATCTTTATGTTCAACTGAAATAAATCACAACAAAGGAGAAGAAATGTAATAAGGTCCATAAATATCCTCCACATACCATCTAATACTGATGGTATATAGCTAATGCGAAGGACCCACCTTAAGATCAAGTGTATTATTGTAATTTTATGAACCCATAATACTCCTTTCAATTGTATTTCATAAATGGGCCGGATGTAGATGAACTGCGTCTCATATCCTCAGCAGTCCTACAAAGTACAAAAAGATGGAATCTCAGTCTCACCGAGATAATGCAGGACTAGTACATTTCCCCAAGAGATTTAAAAAAACAGAAAATGAGATAACTGTTAGAACACCTGGACAGAATCAATGCCTATGAAGAGTGCAAATCAAAACAAGAACATAACTGCCTACGTAAGTCTGACCCTATCAAGGGTTCTCATAAATAAATGAGAGGTACCCGTCCGCTAACTATATTCATTCATAACGTGATTAATTTATACAAGCTCAAGACGATTGAACATATCCATGATACGTCAGACGCAGCATGGTATATGAGATAGAATGTCAAGCGCAATGCATATAAATAACTGTTCGATGTTCAATGTATCAGCAACCATGTATGTGTCCTGCAGTTTACACACATAAATGCGCACAACCTACAGTAGGGATGTTAACTCTAGGATCTGGATAAGCGCTTAGAAGCAGCACTTTACACAGTGGGAAAGTAGACCTCCACTCCAGTGATGCAGATAAGTTGGTCTGGTCTCCACTATGGATTCACAAAACAAAGTAAACTGCCACTACTGCTCAGTGTACTAAACCCATGACAGGGATGTAGCTCATTGCCTGTTCAATTAGGGCGTGCTTGGTGCGCGCCTCAAGGTCAAGCTGAAGACCTCACTCATGTCAAGAGAGAGGCCTAGGCCCTCGCACACACGCTAGATTAGTGTGAGTCTAGGCCCAAAATCACAAAACACATTATCAGATACTTCCAGTTGGGCAGTTAGGGCAGGGGAACTGTACACCATGCAGGGAACATTACCATCCCAACAACGATATCTGGATGTAGTTGGATTCCAAGAGGTTCTCGATGAAAAAGTGAGAGAGATGTTGAGAATTGTAAGGGCGAATGGTTTAACTTTGAAGTTGTTGAAATGTATATTTGATAGGGAGGGTATTCAATACTTGGAGCATTTGATGACTAAATATAAGGCTAAAATTAACAAGGACTTGAGGAAGGTTATTGAGGGTATGCCCAGACCAGAGTAAAAGGAAGTGTTAATAACTCTTCTTTGCATAGTAGAATTCTATACAAAGTTTATTAAGAATCGCGCCAGTCTGCAATGAATAACTAGATGTTTGCTGGTAAGTGGAGAGGATTTTGTTTGGACCAAGAGGTGTGGGGAGGATTCAGTCAATAAATAAGCAATTTACTTGTGCACAGGTGTCAACCTCAAAGATAGTGGTATGATGCATTCGCAAAAGATTGTTGATGTAGACATGACTATAGCTTTTGTCTTCAGATTCTCATGAATTCCCATAAGAATTGTTCAGTCATTTAGTGAGCAGTATTAACTATGTTTTAGGCTAATAGAAAGATGAAGAACTTTATTTGGTGCACTGACTTTGTGGTCATGAATGATAACAAGGCACAGCATATCTACAATAGTACAGGAAGTGCAAAGTAATGTTGTGGAGAAGGACCAGCTAGATCTGGAGGAGAATGTGAGAGATGGAGTAGTTTCTAAGAGTAGGGGTGGATAAGGTTGATGAGGAGGAGGAGTTACAGAAAGTAAGTTCTTTATTTCTTATATTCTTTATACAGTTAGGTACAGCTGTAACTAATATAAGAAATAAATAATCTACAACACACAACTAACAGAGCCTGCGAAACAACTCTTATTGCTCATTGACTCATTACTGTACTTGTCTGTATTGCCTCAGCCATTCTGTAAAGGAGTGGCTGTGTTGGAATAACAGTATCAGATGTTCGCATTTGGTCAGAAGGAATCCCAACCCACCAGGGATTGTCTAATCTAGCACATGAACACTCCCATCCCGCCACGTTGAGTTTCACAGGGCACGTGGCAGTTTATCTGTCCTTAACCTCTTACCAGTAAGCACGAATGACCAGGCCTGTCCAAACCATGTTACCAGCAGCAGGCTGGATGTGTTATTTGTGTATGTTCCATCGTTTTTCAGGGGTGTAATACGTTTGGTGCAGCAGTTTAAATTGGATCTAGCTCAGCCAGGTTGAGGTTACCAGCTCCCAAAGTGCCACATTTCCTTTACATTCATCCTGCAGTGTCTACCCATCATGTGTGTCTACATTAATTTACTTTTTAAGGTGGATGCTAATTACGCAGACACCAGTATCCATAATCTGACCATGCACCGTAAGAGTTTCTTGACATTTTCTTTATGCATGTATGTCATTCTGTATAAAGGTATTCATTAGTTGCTCATGAGCTAATTCTCCTTGATCTTCGCATTTATTCAACATACAGGTGCTATAATTTGTTCACATGTGCTGCATTGTCTTTTTTGCAGTGGTATTGCCGGCTTTCATTCATTATTCAAGAAACTGTTGCAGATTCCTCATCTGTGCATAACACAATACATGGTTTCATTATTTCTTAACATACAGATATTGGTCTCGTTTTTAAATATTATTAGAATAGCTGTACCTATTATTGACTCATGGAACTAGCATTGTTTTCTGCTTTGAACTTTTTTCTATATTTTTGTCATATTTGAGTTTGTCTATGTGGCTGATTCTTGTAGAGGAATGGAGAAGAATGCATGGTACTAGTCTGACAGTGTTCCATACTGCATCTGCGGGAATCTGAAACAAAATCACAGCAGGATTCAGTAGCATTGGAAAACATGGAACTGCAATTTTATTTTTTTCCCAACCTCCATTTTCCGCTCAGTGTTTTATTGCCAATCACCGGATATTTACAAGGACTACAAAGCACCTTTCACAGGATACACTTTTCAATCATTTGCTATATTATGGGCTTTATTCCTTTCTCCGCTTCTCATGAAAGTTTATATTGTCGAGTCCCGCAGTAAACTGCATCTGGCTTAACTGTAATTTGTACTGGCTCTGCATTTATCAACCCAGTCTCTTCACTTGTAAAATCCCATACCTTTTCTTTCACAGTGTGTCTTAAATCAAGAGGTAAATTATCTTTTGTAATAACTGGGAACTGAACTCTTGCAATTTATTTTAAATAGTGAATCCTCATCTTCATCTTGAGTCTGAATCGAAATTTGCCTAGCTTACGTAACGGTAAGTTTCAATTCTATTAAGGACACGGAGGCGAGGATTATGCTATATCTTCCTTCGCTTTATTAACATAAAGTCTCCACAGCAGCTTAGGAAAAGATATAAAAAGAACAAAAATGCTTTAAACATAAAGCATTGACGTAATGTTCGACAAATCAAACAACAACTCCCAAGAGTCTCTTTGCATAACAATAGTCCATAGTCCTTTCACACTGTCCATCATCACTATATAACCGGACTTCTCATCATCTTCCTCCTCTTTCTTCGCGCAGATCACGCTTGAGCCTCATTGGTCCTGTTTAGCACCGTCGTTGCCTGTCAAAAAAGGAACAGCATCAGCGAGGTGGCCCAGGAATGCGACAACAAGGCGAGGAGCAGTCAGTGATTAACACAGTATTGACCATGTAAAGGAAAACGCTTTACTTACTGCCATACGGGTGGGTAGAGACACCACAGTGACCTGGGTGGGATAATCCTCGCCTCCGTGTCCTTAATAGAATTGAAACTTACCGTTACGTAAGCTAGGCAAATTTCGATTCTATGTCAGGACCGGAGGCTTCAGATTATGCTAGTTTAAAGCTTACGTACCACCAACTGAGCCAAATCCACCACCGGCTTAAAGTAAAACCTCTTGAAGGTGGAATCCGAGGACCAATCCGCTGCTCGCATTAGGTCCTCCAGACGAGCACCCACCGAGAATGCCTTAGAGGCCATGGCCCCCCTGGCGGAGTGCGCTCCAAAGAGAGAAGTATTGATGCCCGCTTCTTGCATGACCCATCGCACCCACCGAGCAATAGTGGGGGAGGAGACAGCTTTGTGTGGCTTCCGCAGGGCAATCAACAACTGACGCTCGCCCGGAGGGCGCAGATCCAAGGTCAGGTCCTCATATGCTTTGAGGCATTGCACGACACACAACTTAGGAGTGTCAGTAAAGGCTGGATAAGAAATGGAACGCGATGACGTCTTAGTACGTCGGCCCACGGTAAAAGTAACCCCATCCGGGGAAAAAATGCGTGCAGAGACATCCAGCGCGTCTACAAGAAACCAAACATAACAACATGGCTAACTTCGCCGACAGCTCTTTAAGAGACAGATAGGAATTGGCCGGCCACGACAGGAACAAATTCAGAACCAAATTGACGTCCCAAAGGACGGAGTACCTGGGTTCTGGCGGCAGCGCGAGGCGAACAGCTCGCAGAAGCCGGCACACAAAAGGATGTTCCCCTACCGGATGGCCATCGATGTTATCATGGCCAGCAGAAATCGCCGATCGAATAGCATTGATCGTCCTATACGCTAGACCCTTGTCGGCCAAATGCGCTAGGAAATCCAGCACGGGAACGAGGCCTGCGACCACGGGATCCAGATCCCTTCGTAAACACCAACGCATCCACTTAAGCCAAGCGGATCTGTAACGCTTCGTCGTACTATCGGCCCATGCTTTGGAGAGCAAGTGCTCAGCCGACCCCGAAAGGCCCGGGAGCGCCCAGCGTCTCCTGAGAGCCTCCACGCCACGAGGCGGAGAGAGTTCTGCATGACGAGAGGGTGAGGTTCCTGATCCGGGTTCGTCAGGAGCAGAGGAAACAGGGGGAGTAGGATTGGAAAATCCCAAGAAAGTTCCAGAAGAACCGGAAACCATACTTGAGACCTCCACAGCGGTGTAACCAACACCAGTTCCGCACCCTGGCGGCGTATTTGAGCCGCCGCTCGCATGATCATGGAGAACGGGGGAAACGCAAACGGCTGTTCCCGACTCCAATCCTGCAAGAACGCGTCCGTGGCCTCCGCTAGAGGGTCCGGCCTCCAGCTGTAAAACCGCGGCAGCTGGTGGTCGAGACGGGACGCAAAGAGGTCCACTGAGAAGGGGCCCCAGAGGGAGTGTAGCCACCGGAAGACTTCCGGATCCAGTTTCCACTGGCTGGCGTCCCTGAGATGTCGGGAGTGCCAATCCGCTACCTGATTGCACTGGCCTGGCAGATACTCCGCCGTCACCGCAATGTGACGAGACAGGCAATAATCCCAGAAGTCCTTCGCCAAGTCCGCCAAGGCGCGGGAACGAGGACCTCCTAGATGGTTCACATATCGAACCGCCGAAATATTGTCCATCCGTAGCAGGACACAAACCTTGACCGAATCTTTGGTCCAACAGCGAACTGCGAAGGAGCCCGCAAGGAGCTCCAAACAGTTGATATGCAATTGTTGTTCTTCTGACGACCAGGCGCCGCCGGTGGAAAAATCCCCGCACCGGGCGCCCCAGCCCGACCTGCTGGCGTCGGACTCTATGATCAGGTCCGGAGCCGAACCGAAGATCGCTCGACCATTCCATGCCTCCATGTGAGACAGCCACCATGACATCTCCTCCTTCACCTCGTCCGTGAGTGGAACCCACTGATCGTAACTCATCCCACGGCGCAGATGTTGCGCCTTCAAGCGCTGAAGAGCCCTGTAGTGCAGCGTGCCCGGGAAAATCGCCTGGATGGAGGACGAGAGAAGGCCCACCACCTTGGCGACATGACGCAGTGACGTACGATCCTTTGCGATCGTCTGCCGAAGCAGGTGTCGTATCTTCGCGACCTTCCGACCTGGCAGGCTCAAGACCGCCTGTACCGAGTCCACCACGAAGCCCAAAAAGGTGATCTGCTGAGTGGGAACCAAAACCGACTTGGAGCCGTTGATGACGAACCCTAGTCTCTGAAGCAGGCCGACAGCTTGACGCAGCTGGCCTGCCAGCACCTCCGGGCACTGCCCCATGAGGAGGACGTCGTCCAAGTATACTAGCATCCGGACCCCCTGACTTCTGAGAAACTCCACCACCGGGTGGAGGACCTTTGTGAAGCACCACGGGGCCGAAGAAAGGCCGAACGGCAGGGCGGTGAATTCGAGCACCTTGCCGTCCCACAGGAATTGTAGGAAGCGACGATGAGGGGGGTGGATGGAAACGACCAAGTAGGCGTCCTTGAGATCCAGTCTCACCATCCAATCCCGAGGGAGGAGCACGTCTCAAAGGAGGTGGATCCCCTCCATCTTGAAGTGACGGTAGACCAACCACCCATTGAACTCTTTGAGATTGATCACAGGTCTCTTGCCCCCATCCGTCTTGTCTACTAAGAAGACGTTGCTGAGGAACCCATGTGGGTGGCGCGTTGTTAGACGGATGGCTCCCTTGCGCAGCAAGTCCGAGACCTCTCCGTCTATCAAGCGCGCGTCGGATTCTGAAAAAACCATCGGGCGCGGGGGCCTCGCCTGAGTTGGCTGGTCGTAAAACTCGATATGGAAACCTCTTACAGTTTGCAAAACCCAAGCATCGCAGTGAGCAATTCCCACTCCCCGTAAAAGCTTGCCAGCCGCCCCCCAATCGGAACCTGATCCAAGCAAAGTACACTTACCGGGGGCATTTCCCTGTCCGGAGTTCTTCTTGAACCCCCTGCCACCGAAACGTTGTCCCCTGGTGGGGTAGAAGTTGGTGTAGTTGGCCGAGGTCTGGTATTGACCTCTTCCGGAGCCTTGTCCCTTGTTGTTGGTCTGCTGACCACGGCCGATCGCGCGGCCCCTACCGCGACCGCCCCCTCCAGAGAAACGCTGGTGGAACACCCTCTTGATGCTAGACTGGGCCTTGTCCAGCGACGTGAACGTATTCACAAACTTGCCCAGCTCGCGGATGAAGGGCTCGCCGAAGAGGCCACCCTGGGCCACAGCACCCGCCTCCGACGAGGCCAGGTCCCCCAGCTTCGGATCCAGCTTGATCAGGAGCGAACGCCGCCTCTCAGTGGACAGGGCACAGTTGGCGTTGCCCAGGAACACGATCACCCTCTGGGCCCAATTCGAGATCACCTCCGGTGATATGGCGGTGCCATTCGCTCGAGCCTCCTCCGCCATGTCGAGGATCTTCGTGGCGGGCCCGACCGCATCCAACAATTTGTCCTGGCAGGCCCGCCAGGACCGGTCAATCCCCTTCCTGGGGTCCTTCATAAACTTCGCCAAGAAGGTGGCCATCTTGGGGTCCAATTCCGGCGTCATGGCCACTTTCCCTTCCAGAGTTGGCCGAGGGCACTCCCCACGTAGGCAACCCCTCGCCTCCTTTTCTAGGGGCTTGCGCAGCCTGCCCGCAACAAACTTCACCACCGTCTCCCCCGGAGCCCAGGCCGCGGATCGGGGGTGGACGATCTCGTCCGGGTCCAGCATGCCCGACTCATCCCGGGGCATCTCCTTGGCCGAAGGCGCCGGGAGCCAAGAGCGGGTAGACTCCCCGTCGTCATCCGTGTCCGGAGAGTCGTAGATCGGGGAGGCGGGCGCCGTAGTCACGTCGCCCGAAGTACTAGGGTCCACCAAGGGTGCAGGGGGCACCGCCGTCGCTTTAGCCAGGAAGGCGTCACGAAGACGCTCAAAAGCGCCCCTGTCCACGCCTTGAGCCTCCGATGAGGGCCCCTCCTTACAAGGCCTCTTCGGGGCGGGCGGCAACCCGCCGGACGTCCCCGGGAGTTCGGGGGACAGAGGCACATGCGCCGCTGCCAGCTTCGCGCACTCTTCCACGATGCGGGCGGAAAGGCGGTCTTCCATGGGCCCTACCACCTCCGTCACGCAGCGATAGATGGAATTGTCCACCGCCTGATAAAACTCGTCATCCTGCAGATAGGGGCAGGGTTCTTCCTCGTATTCCCCTTCCATCTCGGAATCAAGGGCAAATGCGGGGCACCCAAGAGGGCGGCAACCGAGAAGGTTCTCGAATGTGTGGCAGACCCTCCTCGCCGGGACCGGGTCCACGTACCCCTCAAGCGCGCTAGGCCACACTCGGGTAAAGGTGCACAAGGGCCACCCGAAGGTGATTCACGCGGTCAGAGCCGCCATACAGACCCCAGCGGGCGTCAAAGTGGGTAAAGTACAGACCCGGGTCACCAGGTGTCAGAGGGGTACGCGAGGGCTGGCCCCTGCGCAAGCAGACTCCACGGCGCGGCTCCTGGCACTGCGGAGGCGCGCCGAAGGGTCGGCGAGACGACAGGCCGCCCCCTTGCGGTCTATGTACACACCGCACACAAGTGGGAATAAAGTCGCGTAGGAACGAAGAACGTTCCCGCAACTGGGGACTCTGTAAGGGAATAAACCATGCAATGAGTCCCCCAAATGATCGTACACAAGACAATCAATCACAATGAAAAAGGGAAAAATATAGGAAAGCACTTATCTGGCTGCGGGAGCAGCGAAGAAAGAGGGGGAAGATGATGAGAAGTCCGGTTATATAGTGATGATGGACAGTGTGAAAGGACTATGGACTATTGTTATGCAAAGAGACTCTTGGGAGTTGTTGTTTGATTTGTCGAACATTACGTCAATGCTTTATGTTTAAAGCATTTTTGTTCTTTTTATATCTTTTCCTAAACTGCTGTGGAGACTTTATGTTAATAAAGCGAAGGAAGATATAGCATAATCTGAAGCCTCCGGTCCTGACATAGAATTGCAACACCATCTAGCGTAAAGTAAAACACGCAATTCATCTTCCAGAGTATGTCCCTTCCATGTAAATTAACAGGTGCCCATTTTCCATAGACCTAATTTTAATTGGGACATTTGCTCAAACATGATTCGTAATCTACTTACTACTAATTCCTACAACTTGGACTTCTTTTCCAGAGCGAGGTAGTTTTGGGATCTCCATGTAACAAACCATGGAGTGGATAGCACCATTATCGACCTAAAATGATACAGAGTGTCCTTTCACCTCATCAGCTACATATGGGCCACTCTGGTCTAGGACTGCACAAGCATGCAATCCTCCTCCTCCCTCAGGCACTATCATTGCAAACTTGTTTCATTCTGTGTAAACTAGGGAAAATCACAAGTTGGGGTCAATGGGCTCTGCTAAAAACCTACATTTTGCAGCAGAATTTATTTTTCATGTTTTGCTGCAATACTGAAGTTAGAGGCACATTCATAAGGAATTGCCTCTGATTCTGTACATTTTGCATAGTCTGCTGGGGTCAGACACCAAACTGTGTCATGTGATTGGCATTCTGCTGTGTCTGGGGAACTAAATAATTTTGAATTGTATCTGGATTCTGTCTAGCATCTCATTTTCAATGCCCAATTATCCTATACAAATGACAAGCAGTTCTTTTCTTAAGCATATTGACATATCCAATCGAGGATTATTTATAAACCCTCTACCTCTGCCTTGCAGGATCACATTCCCAAACTGTGAAGTCATGCTATTTCCCTACACACCAGTTCCTTCAAAATTTCACACTCTCACCAAAAATCACAGACGGCCACAAATCTGCATTTGAATTCCTCATCTGGTTTTTATAACCTCTCTTTTCACTGTCCATAATAAGAATAACTTTAGAAACTTTACACTTTTTCAATCCAGCACTTGTCTTTCCCATCCAAATTATTCACAAAAATGTAAAAATATTCACATGACAACTAACCAATCACAGTGCAGCTATGACAAAGGTCAACCAATCACAGCATGATCTATAGCTAACCAATGACCGATCAACTCTTTTTTGTTTTTTAAATTAATTATTTTTATTAAACAATTCGACTAAAACACATCATTTGTTACTGGCAGGCGACTTCAGAACTTTCCCAGCAATTTCTTATACATTTCAAAATATATTACAGTTATCACATCACTTTGTTTAAGGGGTAACAAGAGTCTCATCCTCAACTGTTTGATTGGGCGGGCACAGATATCGTCTCTGTACTGGTTCCAGGCTCCCCACACCTTGCCCCACTTCCTGGGGCATCCTCTAGTTACATTGACTGATTTTTCCCTGTACATGCACCAGTCCAGATCTTCCCTCCATCTCCCTAGTAGGGGTGGCTGACCAGCCCCCACATCTGTGCAATGTTCCTTTTTGCCACAATGAACGCTAATGTCGCCCACTGCTTAGTATATGTTTTGAGATCTGTAGACTCCCAAACGTTTAATAAACATCTTCGCGCCTCTGGCTGCATATCCACTCCCAGTACTGCCCACATTGTGTGGTGAATGTTTTTCCAATATTCCTCAATACTCCGGCAGTTCCACAGGATGTGCATAAATCCTCCGACTTCTCCACACCCGCATCTACACTCTCTGCTTTCGGCCCGTCCCATGCAAACCAATCCGGGTCCTGTGACATGGACCCTATGCATTATTTTAAGCTGCACTAATCTCAGCCTGGCTTGGATCGCTACTAGCCCTTGGAGAAGAGACCGCTTCTTGCCAGTCCTCATCGTCCAGCTCTAAGCCGTCACTGTTCCACTTTCCCTTCAGAGTTTGCAGTGGATCATCCATGTTGTTGACTAATTTCCTGTAAATGAGGGAAATTGTATTTTCTGGGACGTGTCCGTCTTTCACTCTCTCTTCCAGGGGAGAGGCCTCTGGGAGCGCCACAGTGTTAGGGATATGTGTGAGCAACGCGTGGCGGATTTGAAGATAATGATAATATTCTGTGTCCATCAAGCTGTATTGTGTTTTCAATGATGCGAATGGAAGTACTGTGCCCCCCCCAAATGTCCTTGATATGTGTGATCCCTATAAGGTCCCACCTATCAAATCCCTTGGATTTCCAAAGGCTCCGCAGTCTCTCCGAATTCCACAGTGGTGTGGCCAGTGTGAGTTTCCCCTCCCATTTCAGGTGTTTATTGACAGTATGCCAGGTCTGGACGGTGTGAGCTGTAGGATCAGTCAGTGGGCACCTACCGGGTTTGGCATACAAAGCCCTGGTGTAGTCTTCCCCCTGGTAGCAGCCGTGGCATACCCGGGATCATCCGAATTCAACAGTGTGACTCTTGGTGACGTCTCACCAATCCCTACGTGAATATCTGCAGCAATCAGCCAGTTGCAGCGCATCTACTTCGTGAACAGAATTCAACACAGTACCTTCTACCACAACATCAGATGCAAATAAACTAAATCTTGTCAGCTCAGCCTAATAAAAGAGGAAAACAAAGAAACTAAGGAAATAAACCTTGAAAATCAATGGAAACCGAACAAGTAACTTTGGGGGCTTTTCAATCACTAATTCACATTAAAGCAGATTCTCGTGCCGTGGTAATCCACCTCTGATTAGCGTGTTTACTCCTGTGCAACAAGGAGTAAACAAACACCAATGTAGATCAGAACACATTCAACATAAAAGTTCTGATCAATTCATAAAAATCACTATCTCAGTTTGTATATGGCACCTTACTAAACACACTATCTTGCAGAAAAGTTCAACAATATATATATCTTGAAATCTTGGATTACGACAAATCTGATTCCCTTAAGCAACAATAAGTATAGACAATCCAACAGCTTATTCGACACAAAAGCAAAATCGAGCCCTTTTCATGTGAATGAACACACTGACAAATACCAACTGGTTAGCTCACAGACATAATAAAAACACCAAGATCACAGTAATTAAATCACCTAATGAACCACCGATCAGAAGCGAATAACCAAAAATCTTACATATAGTGTCACCCACGACTCTATACAAATCTGCACTCAAAAACTACAAATCCCACAATGGACTCAGAATGGCACAATCGCTCACAATTAATTCCACTGTACTAATACTCTCAGTTCTTCACTTAGGAACAGCTCTAGATCACTGGAGCACCACAAATGATTCAAACTATGGACTTTGGAAGTGTAGATAGTAGATATAATGTAGATCAGGGATCAAAATTATCTTGAGAAATATCTATTAGCTCTAATCTTCACCATATGGGCTACCAAAAACTGTGGGCGAGATGGTGCTATCCAGCAGATAATCGACATGATAGTGGCTTATAGATTGCGGGGTCAGGGATGGTGTTGGTCTCAAGAATATATGAGGTAAAATGCCCATAATTCCGAGATCCAATACAGCATTGCAGAAATGCGGTCAAATAAGAAGAAAGGACTGACATAAAAAATTAGTTTCAATTTACTATTTCTGGGAAAAACATGAAGATTTATTAAGAAAATTACAGTACAATACTGAAGGAAAAAACATAGCTCAATTCAACAATCAATAATAGGACTTAGAAAATCAATTGCCGTAGAGGCTGTCAACATTAGTAATAGATGCAGTCATCACCAAAATTAGAAAAAAAGTCCCAAATTGGCAGCAAATCGTTAGAGGAACGGGCAGCATCCCTAATAAAAACCCCAAAGAGTCTGGATTGTCAAGCAGGAAGAACCTTGGATGTAACAACAGCTTCCTCCGATGTTCTTTGAGGCCAGCATATCATTATCATTACGAATCATAGTGCATATTTTGCTTTATGTAGTGTCCGAATTAGAAAATAAACACACAATTATTATTATGAGTCAGCAGCAGCCATCTTTTTCTAGCTGGAGACGAGGCCTAGTCAAGGCTTAGTTAAGCATAGTCCAGAAAAATGCATTGGTTAACATCTCAGTGGTTTATTTTCAATTGTATTTGATTCATGTTAATAGACACATATCATTCTAATAAAATCGCTCCAACAGTTGTGGGGTCATCACCCACTAAATAGAAACACTTCCCACATAGGATCACTAAACAAAGACGACAACAACTTTCCAACTCCACATACATGGCATAGCTTTCTGTCCGTGTAGGCACTTTGAGACAGTAAGCGCTATACAAATTCTGCAATAAAATTCAGTACAATATATTATTATTTGCTGTGGAACAAACAACAGTGCAGAAAATCAATTTTTGTTCTCTAAGAATCATGTCACCAGCAATACCACGTCCTCTGGGTTTCCTGATCTTTGTCCAACATTAACCACTATATTTCTTCCTCCTTATGTTTTTCTGTAGCAGAATGTTTTACTGTTGGGACAGTGTCTTTCTTATTTCAGATCGCGGATCCATGCTCGATAAAGCTATTCTTTATCTCCATTGTAGTTTGTATTTATGAATAAATGCTCAGAATTGTTTTGCTTCTTGTTCAGAAATTATTTTGCTCATGTCTTATTATGGCGCATAGATTGTTTTATAGATTGGCTACCACCCTCTATTTCATATTAAGAAATCATGATTCTGTTTTGGATACAGACGTTTTCACATTTCCTCGTTTCATTAATCTAACCATGCCTTCTCTGACATTTGTAGGGGCAAATGTGAACGCAGCAAAGCTACACGAAACAGCTCTTCACCATGCGGCCAAGGTGAAAAGTAGGGACCTGATCGAGATGCTGGTAGAATTTGGAGGGGATGTTTATGCAAGAGACAACCGTGGAAAGAAGCCAGCGGACTATACCTGGCCGAGCAGCCCACTGGCCAAGTGCTTTGAATACTATGAGAGTAAGTCTTTAACTCTCTACCTTTTGGGTAAAGCAAATTATGTCGGTAAATGTGTTTTCATAATGTGCTGACTGGCAGAATATAAAGTAAAATCCCTGCAGTGATAAATCACTTGCAGTCTGGCTAACCATCATGCAGTGTAGTTTTTCTGTGGCAGAGCAACTACCATTAAATGGCTGGATCATATGTATCTGCTTAAGCTGAAGCTTTTTAGGTCGGGCCTGGGCAGCGCATGTGCTGCTCTGCGAGCCATGCTGTATTGGAGTATGGACTTGAAGCCCCGCCCACTCTCCGTGCATATTTGCCATTGGCTTGTGTCATTGTCCTTTGTAAATGCTGGTTTCTGATTCGTAAACAGGCTTGTTAGTCCCTCCTTAGTACCGCCTTCTCTTCATTTGTAATCTCCCATCAGGACTTGCCCTTTTACTTCGTTTGTTACACAGTACATTTTATTTAGTCTGTAAGCACTATTTTCTTTAATGCGTTTCTCCTATTGCAGGCACTACATGCTTTCCTGCAACATCCAGCGCTTTTCAGCGAGCCATGCGCGCTTTCACAGGGTGCTTTTACACAAAAAAGCATTAGTTTGTCAACTTGACAAACAAATGCTTTTCTTGGGTAAAAGAGCGCCATATCGCGCTTTAACTTTAATAGCTGCAGCGGACCTTTCTTCTGACACAGCTCAACTGAAGAATGGGGCGTGGCCTCAATTAACGTGAAAGCGCAGCATGAGGTGCTTGCAATGTAATAGGTCTCCCATTTTTGAAACTTTGACCTATTGGTATCATAATGACAATGCCTTTTATTATTGCAGGTTTTTTAAACACATAAATAAAAGGCATTGTCATGTACAATGCCAATAGCTCAAAATCTTGCAATTGCAAGACCTATTGCATTGCAAATGCTTGGGAAAACTTGCACTTCATGCAGAAACCTGTTTTTAATTGAGGTAATCCCTGATGGCAAATTAAAAGTCTGTGCAAACCAGTTCAGACTACAAAAAAGTTTTAAAAAAAATAAAAAACTGTGGCCCTCATCTAGGGTTTGGTGGATGGTCCATCGTCTGCCAGAGGGGTAAAGGTACTACCTCCGCTGCCCTGGTGGAATACCTCCTGCTATATTTATACATCTACGTCTGCCTGGCGAAGATGTCTGTCTTAAGAGGAGCCGCTTCCAAGCCATGTTTCATGTGGCCGCTCAGCAAACTTTTTTGACCTAAACAAACTTCCAAAGCGGGAGTTTACGTCTGTAAAGTGCAAAATAAAGTCCCTGACACCCTGGGAGATGCTTAGACTGATGGCCACAACTCTGTCAGGCTGTTAGTATAAGGTTTCTGCTAGTGAGGGGAGGAGGGTGCGAGCCTGGTAGCAAGATGGCCGCCTTCTGAGTTAGCTCTGCTGGCCAGATTGCCAATTTGGTATTTCTCTGCTTAGTGTGGCGACATCGGGGTAAACTAGTTGATGCCCCTGATCCCCTAGGTTTTCTTGCTTCGTATGATGCCTCTGGGGGCCTAGTGTGTGCTGTGAGGCCTGGGCTACGACCTTTGGTGGCAGCACGTTTGAAGCCCTGTCATGGGAACAGGTGGCCGATGACGTCATGGGAACATGAACTGGTGAAGAGTGGCACTGGATGAGTGCGGATGTAAACTGGCATCCTCGATTGGAGGCCTTGCATTCTGCTGAGAGGACTGTGCATTTTGGGGGCCCCTAGACAGTCCCAACGGTGAGTGACCTTGTGGGCGTGCTTGCCCCCTCTGGATCATGTGGAGCTAGGCGGCACTGGGGGGTGGTGGAGGGGGGAGTTGCCCCATCTACTCCCCCCGGTGGCCGCGGCCTTATTATGGCAGGGGAACGATTGCTGCAGATGGGAAAAGTCCTTTAAGTTATTCACTATAAGAATGAGGATTTGGCAGCACAATTGTGGCTCAACAATTTGAGAATCCTGAGCGTTCTGGAGTTGACTGCTATGGACCGCAGGAGGACTTCGTAGAAAAAATACTGCGTGCCCTTTTTGGGGAGGCCCTCCCCCAAGCTGATTATAGTACGCGGCACAGATCTACGGGACAGCGCCCTCCTCCAGGGCCCCTGCACTCTCCATAATAGCGAGGCTCTTAAATTACCGGGACGCTGCGCTCTGCCTTTCTAGGGACCACCGGCCTCTGCAGTTCCATGGCAGCGACATCTCTTTCTTTCCGGATTTTACCCAGGCTGTGCAGACCACCAGGTGGGACTTTTGCCCTGATAAGCGTACCCCCTAGAAAAACTGATGCTAAATACTCTGATCTACCCAGCCAACCTCTGTGTGTCACACCGGGAAAGACCCACGTCTTTACTGTCCCTAAAGTGGTTGCCAAATTCACCAGAGACCTCCCTGCTGAGGGACCAGTTTGACAGCCCTCCCCTGGGGGCTCGGCTGAAGCCAGATTAGTGATAATGACTGAAGGATCTGGGCCCACGTGATTTTGAGTCGCAGGATTATTGGTGCTGGAACCGGGGCTGGCCTACCTCATCTCATCCTCCGTTGGAACTGTACATCTGTAGGTCCCCGCTCAATGCAGATTGTCGGGGACTACTAATTTGACTCAGCAGTTGATAAGCGTTTGCCCTTTGCTGCCCCAATCACCTATCCGGCCACCCAGTGCACACGGTGCCGGGCAGTCACCTCACCCCACTTGTGATTAGTCTCCTTATGTTCATCTTGATTTTCCTAAAGGGGTTGTTGAGTGGGAGGGTTGGCCTTATTTGGCCCATTTGGGGGGCTAAAAGGGGTAGTGGGTTTTGGTTTGCTGCATTGTTTATACTGTATGATTGTTTGATTCCTCTGTTTTGCCACTCAGTTTCACGACTTCCCCTCTCTGAACGGCATACTCCCGACTTGCCATTATCACCACTGACGTTACGTTTGCTCCCTGATGGCGGCAGTTAAATGCTTGACCTGGAATATCCGGGGAATGAATGACAGGCGGAAGGCCCAACAAGTCTTTGCCTACTTACAGAGACATAAAATTGACACTTGCCTCCTGCAAGAGCTGCACTTGACAGATGCAACACCGATGTGACTGAGGGCGAACTGGACAGGTGAGAAGTATGTGGCCTGCTATTTGAACTATGCCCGGGGTGTTGCCGTAGTGCTCCGCAGAGGGCTTCATTGGCGCACACGCTCCACGTTCTGCGATACAGCGGGGCGATCTGTACTCATTGCGGGGACTCTACAGGGACACCCGCTAATATTGGTGTCCATGTATGGCTCCAACATGGATGACCCCTGCTTCTTTGTGGAGGTCTTTCACCTGGTGAGCACTATGCGCCCAGGAGCTGTGTTATGGGGCGGGGACTTCAATGTGGTTCTGGATGTTAGTGTAGATCAGGGGTCTTCAAAGTGTGGGGCGCGACCCCCAGGGAGGCCGTGGAGTGATGGAAGGGGGGTCACACATTCCCTGTCACACTTCTGACCAGGCCCATAGAACTACAAGGGATTCAGCCCCGCTCCTCCCCGTAGTGTGTCTCAGCTCGAGCTGCTGTGGGCTGCGCTGGGCTGTGTCTGCAGTCTTATCTCCAGCACAGCATGGCACAGCTGAGTTTTTCACAGGTCTTTAAAGACCATTTCCATGTTTACATACCTTTTGTAAACTGGTTACTGAGGCTTAGGTTTTTTTTCTAATTCCAGTAACCCTTGGGCCCCCACTGTGCCTATTCCTTACATTTGTATTTTACATTTACTGCAGTAATGTGAGAATGCATTTCATGAAAAGAAATATACAGTAGGGTTGGGAAAAAAAGAATACCAGCCATTTGATGTTTAAAGAGCCTGAAAAGGCCTCCTCGACTCTAAATATGTTTGTAAATAAAATCATATGCATTCATTCGTAATGTGACTTTTCTGTCTTTGTTCCCTGTAAATATCAGTCATGGATCATTGAGGCAGCCCTAGAACACAATTATAAGTGCTTTCTATTTATATTTGCTGTTCCATGTACGCAAAGATGAGTGCTGAAATATACAGCTTTAGGTTTATTTTTGTACCACCTGGGAAATCATAATACTGGGCAGGCAACCCTAACCATAGGACTGGAAGTATGTTGCAGGATCAGCATATTATTTATTTCCTCCACCCTCGATCCCTGAATAATAGCAATAGTTTAACTTGTATCTTAAACCCTACGCCGCCGTCAATAATATGATGAGTAACTTCAAGTGTCTGAAAATGCACCCTGCATTCAGAGAACTCACTTCTCATTCTTGCACTTCACTTTCACCCTCACCCTGCACAGCGACACAATGCACTCACACTGATCCCCATGCACTCACACCATTCACCCTCTCACCCTGCACTCACAGTGATCACTCTGCACTCGCAATGCACTTGTGCTGTTCACCCTGTACCTCACCCTGCAGTCACACTACTCAACTGCACTCATCCGGCACTCATGTGACACCTCATTCATCTGCCCCCTTACTGCTCAATTTGCAACTCACTCAAACAAGTTCATCATTAACCATGCATTCGTTCATCCCACTCTGCACTTACATACACACCCAAATTCATATGGTCACCTCACTCACCCTGCAGTCACTCCTTTTTCCCTACTCTCACACTGTTGCATCGCTCACCGTGCACTCACATGGGCACTCGTGTCATCCAGAGTGCAAAGGGTTAATGTGCCTGCTACAAAGAACATTTACTATGCAGATCACAGAACTGAGTGTGAGTAAACTATGAGTAGCGCTATAAAAAAAAAATGTTTGTCAGAAAGGTGCTACAGAGAGATGAGGTGCATTGTTGGTGAGTGATAGTGAGGGAATTTATGGAGAAGGAGGAAACTGAGGAGGGGCACCAAAAAAGAGTGTTGCACCATGTGTGACCAGTGCTAGGGCCAGCCCTGTCTGGGAATGTAGGCCCCCGCGAAGTTTGGGTCCTGTGGCTCCCCTGCTTCTGCCTATTACTATTATTATTTACATTTGTAGTGTGCTACAGTTACCAAAAGGAGTCCTGGGGCTAATAGCCATCTGCTGCCTGAAGGCAAATGAGAAACACATAGAAGGGGAAGGAGAACCAGCCAAATGGGGTGACCTACAGAGCATAGAGCCAGGTTTTTATATCTTCCTAAAGGATAATAGATTCTTGGTGGAGCGAAGCAAAGGAGGGTGCTCGTTCCATAACTGTGTGGCCTGCACCAAAACAGCAAGACAGACAATTCCTGAATTAGGGAACGATAAGCAGAGTGGCACAGGCCAAGAGGAGCATACGGGTCCAACCTGTGTGCTCGGTGAGGAGATAAGAAAGGACAGCAAGGGAGTGGGATAATTTGATTGAAGAGGTCAGGGATGAGGAGAAATGTGAAGTTCCGAAGGGAAGTGCAGACAGGCAAGAAGTGAGTGTGAGGGAAAATTGAGAGTACAGAGGAGGGCTACTGTTAAAGTGTGAGAGAAGATAGCTTAGAGATGATCTGTGACCTAAAAAGTAATATGATGCGACATGGGTGAGGGACTGCAGCGATAGGGGAAGAGAGGGAGTACTGGGGTGGGTGTTGAGCAGTGATTAATTTGTAATGAAAGATGTGCCAGGGACCTCACCAGGAGGCCACTGCAACTTTAACCACCCACCCATTGCCTTGCCTGTGCAGCCAATGATAATACCTAAGCGCCTACCAATCATAACACTTGTACAAGTGTGACTATTTTAAGCACCCAAAGCTATAAGAATGGCAGGAGTTTTTAATGTATATTGAATTAATAAATAGCTGTTCTGCTCATCTCTAAATTACACAGAGCCACCATGTGGCAGACGATCATAGTGCCAGTGTGCACAATTTGGTGCCAGTGCGGAGCACCGGAAACCACCTGCTCAAATTAAGCACTGGTGCTGAGGTAACAGGGGAGAGGGTCATTGGTTCAAAAAGGTGTGGAAGAAAAAAGGAGAGATATGAAATATGAATGGGGGGACTGGAGAGGTGTAAGATACAAATAGACAACAATTTGAATGGAGAGACTTGAGGTGAATGAGAAGTGCAGATTGGCACGGGAGGTGATGGGGCCAGAGAGGCCATGAGATAAATGCGAGAGACTGTTCGAGATGAGGGCAGTGAAAAGACAGAATGGCAAGAGGTGATTAAGGGTGAAGTGAGAAGTTGAATGGGGAGAGTTCAGAAGTTGTAAAAAGGGGTGAAAGAAAATGGGGGCAATGTGAGAGAGGGATCCGGGATTGGGAGAGGAGAGGAGAGAGGGATGGAAGGGAGGGTTGAGAAGAAAGCGGCATGGGTAAATTGCTTAACTCTGCACAAGACCGCCAGGGTTTTAAGGGGCCCCTGCTGCTCCCAGCCAGGGCCAGGTGAGCTTCTAATGTGACAGCACGTATTCCTGTGGAGTGGATGGCTTATCACAAATGTTGACTAGACATCTTTCTGATGTTAATTGCTGTGTTTTGGTTATAAACTGGTACTGATGGGGTGAAATCTTTCCTCAGTGTTACTGTGTGCAAAAAATATTAAAATCATGAAGCAATTCTATCCAAAAAAAACGCGGCATCACATAACATTATTAAAATTTTCTTCCCACGCAATTTAGTCAAGCCTGTCGTGTAATTTGGTCCTCACCTGCCTCATAATTCCAGTAGCCCTGCCTACAGGTTTGGAAATGTTTGTCAGGAGGGGGTCCTTACGACTGAAAATGTTGACATGGGGGTCTCGGCACCCCAAAGTTTGAAGACCTCTGGTGTAGATAGACATGTTGCCCTCACCCACAAGCCGCTGTGCAATTACGTGCCATTATTGACGCATTACCTAGGGAAGGAGGCTCGCACCAGGTGATATGGAGACGGTTACAGGGCCGTAAAAAACTTGGCTGGGATCTTTCACAAACCAAGGGCGAGTGACTGTGGGTCGAACTTTTTGACGACCATCAAAAATACAAGCCAGCAGTGCTGCTGTATAGCGCATTGCAGTAAATCTCTATGCTAACTTAGACATGTCATCCCTTCGTGCACACCCCCACATGTCGGGCATCTCCATCAACTGGCTGAAGTCCATTTTGTTCCCGCTCAGTATGCTTCAGCAGTATGTCGGGCATCTCCATCAACTGGGTGAAGTCCATTTTGTTCCCGCTCAGTATGCCACAGTGACTTTCACTCCCAACGTACACCTAACTTTGGCCCGGGACCCCGTTCGCTAACTGGTTGTTTGGCTCAGCCAAGATTTGGAGGAGCTCTGGAGGGAAAACTATGGTACATTGATGATCCGTCACTATTTTATAAGTACCTGCAGTTGTGCCACGCTCTCCATTCGCACATAAGACGGCACAGCTGTTCAAGACTACAACCCCCCTGAGACACAGATTATGATGGGTAATTTGGGGAAGGGGGGCATCTCCTGCATCTACCGTACACGAATCAAAAGCACACCAGCCACGCTAGACCAGCTCTGAAACCAATAGGAGGAATGGGTGGGTCCAGTTGAGGAGGAGGAATGGAGGGACGCACTCATGGTGCCTAAGATGGTCACTGCATTGGCTAGACTTCGCCTGATTCAACTGATTTCTTCCACATGGTCTAGGCATGTCCCCAAGTGGCAACTGTTACGTTTCTGGGGGGGCATTGATGAGGAACTCACAGAAGTCTTGGGGTGGGAAGTTCCCCATGATCCACAACACACTCTCCTGGGGTTTACGGATGGGCTGAATGGGTCTAGAAATGAAAAGCTATTTTTTAACACAGCTATGGTTGTAGCAAAGCAAGACATAGCCGCCAATTGGAAACACCCTGATACACCTAGCCTCAGGAAATGGTAGGAGGGGGTAGACTGGTGTCCTACACAGGAAAAACCTATGTATGAAGCACAGAGGTGCCCGAAGAAGTTCCGTAGGGTGTGGAGCAAATGGATGACTATTATGGCTTAAATTTGGGTTGCCCGCTTACTGTCTGTATCTTGTAAGATTTAGTGGGGTTGTGTGACGCGAGATTAATCATTTAACTGTTCGCGAATTGTCGTACCTAATGTAACTAAAATCAACATTTTTATCCAAAAAAAATCACCACCACCACTATCACCTGACCCACAGGATGAATGGGATGGGGATGAGAATAGGTCACAGGATACTGACCCAAGGGATAACTATAACACTGATCTAAACCCAGAAAATGACCCCAATTTATATCCGGCCAGACCCTCACCACCCGATGACAATAGAGGATACATTGAGTTACTTAACAGGGCGGCTCAGTATCATGGAATGGCGCTGCATAAGGAGGCTTTAGAAGAGGATTTCCTATTTGAGATGCTTAGTTCCTTTTAGAGAGCTACTCATATACTGCCAATGTTTAAAGGGATGTTGAAGCACGCAGATTAAGTCTCCTAGGGTGGAGAAAAAATATTAACCTGCACCTACTGACCCCGCCTACATCAAGGGTCAGCTGCTCTTAGACTCTCTTGTTTCCAACTCTCGCAAGAGAGGTAACTCGCAGACTACAGGTGCGGCCCTCCTCCTGATAAGGAGCCGAAGTTAATTGATGCCTCGGGCAAAAGGATAGCGTTGCAAGCAGGCAATCATTGGCGCATTGCTAATGTTAAAGCTTAGTTAGCTCGATATGATAGGGCTCATTATGATGACTTAAAAAAGCTCCTTTAATTTCTGCCTGATGAGCTTAAATCTAAGGCTAATGATCTTATCCAGGAGGGAAAACTTATTACCAATACCTCCATTAGATGCACCCTAGATGCAGCAGACACAGTAACCTGCGCAGTAAACACCAGTGTACTGTTACGCAGGCATGCTTGGTTGAGAATCTCAGGATTCAAACCTGAGCTGCAAGCTTCTATTCTCATACATTAATTTCACAAAAGAACACCTCTTTAGCCCAGCAGTTGACACCTCGCTGGAAAAAATTAAAAAAGACACTGAGGTCGGAAAGTCCAATGGGGGCTTTGCAGTTACCTTCTAACAGGGGTTCCTTTCGTCGCTCCTTTTACATGGGTGGCTCCAAGAATATATCCACAGAGAATCCCTCTTCCTTTTACAAGGGCAACAACCAAACGCCATGATCAAGAGGCTATTTTATAGGAAGTTTTAGTGGAAACAACCGTAAGGGAAGAGGCAGAGGCAACTCCACGTGCACTTCCCCTGCAAATAACAAGCAGTGACTTCCTTCCGATCCCGCCCCCCCCTTCATTCCACTCCTGTCGGGGGACGTCTCTCCCAATCTCTACCTGTCTGAAACACAATCACCTCAGACAAATGGTTTCTACAAATTATTCAATATGATTACTGCCTAGAACTTACAGAACTCCCCCAAACATTCTCCCAAGATCTTACACAATGTCACAAGAACATCTCTCCCTTCTGAAGCAAGAAGTTATCTCTCCATTAGAAAAAGGAGCTATAGAACCAGTCCCATTACAATATGACGGGGCCGGGGTATACTCCCTGTACTTCGTAATTCCCAAACAGGCCTATACTAAGCCTCAGAGAACTAATTCTTATACATTCAGTCTGACCACTTTCACATGGTGACATTCCAACAAGTGTTCCCGCACAAAGGTGACTTTCTATCCACTTTGGACTTAAAGGATGCCTATTTCCATATCCCAATACACACGGCTCACCGCAAATACCTCAGGTTCGTAGTAGCAGGCCAGCGTTACCAGTTCAAGGTGCTCCCATTCGGATTAACTACCGCACCCAGGGTTTTCACCAAATGCCTGGCAGTAGTCTCAGCTCATCTACGAAGACAACACATTCACGTCTTCCCATACTTAGACGACTGGCTCATAAAAGCCAGCTCGCAACAAAGCTGTCTATGTCAAGCTCATAAAACAGTACATTTGCTCCCCGATCTTGGATTCACAGTAAATCTGTCCAAGTGTCATCTCCAACCATCCAACACACAGGCGTATCTGGGAGCCACGATAGATACACAAAAAGCTATAACCTACCCCAATCCGGCTAGAATCCGCAACATGCAGACTCCACTCTGTCAGTTTCAGCCTCAACACTCATTGCCAGGTCGAGTGTTCATGCAGTTGCTAGGGATGATGGAATCTTGCATCCTGCTGCTTACAAAGGTGTTTTAATTGTTATATCGTTATTTCATTTTAAACGCACGTTGCTTTGTAAAACTCTGTAGCCTACGTACATTCATCCATTGATTTATTGGCAGTTTAACACTCCCTTGGCCCCGGTCCGACACGGCTCGTGCCGATTGTTCGGAGGGCTTTGTTGGGAGATCTGCCCAACTACCGGCGGATGTCGGTGTCAGCACTTCAGTCTTTGGCACCATCCCCAGTACTTAGGGTACACAGATCGCGCATGCGCAGCGGAAGTGCGCCGGCGGCGTGCCAAAGGCAAGCCCATCTGCGCCTGTCCGCGCCTGGACCGTGCCCAGGGCCATACCCTCTTGCCGGCAGTGCCTAGCACCAATGAAATCTTATTCAGGTACAGAACTCTTACAATTGTGCCCAACAAAAAATAGATCTTGTACTTCGCTTATTCTAGATGGCCCTTTTAAACTGTGAACAAAAGCCTGTACTCATTGTCATTTTAAACCTGTCACTGATTTAAAGTCTGACACTTACACCACCCAAAGTATCAAACAATAAAAAAGGAATTAATTTAGTAGCTGACCTCATTCATGCCCGTTCACTGGGCAAACATAAAGAGGAGATTGCAGACTTTTTTTCTGACCACAAAATTGATCTTCTGTTCATTACAGAAACATGGACCGACTTGGGATCTGAACCAGACCTGGTAGTTGCCACGCCCGAGGGCTATAACACTGTGAGACAGGACAGAGTAGACAAAAAAGGGGGTGGGTTAGCAATAATTTTGCGCAGCAAATTCTCGACCAAGATACTTCACGCTCCCCTGACAACTTGCGAAGCAATATATTTTTCCATCTCACTGACCCCCTCCCAAGTCTTTAAAGGCATTCTACTCTATAGACCTCCGGGTTCTAGGATGGAATTTCTGACCACTCTTAGGCATAGCTTCATGAAGGTAAAATCCGCTCGCAAAGGGGCAGATTGTCAGAATCTGCCCCTTTGTGACCGGTATTTTTGCATTTGGGATGCATCATCCCAAATGCAAAAATCGCAAATTAAGAATTCGCAAAATTGCGATTACTTGCATTTAAGGAATCTCAAATTGAGATTCCTTAAATGAAATGCATCAAAGTTTAAAAATTAGCGATTTCGCTAATAGGAGTAGCAAATTACCATGAAGTTCAACTTCATGGTAATTTGCAAAAACTTTGAAAAATGCACTTTTGTGCATTTTTCAAAGTTTCATGTTGCACACACACATGCCCTAAGGGCATGTGTCTGTGCAACATATGTGCACAGATCAATTTCAGGGGTGCAACAGGGTGTCCTTTGTAAACCCCTGCACCCTTGAAATCGCATTCTCAATTTGCGATTCGCAAATTGAGAATGTCTTCCCATTCATTCCTATGGGCCTCTAGGCCCATAGGAATGAATGAGGAGGTATTCCTTAATTGCGACTCGCAATTTGCGAGTCGCATTTAAGGAATTGTAAGAATTCGCTATTTTTTGAGCGAGTTCTTCTTGCATAGCATTTTGCTATTCCTTATTAGCGATTCCTTATTTTTCGTTAATAAGGAATCGCAAAATGGATGCTTGATGCATCTGGGGGTAAGTGATGTGGCGGAGTCCATAGCAGTCGAATGCACTTTCACAATCTTTAGAGATTTCAATTTTCACCTTGAAAATGTATATGATAAGGACACCAAGACCTTATTGGCAGACCTTGAGTCAGTAGGCTTATCACAGCTAGTCTTGGACAGTACTCATGTTGCCGGTCACATATTAGATGGTCTTTTTTCAAACTCCAAAAATATCTCTATAAAAGAAATTCTGCCTCTAGCATGGTCTGACCACCATGCGGTTATATTTAAGATACTACTTGACAACCACTTGTCCACTAAGGCATCTGCGAATGGAACGGTTGCATTTAAGGTTTGGAAAAACTTAGATAATCAACAGCTAATGACAAATCTGTCCTCCAATCAACCTGAGGTGTTGGATGACCCAAACATAGCCTCAACAGCTTATAATAATTGGCTCCGCAATGCGACGGATGAGCTAGTGCCAACTAAAAATATATCTAAAAATCGTAGTCTTCCATCAGCCCCCTGGTTCACTAACGCACTCAGGGAACAAAAACAAAAGTGTAGAAATCAGGAAAGACACTGGCGTAAATTTGATGCCATTGAAGAAAAACTTCTGTATAAGAGTGAATTAGCGAAGTATAAATTAATGATCATTCAAGAAAAAAGCATATATTTTACAGCGCAGATTGAATTGGCTAAGAATTCAAATAAACAACTCTACCAAGTAGTCACCAAGTTATCACATCAAGTGTCAGTAGCTACTCCTGCACCTTCACAAGCCTTGTGTAATTCCTTGCCGGACTATTTTTACGATAAAGTAAATAATATTTACGCCAATTTCTCTGTTCAAGGAAATTCGTCTGCTCAACTTGCAGTCACAGATGCGCCAGCTCATGTCTTAGTGCAATTTCAAAAAGTTAGCGTAGCACAAATCATTAATATCATGACTACTATTAAGTCTGGCTCAGCGAATGACCCCTGTCCACCAGCTGTTCTTGTACCTGTTACAGAAACAAGAGCCCCTGTACTAACTGAGATCTGTAATGCAACATTTTCCTCTGGGATATATCCAACTGCCTGGAAAAACACCATACTAAAACCTCTATTGAAAAAATCCCATTTGGATCCGGAGGATACCAAAAATTATAGGCCTATTGCCAGTTTGCCTTTCCCGGCCAAAGTGGTTGAAAAAGCTATGAACCTTCAAATTTCTAAATTCATGGAGGATCATCATCGGTTAGATGATACCGAATTTGTATTTCGCAAAAGTCACAGCATCGAGACTGCATTAATTAAGGCATAAGAGGAAATAAGAGTCATCCTTGACCAAGGAGGGTCGGCAGTTCTTATTCTGCTGGACCTCTCCGCGGCATTTGACACAGGCGATCATAACACCCTAATCGACCGTGTCACTGCGATGGGCATCCAGGACAAAGCAAGAGATCTGCTGTCCTCCTTTCTCTCTAATCGGACCCAGACTGTAACATTGGGCAACTTCCACTCTGCCCAGATGACACTACCGTGGGGTGTTCCTCAGGGCTCATCCCTAAGTCCGACGCTTTTTAACATCTATGTGTCGGACTTAGCCAGAGTCATCAAGGCACATGGGATGGGCCTAACATCGTACGCTGATGACACACAGCTGGTTGCTGAAAGCTTCCAAAAAGGCATGCTGGCCATCAGTAGCTGGATGGCCAGCAATTGTCTTAAACTCAACTCCGATAAAACGGAGGTTATGATTTTTGGTAAGCTGTCTCCCATCTGGTCCAGCTCCTGGTGGCCATCAGCTCTTGGTCCCCCACCAAACCCGGTTTCCAAGGTCAGGAACTTAGGTATAATATTTGATGACAAACTGACTTTTGCATCACATGCCAATACAATTGTCTCAGCCTCTTTTTATAAAATTCGGATAATTAAAAAGATCTTACAGTTTCTCCCTCTTAATGCAGGAAGGACCTTGGTTGGTGCATTGTTGATATCATCCCTGGATTATTGTGACGGACTCTTCTCCAATGCACAGAAAAGGGTTATTCAAAAACTGCAATCTGTGCAGAACGCAGAAGCCAGAATGCTGTCAGGAACCCCTAAATTCAAGTCCATTGCACATGTAATTAAAAGATACCACTGGCTCCCGGTGATGAATCGAATTAAATTCAAGGCATTATGTATTGCCTACAAAGCCTCCCGAAATCTAGGTCCCCAGTTCTTAATAAAATGTCTAGCTATCCACATTCCCGACAGGCCACTTCGATCCTCCAATGCATTTCTCTTGTCAGTGTTGCGTACCAAAACCGTCTCTTGGGGTGATCGACGTTTTGTTGTCACGGTCACAAAACTATGGAATACCCTTGTGGTAAATAAAGAGCTAGTTATTTACGCCGTGTCGGAATTTCTATAATTACCCAAGAAAATGGTAATGCATAAAATGAGGAGCAGAGTCCGTGGTCTTCGAGTTGAAAGGGTTTTATTCCAGAACTCGAGTTAAGGGAGAGCTCCTTCACCAAGCGGGTTCAGGAGTAGTCTACTTGCTTGGAACATATCAGCACTTTTATACAATACGAGTACAATTGAAAGGAAGGAGTTTCCCTTAGACTCGATTCAATCATTTCATGAAGTAATCATACAGTAAACATAGCATACTTGTTCTCGTTTGAAGAATAACCTGAATAGCATTCAAACAAACATATTGCATCGGAGTGATTGTGGTGGCAAGTTACAGAGTTGCTGGTATCTGAAGACAGAGAATCGAGACATTGTCACAGGGTCATTTCTGTCGGAAAGGTAAAGAGGACGAGGCATTGTGCGTTCTTTACTTCGTACACAAGGGTGGTGATGTTTCACAATGGTATGTGTGTGCAGCGGGGAAGAAGGAGAATGGGCTGTAGTAAACTATTCTTCGTGGCTGTCTCGTGTGTGTGATTAGGTTTTCCCTTGGTTGTTAACCCAACCCGTGGCTGTCCTCGCAAACTAGGAAATCATTGATGAACGAGAGCTGCGATGACAGAGTTAGGGAAGGGGAGTTTTCCGAGTCAACCATCCGACTGACTCCGTTCTTGTCTAAGGGAAAATATCGAACGGGACGGAAACCCGTAGGTTACATGGTAGCTGGACATTATTCTTTGCATGTATCAGATTTTATGAGAAAGAGAGCAGGCAAGCGGGGGTGCAACGGGGTTTGTGCTTGAAAATAGGAGAATCTGCTTGCCTGGTCGACGTTAGGATGGATAGGGTGCATGATGGGACACCAGAGGAAAAGGGAGCTTTTTAGTCAAATTCCACACCCTCCCGCTGGAGATCAGAGCCTCTCAAAATCTGCTGGCCTTCAGAAGAAAAATAAAGACCTGGCTGTTTAATCAATAGTCTGCCTATCACTCTGCCACCGTCCGAGACGCCCCAGGGCATTTGCGCGCTTTATAAGTTTAAATAAATAAATAAATAAATAAATAAATCCAAATAGTACCTTATGCAAGACTTTTAATGTGTCCCCTCCAGGAGTGCTTAGCACGTGACTGGAACTAGGCTCAGGGTCTGTTATCGAATCTAGTGTTGGTAGACGGCCGCACCCATCGCTCTCTGCAGTGGTGAAATACACAAAACCTTTCAAAAGGGCCGCCCTTCATCGACCCAGTTCCACAGCCAGTGCTAACAGCAGACGCATTGCTCACTGGTTGGGGAGCTGATCTCCAGTTGCATACAATTCAGGGCATGTGGAGCCTGCAGCAAAAGCTGCTTCAGATAAAATATCTAGAGCTGCTAGCGATTTTTCTAGTGCTCAAAGCTTTTCAAGTTCATCTAGTAGGCAAAACTGTCCTGATTTGTACAGACAACTTGACAGCAATGTACTACATAAAAAAACAGGAGGCACCCACTCTCTCCAGCTGTCACAACGAGCACAGACCGTCTGGAGATGGGCTATACATCATAAAATGTATCTCCTCGAAGAACACCATCCAGGAGTAAACAAGCAGATTGCAAATCTGCTCAGTCGTCAAAGACAACAGATCCACGAATGGGAACACCACCCTCATGTTTTCCTCCCATTCTTTCAAACGTGGTGCTTTCCATACAAAGATCTATTCGCCACAAACTTTAACACAAAATGCCCAAGCCTCGCATCCAGGTATCCACACCCATTGTCCAGAGGAAACGCACTATGGATGAATTGGTCAGGGATATTTGCCTACGCTTTTCTGCCTCTCCCACTTATTCTAGTTATGGTTTGGAAGATCAGACAGTCGTCCCTGACACTAATTCTTGTTGCTCCCACATGGGCCTGTCAACCCTGGTTCACAACTCTGTTGGAGCTCTCCGTAGTTCCCCACCAAAAACTACATCTCGTCCCAATCTCCTCACTCAGAGCCATGGAGAGATAAGACATCCAGATCTTAATCATCTCAACCTTGCAATCTGGCACCTGAAATCTTAGAGTTTGGCTACCTTAATCTCCCGCCAGACTGCATGAACATTATCAAAGAGGTTAGACATCCTACCACAAGAGCATGCTATGCAGCAAAGTGGAAGCGGTTTGTGATATACTGTAAAAATAATCAAATCAATCCACTTGATGCTTCAGTTCAAATCATCATTTGCTATCTATTACATCTGAAGCATTCCAATTTAGTATACACATCCATACGCTTACATTTTTCTGCAATAGCTACATACCTACAGAACATACATCTGTCTCTCTTCAGAGTGCATGTCAATAAAGCATTTATGGACTTAAAAGAATCATTCCGCCAAGACTTACACCTGATCCAGTGTGGAATCGCAACATTGTCCTCACCAGCGTAAAGGGTCCACCTTTTGGGCCATTGCATGGATCTGAACGGCAATTTCTCACTTAGAAGGTAGCTTTCCTCATAGCTATCACATCACTGAGGAGATTAGGTGAGCTTCAGGCATTAACCATAAAAGAACCATTTTTACAAATACACCAAAACAAAGTGGTTCTTCGGACCAACCCTGAATTCCTACCTAAGGTCATATCTGCCTTTCATATCAACCAATCTGTTGAGTTGCCTGTGTTCTTCCCTCAACCAGATTCTGTGGCAGAACGTGCTTTACACACCTCAGATGTGAAAAGAGCACTTCTTTACTCTATAGAAAGGACAACACCTTTCTGTAAGACAAAACTATTAGTGGCTTTTGCTCCACCACATAACGGCAATCCTATACCAAAATCAGGTATTGCAAGGTGGACAGTCAAATGTATTCAGACATACTATGCAAAAGCAAAACAAACATTGACAATACCCCCAAGAGCGCACTCAACGTGCAAACTAGGGGCCTCTGTGGCATTCTTAGGAAATATACCTACAGATGACATTTGCAAAGCCGCAACATGGTCTACACTTCACACATTCACAAAACACTATTATGTAAATGTGTTAGCAAGACAGCAAGCTAGTGTGGGCCAAGCAGTTTTACGTACACTATTTCAGACAATTGCAACAGCTACAGGCTAGCCACCGCTTGGGAGATAACTGCTTTATAGTCTATGCAAAGCCTGTGATCTACAGTTCACATGCCTCGAACGGAAAATGCTACTTACCCAGTATGCATCTATTCTCAGCACGTAGAGCTGTAGATTCACATGCGCCCACCCACATCCCTGGGTACCTATACCTGTTGCAGTAACATCTTACTTAGATACATATATACATGGACATCCCTTACTACCCTTACTAACTCCATTATCACCCTCTGCGGCAAACAATCTAACAATGGAGTCGATGCCCATGCTCACTATCACCGAAAGGAGGGGTCATCTACATTGTGACCGGAAAAGACTTCGAACAAAAAACAAAGTGTAAATATCCAGACACAACACTAGATGGAAAGCTATACAAAGCATGTGAATCTACAGCGCTACATGCCAAGAACAGATGCATACTGGGTAAGTAGCATTTTCTTTTCAAGCAAAGTGACCATCACACGCTAGCATGAGCAATCGATCTGTTTGCCTCAGAGAGTATTACTGCCACTGTTGTGTGATGACGTAAGAAATGGGTTGGAATGTACTTATTACAAGTAATACTGTGAAGAGGTCCAAGAAACTGTGGGTACAGGAAGTTAATGAAATGGGCAGTAATATTAAAAAAAGACTCAAACCCTTCTGTGTTTAAGTATGTCACCCATTTCAGTTTATATTTTAGGAGAAACACAATAAAAAATGTTGTTTCCTTTACTATGCTTATGATGATTTAAACTTCTATCCATGCCTTTCTGTTTTCCTTTGTGATTTGTGTCATCATTCCCTAATTCAGACATTGTTTTGCAAGGCTAACTTGAGAGAGGAAGACTCATTTCTCCGATGACACTTCTGCGATAGCACATGGATTGTGATTTAAGCGCTATATGACCTGATCGATGAGGGGACTCCAGCAGTTTGACAAATGCCTCTGACTGCAAGAAGACAAGGGCGATGGAAAAACTGAGAGATTTTTCACCCATTGAGTGGGAAAATAGTTCCTCCACACTCATTGACATAAAAGGAAGACACTACGACCACTTTTTAGGTTTCGCCTGTCTTGTGAAATCTCTTGTATTTATTATATCTTAAAAAGGTGCTCTTATCATTTCCTGTCGCCAAATTACTCTGTTCATTCGCTTTTGTGTAGAAATATCTTAAATGCATGCAGCCAGGAGAAGTTAACAAAATTAAAAGTTCTATTCAAAAGCAAATGAATAGAGTAATTTGGCGCTAGGAAATGATAAGAGCACCTTTTTTTTTACAAGAGTAATTTAGCAATGGGTACTGATAAGTAAAATTGTATACACTAATTTCCAGGTCATCCCAATACCTTTCATTAGGAAGTGTGATAGCAGGGAGCTCAGGGTAGGTTTGAAGGCACAACGTGACAAAACAACGATAATCTAAAATATGATTCTCACTTCCTCACGCAATCAGACCAGAAGTAACAAAAGAAAAAAATACATGCCATGGTGAAGCCTTGTGACAGCACTGCTATCCTTAAAGTTCTCAAATGTGTAACAATGTCAGCAATATGTTCACACTGTTTAAGTCCCATTCACTGTCCAGATAGGATCTCTTCCTATTGAAAAGGCAGACACCTTCTAACAGAAGCTGGAATGCTTGCTTTTTTGGTTTCACATGCACGGCACTTACATTGTGCTTGTGAAATCTCTTGTTTATAATATATCTTAAAAGGGGACTTTTATCAGTTCCAGATGGTTGAATTGCTGTGTTCATTTGTTTTTGCGTGGAACTTTTTTTTGGGTTAACTTTCCCTGGCTGAACCCATTTATGATACTTCTACTAAAGCTGTTCACACTGTTTAAGCCCCATTCATGGTCAAGATAAGTTCTCTTCCCACAGAAAAAGCAGACAGCTTCTAACAGTATGCTGGAATGCTTGCTTTTTATTACTTAGTTGTGTAAAGCAGATGCTTTAGCATTAGAACGTTTGTGGCATTTCCTATTCATGCCTCAGTAACTTTCTTTGCATTTCGTAGGCATTATCAGATTGATTTTTTCAACGTAATCTATTTGGTCATTATGATCAAATTGTAAATGTTGTAATAAACATTGTATATTAAAAATAAAGTTAATATACAAGAGCTATGCTATATTCTACTACTAAACAGGCATCCACAAGTGCAGTTACCTTGCAGACAACGGTTATGATTTGCATGGTGCAGCAGATGCATTAGCATTGTGCCCAAAAGTTGTCAGAACTGCTCTAAACATATAATATTGCTATATTTGACTACTAAACAGGCAGTCACAATTGCAGTTATCTTGCACTTAAAAGGGACTTTATTTGAATTGTACGGCAGATGCAGTGGCACCGTGGCCAAAAGCTCTAGGAACCCCACTAAACCCAGATTATTGCTCAAATTTAAAACTAAACAGGCAGTCACAAGTGCAGTTACCTTGCATACAACAGGGTCATGATTTTAATAGTGCAACAGGTGCAGTGACACCAGGATCAAAAGCTCTAGGCAGCTCACTAAAAACCTAATATTGATATATGTTACTACTAAATAGGCAGTCACAGGTGCAGTTACCTTGCAGACAACAGGGTCATGATTTGAATTGTGCAGCAGATGCAGTGGCACCGGGCCCAAAAGTTATCAAAACTCCTCTAAACATCTAATTTGCTATATTTTACTACAATACAGGCAGTCACAATTGCAGTTATCTTGCAGTTAAAAGGGGCTTGATTTAAATGGTGTAACATGTACAGTGGGACCGGGGCCAAAATGTATCATAACTCTATTAAACACCTACTATTGCTATGTTTTACAACTAAACAAGCAGTCATAAGTGCAATTATCTATTATCAAGCATTGGGGTCATGAATTCAATAGTGCAGCATGTGCAGTGGCCCAAAAGTTGTCAGAACTCCTCTTAAACACACAATATTGCTATGTTTGACTACTAAATAGGCAGTCACAATTGCAATTACCTTGCAGTTAAAAGGAACTTGATTTGAATGGTGCAGGAGGTGCAGTGACTTTGGGGCCAAAATCTCTAGAGATACCACTAAACCCATATTATTGCTACATTTTACTACTAAACAAGACAGTCTCAAGTGCATTTATATACCAGGCAATAGGGTAATGATTGGAATGGTGCAGCAGGTGCAATATCACCAGGACCAAAAGCTCAGACACTCCACTCAACACCTAATATTGCTATATTTTACTACTAACATGCAGTTGCCTTGCAGACAACAGGGTCATGATTTGAATGTGCAACAGGTGCAGTGGCACTGGGCCCAAAAGTTGTCCAAACTCCTCTAAACACCTAATATTGCAATATTTTGCTACTCTACAGGCAGGCACAATTTCAGTTACCTTGCAGTTAAAAGGGGCTTGATTTGAATGGTGTAGCTGGTGCAGTGGCACCGCGGCCCCAACCTTTAGGGGACCCCCCAAACGCAGACTATTGATAAATGTTACTATTAAACAGGCAGTCACAAGTGTAGTTTTCTAGCAGGCTATAGTGCCATGATTTCGATGGTGTTGCAGGTGCAGTGGCACTGTGGCCAAAAGTTGTCAGAACTCCTCTAATCACCAAATATTGCTATATTTAACTACAAAATAAAGAGTCACAAGTGCAGTTACCTTGCTGGCACTAAGTTCCTGATTTAAATGGTGCAGCATGTGCAGTGACACCGGGGCCCAAGGCTCTAGGAACCCCTCTTAGCACCAAATATTGCAATATTTTACTTCTAAACAGGCAGTCTCAAGTACAGTTACCTTACAGGAAATGGGGTCATGATTTGAATGGTGCAGCGGCACTTGGGCCAAAAGTTGTCATAACTCCTCTTAACACCAAATATTACTATATTTTACTACTAAACTGGCAGTCACATATGCAGTTATCTTGCAGGCACTAGGGGCATGATTTGAATGGTGCATCTTCTGCAGTGGCACCGGACGCAAAAGTTGTCAGAACTCCTCTAAACATATCATTTTGCTATTACCTCAATTAGTTCTTTTATTTCCCTTCTTTCATTGTATTTTTCAAACTTTTGCTATTACTTACCCGCACTATACCACTAGTAACAGCACAATATATTGACTTTTTGTACATAAGCCTAACATTTTATTATTATTATTATGCAGCTTATAGAGCGCCTGGTTACACCAACGGAGTCTCCCCGCGCTAGAACACTAAAAGGACCCAACAGATGGACCAGTACTGAAATCCAACCACCCTCCAATCTGAGCCCCCCAAGGAACAGCTACGGAAGGCCTATTGCCGGCCATCCGGGGGATGTTGGAATAGCCATGTCTTAAGTTTTTTTCGAAACAAGGTCTCCGACGGGCACAGCCTTAAATCAACAGGGAGGTTATTCCAGGCCTTCGCCGTAAGGAAGCCAAAGGAGCTCCCATCAGCCCGAGCCTTCTGAACCTTGGGCACAATCAACTTTGCCGTGCCCACGGACCTTAGGCAACGTGTAGGTCTATAGGCGGTGAGAAGGGGTAGCAGAAAGCTAGGATCTTTCTTATTGAAGATCCTATGGCTAAAACACAAAGCCTTAAAGATGACTCTGGCCTGTATTGGAAGCCAATGTAATTTCCTCAGGGCCACCCCCACCGAAGCCCGTCTAGGATTGTTCAAAATTAGACGTGCTGCAGCATTCTTAACCTTCTGCAGGATGTTCAGTTTTTTTTGGGGTCACCCCTTGGTACAGGATATTGCATTAGTCTAGACAGGATGTAACAAGGGCCTGTATAATGGTACGTCTAGCATCTAATGGGAGAAGATCCAAGATTTGTCGCAGCATCTTAAGAATGCCAAAATAGGCACCGCCACGGTTGATGTCTGTTCGGAAAATAAAAGTGAGTCATTGAACCATACTCCCAAGTTCTTCACCTTGGTCTTAGGGGTCGGCGATGGTCCCAGCTCCTCCGGCCACCACTGGTGTGACCAAAGAGAGTGCTGCTTACCGACTATCATCACCTCCTTTTTACCTGCATTCAGCTGCAAACAGTTGAGCTTCATCCAATTAGCAAGCTCCCCCAGACACCCCTTAAACTTGTCAGCCATTCCTGCCTCCTTTTGTTCCAGGGTGACAATCAACTGAGTGTCATCAGCATATGACACCAGTTTTACCCCATGTTTCAACACGATATCTGCCAAGGGGCGCACATAGATATTAAACAGGGTAGGACAGAGAGTTGAACCCTGCGGCACCCCTTGCGACAGAGTACAGACTCTGGATTCAAAAGGAAACTGTAGAACCTGGAAGGATCTATTCTCCAGAAACTGTTTAATCCATCTCCATATCACTCCCCCGACCCCGGCCTCTCCAAGCCGTTCCAAAAGAAGGCCGTGGGAGACCGTGTCAAAAGCGGCACTCCGGTCAAGAAGGATCAAGGCAGTGGTTCTTCCCTCATCTGCAGCAGTTTTTAAAGCCTCAGAAGCAAGAAGAAGGGCCGCCTCAGTACTATGTCGAGGACTAAACCTTTAACAGACTTTCTGTAACTTATTTTGTACCACTTCTCAGCAAGTTACATCTTACAACAAAAAAAACATCTTATTAATCACATAGGCAATACCTAATGCATTTACTGATGCTTGTTTACTTAACTAACTGTATAACCTTTGCTTTCAGAGACTCCGAGGACTTTGAGACAGTTTTGTAGACTAAGCCTGCGGAAAGCAATTGGCCTTCGAGGACTGGAGAAAGTTGCCAAGTTAAATATCCCTGCAAGATTAATAGAATACCTTTCGTACAACTGAACCACTACAAGGACAATTTAGGACAGCACACCGAATCTCTCAAAATGAAGAAGCATATGTGTAAACAGAAACAATCGACTTTAATAAACGGGCCATCCAAATGTCCGAGCCAGAAAGAAGAACTCACAAGGTCTTTGCAATAAAAACACCGTTTTCCAGGAACTTTTTTTTATTATTTGTTAGAAACTCTTTGTTTTTATGTGAATTGTTATGTCGCTATCATTGTATATTTATTTGTCAATGGAAAGTGATGTTCTATTCTGATTGTAGGATTGCTAACTTTTATCCGTGTTCATTCCCTAAGCGCATTTTATCCTTTACATAGTGATATTCTCTGTGGCTATGATCTGTCTCACAGTGGCCCCCAGACCCCTGATTTCTCGTCTCTGTTACTCTTTCTGCACGTTGCTCATTGAGTCTATTTGCATGTCCTCGATAGGTTTGTCTTTTCACCTGTTCGCATTCTTGAGAGTATATGGCTCTGCTTCGTGGGTTTGCCTTTCACCCTTTGGCGTAGGTGTCCCTTTCTGTTATGCACGTGGGTGTGATTCTTCAGTACAAGGCAACCCTCGCTGTCATTTCCTACCCTACCTGTTTTTATCCTTCACCTGGGAGCATCCTGAATCCGTTTCACCTGTGGTGTGATGTTTCGCTCGCATCGCTCTCCTCCTGGATGTGGTCTTTACCCAGTGGCCCTCTGTGGCTGTGTCCCGCCTTAATGTGGTACCATGAGTACTCTTTCTGCGCACTGTGTGGGTGTGCTCCTTTGTCCTGTGGCCCCACCTCCCTCCACAAGTCCCTCGCGCCAGATTCTGTGCTCCGTGTGGGCTCCCATTGGCAGCTTGAGTCCCCCGTTAGGGCCGTTACTGACCAGCGTCTCTATTCCTCCCCTGCAATTTAGAAAACCCCAGTCATTCTACCCAGATAATGATTGAAACCCAATAAAATGGTAGTGATTTTGTAGACCATTGGGTCCTTTTCCTGCTTCCAAAATCATTTCCTACGCTTTAACTCAGTGATTCGTTGAAAAATGTAGATAGAAGTGGAAAAGGAACTGAATAGTAATTCAACAAAGTCTCTGAGCCTTCGGCCAGTTTGCAGTTTGGATCAGGGGTTCATTCCAGCGGCTTCCATTTTCCATTGCACAACTTTGTTCTGAAATGCATCGATCAAGAACTAAAATACAAAATTCGGAGGGGGGGGGGGGGGTCCTAGGGGAAGTTTACTGACCAGGCATTGCTACTACCCCTAACAATTATATCTACCAACAACCAGTAGCAATGGGTCAAGAAAAGTAAACAACTATCTATGTGTCTGTGAGAGTATGTCCTCAAGGGTGGAGGTGCAACAGCGAAATCAAAACCAGGGTACTTTCTCTATGAGAAAAAATGTTCCCATCAGATTACCAACGTGTACCGCCCTGCATCATTTGGGATCCTTCACCATGAAGGTAAGACGTTGCACCCTCGGTAGATTTGGCCGACTTCTGGCCTATTCTTTCAAGTGTGTCTTGATGCAAGTGTTAAATGTCTCAATGTCACGTGGTAATCTGAATAGCAGTGCAAACAATGTGAAAACAATAAGTGAATAGTGTGAGATATCATAAAATTGGGTAATGAAGAGGTGAAAAGTATTTTAATAGGTACCTATTCATTCCCAAGAATTAAAACAGTGCATAGTAGTATAAACAAATGACTACTAAGGTAGATGTTTGGTCGACATGTTTCTGCAGTTAAATCCGGGCCAAAAGGTCTCCTACTGCTTCTTCAGGACCGTGACTAATGCTACTGCTAAAGTATAAGTGAAATAGAGTGCAAATGAATTGAGATAAATATCACCTCGTATTCTCCTGGTTTTCATGGTCCAAGATGTACCAAGACAGAATAGACAGACACATACACAGACACATAAATAGAAAAAACAAACACATCATCATTAGTGATGGTTTGTGTTTCAGAAAAAGCCATCAAGATCTGTTAATCATTTGTCAGGCCATGCTGATTCATTTTCGCATGATCATGTATCTGAAAGATTACATTTACACTCACCTATGCTATAGGGAATATATGCCCCACCGCACCTGGCCACAGTGCAGGTAAAACGGAGCACCGCTCTGATGGGGAGAAAAGAGGGTATTAGAGGAAGGATTGAATGAAAGCAACAAAGTGGTCCGACGGACTATTCTGAACCAGAGTACTCTAGCCCATATTAGTGTTTTTCAGTGATTAGATGCATGCCAAATTAGTTGTCACAATAAGCAGATATTATTGGTGTCGTAAATGGCCTTAGGTTACTGCACCATAAGCGCTTCGATTATGGGAACCGGGTCATTTCAGATGTCAATGCCCGTATTGTTGAAGATCACTTCAGTAAAAGTTAGATTGTAATCAGTAGAAGGTAAAAACTTTTTTTGCCCTGCTGTCTCCCATTCTGAGGCAACTAAGTGAAAACCAACCCGCTATGGTTGTTATGTGGGCTGATACCGTTCCCGAAAAAAACACATCATTTGGGCAAGCAAATCCGGATGCTATCAGGATTTTTTAGAAAATAAGTTTGCATCATATGCGCTAAAATTGCGGGACATTTCAGATGTCATTGACCGTGTCGTTTAAGGTCACTTGAGCACCAGTTAGATAGTAATTAGTAAACCATGAGACCCGCTGTCTACAATTGTGAGGCGGCTAAATGTAAAGCAACCCGCTATGGTTGTGGTATGGGCTGACATCGTCCCCGGTAAAGACTCCAGGGGCAAAAAAAGTTTTTACCTTTTACTGATTACAATCTAACTTTTACTGAAGTGATCTCCAACAATACAGGCATTGACATCTGAAATGACACGGTTCCCATAATCGAAGCGCTTCTGGTGCAGTAACCTAAGGCCATTTACGACACCAATAACATCTGCTTATTGTGACAACTAATTTGGCATGTATCTAATCACTGATAAACACTAATATGGACTAGAGTACTCTCGTTCAGAATAGTCCGTCGGACCACTTTGTTGCTTTCATTCAATCCTTCCTCTAATACCCTCTATTCTCCCCATCAGAGCGGTGCTCCGGGGCGTGGCTTAGGCGCCGATGTAGGTGGAAGCGGGACTCCGGAGCTCCTCCACGCCCGCCTCGCACCACAGCATATCCTGTACCCCGGCTCGAACCCTGAACCCCTAAACACGCATAGGAGGGTCTCGGGAGCACAAGGAGTGACCCTGGAGATCCGGGAGTCCCCGCAACTGCCTACGGAGAACTTTGTTCGGGAGGCGAGGCGGTTGGAGTAACGGGCGCCCAAAATGCCGGCCGCTGTCCCTGCCTGATACGCCTGGCGGTGACAAACTGACAGCAGAGGGGAGCCCAGAGAAGCTAAGAAAATCGCCCACACGACAACGGAGGTCCCTCGGGACTTTAGGAGGTGGGAGACACCCCCTGACATCGCGCCACGGGTGAGACCGGAGGACGAGGGGCTGACAGACTGCCTGACCCCAAGATGGCGCCGCCCGCGTGACAGAGGCTGCCCTAGCTGCCGGCGGCGGAGTCCCTGAGGCCTCGTGGTGTGGCGGTCTCACCCTACCTCTGCGAGGATAACCCTGGTGCCCCCCCGCCTTGGGAAGCGGGGCGCCTGCATTGACAGCAGGCTAGCGGTGAGCGGGCTTCAGCGGTGGGGCGCACAGAAGCGGAGGGGCCTGTCGTCCACCTCAGAGAGGCACCCGGGCTGAAATGGGAGAGGGACTGCTTCCTGGTCAGGGGCACTCGCGCACCAGAAGCTACTCTAGGCCTGGCACTCGGAGGCGCGAAAACAGTCTGTGACACCCCGGAGGGGGAGAACTCGCCAGGCGACTGGAGCAGGGACCCCGGTGCCCCGCCGCCCTGGTGGAGTGAGACCTGCTCCCTGAGTTGGACAATGGGCTGGAGCCCCGCCTGACAAGGGCCCGGAGGCGCAGAAGGGCAGAGCGACTGAGACGGGACTGGAGAGGAGTTCAAGTGTGCCTTGACTCACTGGTGGCCACCGTAGAGACGCCCGGGCTGACAGCGGTGAGGGACTGCTTCCTAACCAGGGGCACCCGCGCACCAGAAGCTACCCAAGGCCTGGCGCTCGGAGGCGCGAAACCAGTCTGTGACACCCCGGAGGGGAAGGTCTCGCCAAGCGACTGGAGCGGGGGCCCTGGTGCCCCGCCGCCCTGGTGGAGTGGGGCCTGCTCCCTGAGTTGGCCAATGGTCTGGAGCCCCGCCTGACAAGGGCCCAGAGGCGCAGAAGTGCTGAGCGACTGAGGCGGGACCGGAGAGGAGTTCAAGAGTGCCTTGATCCACTAGTGGCCACCATAGAGGCACGCGAGTCTTGCCACCCGGCAGAATGGTGCGAGGAGGCAGAAAGAAGGGCTTTGACGCACTGAAGCTGGATGACCCGGGCCATCTCGTGGAGGAAGATGCACCGGCGCCTGGAGCGGGAAGCTCGACCCACCCACGAGATCCATCCTTGGGAGACATCATGCAGGCGATAGTAGCGTCACGGGAAGCTCTTGAAAGCGAATAGACACCATCGGATTGGACCTGACCTTGTTGAAGGACGACAACAGGAAGCTGAAGGAGCGGGTGGCGACCTCGGAGGTAACCCTGAAGGATTTGCCTGGGGATGTGGCTACCCTGGGAGCATCATTGGCGGAGGTGGCGCAGAAGGTCCGGGTGCTGGAGCTCAGGGCCGAGGACAGTGAAGGGCGCTCCAGACGTAACAACCTCCGCCCCGTGGGGGTCCCAGAGAAAGTGGAGGGCCAGGATGCGGTCTCCTACCTGGAGGGATGGCTGCGGACTGAGGTGGCTCCAGAAGGACTTTCCCCGTTTTTTGCCCTGGAGCGGGCCCACAGAGTCCCGGCGCGCCCTCCCAAGCCGGGAGGACCGCCGCGGCCGATAGTGATGCGCCTCCTGCACTTCCGAGATAGAGACCACATCCTCCGGAGGGTCAGGGACCTGCCGGACCTGAGAATTGATAATAGCAAGGTCATGGTTTTCCCGGACTTCACCAGAGACGTACAAAGACAACGGGCCTCTTTCCTAGCGGTCAAGCGGAAATTGAGGTCGCTGCAGCTGCCCTATGCTATGTTGTTCCCGGCTCGGCTGAGGGTCATCGCTGGAGGTCGCTCCCACTTTTTCCTCACACCGCAGCAGGCTTGGAGCTGGTTAGATGCCAGGGGGGAGTCGGGCGCAGATGCCCCTCCGGAGACCTCGCCTGGGAGGCGCTCTACTGAGACGACGCCGACGCGGAGGTCTGGTTCCCCGTCGGGATGGCAGCAGGAAAGAGCTAAGGCGGTGCTGGCGGTGGTGGCCATCAGCCAGGGAGACGCCAGCCCTTCCAGTAGCGCATCGGAGCAGTCGAAGGTCAGTGCTCCCAGTCCTGGCTCCAGTGGTGGGCACGATCTTTTGGAGTCGGACCTGCCGGTGGTGACTCCCCAAACAGCAGACGGAATCCTTGGCTGATGTGGACGGCAGGACTCCGGACACATTTGTAAGGTACTGGGTTGCGGGTTGAGGCTGCCTTGGAACGCTGTGCGGAGAGGTGTGGGTGCCTCCTGGGACTTATCACTGAGTTGTGGGGGGGGGGGGGAAGAGCCGAGGGGGCTTCTCCTGAATGTTCTGGGGGGGTGGGGTGGCAGCGGGGGGCTTCGGGCCTGTTTGGGTCGGCGTCCTGGCCACCCTAGCCCTATTCTATTGCGATAAACTTTCACTACTTGAGTTTGGATGGGGTTTCCACTTTGGTTGTCTGTCCTGGGGTGTGGGAGTTGGGGAAGTTTAATTGATCAGGTGGGGGGGGGGAGTGGGGGTGGGACCCGGGCGTGCCAGGGGGGTCGCTGAGAGAGTGGATGAAGCGCGATGGGCTCTACAATGGGACCCGACTTAGGCTACAAATGTCTCACGTGGAACGTAAGAGGGATGCATACAATGCATAGACGCCACAAGATCCACTCCTATTTAGTCAGACGGGGCATTCACTTCGCCTTCCTCCAGGAAACACACCTACTAGCTAAGGAGGGGAAGGCGCTACAACGGAGATGGAGGGGGCAGGTGTACCACACTGGCTACTCCACATATGCTAGGGGGGTGGCCATTTGGATACGGGCGGGTGTTCCTTTCCAGTGCACACAGCAATTAATTGACCCAGAGGGGAGGTATGTCATGGTGCGAGGCAAACTGGATGGGAGGGACCTTACCTTGGGTTGTCTGTACGCCCCGAACGTAGACCAGCCTGCATTTCTCTCCTTGCTGTCCAACAAGCTGGCCCCGTTTTTGGTGGAGCCCTTGCACCTTGTCGGGGACTTTAATAGCGTGACTGACACTGCCCTGGACAGATCGCACCCCCCCTACCTAATGCCCCAGCTGGCAAACTGGCACTTGCGCGTTCTGCCTGGCAACGCCAATGGGATCTGGTAGACTCATGGAGGGCTAACCATCCGTCGGACCGGGACTAATCGTTTTTCTCCGCTCTCCATGAATTACACGTTCGCATCGATACCTTCCTGTGCTCCTAGGACGTGCATGCAGAGGTGTGCCACAGTGAGTATCTCACGCGCAGGATCTCTGATCATAACCCGCTACTTGTACAGCTGCGCTGGTCGCAGTGCCGCCCGCGAATCCCTGCCTGGAAGCTGCGCCCAGAGGCACTAGACGACCAGCTCTTCCGCACCACAATATCCTCGAACATTGAGGTGTATTTTCAGGTCAATGCGGGCACCGCGGGTTCAGCCGCGATTGAATGGGACGCCTTCAAACAGTAGTGCGGGGACAATGCATTGCGACGGCGTCGGGAGTTAGGAGGACCTTGCTAGAGGACATCACAAGGGGGGATGAGAAGCTGCGGGGGCTGGAGAGGGAGAGGCCTGAGCGACCGGACACACATGAGGCACTACTTGAGGCGCGGGAAGTGGTGGCGGCGACAGTGGAGCGCCTCAGGTGCTTCGATTACAAGGCCTACCTCACACGCGCGCGCTCGGAGCGCGATAATTCAGGAGCTTTTTTGGCCTGGCTGGCCAATCCGGCTCGCCGGAGCTCGGTCATCCTTGAGCTCAGGGATCACTCGGGAGCGGCGTTTTGACCAACAGGGGATTAATGAGATATTCTATGATTACTACACGGAGCTTTACCGCAGCAGGGTCCTGCCGTCGGTGGACGAATTCCAAGGCTTCATGGGAGGGCTAGATTTGCCGGAGCTGGGGGAGAAAGACGCGAAGCTGCTCGGAGGCAAAATTGAGGAGAGGGAGGTGAGAGTCGCCATCAAGGGTATGGCGAGGAACAAGACGCCGGGCTCCGATGGGCTCCCGACGGAATTTTATCTCACCTATGTCGACCTCCTTGCACCCCGGCTGACATGGCTCTACAATGAGGCGAAGCGGCTGGGTAGCCTGCCGGTGACCACTGGTGAAGCACTTATCGTCCCCCTATTAAAACCGGGCAAACAGCCGTGGGACAGGGCGGCGTATCGCCACTGTCCATGCTCAATCTGGACTATAAGATTTTGAGTAAAATCTTGGCGACGCGTTTGCTCCCCCATATGCCCATGTTGATCCACGCGGACCAGTCCGGCTTCATCCCGGCCCGCAACACGGCGCTTAACGTACGACGGCTCCTGCATGTATTGGAGGCTGACACCTATGACGGCGATGAGGCGGTGGTGTTTGCAGTCGACATGGAGAAGGCCTTTGACAGCCTGGAATGGCCTTATCTCTTCCATGTCATGCGCACGCTGGGCCTGGGCTTCGTGGATTGGACGGCGCTGCTCTACCGGAACGCGACGGCGAGGGTCCGAACTGGGAGAGTTATCTCTGAGATGTGTGCGGTGGGTAGGGGCACCCGCCAGAGGTGTTCTCTTTCCCCCCTATTGTTCGCCATAGCCGTCGAACCCCTCGCGGCGCGAGCCCGGCTGGGTCGGGCATATCAGGGGCTGGATGTCTATGGACAGGTACACCACATCGCAGAAATTCCATCCCTGAATTCTCTGACCAGCAAAGAAATTGACTTAGTTCTGTTTCCAATAAAAGAAAATAACAAACTAGTACAGGTATCCTTTTATTCACCGGTTTTGCCTGGAATAATAATCAGAGAGAAGGAAATTCTTCACAAAAATGGCTATGATGTAATCTCGGTGGAAGATTTTAAAACCAACAACTCAAATAATGGTATATTAGGACAAACCCACAGAAGAAAAGAAAACAACAGTTCTAATTGGGGAGATCTAGCATCAAGTACTATGAGGAAAGATCTACTTAAAATACAAGTAATTCAAGGAGAGAGGTCAGTCTGGTCTCGGAATTCCACCTTTAGCAACACTGAGAACTCAATAAAATCATGGGCATGGTTATCAGAAACCGTAAACAGCAAAAAAATGGTAAATTCACAACAACGCGAAGTTTAGCAAAGGTCTGACGCTATTGTCCTGGAACCTGGCAGGGAAAACTAATATAAAAATGAAACATGCAATTAAAAATTCCCCTGATATCATCGCCCTCCAGGAAACATGGTTAATCAATACCTTTACTCAAAGAGGATACTATGTATACGAAACATTGGCAAAAAGATCAAGAAGGGGACACGCCAAGGGTGGTCTGGCAATATTATTAAAAGAAGATCACTCTTGGTCACAGGAAATAATTAACACAAACACAGACAATCTACAATGTTTAAAAGTATCCCTTAGAACCCATGCCTCAGCCAAACTAGAAAAAATATTACTTTTCAATATTTACGCACCTCCCAGCAGTAATAATAATGATTTGCTGTTTGACCGCCTAATGGAAATTATCACTCATATAATTGATGATCAATCTCACTTGCCATACCTCATAATGGGGGACTTGAATGCTAAAATTTCTAACTGCGAGATAAAGATATGGGCTCGTCTCCTCAAAGAGGAATCTCTGGAATCATCACTCCCTGAATTCCCAAAAGGAACTAAATCGGATAAGAGGGGACGCGCACTACTAGCTTTTCTCTCTGGCATTAATGGGATTATATTAAACGGTAACATCAATGGTGATATACCAGCAACATACACACGGCAAGGAAATGAATCTCCTTCAACTATTGATTACTTTATATGCGGGATCGAAGGAAAAGAACAAATGAGTCAACTTTCGATAATATTCACTGCAGAAAGTGATCACGCTCTTTTAAACCTTTCAACCCACTGGATTGCACCGTCCTCTTTTTATAACCAGCCACTATTTCTTACAGAAAAAACGGAAGTAAACACAACTAGGCGTCGCATTTACTGGGGGACAGAAAATCTGGAATATCTGCGGCAACTAATTACTGAAACCAATATATTGACCAACATATATTCAGATGACCCTGTAAAGAACTTTGAACATCTAACGAATAATCTCAAACAAGCTCTGCAAAGTAAGCTAGAATACCACAGACCAGCAAAAAGAAAATGGAAAAACAAGAATAAAAACTGGAATCAACCAGTCGTAAAACAAATCAACAGACTGATACGCGCCCAGTATCTGGAATTCTCGTCAGTAAACAAAAAGGAAATCAATAGATTAAAGAATCAAATGCGACGAGAAAAAACTAAACAGAAAAAACTGAAGCAGGACTTTAATTGGACTGAAATCCAGCTAGCAGCTAAACATAATAATCAACGTAAATATTGGTCACTGATCGCAACAATGACAGGATCCAAAAAAAAGCTGGAGGCTACACCTGTATCAGAAGAAAACTGGGACATATACCTACGTGAGCTATACAAACAGAATCAATATATTAAAAATGAAGAAGTGGGAGGAGAAAACGTGGAAACTAAAGATAATAAGATCAATAAAACGTCGGCAGTGTCAGTCTCTATGAATATCAGGAAGGCAAGGAGCACAGGTGCATCTGGCCCCGATCAGATACCTGTCAAGGTCTACCAAATTGACCATAAAGAGTGGGGAACGGTGCTCTCGCCGCTATTTAACTATGTATTCGACAGTGGTCAAATGCCAATTCCTGGAAAGGAAGTATCATAATCCCGATTTTCAAAAAAGGAAAAAGAAACACACCGGGAAATTATAGGCAAATTGCCCTCATGGACGCTGCTGGGAAGATTTTTGCAGCAGAAATCCTGGATAGGCTGAAAAATTGGGCTTTCTCATTAGGTCTAATTCCTAAATTTCAGTCCGGATTTCGCCCACACCATTCTGTCACTGACAATGTAGCAATCTTCCAAACTATTTTAGATAAGTACGCAACAGGGAAAAAACAAACTATTTACGCAGCGTTCATTGATTACTCGACAGCCTTCGATCGAGTGGATAGACCGACCCTGTGGTCAAAATTGAGAATAATGGGGATCCCGGAGCAGCTATTACATCTGATAGTGAATCTACATAGTGACACCTGGTGCCGCGTCCAAATGGGAAGTGACAAGGGCCTATCGAAGGTAATACGAACATCAAATGGCCTGAAACAAGGGTGCCTCTTGGCTCCAATTTTATTCTCACTGTATTTAAGTGACCTACCTTCCCAACTGCAGCAAGGGATATGTACTCCTCCTAAGATAGCCACTGAATATATCCATTCCCTGCTGTATGCAGACGATATAGTCATGTTTGACCTAACACCTTTCGGACTACAAAATCTTTTAGATATTTTATATAAGTACTCAAGGAAAAATTACCTAATCCCAAATACGAACAAAACAAAAGTGGTTGCCTTTTCAAATCAGAAGAAAAGGGTACGGTACGAATGGAAGCTGGGAGGTGAGAAACTAGAACAAGTAAAGGAGTATACATATCTGGGTAGAATTTTCTCACAAAACATGAGCAACATCAATCAAATCAACCACCTGAAAAGGAAAAGTGATCTGCATGCTGGGGCCTTGTCACGCTTATATTCGGCCACTGGACATAGACATTTCTCTGCACTGATTCAAGTCTATCGAGCTAAAATCACACCGGTCCTGTCCTATGCATCGGAATATATTCCTCTAAATCAATGGTCATATATGGATTTAACAGAAGGAAGAATATTGAAAAAACTACTGAAGATTTCAACATCTACCCCAGTACAGGCATTGAGACTGGAATGTACCATCACGAGCGCATATGCTACAGCTATAGCGAGCATCATAAGGTGGGCCCATAATCTTCTTCTTTCAAAAGAAGGTACTTTAAGAAGATTGCTAAAAGTAGAGACATTCGAGAGTAGCTCTACTCATACTACCTTTACTAAAAATATGCGAGAGGCTCTACAGCTTGCAAAAGTCAATGTGGAAATTTTGTCTACGTGGTCACCAGCTCAACTCAAACTTTTTCTAAAAAACTTCACTCCCAAATTGAGCTACGAGATTGATCACTCTCATTGTAATAGTCTATCGTCATATAAATTTTATGTAGCCTCGCAGGAATACAAACAACGTCAGCCTTACCAAGAGTATACTCTTCAACATGGCGCAAGGCGTGCAATTATGATGTTGCGCCTTGGAACACTTCCTGTACAAACTTTTACTTCCTCTTGGAGGCCCGACAGCTCTGCCCTTTGTACCCTTTGTCAAGGAGGCAACCAAAATTTGGAACACTTATTTTTTATATGCCCTAATGCAGAAATTGTAAATGCAAGGTCAACATGTCTTAAGCCCATCTACCGGTCCTGCAGGATCACTAGCTCACAAGACTTTTTATCACTATGTAAAAGCCCCCCTAATGAATTCGTTTGTTACAGAATTTTTAAGTTTTTGAAAATCTCATTGAAAATGTATTAATATGGAATGTATAAATGTATATTTTATTTGTGGTCCTCGTAAGAGTACCGTAACAAAAATAAAAAACTTTGACTTTTGTACACCACATCGCATTATATGCAGATGACCTGCTGATGTTCTTGGCGGACTGGACTGACTCTCTGTGTGGGGCTAAGTCCCTCCTACAATCATTGAGCAGAGTGTCAGGCCTCCGAGTGAACTGGACGAAGTCCTACCTGTTCCCGGCCCGCCCGCGAAGACTATGTCCCCAGTCCACTGAGGGGGTGACGTGGGAGGAGAGGAGTCTGCACTACCTAGGGACCTAGATCTTCCATGATAAGGTGGATATCTTTGAGGGAAATATTGGGTCGGCAATTAGGCACACTAAAGTGAACTTCGACTTTTGGAGCACGCTCCCATTGTCACTAATGGGGAGAGTGGCGCTTCTTAAGATGGTGACCCTGCCGCGGCTGCTTTATTTCTTCAGGACCCTCCCGATCTGGATCCCGGCGAGCTACTTCCGGCGGCTGAGGTCGATGGTAATCGGCTTTCTGTGGGGGGCGAGCAGGCGCAGGGTGGCACACAATACACTTCTCCGCCCTAGAGCGGAAGGAGGACTTGCGGTGCCAGACTACGAACTATACTACCTAGCGGCACAGCTGCAATGGCTGACGCAATGGGTCGCCAGGAGAGGGGAGGACGGATCGGGGGAGCCGGCGGGCCCGGTTCAGGTGTTATCCCGGATTATTCTGGGGCTCCCGGTGGGAGATTTCCACCTCACTCAGGAATTTGCGACGGCCCGGAAATGCTGGAATAGATATCGCCGGAGGGGCCGTATTACGGTCCCATATGCACCTGAGATCCCGCTCAAGCTGTGCGGGGCACTACCGCATGGGGGCTCGTGGCACGGTCTAGAAAGTTGAGAGCTGCAGGGGCTGACGTCCATGGGGGACCTCTATGAGAACGGGGTGCTGCTGCCTTTTGACCTCCTGAGAGACCGCTTTGAGCTGGGGGGGGACTTCCTCCTTCATGCGGCACTAACGACGGCGATCCGCAAGCACTGGAAGATGGGCATGACGGAGCCGCCACTGTCTCTGGGCTGCCAGTACGTGGTAATGATGGCGGGGACGATCAAGGCAGTCACGTGCCTATATAGGCGCTTGGTCTTGGAGACTGTCGCCCCACTGCTGACCCTGAAGGCCAGATGGGAGGCTGACCTGGCGACGGAGATCCCTGAGGAGGCGTGGACTGGGATAGTGGAGCGGGCCCGAAACGGGACGCGCAACGCTAGGTTCCAGCTGGTGCACTTTTATGTCCTGCACAGGGCCTACCTGACCCCTGACAAATTACATAAATATTTCCCAGCCCATCCGGCGGCCTGCCCGCGATGCCCGGCGGACTTGACTTATTTCCAGCACATGTTCTGGTCCTGCCCAGAGTTGGGTTCCTTTTGGCGGGAGGTAGTGGATAGCCTGAGGGAGGTTACGGAGAGGGACTTGCAATTCACCATGGCACACTGCATCCTACACTGGTTCCCACACACATCGAAGAACAAGATTACTAGCAAGTTTCTGGACCTGGGTCTACTCCTAGTGAAGCGGGCCATAACATCCCAATGGAAGGCGAATAGGGGCCCCACGGTGGAGATATGGAGGGCTGAGCTTCTCAAATGGGCCCGGTGTGAGGGAGAGCTCCGCATGCATTCTGCGCTTAGAACAGGCAATGACGCTACTCTGGAGAGGGCCAGGGCATAAGAGAGGTTGGTCTTAGACCTCACACTTTTGGACCTGGATGAGGAAGACACCCCGGCGCATAGCCCTGCTCCGGCAGCGCAAACGCCTGGAGAGATGGTGGCCTAGGCTCCCTCCCTTGTTCCCCTACTTCCTATGTGATCACTGCAAGTTGTTTGTTGATTGCTCCTGATGGTCTACCTCGGGTCTGGATTGGTCGAGATGGATGTGGACTCGCACTGGTGGTACACTGGCACGTCTGGGGGAGTGGGGGGCAGGGATAGGGGTGGGTGGAGTAGATCTAGGTGAAGGGAGGGGGTAGGAGGGGTTGGGAGGAATGGGTGGGAAGGGGGGTTGTTGATCAGAAATGGAGCAGAGGGACTACTGATTCTACTGGACATTGCGCACGGGGGGGAATGAGAGGGCTGAAAAGCAGCACTGCCATTTCCCAGATGATTGGTTGTCGCTGAGCCATGATGTATTCTCCAGCACAGAACTTTATCTGCTGTTGCGCTGCTCGACCTCCGGGGTGTGAGCTAAATGGCTGTGTGGCACATATGATGGAGATTCATATATATAATGATCAACAGTGGAAATGACACAAATGCTTTGACTGTACCGCCTATTTTGCTGCAATAAAAAGATATTTACAAAACAAATCAGAGCGGTGCTCCGTTTTACCTGCGCTGTGGCCAGGTGAGGTGGGGCATATATTCCCTATAACATAGGTGAGTGTAAATTTAATCTTTCAGATACATGATCATGCGAAAATGAATCAGCATGGCCTGACAAATGATTAACAGATCTTGATGGCTTTTTCTGAAACACAAACCATTACTAATGATGATGTGTATGTTTTTTCTATTTATGTGTCTGTGTATGTGTCTGTCTATTCTGTCTTGGTACATCTTGGACCATGAAAACCAGGAGAATACGAGGTGATATTTATCTCAATTCATTTGCACTCTATTTCACTTATACTTTAGCAGTAGCATTAGTCACGGTCCTGAAGAAGCAGTAGGAGACCTTTTGGCCCCGATTTAACTGCAGAAACATGTCGACCAAACATCTACCTTAGTAGTCATTTGTTTATACTACTATGCACTGTTTTAATTCTTGGGAATGAATATGTACCTATTAAAATACTTTTCACCTCTTCATTACCCAATTTTATGATATCTCACACTATTCACTTATTGTTTTCACATTTTTTGCACTGCTATTCAGATTACCACGTGACATTGAGTCATTTAACACTTGCATCTAGACACACTTGAAAGATTAGGCCAAAGTCGGCCAAATCTACCGAGTGTGCAACGTCTTACCTTCATGGTGAAGGATCCCAAATGATGCAGGGCGGTACACGTTGGTAATCTGATGGGAACATTTTTTCTCATAGAGAAAGTACCCTGGTTTTGATTTCGCTGTTGCACCTCCACCCTTGAGGACATACTCTCACAGACACATATATAGTTGTTTACTTTTCTTGACCCATTGCTACTGGTTGTTGGTAGATATAGATCAAGAACTACCTTGGCAGATTTTGCCACCAATATTTATGTTATGTTATATTGATTTGTATAGCGCACTAATCACCCAAGAGGGTATCCAGGTGCTTGGGCAGGCATGTAGGTTTGTGTCCCCAAGGTGCTTATACGAAGAGCCAGGTCTTCATCTTCTTGCGGAGCTCAAGGGGTGAGGAGGAGGAGGCTGTGACCAGGGTTTATGGATGGGCTGAGAGTGTACGTGTAAATCTCATGCAGCAGTGGAACACGCCTTCTCTATTTGACAACGTTTCAGTGTTATATTGTTAAGTATTATGTATTATAAAGCTATCAACGAACAAGTGAGATTTGTGCATATATAATTCAGTGAGTTTACGTTTAGTGCGTAGTATATATACATTTGATGATTAAATATTAAAACCTTTGAGGATGGATAAAATTATCCTCACAACCAAATGTGTCTACGCGAGTAAATAATTAATGGCATTACCTTACAAGTTCGCTATATTCACAATAACAAACATCTGTTTCTTATAGCATTAAATCATGGTACTATCCATCGATTAAAAGCTATAATCTGAATTTGCATAGACTGCTTCCATAGTGGGATAAATTAATGCTGTTTTCAAAATTTGCGCATAAAACACTCACTGCCAACATACTTGTGCATATGCAGCTCACAAACGTCATTTCAGAAATTAAAGTAGAACTATTAATACCCAAGGAGATTGGGGTTTCAATTTATCAACTTCTGGAAAATGAATGGCTAAGTCGGCCTCTGGTTATTTTACGCTGCAAGTTGCTGATTTTAGACTCGTCTCTGGAACATAAATGAATCTACAAAGCTATTTTACCTATACATATAATCATACATACTGATAAATACATTTAGGCCTTGGTTCTTCATACACCCATCATTACTTCATGATTGCGGCAATAAGCCGTAAAAAAAACATTAAAAAAAACCCTGCAGATATAAGTACAGTTAAAAAGCGCAGTTTTACATTTTTGGTGCCACAGACATTATTCATACTACGTATTATCTCAGGGCATATTGCACTGCAGCGGCATGGCGAAGTCTAAAGTAAGTAAAGACATCAAGTGCATTAGTCGCACTCAATGCCCGGTACCTCTCCAGGGTGAGAAAGAAATCATCCATGAACAACTGTCACACCGTAGTGATACCCCATCGCAGTAGTGGGGTGAATGTAGCCTTATCTAACTATTGTAGGGGACAGAGAAGGGTTAACAAAGTCAGGATTCGCAGGGGAATCACTTCTCGCTAGTGTCCACATAGCCCAGTGCGTGCAGCGGATTGATTCCATATATCTCCCAGGTTGAAGTGGTTGTGCTGGTAGTCTTGTGTCCAGTCTGACCATTTCAAGCTCATTGCTTCCAATCGGGAATTGCGTGCCGGGCAGATGGGGCTAATCTAATATATGGCGTAGTAGGCTTGTGCTGTAAGGAACTAACGTTCCGGGGCAGAGACGGCAAAGCCACCTCTTTCATAAACCTGTGTGAGCCTCAACCAACTCACCCCTTGAGTCTTGCCACCAAGATGAGCCGTATTAGGTGCGCTCAGAGTTTGGGATGTTTATAAACGAACATAAACATTTTGGAAGAGTTATCATCTTTGTAAGCACCACACTGCCAACTGAAAACAGAGCCAGAGTGATCCATCGCTCAATAAGTGCCTCTGGTATGTCGAGTACTGGGTCATAACTATCCTAAAGGATTAATCTAGTAATCTGTATGTCAAGATAGCGAACCGTATTACATCTCCATGTCAATGGGAAATCTAAGGGGCCTTGGGCAGTATCATCAGTAAGGGGAAGTATTTTGAACTTGTCCCAATTAATGTTGAAGCCTCCAAAGTCACCAAAATGTATAATGTGAATAATTGAACTAAAGTTTTCGGCATAAAGGAAAATGAGGTACCAATGCAGTGGTAATCACAGTCCTATATGAATATGTTTCTCACTTAGAACGGTAACGAGGGGTTCAGTGACCAAGGCAAATAATAATGATGATAGGGGATAAATGTCACGTACCCCTGCCTACCTCTGGTGACCACATAAGATAGCCAATAACTTTAACCTTAGCTAACGGGCTTGTGCATAACAATTTTGTCAGCCTGATAAAGTAATGTCCCAAGTCCATCCTCAGAAGGACCACAAATAGAAAGGGCCACTCCAATGAGTCAAAAGCTTTCTTGGCATCAAGAAACACAGAGACCAACTGAACCTCACATTTTTAGCAATAGATCATTGAAAGTAGAGTCCGAAAATTGTTGAAGATTGCCCTGATGTGTATAAAAAGATCTTACAAGATGAGTTTGGGCATTAATGGGTTTCATCTATTAGCAATAATTTGCATTAGACTCTTATTATACAGGTGTAATAAAGGGAGTAGAGCCAGCATCTCTGGGGTCTTTTCCTGGCTTTAAAATTGATAGAAATCAAGGCATTTGTTGCAGCACGGAGGAGGGTCCTATCCTCCAAAGCCACATGGGAAAGCTCAAGGAGTGAGGACAGCATGTCTTTAAACTCTTTATAAAATTCTGTGTTTAGACCACCCGACACCCGGTGCCTTGCCATCACTTAAGTAACGTTAGACCCTTGTCTCCACAAGGACTCAGGGAATCTCTATGAGGACATTAGGGAGCAGGTAAGCATTTTCTGTGGATGAGCAAACTTGCTTGTAAATATATTTCTACTGCTGCTCGGACTGTGTTTTTGAGTTCCATAATTCATCTCTGTTCTAGTATGTATTGTCCCATTGCAATGACAGTTTATTCATTGATGGGAGATAAGTGATTATTGATGGCAGATTTGCCAAATTTAATATTGGAATCCAGACCTTCAGGTATGTGTTACTGGTGGTTATGAGGACTTGGGTTTTCTCTTATTTGTGAGTTGGATAGGAACAGTGTTAACTTAATCATTATCTTTCTAGTAACTTAGTGAAGGCAGAACTAGACGAGGATTAGCATTTCCCTATCATGTGCTCAAGTCATCTAGAATAATATGTTCTTGAGCGCCCATATATTATGGGTAATATGATTGGTGCTGTGTAGTACAATTTGTTCATTTGTAAGTTTTGATAGGTGGTAAATAATGTTTTACTTTATAGATTTAGACGCAGTGATTTAGAGGTGGTCCAACAGGCACTCAACTTTAGAGTGGTTAGAGAAACTAAAAATTTACAGATAAGGTTACTACTGTAGGTCACCTGTCAACTCCACCTTTTCCTCGCCAAGTCCTCTTGGTGACGGTTTGCTACACTCATGCTTGCTACATTCAGTCAGTACATTATGGAGCTGGTGAGAACACAATTTCTAGTGCTCCGTTTAACCCCCAATCCACCACTAACTTTCCCTTGTTGATTGCTTTATTAACCAGCTTTGGCAAAGCCAGTAGGTCTTACCTTATGACTTTGCCAAGGAATCAATCAATCAATCAATCAATCAAAGTACTTGTAAAGGGTGCTACTTACCCGTGAGGGTCTCGAAGCGCTGAAGGGGCGTGGGGGGGTGCCGCTACTCCTCGAAGCGTCGTCTCTTGAGGCGTCTTCTGAAGGCGAGCACGTCCTGGGTCTGCCGTAGGTGGGTAGGGAGGGTGTTCCAGGTCTTGGCGGCGAGGTAGGAGAAGGTTCTGCTGCTGGAGGTTGTTCGTTGGTTGCGGGGGACAGCGGGGAGGGCGAGGCTGGCAGAGCGGAGCTGGCGGGTGGGGGTGTAGAAGCTGAGTCTGCTGTTAAGGTAGGCTGGTACGGCGTTGTGGAATGCTCTGTGTGCGTGGGTGAGGAGCTTGAATGTGATCCTCTTGTCGACGGGGAGCCAGTGTAGGTCTCTCAGGTTGGGGGTGATGTGGCTGCGGCGGGGGACGTTGACGATCAGTCGGGCAGAGGCATTTTGGATGCGTTGTAGTCGTCGTAGGTGTTTGGCTGGGATTCCTGCATAGAGTGCGTTGCCGCAGTCCAGTCTGCTGCTGACCAGGGCCTGTGTCACCGTTCTTCTTGTTTCGGTCGGGATCCACTTGTAGATCCTGCGGAGTATGCAGAGGGTGTTGTAGCAGGAGGAGGAGACGGCGCCGACCTGTTTAGACATGGAGAGGGAGGAGTTGAGGATGAATCCCAGGTTGCGTGCATGGTCAGTGGTTGTCGGTGCTGTTCCCAGTGTGGTTAGCCACCAGGAGTCGTTCGAGGCTGAGGGGGTGGGTCCGAGGATGAGTACCTCCGTCTTGTCCGAGTTCAGCTTCAGATGGCTGTTCCTCATCCATGTGAAACGTCGGGAACCAGCGGGCGGCAGGAAGCGGGACACGAGGCAGCTGGCGGCCGTGTGGTGGCGTGTGGGGAGCGACCTGCCTGCGAGCAGGGTCAAAGGTCCAAAGGAAGACCTTTTGGTTTTGCTGATGACTTTCGCTGTTGCTGTACAACATATGTAAAATGGAAAAAATAGGTATTATTAATGTCAATCAGCATCGGCAAAAAAAAAATGTAATTATGTATATGCAAGCATACATCATTACACATGCGCACTTACGTATCATGATACAACGGCAGCCGAGCTCCATTACGTATTCATGCACATGCATGGTAATTCATGTTCACATACACATCAGTACGCTGACCCACTACAGTGACATGAAGCATAAGTGCATATGTGTGATGACACATGCACATGAATATATCATATGTCATGCAGTGTCTGTCATTTTGTTTCTGGACAGACACCCATCTTGGAACAGTAAATTAATAACAAGCACTGGCAAACCAAATAGGTCTGGCTTATTTCATTAGCATATGTTTTCTGTTAAAATGGCCTTGTATTGTTGAGTGATCGGTTGGAATGTACCCAGTTAAAAAGTGTGTTATTTGTGGCTATACACATATAAAAAGAAAAAATATCAACATCATACCCAAACTGGGAGTTTCAGCACCATAGACATTCAGAAACTATGCAAAGGAAAGACTCGGCTCCCAATATTAAATTCATATGGTTAGATAAAAACTCATTAGCTAATAATTGCATATGTCACCTTTTACGTTGTAGTCTTTTTTTAACAATTGTTTTTGTTTGAATTTTACCATTAACAATAAACCATACATGATAATCAGGCAGGTGGTACACTTGTATCAATATGACAGGAGCAATAGCAAATTACTTACAGCAGAAAAAGGCGGGAGGGTGTGGGGGGTTGGGTGTGTGTGAGTGCGTGCGTGCGTGCGTGCATGAGCATGTTTGTGTGTGTCTCAGTTGACTGCGTTTATACATGTGATAAAACATTCTGATTGCCACCTTAAACTTGAGGTAATATGGGTTAGTTGCTGGCAGGACTCCATTCGGACACTGGCATGTGTCAGGGACTCTGGCAGGGAGAACAAAATAGGCAGAATATTGGGTACAGACCTGCCCAAGATCACACAGAAAGTCAGAGGAGAAAGGAAATCCAAAGGGGAAGCTCTGTAAAAAGGATTAACAGAGTTATGGCTCAGAAAAGACAGGCACTCAAGAGGCAATGTGGCATTCAGGCTAACACCCAGGACAGATGTGCAAGACATACATACATATATAAATATATATATATCAACATTAACAATTAAGGGAATGTGGGGTAAAGCACTTGGGAGCTCCACAAAATTGGACTGAAGCTCAGTAAGTTCCTCATCCACAATGCTGTTACAGATACTGAATGTGTTTACCCATATATTAGATATACATACAAAGGCTGAGTCTGTGGAGCTGGTACCTATGGTGAGGTTATTTAAGTAACTCAAAGACAATACTCACAGTGGATAAGAAACACCACCTAGGTTGCCAGCTGAGCCCACGGATCCTGATGATCATAAAGGAACACACAAGGCTCTAACAGCAAGGGTGTTGAACTAAATAAACAACCATGATAGGCAAGGTGCTAGGAAGGAGGAGTGCTTAACAGGAAAGAAGGGGAAACAAGTGCACATTTGGCAGAAAGCAAGTAACAAACATACAAGGTAACTAGAAGCAAGACAGCAGGAATAGGAACAAAAGTAATGGGAAGAAAAGCAGGGACTGGGAAAGAGGTAAATACAGAAGGAGAGAGGCTACAAGGGTGCACTAGAATAGTGCTGGTTCAAGAAACAAGGTAACACTGGAGGCAGTGCTAGTTCAAGGAACAAGTAAATAGATCAAGCTCAGGAATCAAGATAGCATTGTAGGCAGTGATAATTCAGTTATATATAGCAAGTGTATGCAGTTCCTTCCAGAAAAAAAGATAAGAGGTCGGACAGACACTAAGGGAGAGGAAGGGGATCTGCTCCCTTAGGAATGACTCCCCAGACAGCAGAGTTTGGGTAGGTCGACTGGTGGAGTCCTCACTATAACTTTCACATTGAATCGGTGTACTCTCTGCTCCCACTCGTGGAGGCAGAATTGCTACCCTAATTGGACCAGCTTCTCGTTTTCTAAAGGAAACAATGTTAAGGTATCAATACCTACACCACATATGGGTCATTTTGGATTGGATACTATTTGATATGGCCAGATTCCAACCACTGTGTAGATTAGGGCAATAGTGGTCCTGACGAATTGCCAACTGATCATTATTGACTTACCAATGGCAAGAAACATGTTGACCTTTTAAAACTATCATAGATCATTATGTCTGGTGATAGCCACCACGTTTGTAACCTGACAAGTAGACTCACTTACTAAAAATCTCTTCTAGAGTAGTCTATTTTAATACGCACTTCCTTACAAATATTCACTTTCACACACCAATCTACACAGCAGGCCCTACACCCACACCTCACATATGGCATTGGAAAAATGATCTCTGATAGCAATGCTACTATTGGAACAAAGACATTGCTACAGCTCAGGAACAAGGAATAACAAGAGCTCAGGAAAAAGGAATAGCAAAAGCTCAGGATATAAGGGTGGGTCTCACTGGTATACAGCTACAATTACCAACTCTGGAATGAAGGGAGCTGCGGCTTAAAGGAGCTCACAGTAATCATGTGCATCGGATGTGAGCAGGCTAGCAGCAGCCAGCCACAGGTGAGCTGAATTCCACCACCCATCCTTGGCCTGCAGGGGTGGAGACAAAGCAGTGAGCAGGGGATTATAGGTAATAGAGTTTCAAGTATGAGCAGACTGGCTTCCATAAAACACGGCATGGATTGGTAATGGTTGCCAATTTCCAAATAGTGTCCAAATGGCTGGAAGTCCGGATATGCATGCAGGGGAAGGTCCAGAAGCTTATTAGAACACTAACAGAACAAAAAGCACCAAAACAGAACTGGGCTCAGGGAAAAACAGGATGGGACTCAAAAACAGGAGCAGAGTTGGAGTACAGTTCAAGCGCAGGACTAGAATAGACAGAACATATGGCAAGGTGTTTACATGTAACAGGAGCACAAGAGATAAAAACTAAATCAAAAGGCAAACCAGGTATCACAACAACACAAGGATGTGACAGAGCACGAGGAGACTCAACAACAAAGTCATTTGCAAGCCACCGCACTCTGCACTCACAGGCCTGATATAGCTGGAGGCTCAAGGGTGGAGCATAGGCATAGGCAGAGAGACAGGTGCAAGGAATAAACCAGGCATAAGGAATTAGGAAACTACTAATGGAGGAAAGGCTGAACTGGAACTTGGAAAACTGAATATTTTGTATTTCGGACGTCATTCACACAATCTTTTCTGTGTCACGTAGTTTTGTTCTCAGCATTAATATGGCGAGCTCGAGTTCTATGTGGGAATTAGAGTTGCCGACTGCTGTTAACAGGCTTTCAAGCTCAATGATTTGCTCTTCTAGGGACCATGGGCGATATGTAGGAAGCCAAATTGCGATCGCAAATGCTGAAATTCACAGAATTTCAGCGTTTGCGATCACAATTTGGGCAGTGTGCTATGTAGCAGACAAAAACCCACTGGCAAAATAAGGAATCCCAAAATTTGCGATTCCCTATTTTGCGAATGCATATAAGGAATCCCAAATAGAGATTCCTTAAATGCAATGTAGGAAGCACCCAAGTTGTGCGATTTTGGCTTAAGGAATTGCAAATTACCACCAATTTCAGGTTGGTGGTCATTTGTGATTTCTTTGAAAAATGCGCTTTTTTGCATTTTTCAAAGTGCCATGTGGCGCACATAAATGCCCTTAGCGCATGTATGTGCGCCACATGTGCACACATGCTTATTTCAGGGGGCAACAGGGTGTCCTAATGACACCCTTGCAACCTTGAAATTACATTCTCAATTTGCGATTCTCTAATTGGGAATCGGAAATTGAGAATGTCTTCCCATTCATTCCTATGGGCCTTCTATCCCATAGGAATGAATGGAAAGGTATTCCTTATTTGTGAAGCTCAATTTGCAATTCGCAAATAAGGAATATGTAGGATTTGCAGGATATTTTGCAGATCCTACTTACATTGCGATTCTCAATTGCGATTCCCTAATAATCACAATTTGAGAACGCAAAAAACGTTTTACCTACATATGGCCCTATGTCTCTTTTCTTTCTCTGCACCAGATGAGTCTTGAAGGCCTCCAAGAGGTCAGAGAGTGAAGAGACTGGGTGTGCATTGAGCCTCTGTGCCACACATCAAGTTGTACGCCAGTTGGTTGTCTTTAAACCAACATGCATTTAGACGCCACATGCCTCTGCATCCATGATCCGGGCGACAACACTGCATCATGACAAGCAGTGACTGGTGAGCCCCTGTGCCAGTATCTGACCACCCAACTTGGCCTCCAGGACATACGGACTGTCTAGTTGGGAAGACCATCAGTGGTGGTTGGAGTAGTGGGTGTATTGTTTGCGTTTATGTGCCATTTCCTCCACTGAAACCCAATAAGTCAGCCCACTTGGCCAGGCTGTGACTCTTGGAGTCAGGGAGGGGTGGTCCATGGCCAGAGAAGGGTTCATGACTGCATTAAAGTCTCCCTCCACTACTGTTATACCCATAGGTTATTCTAATAATAGCTCAGTTGGTGCACAGAGGGAGCTGTTATTCAACCTATGGGGTGCATTCACGCTTAGGATGGACCACTTCAGGCCCTCCAATGTCCCCATTATCATGACAAACCTGGACCATTCATACAACAAGTGGGAACAATTTATGTAAGATTGTGGAGACACTTCTAGAGACCCGTGGGGAGCCTGTATGGAACACTGTGGTATATCCCTGCCTGCTGAGGACAGGGAACAGTGTATCTATTATGTGAGTGTCCTGTAGTAGGAGAACGTCAGGGATATCATTTTATAGAGTATTGCATTACTGCTCCTCCTAATGTTGTTGTGAATTCTGTAGACAATCCACTTCATAATATAATAGTGATCATGTGATTTAGTCTGTGCCATCATAAAAGCAGATGAGTTTAGTGTGCCCATATGTGTGTGTGCCCATGTCTGTGTCCCAAAACTTCAAGTGATCTATCATAACACTCATTTTCCCACAACTCATTCGAGGACCTTGCAGCAGTGTTGCGCGAGTGCATACAGCTGGTGTCTGCCACGGGCCCTTGTAGCTTGAGAGCACGGAGGCACTCACACAGCACTGCTGCAAGTCCTCAAAGGAGTGCCCGTGGCTGGCATGAGCTGTCACTTAGTACTCAGAACAGGAACAATGGCCCAGTGAAGGCTGGCTCATCTGCAGTCTGGGGGGGGGGGCAATCACAACAGGCTGACTCCTCGCTGTGGTTGGGTACTTGAGTGCGTCAAGATCCAGGCCCCATCTAGTCAGTGCGGCTGGAGGGGGGACAGTTCCACATATCCAGTCACCACACAATGCTGCCAGGTAGTAGTTCTTTGTAAAGTCCATGAGTTCTTGGACAAATCATTATTCAAGCAAGGGGAGGTCCCTGACTGCTTAAGCCGATTTTCCAAGAAATCGTTGTGACATTTTGGTGCGGGTGGAAGTAGCCATGCCTGTATTTGGACTGCATGGGCTATGTCTAAATAAGGGTATGATTTATATGCCTATACTAGGGCAATGTGAATTGTACCTATATAAGGGCATGAAACTGGAAATTTCGCTCGGATCCTAAAACGCCATACAACACCCACTCCACTTTATTATGTACGACATTACTAAGTTTTAAGCACATAAAACATATCTAAAGCATGATGTGTCAAAACCCCACCCAAAATACATAAAAATGCATTCGAAATGGTTGTACACGAAAATGGCATTTGTGCTGTACGCATTTTAAAAGCAAAGTTTTCATTCAAAGCATATAGTATGACATTTGAAATGCTATGCGAATGAATCACTAAAATAAATTTATGAAATGGCGCTTAAATACAGAAGAAAAAAGGTTGAGACCATTCCATGACATAATCTATAATTTGTTTGGTTGTGGACAAGGTCAAATATTGTCTCTTGGAAGTATTCAAAGAATTCTTGTTCTCTAGGAATAGTTTTACTTTAAGCAGATTACTTTGTGCCAAAAAAAAAAGAAAGTTCAATTTTGGAAAAAAGTCAAATGATAGAAAAATAGAGTTCCGTAGTTAGAAGTTTGTTTTGGAAAGTGAAGGTCGAATACAGAGTCTCACAGAACACTGTGTTCTAACTTCAAAATTCAGTCTCATTGTTTGGAGAAAACATCAAATCTTCTAAGCTGGTAAAGAATTTGTCTACCACTGTAGGTGAAAGTTGGACTACCTTGTTAAGCAGATCGATTACACAAAAATGAGAAGCATCGCCGTCACCGTCAGCCGCATTAGCAATGTTCGAAGGAGATGATACCTGTGTGCCTGTCGCTCCACGTATCTCACCGTCAGCAGTTTGCGTCTGTGAGATCTCAAAGAATGCAGGATTGGTAGCCGCTGGGGACAACACAGTGCATGAGCCGTTACCGGTCCAAGCAAAGTATCAACATCCGTTGGCAGGACTGATGGGAGTGTCAGACAGATTTCTAACAGCAATTCTTCTCCACATAGCAGGCATTGTAGAACAGGTAGGATGCAATCTTGCCAGATTGGTCGGAATGATAGAAACCCCGTGGTATTTAGATCTCTTAAAGGAGCCAAGCCCAGAATCTTTGTCATGCGCTCACGACACTTCATTGTCAGAAGAGTGTTCTCTAAGGTAATCTGGGTGTCGCTGGTGACTTGACTTGCCATATCGGAGCAGAAGGAACAAAAATAGTATTCCTGCTACGAGTCCCAAAATGAGAGGCAGCCCGCCGAACACACAGTGCATGAAGTTTGGAAATATGCTGAGGACTGCTTCAAAGGGTGCTAACAGTCTCGAAACAACTGTCTTAAATATGTGTACAATACCACTGGTATCAGACATGTTTAAGATACGACCTAACATTTGTGCAAAATGTATAGGGCAGTTTGTGGATAAAAGGGCATGTATCTCTGCAGAAGTCTCTTTGGACGAGGTCAGTGGCACAGTTTTTTGTAAAAGAATGGCTTTCATTCTGCTTAAAGTATCAATTTGTACAGAAGAGATGTTCAGTGAAGGCCATAACGGCGACTCCCCATCTGTCTTGGTTTTTGGAAACAATACTTGCATACAACAAGTGACCCTGGCTGACACAGTTAAGAGATAGGCTATTCCTGGCAACATGACACAGCAGCTGTGATCATTCAACATAATATAGCTTCCATTAGAAAGCTGCCTAAAAAGTGGATCTATCACTGCAGCTGGAGAACCTTGCAGGTGGCAGGATAAGTTGGTCGAAGAACCATCGCAGGCCCCGTGTAAGTTAATACCTTGACATAAAAGTGCACCGCTTAGTGTGCTTTTGCAGTTTGTACCACTAAGAAATACTTCTTTTCCCCCACTCCAACATCTGTGTGTATATGGTAAATCCCAGGTTGACTTGATGTATTCTTTACCCAACCTTTCATATACGCCAGCTGGTATATGTTTCAAACAATACTGAAAATGGAAAATTGTGACAGGCAGAGTGATTGTCCCGTGTATTAGCCATTCTGTTGCAGATTTTTCCGAAATAGTTAATGGTAATCTTTCCAGTTTCTCAATGCTCAGCACTGTTTAGTCTGCTCCTCTTTGTGCCAATGTGATTTGTTTATCTGTAAGGTTAAATACAGAAAACAATGACGTGGTGTTGATTAGATGCCATGGCACATAGCCAGAATGAAGATTTTGTAACGTCCAGCCTAAAAGCATTATAGAACGCAATTGTGACTGCCCATGCTGTAACATGAGCAAGTCCTGCTCCATTATGTCTACGGCAGAGGATACTATGCTGTCCAAAGAATACATTCTGGATGACAGAGTTATTAACCCATTATCAACTATAGAGAGAGATTTCTCTAAACTAATACAATACATTTCTCGTATTCGTTCTGCAGTCTCTGCTTGTGGCGCTTTCCAAGCTTCATTATAAATGGCATATATACCAGCGTATATAAAACGTTTATGACGCGATTTTGCAGGTCCTTGTAAGAAATCCCTAAAATCAACGCCATCTTTAAGTAAAGATAAGTGTTGTTTTACCTCTGTTAGTGTGGACTTTTGTAGCCACTCAAGGCACAGTTTTCCTACACTGTATGTTGTTACTATCCCTGGATGTTGTCTCTGGACATATCTTGGATCTGGTCTAATGAGTGTAAACCCTTGCGTTTTATTCAGGAATCTAACTTGACAGGTGATTGTGTCTGTGGGCCAGATTAACCATTTTTTCCAATCAGGATCTGTTCTGTTTTTAAGTAAAATTGTTTTTACGTCGACCACCCCCTCTGTAGTGTCTTTACTATCAGGTGTAGGTGTAGGTATGGACGGTTTGTTTAAATCTTTTATCTTAGCTAGGCCAGGACAAGTTGTCTGTTGAATAGTGTCGTTCAAAAACATTATTTGTTCAGGGATGATGCATGATCGAAATAAAGCTTCTAATCCTTGCAACTGACAGTCTTTTGTGCCCCAGACAGTTTTTGTCTCAATGTTGTCTCTCCAAAAGTCAAAACCTAATGTGGACAGCTGAGCATAAAAGGCCGCAGAATATATTTGCTTAGTATTAGTCAACATACTTTTTATTCCTGTCTTATTAACATTTTTAAAGTAAAATGTTTCTGGATTTGAGACATTAAAACCTGAGAAGTATGGACATTTTTCATTAAATGTTTTTGAGCTACCCTTTGGTGGCGTTGAACAATGTTCCCATTGATTAAAAGTATAAACATTTCTAGGGTTTGCAGATTTGTGCAAAAAATGATGACCATAGTGACTATAACAGTACATTTGTTCATAATCCAATGAACCTTCTAAGTATTCATGCTTTGTAAATTTTGCAGACATCTCTAAGTCTGAGATCATATTATTAACAGTCTCAAAGTCCCAATCAGAAAAGGTACTAGATGAAACAAAGTCACTCAAGGGAACTTTGAATTGATGTGGAATCTTCAACAGCTCTGCAGGACCAAATATGTCATAATCAGTTCTGGCCCAAGCTATACCACCAGGTATAGGAACAGCTGTGATGTTCACTGATGACAAGTCTCTTTGTTCACGATGAGATGATTTGTGTGGCGTGAAGAGTAAGTTGATGTTCTTACTTGCTGTGTCCTTTTTACTATGTCTTCCATTTATCATCATTCCCAAACTTTTAAAAAAAAAATTTTTTATTCGTGAGTATACATAATCGACATTGCGTACAGGTATCATAAGCTTGGCATACATCACGGTTTTCATTTTACACCCAACCTACAATTAAATGCTAATCTGTGACCTTTGGTACTCTAGCCTCAGTGTCGCTTCCAATATCTGCGGCCTCAGTGAACTTCAGATATTGTCCCCTCCAACCCCATATCCTCCTCAACTATCCCACCCTCCCCCATCCAACTTCGGTGCTTAAATTCTCCTGTCCAATCGGTCTGCGCTCCCCAGCGCTGTTCTTTCACTACCAGGATTTGTAATGTAACGTTCTCTAGCCAATCCCCACACCTCTCAGTGCCGTTCTCGTGCTAACATAGTTCCTCTAGGCCTCAGTACACTCAGGTGTCCTGGGATTGGGGCTGGTCAATTTCTTCCAACGCTAGGAGCATAGTCTCCCAGAATTTTCCGCCTCCCCCCATCTTCCTCCTTTCTAAGGGTGGCGCTCTCTGCTCTCCCCCATTTCACTACTTTTGTTCGCCATGCCTCCACAGCAGGCGCTCTCAGGGATTTCCATTGCATTGTGATTTTCCTGATCGCTATGAGAAGCGCCAAGTCTACAAGTCGCAGTTTGGGCTTCATCGCCTTAGGGCGGGGCCAGGCTCCGACCAAGCAATACAATGCACTGTCCCTCACCCGGATCTGAGTTACCTCTCATAGCGTCTGGCACACCTCACTCCAATACTCTCGCAATCTCGGGCATGACCAAAGCATATGGAGGAAGCCCGCCTCATCCGTTCGGCATCGCAGGCATTGGTGGGAGGCAGTGGGGAACATCTTGTGAATTCTCTTTGGGGTAAGGTATGCCCTATGGAGGATCATGGCCTGGATGTATTTAAATTTTGCGTTCCTGGAGACCCTCCTCGGGTGTTTGAGAGCCACCCACCAGGTCGTGTCCGTAAGGTCCTCCCCAGTGTCTTGGGACCAGAGCTCTCTTAGGGTCTCAAGGGATATCGCGGCTTGGGCCCTGATTCCAGTATACAACCACCGTACCAAATGTCCACCGGTCCCCATGTAGTGCATTAGATGTACTAGTTCGTGTTGCATTGGGTGGTTGCGTTGAAGCGCCCAAGTCGTCCTAATGTAGTGAGAGATCGTGGCGTGTAGTAGGTAGTGTCTGTCGGAGGTCCCGGTCACCTGCACGAAAGTGCGGTAATCTAGCAGCAGGTCGTCTCCGAAGAAGCTGCCCACCTCTTCAATTCCATTTGCCGTCCAGTCCCTGAGGGCGTGCCTAGTGAGTCTCCCTTGTGGTGTCGGGATACCGAGCAGTGGTATGTTGTCTGCGTATGGCTGGGCGGCGGATGTATAAGCCAACGCCTTCTTCCAGCACAGGAGGGCAACGCGGAGCAATGGGTGACACTCGTGCGGAATTTTGCTTTTGGGTAGCAGTAGGGCATGTAATTCCCCTCGGTCTAGGTGGCCCGCCGTCCACCCTATGTCGTGGAGGTTCCTCCCTGCCAGCCAATAAGACAACCATTGAAGTTGGCTTGTATAAAAGTAGCCTTGGAAATCAGGTACGCCCAGACCTCCCTGTGAGGTACTGAGTTGTAGTTTCCGCAGGCCAACCCGCCGTCTGCCTGGCCCCCATATCAGGGTAAGCATTAGGGATTTCAGGGACTCAAAGGTGCGACGTGGTACGCATATGGGCAGGTTCACAAAGTAGTACAGCAGGCGTGGAAGCATGACCCTCTTCGCTATCGCAACGCGGCCCATAACCGACAAGGGGAGCGAGGTCCAAAAACCGACATTGCCCCGGAGGCCATTAATGGCCCTAGAGATATTGCCGTCTAGTTGGTCCTCCGGCTTCCGGTATACGTAGTTCCCAAGGTATTTAAAGCTATTTTGGGCTACCGGGATTATATAATCGCCAAATGGCAAAGAGGGTGGGTGGAGACCTTCATGGAAGTAAAACCCTGTTGATTTAACCGGGTTGATGGCCAGCCTTGATGCTGTTTCGAAACGGCGGAAAGTGTTGTATAGTGTTGTGTGTAAGCATGGGCGGAAAATCCGTTCTGCTCGCGGATTTTGCGGATTTTCGGTAAATTCGCAATCCGCGAACGCTCGCAAATTTACCAAAAATCCGCAAATTCGCACGCAGCAGATTTTTTTTTCTTGGTGATACAATTTTGCGGCGTGCGGTGTAAGTTCGCAATTGCGAACATGTAGGTGCGGCGGGCAGCAATAATCTCGCACTCGCGAAATTACAAAAATTGCAATTCTGCACAAGAAATCTACTAGCAAGCAGCATAGACCTTCTGAAAATGATGATTTTTATCAGAATAACTCCTCAGGTTGACATTTGCCTGCACTTTTTTGGATTTGAGGCCTTTTGATTTTCTTTGGATAACTTTTGGATTAGAAATCAACTTTCTCATATAAGCTTGTTTGGGGCATTACAGTTGCTGTATTGCTGTTCTGCAGAAAAACGAGTTTTGCAATAGTGAAAGCATTCAGCAGGTTCAAAAGTTCAAACTCATCATTAGTAACCATTCCCTGTAGTGCTTCCTGACAAGGGCCCCTCCAGAGTTCAGTTGCTAGTTGCAACAATTGTATGACCCTGCTCTGACCCTCACAGCAGGCTCATAGAATAGCTACAAGTAGGCCACAAAGGTCCTGGAAAAAAAAAATTGCACTGCAACAGAAACCAAATTACAGATAAGGAAGCAGGTGCCAGACTGGAATTTTAAAACAGTGACACATTAATAAATCAACCCCAAATTAATTCATGTCAGTTGAAGCAGGCAGGTGTGCTTGCTTTCCCCCCCATAATCTACAGTGATGATGAACCAGAGGGTGGCATTGATGTACCAGAGGGTGGCATGGGTGAAACAGAGGGTGGCAGGGGTGAAACAGAGGGTGCTGGGAACCTGTGATGATGAACCAGACGTAGAAACAACATAATCGTGACCGTTGCGAGCCGACATGTAAGTTCGCAATTGCGAACTGGTACAAAACCCTCGCGAACTGGCAGAAATCCTTGCGAACTGGCAGAAATCCTTGCGAACATAAAAAAAATCTGCAAATTCGCGAGAATTCGCGGATTTTACGGATTGCGAGTTCGCAAATTCGCTAAATTCGCGAACATCAGATTCGCAAAATTCGCCCATGCTTAGTTGTGTGGTCGGCCTCCAAATCTCGGAGGTACAGCAGCATATCGTCTCCGTATATTGAGAGAAGGTGGGCCGATCCCGCCACCACAATCCCCCTCTCCTCCGCGTGCCGGCGCAGGGCAATGGCCAAAGGTTCCAATGCCAACACGAATAGCAGAGGGGATAGGGGACAGCCCTGTCTGGTGCCCCGGTAAACTGGGTACTCATCTGATACATGGCGTCCCGTGCTCGCCCTAGCAGTGGGATCGGTATATAGCAGCGTGATCCAACGGATCAGTGGGTCCGGGAACCCAAATCGTTGCAGGGCCTCGAACATAAAGGGCCAAGAGAGCGAGTCAAATGCCTGTTTCAGGTCCAGCGCAACACATCCCGCTCGCTCCAGCATAACCGGTGTCGCCGCCATGACAGCGTGCAGGCGCCTCGTGTTGAGGGAAGTGCTACGTCCTGGGAGGAAACCGCATTGGTCGCAGTGCACAAGTGTGGTCAAGTGGGGCTGTATTCGGAGGGCAATAGCTTTACTCAGTATTTTGTATTCCGTGGCCAACATGGACAACGGTCTGTAGTTTGTAAGCTCCAAGGCGTCCCTATCCGGCTTGGGGATAGATATCACCACAGCCTGCATGGTCGAGTGTGGCAGGCGACCCATCTCAAAGGCCTCCTTATAAATTCGTTCTAGGACCGGTACCAGTGTGTCGGCATATGTGGAGTAGAACTCCACCGGGAGTCCGTCCATGCCCGGGGTTTTGTTTTTGTTCAGGTGGGATTGCGGTGCGTATTTCGTGTTGGGTAATAGGGCCCTTGATAGTCTCTTGTACCGCCGCCGGCAGCTGGGGAAAGGGGAGATCCCGCATGAAATCAGTTATAAGGGTAGGGTCTTCCGGTCCGGAACGGGCATACAGGGCCCGTAAGTGATCGTGAAACGCCCGGTTTATGTCACCTTGCGTGTCTACTAGGTTGCCCTCTGGGTTACGTATTTGGGGAATAACTGGGGTGTCCGGCCTATCTCGTGTGATGCGAGCAAGCAGCACCCCGGAGCGGTCCGCATCTGTGTGTTGCCGTTGTAAGTAGGCCTTGTAGTCTATATTACGCAGCGTTTCCAACGTCTCAGCGTGTAAGATATGTTGTGTCTGTAGAGCTTGCCATCTCCCCGGGTCTTCCACTGCTCCCCGCTCAAGGTCCGCTAGTCGGTCCTCCACCACACACAGAGTCCGGTGGATCTCCTGTCTGGCGCCCACTAATTTCCCAATCGCCTCTCCCCTCACTACCACCTTCATTGCGTCCCAGACTACTAGGTTAGAGGAGGCTGTGTCCCAGTTAACCTCCCAGTATCGTGACAGGGCTTCTGAGAGGGCTGCTTTAAATGGGCCTTTTTCCAAATGTTGAGGGTTGAGCCGCCACGTGGGAACTGGAGTTGGGATCCTACCGCAGGAGATAGTGCATTTGAGGGGCCTGTGTCCGAGAAGGTCTTTGCTAAGTATTCTGGGGCGCTCATCAGTGGGATCAGTGCTTGAGAGCATAGGAAGCGGTCTATACGTGTGTGCAAGTCGTGGACTGGGGAGTAAAAGGAGTATTCTTTGTGTGTGGGGTGTACCTCCCACCATACGTCTTTGAGCCTCCAGCCCTCCCCACACGCTCTGAAAGTGTCTGTAAGCTTAGTCGCACCGGCCGCCTGTAGGGGTGGATGCGACCTATCCAGGGCCAGGTCCAGCACCGCATTCCAGTCCCCACCAAGCACCCAGGGGATGTCCGCCCACGTGGAGAGTGCCCTCCCGACCTTCTGCAAGAATAGATCCTGATCGTAATTTGGAGCATATATGCTACCCAAGACTATCAATTTGCCATCCAAGGCCCCTTTCACCAGTATGTACCTGCCCTGATCGTCCACTTTCTTTTCTATAGCAGTAAACGGTGTTCCGTGTCGTACCCATATAGTGGCCCCTCTGGAGAATGCAGAATAGGACATTGAGTATACTGACCCTCTCCACTTTTTCCGTAGCTTCTGAGCCTCGGATGTCGTGAGGTGTGTTTCTTGCAAGAAGGCGATCTGTGTATGCTGCCTGAGGAGATGGCGTGGACCCGATGCCGTTTCTGCACTGCCCCCAACCCTCGCCCGTTCCAGGTGACTACCTTATATGTGCCAATTGAGTCAGCCATAGTCAAGGTGTGAGGAAGTCTCTCTCAGGGGGGATCCTATATCTAGAACTTCGGGGGGCTGAAGACAGGAGTGTGCACCCTTAAAGGTTATAAACAATTCTAAACCAAACTCGGCGCAGCCATATAACCAAGCTGGGCCCAATGCTAACAATAACAACATATAGAGCCAAAGATATGTGCATTCGCCTTGGGGGGGTGGGTTCAGCACACATACAGTCATTTCGTAACCAATTCCGGTCTCCACCGGCTCAACGGTGGCCCGGCCGGGCGCTTAATGTAAGCAGCATGTATTCACGGACAGGGTTCACATTCTAGACAGTCAGCAGCCATAAGCCGTACCCCGGGGTTCCACAGTGCAGTACCTGTCCCTGAGAGCGTGAAGCATGCTGGGGGGGAGTGAGTTCTCGTCCCCGTACCCTGTCCTCTCACCCTCTTCCCGCCTCCAACACTGCTCTTGCGAGGTCCGATCCCCGGGGCTAAGCATAACAGTAAAAGGATACTTTCGACCTTTGTAGTGGTCTTGCTGCGACCACTGCAGAGGAGTCTACTCGAAGTAATATCCGACAGGTCAGCTGTGTATGAGGTCATCTGCAGCTCTAGGCGTGATGGTAGGAAAGAGCAGCACGCTGTTGTCTGAGTCCGAGTGACCGGTGGTGTCTTCGGAGTCCGAGGTTATTTTCGCTGGGTCGTCCCTGAAGGTGCCAGTTAGCGAGATGGCCTCCTGTTGTCCGACCTTCTGAAGGTCCCTTGACGGGCCGCGCTCAGTATTGCCTTTTCCGGATCCAGTCGGGGAGCGGTGGTCACCTCTCGATTCCTCCTCCAGTGATCTTGCCTCCGCCTCTTGGGACGCCTCCTGGCTACCATCCAGGCCCATCACCTCCAGCCATTCCTCAGCGTCCGTCGGGCTTTCGAAGAAATGTGATTTCTTCCCGTGAATAATTTTTAGGCGGGCGGGGAAGAGTAAGGCATATTTCAGGTGCGCGCTTCTCAGCTTCTTCTTCACTTCCATATAGGAGGCCCTCTGTTTTTGCACCATATTCGTGTAGTCTGGATAGAGCGATATTCTCCGGTTTTCAAAGTGAATGACGGATTTCTCTCGGGCTTTCCTTAGGAGGGTGTCCCTGTCCCGGTAGTTAGGTATGCGGACTATGAGAGGACGGGGCGGACGTCCCGGTTGAGGCTGTCCCGTCGGGATCCTGTGCGCTCGTTCCACGCAGAAGTACGGGGAGAGTCCGTCTGTCGCCACGTGGTCCCTGAACCATTGTTCCATGAATTCCGCGGCCAGCGGTTCCTCACTTCGTTCCGGCAGACCGATCACCCGTATGTTATTTCTTCGATTGCGACCTTCTGCATCTTTGACCCGGTCCATCAGTGCGGCCACTTGCCCCTGGATGACCTGAAGAGACCTACCGTGGTCTGCCACCTTAGGCGTTATGTCCGTGAGCGTCAGCCCCTGGTCTTTGTCCCTGTCCGCCAACTTGCCATGGTCCGCCTTTAAGAGGGACAGGTCACTAGTGAGGGTCCCCAGTTGGTGCTCCAGCTCGTGTCGGGAGTCCCGGATCTCTTGGAGAATGAGGTCCAGCTTGTCCGTTTGGGTGGTGCTGTGTTCCGGCTGGCCCGCCCCGCCAGGTCCTCCTCTGCCCGTTCCAGTTCCGGTCATCGGGCCGGATCCCGTCGGCTCCCCCGGGCCCTCCATATTTCTCAGCCCCTTCCGAACCATGGTGTGCTAAAACAATTGTCCTGAGCTGAGCCTTCCAATTGTCCCTTGAGGTATAGTTAATGAGTAATGATCTTCCAAGCACCGGGTGCTCCACAGGGGGTACAGGAGGTTCAGGAGGCAGTCAATCGCGTGCTGACTGTGGATCAGTTGTCCAGGGTCCTATATTCCAGATTTAACCCCTGTCCGCATAGGAGGAGTGCAGCGGCCTCGCCGCGCTATGCCGGGAGCCTACTTCGCCCCCTCCCGGCGCCAACCCCCCGGGCTCCCCCGGCTACAGGGTTCTTCCCGGTCTTGTGGTGAGCTGCTTCAAGCGTCCCCACTGTCAGCCCCCAGGTGGGGAAAGGGCTGCTGCGTCGCAGGGCCAGCCCCAATCGCAGGCAGGGGCTTGTATCTGAGCCCTCTTGGGAAGGGGGGCCCCCCTCAATGTTGTTGCCTCCCGAGTCCGGGGCCCACACAGGGTAAGGGACGTCTGCAGCTCCAGTCACTGACAATGCGCCGCACCGAATCTCGCCCCCCCCCTGCTTCCGGGCGTAGACAGCCCGCCGACCACAGTTCTACGGGGGTGGTCCCAGAAGGCCGTGCAAAAGGGATTCTATGGCCCCCAGTAGCTCAAGGGCTCACCTCGCTCCTCGCCTCCTCCCAAGACGGGCGTCACCGTTCAGCGATCCTCGGCAGGCTCCCAGGCTTCGGCCCTCCCGACTCTGCCGTCCCTGCTTCACCTCGGCCGCTCCTCCCTCTGGCGGTGGTGTCCGCGGGAGGTCCGCCGGTCCGCTCCACCTCTCACCGGGTGCTCCCACCGTCCCGGGCGCTGTCTCCTGCTAGGTCCCAGTGTTCCCAAGGCCACCGCAGGATCTACAGCGCACTCTACCTCCTGGTCTCACAGGCCTGCGCAACGGGTCACAGCGCGGCCTGGGAATCGTTCCAATCAGCGTTCAATCTCGCCGCTTCACAGGTTCTCGGATTCCAGGCGGAGCTCCGCGGCCGTTGCAGGTGGTTTTATTGTGCGGTGTCCCCTGAGTGTCCGTATAGGGACGGATTTAGCCCGGCCGGGCTCGGAGCACTAGCCAAAGCCGTCCGCCATCGTGGCTGTATGGCCACGCCCCCCCAGCATTCCCAAACTTAACACAAGAATTAGCCAAAGTAGGAGAAAAAGTACACCCAACACAATCCAAATTTAAATCCATGGTGAAAGTAGATAAGTCTTTTCCAGTTGATGAAAAAGTTCTGTTGCTTGTTCTTTGAAAGTTTTTTTTGCTGGCATTGTTTCAGGTTCACTAGGATCCTTGGAAAACGTATCAAAGTTAATGAAATAGCCAGAGGCAGTTCTGTCAATTGTTGGTATTGCGTCAGGATTACTTGAAATCACTGGAGCTACTTGATCCCTTGTCATATTAGTATAGTCAGATGCTATACCATTGTAGACATGTGTTTCTTGACAAACTGTTATTTGGGTCTCAAGAGGCACAAGTTCCATGGCTTTGTTGCTTAGTCCTTCTTTTCATACTGCAGATTACTCAAAGGTGATGAGTCTTTCAGTTTGAACCTCTTGGATAGTAGCTAAATTTGGTTGTCTGCTAAATCTTTGGAGTCCACTTGGCCTACTACTTATGATTGGCCACATGATGTGGTTTTACCAGGTCGACAGATACGAACCTGTTCTTCTTTCTTCCAGCAAGGGGCGGCAGTAACACTGTTCTTGATCCGTGGATTGCTGGCACAGGTACTGGTTGTCTGTAAGAAGGCCCAAATTCCTTCTTATCCGTGATCTTTTCTCTGACTAGGTTCCCAGTCTTTGGAATCCAGGCAGGCCTTGTTTGGACGGGTGGTTCCCCTTCAGTAGTCGTCGGCTTCTGCAATGTGTTCCTTTGACTTGTCCTTGTTTCATTTAAGTCCTGCAAAACAGCCAAACGGTCTTTGATATCAAAAGGTTTTTGTTCTACCACTGAAGTGTGACGATCAAGGTCCTGGACAATCATTCTAGTTCCAAAAAGGATTTCATATGGAGTGATTCCACCCAGAGAACTTCTTGGCAGAATGTTAAGACTACGTTGGACACTTATTAGATGTTTGACCCACCCGTCACCCGAGCCTAATACTCTAGTTGTTATAGATTGCTTTATGTCCCTGTTTTTTCTCTCCACAACCGAATTTCCCTCAGGATGGAATGGACTAGAATACCGCAATGCAACGGCCAGATTGGCCATGGTCTCCTTGTAAGCCTTTGAGCTAAATGCAGGACCCTGGTCAGAATGTAGCATGCCGACTGCATATGTGCCGATAAAGACTCGCAAATCTTTTATAACAGTTCGGGCGTCAGCCGAGCGCTGAAGCCACATCCAAATGAATCTTGAGCATGAAACCGCTGCGACCATGACATATTTATAGTTACCATCCCTCTGTAAGGGATGACAGTGGTCAAGGTAAACGCATGCTAATGGTTTATCTGAAATTAACAGGGGCGTCTGCACAGGACGTTTCACTGTAGAGACTTTCATCTTCTGACAGATTTCACATTCCAAAACATAGTTTCTGGTCTGTTTCCTCATGCGTGGCCACCAGTATCTCTGTTTTAATAATGACACTGTGGCGGAAACACCTGCATGTGCAGAGGCAAACCCTTCATGTGCTGCTAAGATTTGAGCAAACTGAACATTATTTGCATCAGTTATATATACGAGTATTTGAGTGGAAAGCCTTTTGGTAATGTTTTACCGCTGTCTTTGCTGGAAGCAGTGACAGTTTGCATTATTTCGCTGTCTATTTTAGTTTTTGAACGAGTGATTGCAGCTACAGAAGCCGTTTGCACAGCTGCCTTTGCGGCTTCATCAGCCAATGAATTCCCTGCAATGTGAACGCCATCACGTTGATGACTCAGTGTATGCATCACGTGAGTTTTTTGTAGTTCTTTTTGTAATTGAACTACTTGTTTCCAAAGCAACTCATGCTTGATTGTGCCACCTTTTGCATCTTTGAAACTGTTTTGAATCCAGTTCTGCAAATATTCATTGTAAGATTGAACGGAATAATAAGAATCGCACACTATGAGTGTGAGGAATTCGCGATCGGTATTTTCAAGCGCCATCTTGAATGCTTGTAGTTCCGCTCGCTGAGCTGTACAATCACCGAGAGATTGCGTTTTTGTGACCATAGGTCGGAATTTACCATTGCGCCAGCGACCTTTAACGATTGCGCACGCAGCACTATAAGCTTGTTTACCCCCAATTGCGGGTTGTGCTGATCCGTCTGTATAAATGATACATTCGTACTTTCTAGAGGTAGAATCTCAGTAGGCAGAGGACATTCTTGTTCGTATTGTAGAAATTCTTGTGTTTTCAAATATGGGTCAAAAACGTATTCAACGTCTGTTGCACCAAGAAAGTTAACCCATTGCATCCATCTCAGATGTAAAGCCTTTGCATTCGGAATGCTCACTTTTGTCACTGCCTCTAAGGCAGGTACAGGAGTAACGACCATTATGCGTTTTCCCTGTGCGAGGGCTCTCACTTTTGCTACTGCAGTTTGAAGCGCTGTCAGAATTTTTTCGGTAATGGGGAATTTCATTTCAGCTTGTGTGTACAAGTGTGATTTATAAGCTACTAGCTTACCCGTCGCGCGTTGGTGCGATCTCAGAAGAAAGGATATTTAAGTAAACTTGTTATGATAACATTCAATTTACATTGTGTCATTTTTATTGAAACTTATTCATTTTAATATGGAAAACATTTTAAAGTGTTGTTTTAATTCTGTTTATTTATTAGAGTGCTTGTGGATACACAGTATTTTTTGTTTTTCCGTCTGTTGCGTACACGAATAAATCAGAAGGTTTTCCGACGCGTGAGCTGGCCACATACAGTTGTCCATGTGAGAAGCACGGATTCTCCAAATCTAGTCCACACACTTGCAGCGATTGTCCTTGTGCTTTGTTGATGGTTATTGCAAAAGCGAGTCGCACCGGAAACTGTAAACGTTCAGTATTGGAAAGACTATGAGGGCCCTGGGGGGCCGGAGGGGCCGATATTTAACACATTTTTCTTTTTTTTTTCCTTTTTGCCAGAAACCTTCGCGGGAGTGTACTCAATAACTTTTAACAATTTTTTTTTTTTTTTGCCAGAAACCTTCGCGGAGTGTACTCAACAACTTCCCAAAGTTTCATGGCGATCGGAAGAATGGTGTAGTAATGCATAAAGGACAAACAGACAGATATACCTTTGTTTTTTGTTTAAATCTGTTTTTATTGTGAACACAGCGTTAAACCTACAACCTCATGCCGAGGCCGGCCGCGCATATGATAACTCGTGTGTTTCTACGCCAACTGGGACGGGGAAGAAGCCTTAACACAGCGCCTTGCCTACAACCCCTCAAGGGGGGCTGGCCGCAAGGCTTTGGGGCGAAGTTCGCAGAGGTTTGTCTCATGCAGGTGCATTTCCGCTTCGTAAGGGAGGCATATGGCGGACAGCTGACTGTAATGTCACAAAAATATAAAGCCCAACAGGGCGTAACTGCCTCGTAGTGAGATGAAAGCCAGATTTGCAAGTAGGAAAGGAGGGAGTATCGGAGGGTAGCTAGCTTGAAAGTAAAGAGAGACAGAGAGGGGGGGCGGTGGTTATGTGCGGCGGTTCAGGGGGCAGGGTGTGGGAGGACATGTGTAGCTGCAGCAGTGCTTGTGATGAGAATGGTAATCAGGGGCATAGTCTGGCAGGGTCCGCAGGGATGATGGCGTCCTCAAAGAGGTGTAGAGCGCGGAGTCTAGGGGGCATATGTCGCGCATAACTGACAGAGCAAAGGTATCGCACTAGGGGCTCCCAGACCGCTTTGAAGCGTGTGTCCCTCGCCTGTATCCTTGCTGTGAGTATTTCCATGGCCAGGACCTGCCAGAGACGCACAAACCAGGAAGCTATTGGTGGTGCCTCGGCCCACTTCCAGTATAAGGCGATGAGTTGTTTAGCTGCGCCTAGCAATTGGAGCGTAAGGATCCAGTCGCTGCGGGTGAGTGCCCTAAGCGCGGCGGGTCGGACGCCAAGCAATATCGCGCTCACTTCTTCAGGCAGGGGAAAACCCAGCACCCTTTTAATGTGGCTGAGTACCTCCTTCCAGAAGACAGCTAGGGTCGGGCACGTCCACCATATATGCACAAAGTCACCCGTCGCAGAGCCACACTTCCAGCACAGCGGCGAGGTGGTAGGGAACATCTTGCTAAGCCGCAGCGGGGTATAGTACCACTGAGTGAGCAACTTGTAAGCGTTTTCCCTCTCGGGGATGCTGCGGTAGATTTTGGGGATATCGCTCCACAGCCTATGCCATTGGGAGGGTTCGATGTCTATGCCTGCTGCTAACTGCCACTGTCTCTGGTAGGGATGTGCAGGTGTTGAGGTAGGGTGTTGCAGTATGTGGTATATTTGTGAAATAAGCCTCTTCAGCCCCCCTAGAGAACGTGCCAGTTTCTCAAAGGGCGTGTAGGCCCTAGTGGCCGCCTGGTACATGTCGTCACCCATAGTCCAGTGGCGTAACTGGGTGTATTGTAGGCCAGCTGTCAATGGTATTCCAAATTCCTCCCTGCAATCCTTCCACGTTTTGGGCGAGCCTCCAAGGAAAAGGTCCCCAATGACTCTGCGGTCTCCGTGTGTCCATTTTTCAAATGCCCGAGTCCGGGAGGCCGGGGGGAATTGTGGGTTTCCGGCAATTGGGGTGTGTGGGGATGGGAACGTAGTGAGACCTCTAGGCACCGCTATCCTGTCCCTAATATCTAGGCCCGTTTTTGTCGGGACTGCTACGTATGCACTTCTGGAGCGTGCCACTCGCAGAAGCCAGGGTAAATCCCATATGGTGCGCCCTGTGACCGCTCGGTCCATGTGGATCCAATGCTTGTCGCTTTCACGTGCACCCCATTCCACCACGAAACGGAGGTGCGCTGCCCAGTAGTAGTGTACCAAGTTGGGGCATGCCAGGCCGCCTCTATCCCTCGGTTCCATAAGGACCTTCTGGGAGAACCGGGGGTGCTTCCCGCCCCAGATGAAGGACGTGATCTCGCGCTGAAGGCTCCGAATGCAATGAAGCGGGATCGGGGTGGGTAGACATTGGAAGACATAAAGAATTCTGGGGAGGATCGACATTTTAACTACATTAAGGTGCCCCAGCCACGAGATCATCAGGGGCTTCCACTTCCGAAGGTCTGCCAGCACCGCTTTGCGGCATTCCGTCCAGTTTACCGAGGACCAAGATTCTAAATGAGGTGTCAAGTCAAGGCCCAAGTATTTGATGTGGTTCTCCGCCCATTGGTAGGGCACAGCCCCCTTCAGGAATGGGATCTCCTCCTCAGGTATGGTGAGGTTGAGCGCCCAGGATTTGGTATGGTTTATTTTAAGGCCAGATGCCTGTTCATATAGGCAGAGCACCTTGTGAACCGCTGGGAGGGATTCGCGAGGGCGCGTGAGAGTGAGGATCAGGTCGTCTGCGAACAGTGCCACCTTGTTGTCTCTCCCCCCATGGGTTATTCCGTGTATTCTGGGGGTAGGTCTTATCAGTGCCGCCAGCGGCTCTACCGCAAGAGCGAACAAGAGCGGCGAGAGTGGGCACCCCTGCCTCGTGCCTCTGTGTATCGCGAGTGGCGGTGTTAGTTGACCGTTGTCCCTGATTCTGGCTTGTGGTGCAATGTATGGGACCATGATCCTCGCGATCATTTTGGGGCCTAGACCGACCTTCTGGAGAACCTCTTTCAGGAAGGTCCAGTCCACCCGGTCAAAGGCCTTCTCCGCGTCGAGCGAGAGAAGACAAGCAGGGATGTCCCAGTGTTCCACCTTCCCTACCAAATGCGCCAGCCTACGCACATTATCAGCCCCCTGCCGGTCTCGAATGAACCCCACCTGGTCCGGGTTCACCAGCCCTGGCATATACGGGTCGAGTCTTTTAGCCAGTATCTTGGTATATATCTTTAGGTCGGTGTTCAGAAGGGCGATAGGGCGGTAGGAAGCACATAGTGTAGGGTCCTTCCCTGGCTTTGGTATCAAGGCGATTTCCGCCATACCCCTATCAGGGGACGGGTCAGAGGTGTCTGAGAAAGAGTGGTACAGCCTCAGTAGATACAGGCAAAGTTGAGTTAGGAAGGTTCGGTAAAAGGTCAGCGGTAAGCCATCCGGTCCCGGGGTTTTCCCGGTGTGGAGATCTTTGATAGCCGCAGAGACCTCCTCGTCCAGTATGGGTTCTTCTAGCTCAGCTGCACAGACCGGCGGCAGCGGAGTCCCTTCGTAGTCAGCAAGGACGGCCGCTCGTGCCTCCACTGATGTAGCTTCCTCCGCATATAGGGAGGAATAGTATGCAACAAAGGCATCCTGCTTGGCTCTTTCAGTAACGGCGCAGGTGCCATCCTGTCGTTGTACATTAGCTATATGGGCTCTAGCCGTTCGAGCCCGCAATCTACCAGCCAGAAGGCGCCCCACCTTGTCCCCTCCCTCGTAGTATTTTTGTTTAAGTGCTAGTAGAGAGCGTTCCGCCTTGTTGGTGCGCAGTGTTCGGAGTTGTCCCCTAAGGTTGGCAAGGGTTCTCCTAGACGCCTGAGAGGGTTAATCCCTGTCTTGGGCCTCCGCCTGTTTAACCTCGCCCGTTAAGTCAGTCTCTAGTTTAAATGCCTCCCGTCTCCTCGCTATCGTCAGGGAGGTAATATGGCCTCGGATAGTGGCCTTAAAGGCATCCCAGACTATCGGGAAGGGCGTTTCCGAATTGTCGTTAACGGCGAAGTACGAGTCTATGGCTTCCCGGATGCTGGCAACATCCTCCGGGTCCCGGAGGACGCTCGGAGGGAGGGTCCATCGCCGCTCCCGAGGGGCGTGAACCAGCGGGTCCTGTAGTAGGAGTTCCACGTGCGCATGGTCCGATAGCGAGATGTCTGAGATGGCAGCCTTCAGCGTATCTCGAGTCAGGTCGAGGGAGGTGAAGAGATAGTCGATACGTGAGTAGGTTCTGTGGGAGTGCGAATAAAAGGTGTAGTCTCGGGACCCTGGGTTATGGTAGCGCCACGCGTCGACGAGCCCTAAATCTGTAATCTGTGCCCTAAGAGCAGAGAACATCGCTCCCGCGCCGCTAAACGCAGTCCCCGCACGGTCCAATTCTGGATCCCACACTAGATTGAAGTCCCCTCCTAGTATCGTACGCGGTTCGTCGGTCTTAAACTGGTCTCGCAGGAGCGATTGGAGGTATTTATCTTGCGACTGGTTGGGTGCATATACACAACCCAGGGTGAACTGTGTGCCCCCCAACTGTACGCCCCCCAACTGTACCGTGGCCCGGAGGAGGCGCCCATCACCACTCTTGTAGGGTTTAGCAGGTCCCCGCCTAAAGCCAGCTCTACACAGGATTGCCACCCCCGCCGTTTTAGTGTCAGCCGATGCCCAGAATTGTGTGGGGTACCTAGGGTGCGCCATGCGACTAGTGTCCCCCCGCAGAAGGTGCGTCTCCTGGAGAAAGATGATGTCAGGGGAGTGGTGGAGGAGATAGCGCCATATCTGATTCCGCTTGTTGGGGGAGTTAAGCCCTTTGACATTGAGCGACAGGATCTTTAGGGGTGTGGGAATGGTCACCGCCATGGCACTAAGGGGGTCGAGGCCGCTCTATCGCCCAGTGCCCTCCACCCACAGCGTGTAGGGCAGTGCCCTCCTCCCTCCACCCTCGCTGCGCCGGCACCTGTGACGACCACCAGACCACCACACTACACAGAGGGAATAGGGGCCAGGAGAAGGGATAGCTCAGGTGAGAAGTAGGAAAAGCAGGAAAAGTAGGATAACGGAGAGTACTTAGAAAGTGTATAACTGCAACAGGCCAACAGGGCCACAGTACAATGTCCCAGGTTCCGGGCATCCTCTACCTGAGGGTTCGGATGATCTCAGGAATGTCACTTCCTATGGGACAAAGTGGGGTGGTTTTCTGAAGATAAGAATCCTGGTCGTCCCGCTGCCCATCTGCCCCGCTGTCTCAGGCAAGTTCGGGGGCGGCGAGAACTGGGACCTCTCAAAGGTAGATGTGCCATGCCTATAGGTTCAAATAGGCATCAGGACCCAGTAGAGAGGGTACAGTCACCGAGGAGGAGGAACATCGTGTCCGGCCCCCCGGCCTCTCTCGAGGGGGCAGTGGCGCCCCTTGAAGGATGATTGTAGCCCCCTTCATCGCTGGCAACGTGACAAATCCGTCTTCAACGTCTGGGTAGCCCCGGGCAGCAGCACGGCAGGCTCAACCCCAGGGGTGTGCGCCTCCCATGTGTTCAGGGCGGGTGGTCTCGGAGGGGTCGCCGGGGTGCATGGATCACATTACTGCGTTAAAGGGGGTATCCTTCTCAGTATTGGATGTAGAGGACTTTAATCAAGGAGTATGCCAGCGTTTTCCTTGCCAATCAATGACCGGCTGAAGTCAGGGGTTGTTCCTCCCCGTCGGTCCCCGGGGTGTGGGGCTGTGAGGCCTGTTCCTCGCGATCACCTTCAAGGGAGCGGATGTGTGCTATGATGTCCTGCTTGGCCTGAGATGTGGAGCAGCCATCCACCGAGGGGGCTCGACGACGACGGTGCACCGTGGTCCAGTCCGGACGGGGTGGGGGCCTCTCTTGACGGTGAGAGCGGGAGGGGCTGCTCTCCGGGGAATCCGACGATGTTGAGCAGTTGGGCCTCCTCACGGTAGGACCGGATGACTCTGCGCTTGTCCTCCCATCGAAAGATGAGGGCAAAGGGGTGTCCCCACTGGTAGGGAATGCTGAGGGCCCGCAGTCGCTCAGTCACCGGGTGAAAGACTTTCCTCCTGTGCAGCGTGTTGGGGGCCAGATCTTGGAAGATCTGGATCTTGTGCCCTTCATAGCGCAGATCCGGTTTGTCCCTCGCCGCTTTCAGTATGGCCTCCTTCTCTGTAAAATAGTGCAGTCTGGTTATGATGTCAGGAAGGAGGCCCGCCTTGCCTCCTGCCCCAAAGACTCGGTGGGCACGGTCCAGGAGTGGTGGGGAGGTGTCGTCTTTGTCCCACACCTCATGTAGGAGTTGGGCCACATAGGCCATGGCGTCAGTCCCCTCTTCTCCGAGTGGCACACCCCGTATCCAGAGGTTGTTGCGACGTCCCCTATTTTCGAGGTCCTCCTGCTTGACCTGGAGCTCGATGTTTTGTTCCTCCAGGGCCGCCACTCTCTGCCACAGCTGCTCCAGATCTTCCGTGCGGGTATCGACAACTTTCTCGAGTCCATCAATCCTATCGCCCACGTCGGTCACCTCCTTCCGCAGCTCTTTGACACACGAGTGTACCTCCGATCTCAGGGACCCAATTTCCGATTTCAGGTCTGTCATGAAGGAGGACATAAAAGCCTGGGTCACCGCGGGGGGAGTCGGCGGCAGGCTGCGGCGTTCCTCCAGACGATGTTGGTGTGCCCGCTTTGCCCCACATGGTAGCCACCGAGGTGCCCCTGGTCGCCGCCACCGGCGGGTCCGTCTTTCCCCCTCTGCCACGGGTCATTGTCAGCCCCGAGCGCAAGGTCCTGCCACCTGGCGTGTCGCCCTTCGCCGCGGACGCGGACCTTTGTTGTCGCTACAGCAGTGTGGGGTCGAGCAATTCGCCACCAGTGGCCTCCTGCCCTCTCAAGTACCTTCTCGAGTGAAGACCCCCTTTGTCCGATATGTGGAGGACAGGCTGCGTCCCCCAGAGGTCTTGAAGGCGCCCCAGCGCACGTAGGGTCCGTTATGAGTGATAGGCCTCTCTCTCAATCAGTAGCATTGCTCCGTTCCCCCTGGCAGAAAATGAAGGCACCCCCGTGGGCATACGAGGTGCCCCCAGCTCCCCGACCACTAGTGCCTTACGCCTCCCAAATGGCAGAGAAGCCGCGCACCAGTCCCCCAGGGCCGCTCAAGTAGGTGGAGGGGTACTCACGCGTTGCCAGCAGTCTTTTCCCTCCGTTTCCAGGCCAGCCAGCCAGGCCGCGGGGCACAAACACTGTTGAGTATGGCGTGCTGTCCGGCCAGCCAGCCAGGCCGCGGGGCGCAAACACTGTCGAGTATGGCGTGCTGTCCGGCCAGCCAACAGTCCTACTCTCCGTAGCCAGGGAGGGGGCCGGGCCACAGTCCTCGGTGGCACCCCAAGGCAGCCGGTCCCTGCCCGACCCGGCAGTAGGGGGGAGAAGCACACAGTCCGCCTCCGCAGCCCCCCAGGCAACGTCGTCCGCTCCGGGGTGGGGGTTCAGCGTTGCAGGTTCAGCGCAGATCCGCAGGTATGGGCGGCAAGGGTATGCTGCGGGGCAGGAGCAAGGCTGGTGTGAGTCCCTCCAGGCAGCAGAGCCCAGCCGTGTCGGCTCCCTCGTTCCCGGTTCCGCCCAGCTAGGCGGCTGCCACTCACCGAGGCCCCGACATGCAGCTGGGCCAGGTCCCAGGGCCGAAGGCGCCAAGCAGTGAGGCAGAAATGGCGGGCAGTGTCCAGGGCCCCCCACGGGCAAGGGGGAGGGCGTCCTAGCTGCTCCCACGGCCCCCTGGATATCACCTCTATGTCAGCGGGCTACAGCTTGGGCTGGTGGGGTCACCTCCACAGCGTCCGGTCTCGCTTCCGTGGGCGCCAGGCGAGGGAGCAAGATGGCGGTCAGCACCGCTAGGGGGCCCGCAGATACCAGGGCGCATCCGTCCGCGGGTGGGGTAGGAAGACTCAGGGAAGACAGCTCACCAGGGCTTCTTCGCGACAGCCGGGGGTTTCGTGGCAGGGCCTCGCAACAGCAGGTCCGCCGACGGCTTTTCTGAGCGTGGCCTTCTGTCTCCGCTGAAGCTGGGGCCTCTCCTGGTGCCCGTGCCCGGGTGATCCCAGCGCCTCTGCGCGGGGGTTGCCTCGGCGCCGACAGCCTCGTCCCCTCTGCCCGTCGGGCCCCCCGCCAGCAATTCGTCCCTAGGGGGGTCCGTTGCAGGTGATCTGCTCGCGTCCTCCGTCACCTCCTCGATGCTGGGAGCCGGCCGCAGGGACAGCGGGGCCAGGCTTCTTGTCAGCAGGCTTGGCGACAAAATGGCGGCCAGAGGTCGGCCGCTGAGTATCCAGGCCTCCAGCAACTCCCGGCAGGGTCTCCCGCGCCCGGGTGGGCTCTCCGGAGGTTGCAACGCAGGCAGGGCTCGTCTCGCAGGGGGGGCCCCCAGAATAGCCCCCGAACTCCGCTCAATATGGCTTATGAAACAGCGGGGCGACGGAGCTCGGTCAGGATGCGTCCGCTCACATCGCTGTCTTGGCCACGCCCCCATACCTTTGTTTTTATATATATATATATATATATATCACTGCCAACTCCTCCTGAAGAAAGAGCGAAGACCACACCTGGGGACATTGTTGGAGGCATTTATTATCCACAGATCACAGGCGAATGCATTTCGGCACTTCTTTAGCCTTCCTCAGCGCCACAAGCGATTGGGAACCCTCCATCTTGCGCTGCAAAGTTGTACTGCTGCTTTCTGTAGCCCAGTGGCTCAGGCTCCGCCCAAGATGTGATTCTCCCCACCTGTAACACAGTCCGGGAGTAGTCCAGAACTGCAAGTACCAGCATGCAAAGCCTTGCATGCAGGAATCGGTGGAGCGGAATTTCGACACAGTGGTCGGATGGCGAAGCAGGATTGCGCAGATGGGGTCCAATCTGCCTTGTAGTGGTAAGTAAATGTCTCCTTGTGCCCCAGAACCGCTTCAACCCCAATGCTCAAGTTCAATACTTCGCGGGGGTAATCATCACCGTGTATGTCACCCACTGCCAGGACAATGTCCTCACAACCGCTCTTTCTCTCATTGTGCATCGAGGCGGGCCCAGGCAGAATCCAATACCTTGGAGGTTACTTTGCCGAAGCGTTGTCACAGAATGTCCGGGCCGCCTTGGTGAAGCGGGAGTCTTCGTAATGCGCCTCTGACACGCGCATAAAATATCACTGCCAACTCCTCCTGAAGAAAGAGCGAAGACCACACCTGGGGACATTGTTGGAGGCATTTATTATCCACAGATCACAGGCGAATGCATTTCGGCACTTCTTTAGCCTTCCTCAGCGCCATATATATATATAGATTGGTACTTTTTCTCCTTCATTAAAGGTTAAGTATGTGAATCCGCATCTTCCTGGGATGATTTGGATTACAAGGTTGCGTATGTTTACACGTGTCTGTAAATGTGTTGTTGCTAACATGTCTGTTTGCACTGAACGCAAAATTTCTGTGTGTTTTTGAGTCCAATTAGCTGTTTTGAAATCAGGTTTGATTCATTCGTAGAGAGGTTTAACCCTTTCTGCGTAATTTAGAATGCATGTTCTTCCGAAATTTAGGAACCCTAGAATTGACTGTAAGTTTGTCAGTGTTTTTGGAGGTTGGAGCAGCGTACACTTTTCTAAAAAGTTGGCTGCCAGGCTTTTGCCTTCACTTGATAACTCGTATCCTAGCAAAAAGACGTTGACGTGGACAATTCTTCATTTTTTAAAATTGAATTTATACCCTTCAGAGGCGAATCCAAGTATAATGGTATTCACTCTGTTCAAGTGCCTGTCCAAGTCATCGTCTGCTAGATAGATGTCATCGACATAAGATAATGCCTCATCATCATATATTTGTAGTAACTCTGTTACTCTAGCTGAAAATAACCCCGGACTATTCTTGAATCCCTGGGGGAGACGACAGAATTGACTCTGTGTCCCCATAATTGAGAAAGCGGTCAAGTACCTACTTTCAGGTGCAATGTTTTGACAGAAGAAAGCGTTAGAAATATCTATTGTGGTTTTATATTTTTTACGCACAATGTTATTCATTAGTGCTGCAATATGTGCATTTTGTACTGCAAAGGTTTTGCAACAAGAGTTTAAATGTCTGTAGTCCAAAACTAGATTATATGTATTGTCTGGTTTGGAGACAGGAAACAAAGGATTGTTCATTGACGAGGTGCGTGTTTCAATCACCCCTTGGTATTCAAGTTGATCTAATATCTCCATGACCTGTTTTTTAGCTTCTTGCATAACTGGGTACTGCCTTTGTGCAGTTGGTTGTGTTTTTAACTGGATTTTATGGTGAGGGGAATCCTCATCCCATCCTACATGATTTTGATATAATGCTGGAGCCTGGGCTGCAGCCCATTTTCTGGCATAGGTGTATTTTAATTGACTTGGAATATGATTGGAGAAGGCTGGCATAATGATGTCTTCGCCATGTGAGCACTCCCTGACAAATTTAGGTGCCAGTCTTTCTCAGCTAGAAGAATGTCATAACCCTTAGAGATCTCCTCCCAAAAGAGTGCTCTTATTTTTCTAGTTATATCTCCCTCCATCCGGAGTGTTACTTCATATAACTTATGGGGTACACTAACCCTTGTATCAGCAGTTTCAACTTGGATGTACTCATTCAAGTCCACTGTCTCCAGATGATCCTTCAAGTTCTTGCGAGCTATGGTTACTTTTGCTGCGCTGTCCAGTATTGTCAGGGCCCACTCCCCGTTCTTGAGTTGTGTCCTCAAGATCCTCTACATGTCTGATTTTTAGACCTGCTACCTTCTTTTTGGTGAATTGGGTTTTCTTCTTTTTTGGAACGTGTTGATCGTCTTTGGACTTCACGTGTTCTTCCCTGTGTTCTGACCGTCCTCTTCTTTCCGATTTCTGTGAGGAAGTCTGAAAGGAACGAGAGGAACGTGTATCAGTATCTTGATATCTGTCAGGTTTTCTCAAATTATCCCTGTTCCTGAGGTTATACCTCTTTTCAGAGGGCTCCTGTTGAGGAAACCTACCTCAGGATTGAGAAAGCTTCTCTTTAGAAGTTTGTTTAGTGTTTTCCCACTTCTTTTTAGGAACAGTGAGAGTTATTTTAATAAAGACCTTTTCAGGACTTTCTGTTAGTTGGGGTTTGACTGATTTCCCACCCAAACTATCTCCACCTAGTTCTTCATAGGATTTTTCAATTATTCTGGCCAGTTCATATGGTTGCTTAGTTACATCAAATTCTCTTCGTTTTTGGCGGATCGCCACAGATGCTGCTTTACCTTTATTATTAGCTAATATTATAGTTGAGACCTGTTTGAAATCTTTCAGTAGTTTCATACCCAGATTTAAAGCAGGCTCTGACCCATATTCATTTTGAATCTATTTCAGGACATCTGGTAGTACCACCATAGACGGAATACCATGTGTTTTTGTGTAGATTGCAGCAAAGACTGTACCCCAAGTGTCGCAGTCTTACAAGTGTGGTGCGATCCCCATTGGTAAACATGAGGGTTAGTATCAAGAAATACTGCCTCAATTTGAGTAATTTTTTGAGCTATCCAGAATGCAATTTGTTCCCATTTTGCGGGCAATTTACCAATGACTGATTGTATAGTCTGTGGTGTAATTTTATTTGTGTTCCTCTGGTAAGGGGTGTGTTGTGTAATCCTTATAGGAGGTTGGACTGTTAGAGTCCGCATGACATATTGAACCAATTGTCTATGTATTTTTATTAGTTGTTTTAGTTGAACTAATAGTTCTTCACCTGACATTTCTTCAATGTCAGGATGTGGTGTATAGCTGGCTAGTACCGGCCATGTTGCACCTGGTCTACCTAGTGGACCGAGCCTGGTAATGTAATTTTGATGTTGTAGGGCGCCTTTAAAACAGAGCGAGTGTGCTTGGTAAGTTAGTGGAATTTCAATGTCCTCGAAAGGAACGTATTCTGTTGGATTTTCCTCTACTTTGTAGAAGTGAAACACGTGTTACTGAATTTGCTTCAGGGAAGACAATCCATGAATAGAATACCTCTGTCTGCCGATATTCATGTGCCTCTACGACAAAAATTACCCTACTACCTCTTGATTATAGGCCATTTGTTATATGTTTTATAGTGATGGTTTTCCCTAAGTTTTCCGGGATAATTATAGCATCCGGGTCGTCTTGTTGGAAACCTGTAACGTCTAAGCCCGGTTGGGTTGCAGGTGCTGCAGCTCCACCGGTCCCGTTTTCAGTCATTTTGTTGGCGGACAGTTTGCAGAGCAGGTTTTAAGGAAACAAAGATAAGGTGCACATTGAACACTGTATCCTTCAACGTTGAACAAACTCAAAAACGAATACATAGGATTTTCTTCCTACTCAGTTATGGTGGATATTTTATCCTTTTACTCATTCCAGATGTCTTTTGGAGTATTTTACGGGAAAAGGGGTCTCTGTGAAAAGCACGACTGAGTTACTCTAGTATCTAGCGTTAAATTAGTGCCTTACCAAACTTTGGACGCTAAGTAGTGTAGTTCCTATATTCCCAATAGGCTCTGCGCATTGGAATAATATATCCTATAGTTTAGACGCAGGACTGAGGTCGACTAGGTCTCTATCGAATGCATTAAACTTAATAGTGAATGTGCCAGCTAACTCAGAGGTCACTAGAAACGTTCTAGATGACACAAGAAGGGATTAGTTTCTGACAACCACATAAATATGACAACTTTGTTTCCCAAGAATAAGAATTGAATCTCTAGAGTCGTGGAAACAATCGATAAATATTTTACTCAGTCAATCGTGCATGCTTCATTTCTTCAGAACTAGAGAAACGGGCGTTTTCAATAAAAGGTTTTTATTGAACAGTCTTCTTTCTCATGCAAGTAAAGTGGACTGCTACAATCGTAATGCAGGTTGCAAAGTATAATGCGTACAGCGAGAATAGTATTATAACATAATACTGTAAAAGCATTGTATGGTTTCTAAGCCATATAAAAATACATACATAAATACACAGGCTAAAATACTCAACTAGTGCTTCTAAAATATGCTTACCCCAATGTACCTAACCTAAGTCTAGTACGCGGGAGGGAGTAAGTATTGTGTAGCATAGGTTTGGTTTTCTTTGCCAAGAATCTATCCAAGATTTCTCTTAGGTTCTAACCAGCTCCATACCTTTAGTTTATAATGAAGGAGGTCTGGTATCTCTGTCTCTGGACTCGATTTCCCAACACCCCGCGAGGGGAGCTTGGAAACACTGGAGCTGGATACTCTGCGAGAGAAAGGACAGCTTCTCGATCAGTGCGTCAGCTGGAGGGTCGGCTTCCTTCGGCCCTTGCAGTAGCGAGCTGCATCGGGCAAGTAGATAGTCGAGCTGCTCCGAACCACTGTGTCCTTGCTAGAGCAAGTGAAGGCATATTTATACCTTGAAGGTGCCTAGTTTGACGTTAAGTCGGGCATAATATTGTCAGTAAAGAACCCCAAGGGAATAGTAGTTCTTTACAAAGTCCATGAGTTCTTGGACAAATCAATATTCAAGCAAGGGGAGGTCCCTCACTGCTTAAGCCAATTTTCCAAGAAATCGTCGTGACGTTTTGGTACGGGTGGAAGAAGCCATGCCTGTATTTGGACTGCATGGGCTATGTCTAAATAAGGTTATGATTTCTATGCCTATATTAGGGCAATGTGAATTGTACCTATATAAGGGCATAAATCGGGAAATTTCGCTCCGATCCTAAAACTCCATACAACACTCCGGTCATGGCCGGTCTTGGGGTATGTGAAGTGTGGCAGCAGTCCAGCGTTGCCACCTGGTCCTAAAAGCACTGTGCCGCCGCCTGTCCCAGCCCTAGGCACTTACTCCACCTGGGGCTTGGGCCAGTTCCACCTGCAGGGCCTGTGATCAGGAAGCCGCCCCACCACAAGTCTTCAGAAGCACACTCCTTGGGTCCGCACTGCTGATTAAAAGGACCCTCCAGGTGGGAATGGCATGTGGCCGCCATCATGGTGGTAGGGGCTGGGAGTGGAAAGTTTTAGCGAGCTGAATGTGCGTGGCCCCTTCCACTTCTGCCTTCTACAAGGAGAAAGCCTGAGGCGCATGGGGGTAATGAGCTGGCTTCAGTTTGGGAATACACAAATGAAAAAATCAAAGGAGAAATTTCGTGTATATACAACGAATACAAAAATTAAATTATACGGAGAAATTGGAAGAAATACACAAAACAAACTATTTCTGCACTAAATCATGCCCTGCGTAAAGCAATCCATCTTTGGGGCCTCTTATCAATACCCATTGCAGCAACACACCACTGAGTTGTTAACGCCACTCACTCTTCTTCGCTCTGGCTTAAAGTGCCATAAAGCAAAATAGTTGTAAATTATTTTACTCTTTAAAAAGCCCAAACTGCGGCATCTCTTGTCGCTTTGGTGCTCATAATAAAGTGGTTGAACTAGACCACGGGTACTCATAGTACGGCCCGCGGGCCAGTGGCGGCCCGGCAAGCCTTCTCTGGCGGCCCGCGGACCTTGCAGACATAGTACCCGTGTTTTAGAATTTTTAGGTCTCGCGACCTATCGATGTGCGCAAGCGCATCGAGCGGAGCGAGAATTCATGTGGCGAAAACAGCTTCAAACCAAAGGGCTTTCAGCCCCGCGGTTTTCATGCTGTTCACGTGAACCACGTGATAACATGCACGCGCATTCAGGGCCAGCCAGCCCAGCACATCAAAGGGCTTCTCCTCCCCTAATTATTCATGGCCGGCCGCAGGCGGCCGTACTTTCAGTTTCCCGGAACGGCTTCTCCTCACCTAATTAGGGGAGGAGAAGCCCTTTGATGTGCTTCACACCAATGCGCCTCAGTCATTCCTCTTCTTTGTATTTGCTTCCAGACTCCGATCTGCTCATGTGCACAAGACGCTTTACACATTACACTCATCTGCCTGAAGTGGGAGTTTTAAACAAGCAAAGCTGGTCCTTCTGTACTTGCAGTTTCACTTCTAATGTGTGTTGTTATTTATCATGATTTTTAGCTGAGGTCTATCACGCTCGTTCATGAGTTTGATCTCTTCATACTGTGAAATGTTTTCAAAGTTGTTTTTGATTGTCTTACCGCTGGAGGTCTCCCTGTGCTACATTTAGCCTCTGACACATGCAACGCCACCAACCACGCAACGCCACTCAACCACGCAACGCCACTCAACCACGCAACGCCACTCAACCACGCAACGCCACTCAACCACGCCACGCAACTACGCAACGCCACGCAACTACGCAACGCTACTCAACTACGCAACGCCACTCAACTACGCAACGCCACTCAACTATGCAACGCCACTCAACTACGCAACGCCACTCAACTACGCACGCCACTCAACTACGCAACGCCACTCAACCACGCAACGCTATTCAACCACGCAACGCCACTCAACCACGCAACGCCACTCAACCACGCAACGCCACTCAACTACGCAACGCCACTCAACTACGCAACGCCACTCAACTACGCAACGCCACGCAACTACGCAACGCCACGCAACGACGCAACGCCACGCAACGACGCAACGCCACGCAACGCCACTCAACTACGCAACGCCACTCAACTACGCAACGCCACTCAACTACGCAACGCCACTCAACTACGCAACGCCACGCAACTACGCAACGCCACGCAACGACGCAACGACGCAACGCCACGACGCAACACCACTCAACTACGCAGCGCCACTCAACTACGCAACGCCACTCAACTACGCAACGCCACTCAACTACGCAACGCCACGCAACGCCACAACTACGCAACGCCACTCAACTACGCAACGCCACTCAACTACGCAACGCCACTCAACTACGCAACGCCACGCAACTACGCAACGCCACGCAACTACGCAACGCCACGCAACTACACAACGCCACGCAACTACGCAACGCCACGCAACTACGCAACGCCACGCAACTACGCAACGCCACGCAACTACGCAACACCACACCACTCAACTACGCAACGCCACTCAACTACGCAACGCCACTCAACTACGCAACGCCACTCAACTACGCAACGCCACGCAACTACGCAACGCCACACAACTACGCAACGCCACGCAACTACCCAACGCCACGCAACTACGCAACGCCACTCAACTACACAACGCCACGCAACTACACAACGCCACGCAACTACGCAACGCCACGCAACTACGCAACGCCACGCATCTACGCAACTCATCTACGCAACGCCACTCATCTACGCAACGCCACTCCTCTACGCAACGCCACTCATCTACGCAACGCCACTTAACCACGCAACGCCACTCAACTACGCAACGCCACTCAACTACACAACGCCACGCAACTACGCAACGCCACGCAACTACGCAACGCCACGCAACTACGCAACGCCACGCAACTACGCAACGCCACGCATCTACGCAACGCCACTCATCTACGCAACGCCACTCATCTACGCAACGCCACTCCTCTACGCAACGCCACTCATCTACGCAACGCCACTTAACCACGCAACGCCACTCAACTACGCAACGCCACTCAACTACGCAACGCCACGCAACTACGCAACGCCACGCAACTACACAACGCCACTCAACTACGCAACGCCACGCAACTACGCAACGCCACGCAACTACACAACGCCACGCAACTACGCAACGCCACGCAACTACGCAACGTCACGCAACTACGCAACGCCACGCAACTACGCAACACCACTCATCTACGCAACGCCACTCATCTACGCAACGCCACTCATCTACGCAACGCCACTCATCTACGCAACGCCACTCAACTACGCAACGCCACTCATCTACGCAACGCCACTCAACTACGCAACGCCACTCAACTACGCAACGCCACTCAACTACGCAACGCCACGCAACTACGCAACGCCACGCAACTACGCAACGCCACGCAACTACGCAACGCCACGTAACTACGCAACGCCACGCAACTACGCCACTCAACCACGCAACGCCACTCAACTACGCAACGCCACGCAACTACGCAACGCCACGCAACTACGCAACGCCACGCAACTACGCAACGCCACGCAACTACGCAACGCCACGCATCTACGCAACGCCACGCATCTACGCAACGCCACGCATCTACGCAACGCCACGCATCTACGCAACACCACTCATCTACGCAACGCCACTCATCTACGCAACGCCACTTAACCACGCAACGCCACGCGACTACGCAACGCCACACAACTATGCAACGCCACTCAACTACGCAACGCAACGCCACGCAACTACGCAACGCCACTCAACCACGCAACACCACTCATCTACGCAATGCCACTCATCTACGCAACGCCACTCAACTACGCAACGCCACTCAACTACGCAACGCCACTCAACTACGCAACACCACTCAACTACGCAACGCCACTCAACCACGCAACGCCACTCAACCACGCAACGCCACTCAACCACGCAACGCCACTCAACCACGCAACGCCACTCAACCACGCAACGCCACTCAACCACGCAACGCCACTCAACCACGCAACGCCACTCAACTACGCAACGCCACTCAACTACGCACACATGCAACGCCACTCAACCACGCAACGCCACTCAACCACGCAACGCCACTCAACCACGCAACGCCACTCAACCACGCAACGCCACGCCACTCAACTACGCAACGCCACTCAACTACGCAACGCCACTCAGCCACGCAACGCGACTCAGCCACGCAACGCCACTCAGCCACGCAACGCCACTCAGCCACGCAACGCCACTCAGCCACGCAGTGCCACTTTCACACACACTGTGCAGTGCACAATAGGTCTCGCAGTAGGAAAGTTGGAGATATTGGTTTTTTTAAATGACAAAGCCCTTTATGTTTTTAACATGCAAAATAAAAGGCATTGTTATTTGCAATTGTAATAGCTCCAACTTTCCTACTGCGAGACCTATTGGCAACGCCAGTGCTTGTTTTTTAGAGTGTCTTTAAACACGGAGGGTTTCCGTAGCGCAAGTCTGAGAGACTCTGCTGCGCGCCGGGCCGATTCCAGTGTTAGAGCGGAGCTGCAGGGGCCTAAGAAAAGTTGCACAGTCCCATTAACAAGCTAATGGTCTTTTAAAGACCTGTGGGGTGCTCGGGTGCGGCTGTGTGTGAGATGCAGGCGGCTGAAAACGACCTGGGCGGAGCTGCTGCAATTGCTGAAGGCAATGCCCGGCAGGCACTCAGGGTCATGGGGAACCCAGTGGGAGTCCGGCCCAGGAGCGGCTGGTAGGAGGGGTCCTTCCGGAGAAGATCGTCCGAGAAGACAAAGGACTGTACGATGCAGCTCCAGACCCCCTGCTGGCTGGTGAGGTGGCCCAGTCCTCTGTGCTGCTTCGTGATGCTGTGTAAGAAGCGAGGGTCTGGGGAGAATATGGAGCTCTAGGGTGCCCCCCCACCCCCCACCAAGACCAGTGAGCACGGAGGATAGTGCAGGAAGGAGGGTGGTTCCGAAGCAATTCCTGGCCAGAGAGCTCAGCTCGCGGCTGCACTCCGGGGAGCTGGACGGCACAGTGTGATTTATGCGAGCGCAGCGGGATCCCTCCTTGTTGTGCAACAGAAGGAGGCATAAAATACGGGGGATGTCCCAGCCCAACACGAGTGCTCCCTGCATCTGAGTGGCGTGTCCTCCTCTAAAGCACCATACTGCATACAAAGGGCCATGCTTAGCTGTACGAAAGAGCACAGGAACCTCTCAAACATTACCGTGAGCTAGGAAATAAGGCTGCCTTGCACGCAAAAGGCCAAGGGGCCCTGGAAAGACTAGTTACATACATCGCAACCTTGCCAATCCTCGTCCAGCTTCACTTCGTCAATATAGCAATAGCCTGAGAATAGGCGGCCTGGGGGCATAAAGGCAGTGATTCATCGCTCGTACCTGTGAAGCATGGGAAGGGGCCACACCAGCAACCTGAGGAGTGAGGAGGAGGGGGTTGCTACCTACCCCCACTAGACCAACAACACACAGGCGGGACCAGGGTGCGCAGTGGACACACTCCAGTTCAGCTGAGACCCAGAGCTGTGCACCCCCTGCCTGGTGCTCAGTGACATCACAAGCCTTGGAACCAACACAGAGCACAGGAGGACGACAGGGTAGGCGTTGTGAGGCGGCATGTCCCAGACGGAGGAAGATAGAGGGAGGGAGGGAGGGTGACAGAGGGAGGGAGGGAGACAGAGAGAGGAAGGGAGACAGAGGGAGTGGGGTGACAGAGTGAGGGAGACATAGGGACGGAGATGGAGGGAGGGAGACAGAGAAAGGGAGAGGGACGGAGACAGAGGGAGACAGACAGAGGGTAACAGAGGGAGCGTGACAGAGGGAGCGTGACAGAGGAGGGAGACAGAGAGAGACGGAGGGAGGGAAACAGGGACGCAGATAGAGGGAGGGTGACAGACAGAGGGAGAGAGATCGACAGAGGGAGGAGAGAGACCGAGGGAGAGAGACAGAGAGAGGGAGAGAGACGGAGGGAGGGAGACGGAGGGAGGATGACGGAGGGAGGGTGACGGAGGGAGACAGAGGGAGGGAGACAGAGGGAGGGAGACAGAGGGAGGGAGACAGAGGGAGGGAGACAGAGGGAAGGAGACAGAGGGAGGGAGACAGAGAGAGAGAGAGGGAGGGAGACAGGGAGAGAGGGAGGGAGACAGAGAGGGAGAGAGTGATCAAGAGAGAAAGAGAAAAAGAGAGAGAAAGAAAGAGAAAAAGAGATGTGTGTATGCCGGGTCTGGTAGCTCAGTGGACAAAGGCGTCCGCTGCGGAAACCTGTGTTCAACATCATGGTCACAGCTTTTAGCCCCGCCCCCTTCCCCACTGACCCCGCCCTCACTGGTGCGGCCCTCGGACACAAACCACACTGTATATTTGGCCCCCTAGAGAAAGTTTGTGAGTACCCATGAACTAGACCAATGCAGCATGTCATATTTAATGATTCGAGGAGGCTCGCGATGTGTGCAGTGAAACTGACATTTTCAGCGTCTTGGGCAGCCCTGTGATTTTTTTTTTTAATATGTTCCAGTCCGGTTGTCCTCTCAGGAGCGCTGTTTTGACTCTGAGTAAACACGATCCGCCTTGTTTGGGGTGTAATCTTGTATTTTCAGCTCCATGGCTACTCCGCGGGGTTGGCAATGTATCAGCAGGTGTCCTTCTCACAGTCTTAGCCCCAGGTAGTGAGGTGGGGCTGCAGACAGTGTCAGCCCTTGCATTGGACGAGAGTGACAGGTACACGCGGTCCTCCAGAGCCCTGGGAAAGGATCACCGCACACACAAAAGTGACAGTGGTTTATTATCCAGCCTAAGAAAGGTGAAGGTCAAACTGAGAAGATAACACTCTCCATTGTTCATCGGGGCGACGCCCTGCCCAGGGACAGGTTTGTAACATGCACCCTTCACACTCTATACTCTTCATAGGTGATCGGTGTTTGACAATATGCTAAGTACAGTGACTCCCATCACATCTGTACCTGCCACTGACTTTTACAGAATACTCCAGGGCCCATGTTCAGAACAAAATCTTGTCATTAGTGTAAACAAAACAAGTGTAAATAAAACAAATCCAAATCATTTTGGCACCATTTTTTTCTGCTTCCGGTATGAGAAGTGAGAGCCTGGTCCAAATTCAATCAGGGCGAAGTTCATAAAGTTTAGGAGGAGCACAAAAAAGGGAAGCAAAGGGCTATTTCAATAATTTGCGGATTAGTTAATATTGAAAGGAACAAAATAATTATGTTACACTGTTGTGTCGTGGTTTCTGGAAAAATACTGATTTTCTTGACTAAAATAATGAGAAAATCAAGTGGTGTGGTGTAGCGGCCAGGGCAGCTGACTTCGGAGCACATGGCTCACGGTTCGATCCCCTGCTCCGGCGGCAGCTCAGCTCACCCCCGTGTGAATCTGGGCAATAGTAATTGCGGGTTAGGTCTTCAGTCACCTAGGCGCGAATCATATGACACTAGTTATCCTCAACGTGCCCACGAAATGCAGTGTTTGATGGGCCAGTTACTTGCAATCGTTAGGTTGGCCGTCGCACCGACAGATACTACACCCCTCGGTGCAACTTGCGCTACTATTAGGTTAATACACCTTGTGACCAGTATCACTGTTAGTGTAGGTTTTTCACCATTATAACTAGGTCCTGAAGAATTGCCGATAGATCCCTCTGACTATTAGGTAAGAAACATGTCGACCATATAAGATTGAGCGCAAAACACTGCATCATTACTGTGAGAGTCGCCACTCCACTTTTTAACCAGGGTGGGAGGCTGGATCATTAAAATTATTTTGCCAGACTCTTCCTCTCCCTTTTTAACTCACTTGGTCTACATGACCAACATACTATCACTTCTACACTTCCTAGGCCCCTTACACCCACTGCTCCAAATGGTAAGGAATAAAAGATCTCTGCCAAAGAGCCCCTGCTTAGGGTGCCCGTCGGATATTGCAGCGCCAACTTGACGAGGAGCATGCCCAATGATGAAGCATGACACCCAGCAGGTTGGGTGAGTGAGGGCAACCATTCCGAAAGGAAGGTCTCCCCCCGTTTTCCTCCTTCCGTGAATCACCTGTTTGCTTCTTTCTAGGATCCCACCTCCCTCCCCTAGGAACTGCATACTCATTTGTTTATTAGTCTATCAGGGCACGTATGCTGGACCTTTAAAAAGTCCCCAGCCCCCCCTCTTTGTTTGCACTCTGAGCAATAGTTCACTTAATTTCAACGACGACCCCCAGCGCCTTGAGACCCATAAGGGTGAGTAGTTTGCGCTTTACAAATACGGATTTACATTTTTTTTATTTACCCAATTTGGTGTCATTAATATTCCAAGTCCTGCCACATAGCTTCTTAAGCAGTTAACCTCCTAGGAGAGGCTTTTGGGTGAAGCATGGTTATTGAAGTTAAACTTCTTTAGACCCTGAGTTGGAACTGGTTGATAAAGGAGAGCAACAACCCGTCCCTTGAGGGATCATCCCTTGATGGAGGACAGTCTGGCTGAATCCCCTCCCGCTACATGGATAGTAAAGCAGAGATACTTTTGCTGAAACTTTCTCATTTGATGGATAATCCTCACACTGACCAGCCAGAGCGTCAAGAAATGGTTCCTCTGCCTGTGTGCAAATACGCGGAAGCTCCTGTTCATCAGAACTACTATGAATACAAGCAGGAGCTTCTTCATTTCAGGTTGTCCCTTTCATCATCTCTTACTGTTCTGGGGAAAATACATATGCTGATTTGAAAAAAATTAGAGTAAACATACATCCCACCTGTAAACAAAGATCCTCATACCAGAGGTTTGAAATTGTGAATGCCCCCTTGTCTGTATGGTCTTCATGCTTTTATCTAAATTAGCATTTTTTCATGTTATGATTTATCCATGTTTGTTCTTCTGTCGGTTCCAGAAATCTGGCTATTATCCTTTGTTAATCTAACAAAGTTCTATGTTGTAGTTCCATGTAGGTATTTGTGTCTCTTAAGTATTCACCCATCGTCCTAAGAGATATCTCCCGCGTGCCTACCCTGCCTGCCCTTCTTACAAAGAACAGATATACAGCTCTTGGGTTGATTATATTCCAATGCACATTTATGGAGGAAATCGGGTTTCTTCAATACATGTCATAATTTCTGTCTTGAGATGTTTTTTCTTGAACATGCGTTATCAATTGTTGGAAAACTTAATCAATACCGAAAACTATCAGGAAACGTGGAGGGTGCGTTTTCTCACATGTTGGTCAACATTCAATTTGCTCAAACCTTTAGACATCATTGTTTAAAATACTTGAATAGAGAGGTGTGTCATTACCTGGTTGGTACCAGTAATCTTCATTACTCTGCTTCCTGGTCTTTCTTATCGCAGTTCTTACAATGTGAGGTCTGTGCGGTCCTGATTATGGAGTAAACCTATCCCAGCAAAGCAAAAAGGACTATAGCTAGTTAACAGCATGAGATAGTGGTATTAATGGTATTAAGCCAAACCTTTTCCCAGACCTAAGAGTTAACCCCAATCCAATAGACAGCCTACAACCTTTTAAAGCATATTTTAGAAGCTGTGGGCGCTGCTAGTGGGGGTTGGGGGGATGAGGGAGTTTAGGATTGTGACAAAGAGGACGAGGATTTGGAATAATTAAGATTACCGATAAGTAACTGGATCATTTACTACTTGTCCATTTTCCTTTTCCAGTCCTTGAAAAGCAACAAATTACCTAAGGGGAGCCCGTGAACCCTGTGACTAAACAAAAGAAAAAGACACAACATAGATTTTCCCTACCCAGTTTCAACCAAATTTAATAGAAATGTCATAGAAGTACACACACCTCATGATGCTATAACACTGAACACATGTGAACCGCCCACAACACGCAACCCATTATGGGCTACGAAGGGAGTGAAGAAGATCTCATGTGACTGAAATACAAATCTCTTCGAGAGAAGCACCTTTAAAAGTTGTCCAAGGTGTAGAATATTGCCCTAGTGAACACCGCTTACACTGAATCAGGTAAGACAGCACCACCACGTTCATATGCTTGTGGGGTGACTCGAGGAATCCAGTAGCATAGAGCAGGCAAGGCTGGGTGCTTATCTTGCCATGGAAGTCAAACAACAACAACTTTAGAGACATCTGTTGCCTGAGCCAGATAGACAGGGCCTATGAACATCCAGTGTATCAAGTTCCTTCTTTCCTAGATTATGGCAGTAAGAGAGGATGAGAGAAAGGGGGAAAACCAGCCGCCAAAGTTCCATGGACAGCAGGTGAAACGAATGGAAGACACACACATTATCTTGTAATGCAGAGAAAAACGTCACGAGTTAAGGTGAAGAAAAACTGGGAACCTTCAAAAACGAAATGCCAAAAAAGGATCGGCGAAAAACTTTGTGGACAAAATAATAACTTCACACCACCCCCTACTTAATACACACTGTATTAAAGACTGAAGAAATCTTGTGGGACGATTTACAAAAGCTTAAACACCTATTGCACTACAGGAGAACTGTTTTATATCATCTCACCTGCTTTTGTGTAAAATGTACAACCCCCCATTAGCATAAGTACAATTCCATGTGTACTAAGTGTATATTAATATCTTCTGAATATTCCTATTTATTCTCAGTTTAATTGTTTTGTTAGATGTGCCAGTTGCTGCTCCTCCAGTTTTAACCCTACAACAGCTAATCAATCACTCTGAGACGGCTAGCGGCTGTTTGTAGCACATTATACAAACTAATAAATAATGTTAATATATGTGCTGCATAAGTGTTTGACTGTCACGCAAAGCTGGTTTAGGTCATACAAAAGTGTTATATCTATGTCTGGAATGGACCTGGGTTCTGCTAGAAATGTTATAGTTAGAACTGGTGGCAATTAGTGACCAGTGCGTGACCAGGCGGTGCCAGGACTCCTTGTCATTGAATAAAGATGTAACTTCCGCCAAAGGCTCCTGCTTCCATTCGTCGCCCTAACAGAAGCTGTGCATTTTCCCCTCCTGTGCTGGAAAGTGTGATTTTGGTTCTTTCATGACGAGCTCAGCTCGTCATCAGCACAGCTCCACTGTGCCTCATGACGAGCTGAGCTCGTCATGAGCATGGAAGGGGTTAAAGCTTTGTATTTTTTGGATTTCTGTTTGATGTACATCACACTGATCTGTCACATTCATGCCCAGAAAGGAGCGAAAGATCCGAGCTTACCCAAGTGCTTGCAGCTTTGGAAGGGGAAGAAGTCTCCTCTCGGCTTCTGTGCAGCACTTTGTTTCCCCCCTCGCTATGTTGAGAGTGGGGCCTTCTGATCCTGGGAGTTGCTCCGGTGCTGACACTTTTGGGGACTCAGAAGGGTCTCATGCGGATAGTGGATGGTGTGGAGAGCAGGGAGCTGGCCTCAGAAAAACCACATGGCATGCCAAACTCGGACTTTGCCTTTGCGGGATCACAGACACCCTGAACTCCCAGCCAAAGGTGGCATTTGACCATACATGATGTTCGATTCAGGATGTTGGTCTCGTCATTGTGAATTACTGGAGCTTCCCAATCTAAGACGTGGCAGAATCTTAAGGTCATTGTTTGGTTAGACATCTAAAAGGTTGTTCTGTAAACAGCAAGTGGTGTTTCAATGCATTTGTTCCCGATTTTCTGCTGCAGTAGAGTTGGGGTGCTGTTGCCACACATGTTTGGCTCACTTGGCATTTGACTATCAGTGCTCACATCTACGAGCCTTTTAGTAATTTTCACGGAAGCCAGTACACCTCAGATGTAATAAAAAGGGTACATAATATGTAATTGTATTTATATAGAGCTTGCTACCCCTGATGAGGGGTTGAAGTGCTTTATGGAGAGTACCACACTATTCCAGAACCCAAGGTTAGTGGTTAACCTAGTGGTTATTGTTGGTTGGTATAATTAGGCATGTGCTCCAGAAATAAAATGCATGCATTTATTCCAGTTACTTTGTGATGGATTATAGAACACCGGTTAGGTGTGATCATTGTTGGGAGCAATATGGTTTCAGGTGAATGGTTGTTAAGGTAGGCTGGCGAAGATTTGGTAATGTTACGTTACAGGGATAGGGAGGTTGTGAGCTATGAAATGAAGTATAAGCCAATTGCATAATTCAAAAAGATAATTAAAGCAGACAGACATGAGACAGAGAGGTGGCTATACTCAGAAATAAAAGGCATGCAGAGGATGGAATGTAGGGAGATGGCCACGAAGAAGGAACGAGGAGGGGAATCAATTGGAAGTAAGTCAAGGTCACATTTTCATGCAGGGTTTTAGGAGTATAGCGGGAGTAAGGCTTTCTGAGATAGAATAGAAGCTTTACCTTTAATGAAAAGCGATGGAAACAAACCTATGAAAGTAATTAAAAGTCCTGGAGGAGCAATAACACAGAGTCAATAAAATTTGAGAAACTAAACTGATACACTCTGTATAATAATACATATATATATATATGCTTTTTCCCTGGTTTAGTTGCGCTCTGGCTGCTGACATCCACCAGCAAAGATGTACTTGTTCTTAATGTTGTCACTCTGAGCTTGCCATTCTCGCTACAGCCACTGGGAGGCAAACACGCACCACGTTTCCTGGAAGTCAGCCGCAGCAGCTGCCTAGCGCCTTCTTGCTCAGCCGTGACACGCGGCAAATTAAAGCCCCGTGGCGCGCGCCCGACCCGAGGCCTCCCTCCCCCCAACTCCAGGCGGGCGCAGACCAAGGAGTTTACCGGGATATCCTTGGGCATTCACAGGATTTCAGTGGGTAACACGAGATTGGGGGTTTGGAGAACTAAGCCGCAGTCCCCACAGCCCAGCACTCGCCACCTAGTTTGTCTTGGCGGGTCTGCTTTCTTTCATGTGTGTTAGTTTCGGAACCTGGCTTTTTAATGAGATATAAGCGTCATAAATGGGCACGGAAAATGTAAGAGACTTTTGTACCAAGCCTTGCTCGAGAATAAAAAAATAGGAGAACGTGGCCTGAAAATGTGGAGTCTGTAGATGCGGGGAAGCAGGACCCCAGAGTTACTCCTATTCACAGGAGAGTCGTTTCCACTCCGAATGGAAGGACTTCATATAGACACAATTGACAAAGTAACAATTTGCCACCTCACTCCAACCCCAAGTCAAAAGGAAGATCATACTGGAGACAATCGATGACTTCAGCCAGGCTATTCCTGCAATTATCTGGGGAAGTCATCCGAAGCCACTTGTCCACTGCTGTGGCAGAACCTGCAGCCCGCTCTGCCTACCGCTCCTATGCTTGGTGTGCCCAGATCTCGAGGGACTGAAGGCACTCCTTTCATCATGGCACTTCCCTGCCTGAGAGGGGCGTGGGAGTCAAAGGCAGCTCAGCTCTATTCAGCCACACCCTTGCTTCCTGTCCCAGGAGTCCACCGGGGACAGCAAAGATGCGCTCTGCTGTCACACTCGAGAAGGTAACCGAGAGACAAGCCGAGCCATGAGAGCGTTTACACTCCTCACCTCTCCAGAGAGGACAAACCACTTCCAAAGAAGTGAAGAAAATGAAGAACAGCAGGACATGATAGCCGAGGAAAGGGACATCTCTATTCAACACATACTTTATGTAACACATTCTACTTATACAGGTTGATGTATGCACTTATACTAATAATGACCAATTACGCGGTGCTAGGTACAACTGAATTGCTTTGTGAAAATTAATGACTGGTGTTAATTACAACCCTGTCAATGATGCTCATTTGACTAATCCACTGGAAAGGTAGACTGGATTAATCAGGGAGCAAGGTGGCAAATGTATGCCTTGCAGGCTACATGCAGTTGCATAATCTAGTGAGCTATTATGTCAGGACTGGAACTTGTGACCTTCAGGTTACACAAGGAACTTGCAACAACTATACTGACCACAGAGAAATCATAATAAAATACAAGCCAGCAACCTGCAGGTTACAAGCAGTGCCCTGCAGCAGGCACACTAACCATCCAAGTTATTATATCATGATTCAAACCTGTGACCAGCTGATCACACACACTTCTCGAGAGTAATTGCATTAACCGACAGACCTATCTTATCAACATCATACCCTGGGACTTGCTTAGTTCACATAGAGCTCTGCAACACATTCCCTAACCCATCTTAACATGCAACTTATGACTAAAAAGAAAGACAAATAGCAGTTTTGTTTTACAAACATGAGCTCAGGAAAGGAGTGTCTTTTATAGAAATAGAGCTAGCGCCTACAAGTAACTGTACACACATCAGACACACTTTGTTAACACTTGAAAGTGCTCATGTGGCCCCACCTCTTTCTCAAATTTGAGTATGTGCTGCATGATGCTGCCGCTTGCACTGTGCTTCACAGCTTCTTAGTAGGATCCTCAGACTGTCATCATACTTTTTACCATCATTAATGAGGGATATAAGTCCTAAAATGAAAAAATATATAATACCCTAAAACCTGACATGGGACAAAATGAGATCTGTGTTCCTGTCTACTCTGAATGCCAATGAATTTGAGATACAGTCAAAGCAGATCTATACAAGTTACTTCTTTATCTCCAAACAGGGCACCATTCCTCACGGCCATCTTGTGAACCCACCTTATTCTCAGGGTGAGGATGAACCTGTAGATTATAAACTCTTTTGCGATTTTAGCGATGCACATGTCTTCTCTCCTGGTACTCCGGGATACCTCTGAACCCCCACCAATGAACAAGTGTGACCCTCTCCTTATAGGAACCTTAGTGGAGTCACTGGTACTGTACAGTAATAAGCACTAAGAACAAGCCACAAAATGAATTTGCCCGGCAGTCCCAATATGTAAATGATCAGGGCCGGACTGGCCATAGCGGGCACCGGGCATTTCCCCGGTGGGCTGCAAGGGTGGGGGCCGATTTTGGGCCTCGGGGGTCCCTGTAACAAAATCCGCCGAATCCGGCCCTGGCAAACAGCTCGGTCGCTCCCAAGGGGGTCAGCCGAGCTCTTTGCCTGGGCCAGTTTTGGTTCCCAGTCCGGCCCTGTAAATGATATTGTCCAGCTGATCAGTTCCATCCATCTTCTCCTCCTGTCTCTTTTCTTAAATGTTTTTTAGTTCCACGTGCCGTAAGTGTCCGTCCACGTTTCAAAGAGTCCCTCGAAAGAAGTTGGATACTGAGGCCCGAGTGGGATCTCCATTGTTAAAGACTTGATCCCACAGAAGTTGATGATACACCAGAAAAGCAGCGTGTGCCATTTTAGAAGGCCACTGAATAAAAGTACACCACATGCACCCTGTCACTTGAGCCCCGCAGATGCATATCTTGTAATGTGTGACAGTTCTCTCTTTTTCACCAGATCTTTGAGTGGTCGACTTTTTTAGCCCTTTCCATCATTGTTGAAAGTGAAACTCCAAGTTCCAGAATGCCAGAATGCAACATTCTGCTGCTTAATAGTCAGAATTAGCCCAAAGTGTCTCGAACGGCATTGAGACAATTGTAAATGTAAATGTAAATGTACATGTATTTATATAGCGCAAATCGCCCACATCGCAGGCATCTATGCGCTTGCTTAGGGAACCCGTCCTGGTATTCCCCTGTGAGATACTCCGGCAGGGTATCCACAAGGTGAAAGCCAGGCATCCCGCCGCGAGGGGCCGTTGTGGAGATTAAGCAAGCTATTGCCCAGAGTCGCAGAGTGTGAACCCGTGAGTCGAGTTGGCACCGGAGCGAGAATTATCGAGTCCGTGGAATTATTGAGCCCAACCCCCGTCGGGGCGGGGAATTGAACTCTGGTCCAGGGCCGATCTCAGCTTCCGGGTCTGCCGCCTCTAACCCCTGAGCCACACTTCTCCACCAATTGGTAGCTATAGGGTTACGTTAGTAAACACAACAGTAGAGGACAGTGTGGGAGTGATGCGGGGCGGGGAAGGTGCGGCGTGGGGGTAGTAAACTACGGCATACGGCCGAACAGAGGTAAGTAAACAAATAAATAAATAAAACGAATTTCATTGCGCGTGCTGCATTACCAAATGCGATGCAGCGCGCGCAACAAAATGTGTTTTATTTATTTATTTGTTTAATTACCTCAGTTGGGCCGTGTTCCATAGTTTACTACCCCCTCCCTGCTCCACCCCCACCCCGCTCCACCACCCGGCAGCACTCCCACCATGAGCCGCTACCGAAACACAACAGTGTCTGAACGCGTAAGTGCCGCACTTGGACTATTAGGGCATATACAAGCTGCGGTGTCACAAGCACTCTCAGATGGGATTTATTTAAAATCAACTAAATATAAACATGTCTGAGCCCTGATCTTGTGTTATGAAATGTCTGTAAATGGGAATAAAGCATGTAACATCGGAGGGGAGCGTGCCACAGACCTGTTGTAGAGTAATAGATCACTGATAAATTAGATAAAAGGTGAGTTTATTCGTGGAAAAAGGAAGCACCACCAGCAACACATTCCGTGGCAACGGTCAGCGCACAACAACTGACTTAACCGTACATGTACAGTAGAACGGCATGATGGCAGATCGTGCCGTGGCATGAGACACATACATTTGAAAGAATGCACAAGGCGCGTGATTAAAAGAATACACAAGACGCGCGAGAGAAAGGGCACGTGCACACATAACACACCTTCCTCCCTTACAAAACAAAACAAATAAAAGAAAACAAATAATAAAAAAAACTTCAAATACAATTTCATACTAAGTTTCAAATTTTCCTTTGACATAAACAATAAAATCGGACATCCACTTTGGCTTTCTTGTTGTTCTTTTCTGCAAGATGACATCATTGTTATTAGCAGGCTGAATATTTACATCATTGTTATCATCAAGCTGAATATTCACATTTTGACCAGAACCATCTTCCACACTAGAACAACTGAGTGTTGCCCCATTATCATCACGAATTGCATTTCCACTCAAATCATCATCCAAATAAGAATAATCTAAATGGTTCAAATTAAAAGTCTTGTTATAAATTGCCTTATCAGCGTTAAGAACAGCAATCCTGCTGAGATTCCATACTTTATTACCCGATAACCTTACTGAATTTTTCAAAAGCTCAATGACCTTAAAAGGGCCCATAAGCAAACTTTCTCCCTTTTTGACCTTCCATGGTTTATTAACTTTTACCATCATACCAACTTCCACTTTCGGATCAACTTTAGAACCAAAATTCCCATCAAAGTATTTCTTATTAATACTATGAGTATGAGCAAGATTTTCTTTAACTTTTCCCAAATCTACACTTGAAGAGGTGGATTTAACTAACCATGACGGATTCACTTTAGTCCTGGGAAGTCTTCCCCTCATGATTTCGAATGGAGAATATCCAGTCATGGAATTCACAGAGGTCCTATACATCCATACTTTCTTAAAAACTTCTAATTCCCATTTTTTGCCTTAATTTCCAACTGATTGTATTGCACTTTTTAGGACTCTATTGAATCTCTCTATAACCCCATTTCCGCTGGAATTATAAAGAGAAGTGGTGGAATGCACTATTCCCAGCCTTGCAAAGTAATCTTTAGCCTTGTTGGAATTGATTTGAACCCCATTGTCAGTTATGAGTTTAACAGGCAAACCCTCTTCAGTGAAAACTCTATCTAAGAAACACAAAACAGATTCAGTATCTATTTTCTCAACAATCTTGATGACAGGCCAGTTCGAAAAAATATCAATAGCTGCAATGATGTACTTTGAATCACAACCAATGGGACCCATAATGTCCATAGCAATAGTTTCCCATGGATTGTCAGGAATAACGTGTTCACCCATATTTGGTTTAAGCGTAGTCAAAGACTTGTCAGAATTTGCACAAACAACACAATTTCTGACTAAACGTTCAATAAATAAGTCCATGCCTGGCCACCAAAATAAATTCTTAACTTGCTGTTTAGTCCTGACAATACCACTATGGCCCTCATGACCTTGTAAAACGATGGTTTTTTTCACACCATCTGGTGGATCAATACGTTCACCTCTTCTGATGATATTATCATCATACGAAAGTTCAGATCTTACTTCCCAGAAACTCTTAAGCTCTGAACTGATATACTTCCTATCAGGCCAAACACCAGTAATGCAACCTGCAACACTTCTTAAAATCTCATCTTCCTCAAATTTCTTCCGCCATAGAGTCTGATCAATTGAAATAGGACCTTCATCATGAACCATGGCAATTTGAAAATCATCCCACTCATTACACAGATCCTCCTGAATGGGTAAAGGCATCCTAGACAAAAAATCTGCAGAAACATTGTCTTTCCCCGGTACATATTGTATATCATAAATTAAATCCTGTAACCGCATAGACATACGTGCAATACGAGCAGAATCTCTCAACATGCCTTCAGTAGTAAGCAAACGTACCAAAGGTTTATGGTCACTCCTCAATAGGCACTCCTTACCCCAAACAAACACCCTGAAGTGCTCCAATGCCCAAACACATGCTAAAGTTTCTCTCTCTATCGTGGAATACTTCTCTTCGGAAGGAGTGAGAGCTCTGGAAGCATGCGCAATAATGACTTCTTTACCATTTTTGGTTCTTTGTGTAAGAACAGCACCTAGCCCTTTTGAGCTTGCATCTGTGGTGATGATATTTTGCAAAGAAGGATCAAAACAAGAAAGTGCAGTAGCAGAATAAATAGCATCCTTCACATCGCTAAATTCTTTCTCACATTCTCCTGACCACTCAAAAGTAACCCTGTTCTTGATTAGCTGTCTGATGTTAAATGTTCTACAAGAAAAATTAGGTACATATTTAGCATAGAACTCAACTAACCCTAAAAATGACCTTACATCATCTTTAGACTGGGGATGTGGTGCAGACTTAATGGCTTCCAAAAGATCAGATTTAGGTTTGATTCCTTCTTCACATAATTCATGGCCTAAATAATTTACAGAATGAACACCGAACTTAAATTTTTCATGCTTTATGGTAAGACCATGAAGATTAAGTGCATCCAAAACATTCTCTAAAGCAGAAACATGTTTCTCTTGGCTGTCACTGAATACTAAAATGTAATCCTGAAAACAGACAGCATCTCTGCAATCCTTTAAAATGTCTTGCATTACTCTCTGAAAAATGGCAGCTGCCGACGCCAACCCAAAAGGCATCCTGCTAAATCTGAAACACTCAAATGGTGTGATAAATGCCGTGAGATCTCTACTTTTTTCATTAAGTTCTATCTGGTGGTAGGCAGCCGATAAGTCTATAGTTGAGAAAAACTTTGACCCACCAACAGACGATAACAATTCAGAAATACTGGGAAGGGGAAATTGATCTACAACAATATTGTTGTTAAGATGGCGAAGGTCAATGCAAAGTCTGACCTTGCCATTGGGCCATCTAGCAACCACAATGGGAGAAACACATTCTGATGACTCAATTCTTTCTAGTATACCCTCCCTGACTAACGCATCCAACTCATTTTTCACTTCTTCTCGAACAGCAAAAGGAATATTCCGTGCTTTGTGTACTTTAGGGCCCGCATTTTCTTTTTAACGAATTTCATGCTTAAAACTAGTTAACTTCCCAATGTTTTTTTGAAAAACATTCGGGAATTTGTTTAACATCATAGAAGAAATACCATTTTGTTCACCTACTAACATTGCAGGATTAGGACTATTAGGGTTCAAAATTATATCAAGTTTTCCCTGATCAAACCAGCTAAGAACTGAAGGACCTTTTTTGAGATATAGGGCCCGATGTATGTAAAGTCCAATTTACCACTTCTTAAATACCGAATCATACCGATTCGGTATTTAAGAAGTGGGAAATTGGAGGGGGGGAGATGTGGGTATTTCAGAATCGGTAAATACCGAATCTGTAAGATTCGGTATTTACCGATTCTGTAAATACCGAATCGGTATCCCCCATTGATTCCTATGGGCCTTGAAGCCCATAGGAATCAATGTGCATTACCGAATCGGTATTTACCGATTCGGTAATTACCGATTTCTGCAAGGGTGCAGGGGGTGTCACTTTGACACCCTCTAGCACCCCCAATACTGGCTTGTGTGCCATGTGGCACACAGACATGCCCTAAGGGCATGTCTGTCTGTCACATGGCATAGGTGTGCATGCACACATGTGCATGCACACCTGGATTCGGTATTTTAACACCCAATTGGATTGGGTGTTAAAATACCGAATCTGAAGGGCATGTGGGACTGAAAGTAGTCCCATCTACATCCCGATTTATTAAAATCGGTAAACTTACCGATTCGGTATTTTTCCGATTCGGTAATTTTACCGAATCAGTAAAATACCGAATCGGAGAAAAAAAGGTCCCCTACATCTCAAAAGGCCAAATACCGGTCGGAAACGGCCGAATTCGGCCGTTTCCGACCGGTATTGGCCACCTACATCGGGCCCTTAAAGCTTTGCAATGCACTTTCTATTCTTGAACCTGAAAACTAACGTTCTGAATCCTAAGATATCTATTCTTCCTCCTGAGTACCCTTCAGGACTAATATCATTCTTTTCTAAATGACTACCTAATCTATCCACAAACAATTTTTTCCATACAGATTCACTTATAATAGAATATGGTGAACCAGAATCAGCATACATGTTAATTTTGCCACCCCCAATAACCATATCACATAATGGTTTTTTCTTAATCACAGTGCTGTTAATATTCAGAACTAATGTTTCAGATTCTTTAACATTCAAAACAAATGAACAATTATTTGAATCATTAGAGAAAGTGTCATCCTCACTGTTATCACTTTGCTCAATGCATTTCACTTTTTGGTTGGTTTTACTTCTTTTGCATGCAGAGGTAAAATGACCTATTAAACCGCAATTAGAACACTTTTGTTTTAAACCAGGACAGCTTTTGTTATTAGCTAAATGTGATTTGCTATTGCATCTGTAACACTTCAAATTACCTTTAAGTTCTTCGGAATTACCTTTTGAGTTAAAGATTTGTTTTTTTTTAAAAAAACATCCTTACTCTTATTGTCTGATTTTAAATTAATTTTTGAAACAATTTCCTTACTGACAGAAACATCTTTACCCTTAACTTGTTGTGCACTCCTACAAGAAAGTTCTGCTTTTCTCACAATAGCTATCACCAAATCTAAATTCTCATCACCATTTATCCACAATCTTTCCTGTATAGTTTCATTACTTGAATGCATAACTACCTGATCTCTAATTAGATCTTCTTGTAAATTTCCAAATTTACAATCCAAAGCCAGAGTTTTAAGAGCAGAAACAAAATTGTCTACTGATTCCTCACTCAGTTGTTTCCTTTGAAAAAACTTGCACCTTGAAATTCCTATGCACACTTTTGGAGAACAATATTTATCAAAATCATATAATGCTTTTTCAAACACATTCACATACCAATAGCTTGTGACACAGGCAACTGATTGAAAGCTTTTAAACCCTCCGGTCCTAAACAATGTAAAAAAATACCTTTTTTTTCTGGAGGTTTCATCTTGCCATTTGCATCTAAAGTCTCAATATAATTTAAGAAATAGACTTTCCATTCAATCCAAGGCATGCATGGGGAACTACCTGCTGCCCAATAGCTTTGAGGTGGGGAAAGAGTGTAACCTTGAGCACACATAATGGTGAAATGTGCAACCTATTTGAAATAAAATATACACACCTTGTTAAGATATTCTTTAGTCTTCAGTAAGTCTAACTACTCAACTATAACCAAATATTAAATAAACATTCTTAATTGACTTTAAGTAAATATAAGATATAACTTTTCCAGACGTTGTGTCACAAACTCCCAAATATGTTCTGTCGATGAACAGATGAATTCTGGATAAACAAAGACGAATAGGAGTAGTTAAAACAAAAAGTCTTCGAGATGTGGCCAATCAGCGTTGAAAATTGTAGTCACTCAATCGTTATTCATGGTATTCGTGTTAAAATTGAAGAAGAAACGAATGACCAATCAGCAGAGAGAAGTATAGTCACCTTTTTTAGTCTCAACGACGAATGTTATTCGTGTTAAAAATTGAAAAAGAAACGAATGACCAATCAGCAGAAAGAAGTATAGTCACCTCTTTAGTCTCAATGACGAATGCGGGAGAATAGCGTCCAATAAAAAAAACGATCCAATAGTCACCTCTTCACTCTCAGTGAGCGGAAAGTAGCGATCCAAGCTCTTCACACGCAAGCACACCAAGACGTGCGGAAAGGAAACGCTGATAAGTTTCACGCTCTTTGCACAGAATAGAGACTTAGCACACAAGGACGTACCGGAAAAGGAACCGCTGGTAAGCTTTATGATTCCCGCAGTATCAAATGTTATTTTTTCCTTAACCACATCCGTGCGGTACGATTTACTGCACGGTGCTGAGCCCTAATTAAAACGGGTGTGGTCATGACGGAACTGTTCCGTCATGAGCACAGCTCAACCGATGCTCATGACGGAACCGTTCCGTCATGAGCATCGAAGAGGTTAAATCTTCACAAAGCAAGCCTCAAAAGGTTTAAGGTAGGCTTTAAAGTAAATTTAGCCAAGACTTAACTTTGTGGATCCCGAGTAAAATCTCCAAAACTTCAGTGCTCGTTACGGAAACGAGTTTTTTGATTTTAAAGCCAGTAGAGTGCTTCCTTAAAGATGATCCCATCCTTGTCGCCAACTTTTAGAGTAATAGATCACTCATAAATTAGATAAAAGGTGAGTTTTTCGTGGAAAAAGGAAGCACCACCAGCAACACATCCCGTGGCACCGGTCAGCGCACATTAACTGACTTAACCGTACATGTACAGTAGAACGGCACGATGGCAGATCGTGCCGTGGCATGAGACACATACATTTGAAAGAATACACAAGGCGCGTGATTAAAAGAATACACAAGATGCGCGAGAGAAAGGGCACGTGTAGACATAACACCTGTGCTTGTGACTCCGCTAAGTAAGACGCTGCAAAGTGATTATTAAAATGAATGAGCAGGTATTGCAAATGCTCATTTTTTATTTATTTTTTATGTTTTAGGAGCTTTATTAGCAACAAAATTGCAACATTACCTTATGATATAACAATTAATGATACTGATAATGTACAGCAGAAGAGAAAGCTGTTTACAGTTTTTTAAAACAAGAAACTATGGGGAAAAAGGAAGGAAGGAAAAAGGAAGGAGTAGAGTAAAAAAAAAATACCCCAAAAAAACCCACCATATAACTGAGAATCGGTTAATATAATACAGTGATATATAGTAACTTCAACAATTAAGGAAGTTAATAAATGTTATTAGTGACTAAGGGTAGTGAAAAAAGGAATAGAGAGAGCATTCATGGCTTAAAATGTTAGGAACCATTACAAGTTAATTGTCATTTTGCAACTTTATTCAAATAAGAAGTTAGTTGTAACCACAATGAGTCTCTGTTCATGTGTGTTATCTAAGAAGAGGCAAATGTAACATCTAACCTATGGTAACCAAAATCAGTCGCTGTTCATGTGTGTTATGTTAGAAGAGGAAATTGTAACATCTAACCTATGGTACAAACATTATTCCACCATGCTGTGATTGAAAGTTTTGAGCATGATTTCCAGTTTAATGTAATCTGTTGAAAGGCCAAAGCCAACATGAGGTCAAATAAACCTCGTTGACAAAAGGGTAAGCTCAAGGTGTCAGAAAGACTACCATGAAAAAAATAATACGATGGACAAGGGGGAGCGTAAATTAAAAAATAAGTGACATACGAGACCAAACATATTTACAAAACGTGGCAGTGTGAGGGCAAGTGAGTAAGAGATGCAGTAAATCTGCTAAAGGATGGCCACAAGACCAACACACCAAATTATATGAAGGAGAAAAAGAAGCAATAAAAACTGGAGTGTGATATAATTGATGATAGACATAACAAATGCTCATTTTTAAAGAACGCAGGGCGGATAAATAAATTACTACATCATAAGACGTGAAACACGTAGCACCTGCAGCTGGAGCTGCAGAGACTGTGGTGCGGAGGGATGGAGGAGACTCCAGGGACTTACAAAGAACTCCCAAGTTACCCCGTTCCGTGAGTGTAACTCACCAATTCCAGGTTTCTTTCCTGTTTCATGCAGGGAGTTGTAGTCCTATTTAACTCGCTATAAAATCAGAGCAACAAGTAACAGAACTCAATGATAAGTTCTGGACTGCATGAGCTGCTTGTGGTGTCTTATGGATTCTAAGAAGTGCTCACACCAAGGTTGATGTAGGAAAGCTCTTAAGGTACCCCAGCCATCAATCTCAAGTCTAAACTGACTCCTCTTAGGACTTCCCGACATTCCTCCCCTTAGGATCAAATCTCTAGTGTGAGGCATTCCAGCTGGGAACTCTTTCTAGGTCATCCCACACATCTCCCTCCCTTATTTTTTTCAACACATTTCTCTAAGTAGAAATATACATTTCACCTACACATAGCCCTAAAACTTTAGACAGTTAAAACAGCATGTTATACGATATATGTTGTATAAATATTACCAAAAGAAGTATTTAATACACATGATCGTTCATGTAAGCTGGTGATCTGCGTATGTTTCCACTTCTTCCTCTGGAGGCACATCTTTATGAGTCTGCAAGTACTCAAGAGAGACGTTAGTCCCCTCCACCACATAGCTTTTTTATAACCTTTATTTTTCAGTTTCATCCAACATATGGCAGCAGTGCAATTATGACAGTAGTTTAAAGGTTCGGCACAGGTAATGAGAACATATATTGAAAGATAATGCTATACAGTTCATACTCGGGGTATACTATCGCATGCGTCCTCATCCAGGTAGAGGTCTAATCACTCTCTGCTCACTCTCTTATTCAGATATGCTCACATTTGTCTCAGATTCGTACAAGGTGTTCACGGCCATGTTGGGATTCAGAAACGCATCGCTCTCCATGAGATCGTCCTGTAGTTTCTCATCCCTTATGCTTCTTAGTTTCATGTGTATTTCCTCAGCCAGTGTCCATTCCCGCACATCCTGATACCAGAATTCTACCGTAGGGGCATGTTGACCCTTCCATGTTATGACGACTCTACGTCTAGCTCATACCAAAAGCAATTACAAAAGTCAATATGTCATCTTGCACCCTTTGTTTTTTTTAACATGGCCCAGCACACAGTGTAATGGTAGTCTATCTATGTGAAAGCCCATACCCCTCAGTACATCTGTCACCACCCGAGTCCAGAAAGAGTGTACTCTAGGGCACCTCGAAGCCAAGTGCAAGAAATTGTCTCCCCCCTCCCCACATCGTGGGCAATCATTGGACCGTGAAGGGGAGATGCAGCGGTATCTCTCAGGTGTTATGTATGTCTGATGTAAAAAATTATAATGCACCAGCTTAAACTGGACATTGCAGGATAACGTGTGTGTGAGTCCACTAACAGTGGTCCATGTAGTGTCCTCTAACAGGGTGCCCAGGTCTATGTCCTGCGCTGCTCGTGCTTTAGGCGGGTGGCCAGTTGTTTCCTGCCTTATTGCTTTATACAACAGGGTTATCAAATGTTGTCCTGAGCAGCAGGACAATAATACATGTAGTGTGGGTATTCGGGCTTTGATATTTTAATTATTTCAGTCAAACCAGCGTAATGTAAGTAGTGCCCTTGTCCTAACGCAAAAGCCCCACAAGCCTATTTGTATGTGATAAAAGGTTCACCAGGGTATAGATCAACCATTACCTCCCAACCACCTTCCCTCCACTCCTGAAAAGACATTTGGGCCATCATCTGCAGAACCAGCGCAGGTATCCATACAGGGAGTTCCCGGCGGAAAGGGGCATGTTTCAGGACCTGTTCCACATACTGCTGCCAGATATGCACAGTGTGTTGCACTATGTAGGGTCTGTCCTCAGAAACCCCACTCCCTTCATCAAGGTCACAGGCAATCGGTCCACAGGCACTAGCATTGTCAATAGGCGTTTCTCCCAATTGTCCCCCTCATCAAGCAACCAAGCCCCATGTTGTAGGTGTGCTGCATAATAATACAGGTCCAGTCTTGGTACCTCCAGCCCTCCCTCCTCATACTGCTGATATAGAGTGTGCAGAGACATTCTGCTGCGGCGACCAGCCCAAAGTAAGGAGGTAATTGCTGAGGTCAGTTGTTTGAAAACTGTCTTGGGAATAGGACATAGTGACTTTTGCCGCTTGTTCAGGCAGCAGGGAAATACCACCCTCTTGGAAACCGCCAGTCTGCCCATCAGCGAGTGCGGTAGCGTGTTCCAGAAGGCCACCGACCTTCACAGTGCGGTAATGACTCTGTCGATGCTAAGGTGTAGTAGTTGACCATTCATGTGCGCCACTTGTATGCCCAAATAGCGGAAGTGTGCCAGTTCCCACCGCAGACCTAGACACAGGAGGTGGTCTAATATCTTGGCGACCATATTCGCCAGAAGGAAAATTAGGGACTTGGCGTGATTAAGGCACAGGCCTAACAATTAAGGCAGAGCCATGCGAGGTTACACTATGAAAAAAAGAGCATAATTTGGTTATAATGAGATTATTATTATTATTATTATGTTCTTATATAGCGCCAGATTCGACCCCCGAAGGGGTATCTCCGCGCTTGCCTTGGGAACCCGTCCTGGCTTTTCCCTGTGAGATAGCCCCTACAGGGCATCCCCAAGGTGAAAGCCAGGCATCCCGCCGCGGGGGGCCGTTGTGGAGATTAAGCAAGCTAAATGCCCAGAGTTGCAGAGTGTGAACCCATGATTAGGTCAGGCACCGAAGCGAGAATTATCGAGTCCATGGACATTTGAGCTCAAGACCCTGCCGCGTCGGGAATTGAACCCTGGTCCCGGGTCTGACCTCTGCTTCAGGGTCTGCCTGCTCTAACCAGTGAGCCACACTTCTCCACGTACGTAACACCACCCAGGTGGATGCACCACTTTGTGAGCTCCTTCCTCATCCAGACCCCCAGTGGTTCTATCGCCAAAGCGAATAACAGTGGTGACAGTGGTCAGCCCTCTTTGGTTCCCCACTCCATTGTCCACACCCCCAAAAGACTTTGGCCACAGGTACCCCTGTGCTGGGGCTCGTATAGCGTAGTTGGACACAGCGCCAAAACTCTGACCCTACACCCTCCACCCTCAGTACGTCCAATAAATAGCCCAATTCTACAGTATTGAAGGCCTTTTCCAATTCAATCAATACCAGAGCCAACTCCTCATGCCTGCACCTCACTTCATTAAGTATAAGGGTCAAGCGCTGCAGATTCATGCTTGTGTTTTGGCCGGAAATTAATCTACACTGATCTCGTGATCCAGTTGAGGTATATGGGGTGCCAGGCGATTATTCATCAATTTACACAGCACTTTTAGATCCGCATTAATCATGGTAAGCGGATGGTATGCTGCCTGCTGAGTTTAATTCATTACCACCTGGTTTCAGAATCATGCAAATTTCCCCCTCCCTTGTGGATGGTGGCAATACACCTTTTTCATGTGTCTTCAGTAACACATGCAGGAGGCTTTGCGCCCCTGTCACCGAGAACGCTTGGTAAAACTCAGATGGAAAACCGTGTAAACACCTCTACTATACCAGACTCTTGTACCTTCAGGCATGATTAGATGTGTTGTCTGGGGCCTGCCTACTCCCTTTGTAGTATCCATGCTGGTAGGCGGACAGTCTTATCCCCCTCTCTATGCAGGTTATGTCTATATTGCCATAGTGTATATTTTTCTAGACTTTCCTAGATATTACTGATGCGTCTTCCGCCTGCCTGCTCCCGGTCATCAGTATCCGGGTGCGACTGTCCCTCCGCCTGTAACATGGCCAAGGCTTCCTCTTCCCCACCAAGTTCCCGCTGGAGCTGCATACAAAATCTGCATCTCAGTCCCATGCATGTGCCTCCTAACACTACCTTCAGTCTCAGAGCCTCCCAGTCCGTAGACCTAATAGTCGTTACTTCCCAGTTGAAGAACATCTACTCGGACAACTGTTCCCTCTGAGGCGGAAGCCGGAGGTTTGCCACATGTTGCCTGCACACTTTGAACTGCTCGAACGATTGAATTATAAATCGCTACTGCTGCTTATTCCTTTGAGGCGGAAGCCGGAGGATATTTAGAATTAATTGCGCAACGCATATGTGAGATTTAGCGCTTTTTAAAGACTGTATATATTTTAAAACTTCTCTTTTAGAATATTTGCCCCCACCTCCAGGCGAGATTACTTCGCCGAGGACCTTGTATTGTGCCCCCACAGCGCCACTGCTACCTGCGCTGGGAAGGCTTGAGCACCACTTTGGGCGCCATCTTGGAGAGGGAAGGCTGGCCGGCGAGCTCGGCGCCCCTCCCACCCTCCTCACGCCCCCACCACGATGTATATAAACAAGGGATCCTCCCGTCCGCGCAGCGGGCGCGCCGGCGGCGCGCCGAAGGCGCGCCAAAGGCGGGCCCGTCTGCGCCCGTCCGCGCCTGGCCCGGGCCTAGGGCCACCCCCCCTGGTGCACCATCGCTAGCACAACGCCTTATTTATTCCTCCTCCCAACTCCAGCTCCTACGTCCCCCGAGTCATCAGGCCTGCCTTATACGCACCCCCCAATCCTTGCTTATAAACCCTGTTGCGCACTGCCCAGAGTGCAACGCTTTGCTACCCTTTTCTCACCAATTGCGGACTGGTCAGAAACACCTTAACAATCAAAGTTATTCTATTGGACTCTCAAATGTCCGTTCATTGAGCAAGCATAATCAAGATATCCACGACCTGATTCAGGACTACAAATTAGACCTCCTATTTATGACCGAAACCTGGCTGGACCAGGCATCTGATCCAGACCTAGTTATTGCTCTTCCCCCTGGGTTTACCATACACAGACTGGACAGGCAACTTAAGAAAAAAGGCGGTGGCATCGGCATTATTGCCCGCGACACCTTTTCGGTAAGAACTAAAATCATCCCCTTACCTCCTGTGAAGCTCTAGATTTTGCGATTACATTATCCCCATCCTACACCTTTAAAGGGATTCTTTTATACCGTCCCCCTGGCTCCAGGAATGAATTCATCATGGATTTTAGGACCACGCTGGAAGCGTCCGCCCTTGATAATTCCATCACCATTTTGGGTGATTTTAATTTTCATTTCGATATCCCAGATAACCCTGATTCCACCGTGTTCCTAGCTGATATGTCTACTTTTGGCCTCATCCCCCTGGTACATGCTCCTACACATGACGGGGGTCATATACTAGATGGCATTTTTACTAATGCCCCGGGTCTTCAAGTTACCCAAATCCTCCCTCTTACCTGGTCGGACCACCATTTTATCCTAGCCACTCTGACAGCACAGGACTCACTGCTTAATAAAACCAGCACTATATCTCCCCAACCCTATCTGGCATGGGACGATATTGATGCAACTAGGTTACAAACCCTGCTGGATGACACGTCTCCCGCCCTGTCCGCCGACCCAAACATTGCTACCCATCAATTCTACCAATGGGTTAGCTCGGCAGCCACAGCACTGGTCCAAACTAAAAAACGCTCTCGTAACCGGCAAACCCCCTCGGCCCCATGGTACTCTGAGGTACTACGCACCCAGAAGCAACTATGTAGGCATAAAGAGAGACTATGGCGGAAAAACTATATTGATGAAACCAAACTTAGTTACAAGGAGTCAGTTGCCACTTACAAAACCATGATTACCGAGGCAAAGAAAAAATACTACTCTGACAGGATAGAATCAGCTAAAAACTCTAATAAAACCCTCTACGAGACAACTAAACAACTAGCTGGTCTGTCCGTCGATCTTGCCCCTCCTCCCTCCCAGTTGCTTTGTGACGCACTGTCCAACTTTTTCTTTAGCAAAGTTGACGACATCTATAGGGTTTTCTCCAACACTTCCTCCACTCCCCCGGCAGCCACTATCTCCCACCAGAGTCATACTTTTTCCCAGTTTTACGAGGCTACCTGTTTACAGGTACAGAATACAGTGTCATCTATTAAATCAGGATCAGCTCTAGATCCTTGTCCCCTGAAGGTGCTACGACCAATTATGGAAACAGTCATCCCTGCCATAACTGAAATCTGCAATTCTATGTTCTGTTCCGGCATCTTCCCAGAGACACTGAAAAAGACTCTAATAAAACCTCTCCTTAAGAAGCCCACCCTTGATAAGGAAGAGCTGAAAAACTACCGTCCTATCGCTAGCCTCCCATTGATGGCCAAAATAGCTGAGAAAATAATGAATCTCCAACTTTCGTCCTTTATTGAGGAACATAAACTCCTGGACGAATCCCAGTTCGGGTTCCGCCAATTTCACGGCACGGAGACCGCTCTGATCAAAGCGGCGGATGATATAAGATCCATCCGGGATGCCGGAGGCACAGCTGTTCTCATCTTGCTGGACCTATCGGCTGCCTTTGACACGGTCGACCACACCACCTTGGTCGACCGTGTCGAGAGCATTGGGATTCAAGGCAAGGCAAGGAGTCTTCTTGCCTCCTTCCTGGCAAATAGATCCCAGGTCGTTACCATAGGACCTTTTGAATCCTCCCCCTTGTCTCTGCCATGTGGAGTTCCCCAAGGCTCATCCCTTAGTCCGACACTTTTTAACATTTATGTGTCGGACCTTGCCAAAGTCATCAGGGCACATGGGATGAGCCTGACCTCCTATGCAGATGACACTCAACTGGTCCTTGCAGTTAAGAACGACGGTCCCAAAATAGCTAACACCTTTAACCAAGGTAGGTTGGCTATCGGAAGTTGGATGGCTCAAAACTGCCTGAAATTGAACTCTGATAAGTCAGAGGTGGTGATATTTGGTAACCTATCCCCGCAATGGTCCCCCCTTTGGTGGCCATCATCTATGGGCCAACCCCCGGACCCAACAAAAAAAGTGAGGAATTTGGGAGTCCTTTTCGACGACCATCTAAATTTTATGCCACATGCCAACCAAATCTCTTCCTCGGCCTTCCATAAGCTGCGGCTTATAAAAAAAATCTTGCCTTTCCTGCCGGAAAGTGCCGGCAAAACACTGGTCAGTTCCCTTGTTTTGTCGACCCTAGATTACTGTAATGCACTGTTTCTGGGTGCCCAGGAGAGAGTGCTCTGGAAAATGCAGGCCATTCAGAATGCTGCTGCTAGGCTTTTAGGGCACATCCCCAAACATCACTCGGCTGCTTCCTCTATAAGACAGTTGCACTGGCTGCCAGTGAGAAAGAGAGTCATGTTTAAGTCCCTCTGCCTGGTTTACAAGGCTCTGAAAAACGTGGGACCGGCGTTCTTTGTCCACAACCTTATTCCTTACCGTCCCTCAAGAATGCTACGTTCATCTTCCCAGCATGACTTAGTGGTACCCCGAACCAAACTCGTTTCTTGGGGGGACAGAAGATTCATGGTAGCTGCACCTAAATTGTGGAATACTCTACCAGAATCGATCAGAATTAGCCCCTCCCTCTGGACATTCCGCAAGCAACTAAAAACATGGCTCTTTAACCAATGAACCCCTGTCCGATGAGGCTCAACACACTGCAGTAACTTTAGCGCCGAGATGCCCAAGGGCCTTCGTTCGCGCTTTATAAATGTTTTTACAAATAAATAAATAAATAAATAAATAAATAAATAACGCTTGGGGCAATGCCTACCTTCCAACTTGGTCTTCCAGGATATCAGCTGACATCCTCCAGGCTCTAGCCTCTTGCTCAGGCGGACCCCATTTCACCCCACAGCTGACCGGTGAGTGGCCGGACAAGAAACATGCTAAGTGTGTCACTACGATGTCATTTACTCTGGGTAGCCCTGCCACGAATATTCTATCCAGCCTACTGTAAGTGTTGTGTGTAGGTCAATAGCAGATTTATATCCGTTGCGCTGAATGGCTCAGTCACCATACATTGTGTATGCCCATGTCTCACATCACCCCACAGAGTTTGTTTGTCATCAAGGGTTTAGTGCCCATTCTCGGTGGGAGCCTATTCAATTCAGCATCCAATAAGCAGTTAAAGTCTCCCAACCACAGGAGGGAAACATCTATCCAGACCACTTGTTGGATCACGGCCGAGTTCCCCTTCCATCCCAACCCTTGTCCTTTGTCCTGAAGAAGACCCGCAGCCGAGGCCCCAAATACCCCAGGAGCACTAGGGTCGAAACGTCAACGCTTTTCAACTTGTGTGCCTGTACCAATCTTGTCCCAATTCCTTTCCCCCTTTAATTTTTGTGGACAGGCCTATATGATAGCGGAAAGTTTTCCCGCTTTGGTTTTTTGTAAATATCAAAATTGTACATTATAATTGCCTTCCTTCCTTCTTCTAATCACTTGAGCACCCTTTTCCTTTTCACTGACTATACTTTGATTTTCTTTGCGCCGTTTATGATCATAATTGTTTTATGAAATTGTAAATAAATATGTAAATTTTGGTAATACAAGTACCTAGAGTGTGGTTACAATCTTTTTCGTTCTGTTTTTAGGCTATACTTATCATTTTTGGGTACTGGTTTTTCCTTGCATTTAATGTGTACACAATCAGTGTCAAATCGAATATATCTCCCCCACCTTGCTTGAGTCAAAGTATGCAGATTTAATCGCATTACCTAATTAGAAATGATATTCATATAAGGTTTATTTGATTGAAAGTCAAGGACCAATGTTTTCTTTATATTAATACATACCCAGGTCCTTTGACTCTGCTTTTGATACCCCATTGATTTAATGGACTTTTAGAAAGTGGGCATTATCTTGCTTTACCATTTTGTGTGCCTCTGCCTCATTGTGTATTCATTGTCTGGTTTTAGAGTGACAGGAGCTAGGGATGTGCTCTGGAAAGTCACAAGGCGGTTGAGGTGTATCCTGTCATTCCTGGGTGACTCATAACCAGGCTGAATAGAACTTTATGCATTTAGAGTGATGGGAGGAATTTTCAATAGCACCTGAATAGGCTGTGTTAGCACTACACAATGCTGTATCCGTCTCCTGTTGTGAAGCTGGACCAGAGAGAACAGAACTGGTTTTTAATGAGCCGAGAGACTCTAACAACAAAGACTACAAAGAGAAAATGTGGTATAAATATTAAACGGAAAACCCCAGAACATTAGCTTACTTCTGGAATCAAGAAGAACCTCTTCCAAGGAGAAGAGCTGAAGAGCTGTGAGGAGGAGTGCTGCCTCTTTGCTGGGTGTTGCTTTGCTTGGTTGGCCTGCAGTTGCTGCTTTTGCCAATGAGAGGACAAAGACTGGAACTTTGCTGTGAACCTGCTCATGATGAATCTCTAAGGGCTTGTGTGTGCTAGTCTCCTGTTCTGAAGGCACAGGGGCACAAAGACTTCACCACCAGATTCGTTGAACTCCACTGTTGGGAATTCTGACCTGCCAGGAGGGGCCTATTCCAGGTCTGGGCCTCTGCAGGTTGTTCCTGTTAGGTGAAAAAGCTTAAGCAAACCAAGAAAATTGACGCATCACCCTTCCAGCTCCTGATTTTCTCTTGCAGCATCGCCGAGTGGGAGAAATTCCCATTCTATGCCGCCATGAGAAGAATCGACGCAGCTCCTGCCAGTGGTTGTAAATCTGCTGAAAACCAGGTCCTGTGCACCAATCTCTGAAGTCCGAGACCACCGCCCCAACTCCAATAAAGGCCCTGCTGTGCAGCTGAAAGAATCTCCGCATTGTGGGACCGTGGCTGAAGAAATCAACGCAGTGCCTATTTACCACTGCTGCATCGACCTCCAGCCCATCCCGGGTTTACACACATCACACTTGCGCGGCAAGTTTTCCGAAGCATCACCCGCAGAAGGAATCGACGCATCACTTCCCCCTGCAGTCTGGATTCGAAACATCACTTCTCCTGCGTGTAGCAGAACTGTCGTATCACCTCCCCAAGGTCTCAGGAACTGACTCATCGCTGTGTTTTTTGCCGCTTTCCTTCTTTGTGGCTGTTTGGCCTTGTGAATTTTGATGCATCTGAGGGTGCATTGTGTAAAAGTCATGCATCCATAGTTTTCTATGGACAGAATTGCTTGAAACTTTTTTAAAGTCATATTTTGAATTGTGTATGTTCGAGTTTTGTCATTTTGGTCCTGTTTGGTTTAGATAAAGATACTTTATTTTTCTAAACTGATGTGCTGTCCTTTTTTTAGTGTTTTCATTGTGTTACTGTTTGTCTGGTTGCAAATACTTTACACATTGCCTTTAAAGACAAGCCTGCCTACTCGTGCCAAGCTACCAAGGGGGTGAGCAGGGGTTATCTAAAGTGTGTTACGCCCTTGTCCTGACTAGAAGGAAGGGTCCCTACTTGGATAAGATGCATACCTCTGCCAACTAGAGACCCTCATTTCTAACATTCAAACATAGTACAGTCATACATCACGAAGGTGAGGGCATCTCATGCCAGCCCCCTCAGTTTCATAGCATAGCAGGAGTAACAACTCCCCTAGTGGCTCATCATGCAGCCCTGCATTTCTAATATTATCATTCACAGTTTCAAAGCCCCGGCCACACACTGCATCATAAGAATAGCAAGAAGTCCACTTTTGTGACATTCTCACATATCATATCATCGTTTTCAAGTGCAGGAGCAACCAAAGTGTCTGGGACAAAATCAACTATCGGGCTCTGAGTTATTAATGTGTCCCCAGCTACTGCCAGTGGTGAAGTCACATCCTGGAGTGGAGAAGTGTGGCTCAATGATTAGAGCGGCAGACCCTGATGCAAAGGTCTAGCTCGGGACCAGGGTTCAATTCCCCGCCTCGGCGGGTCCTGGGCTAAAAAAAAAATTCCACGGACCTGATAATTCTCGCGTCGGTGCCTATTCGAATCATGGAGTCCTACTCTGCAACACTGGGCAATAGCTTGCTTAATCTCCACAACGGCCCCCACAACGCAAAAAGGATGCCTGGCCTCCACCTTGGGGGTGCCCAGGAGTGGACACCTCACAAGGAAAAGCCAGGGTGGATTCCACAGCGGTATTCGTACAAGCGCCTTGAGACCCTTGCGGGTGAGTAGTGCGCTATACAAGTATCAATCTTTTATTTACAATTTATCCTTGTCAGACCCCTGCATTTCCACAGTCCCAAGTTGCTTAGTGCCATCTTCACTGACTGTAACCTCCCACTCTCACATCCGGACTGCAGAAAGGCTGCTGGGACAAGTCTCCCTCTGGGCACGGTAGCCCCACCCTCAACGTTGGCTGTGTGCCTCGTGGGGGGGAAGTGAATCTCCCCTGTTCTCAAGCCATTTCCACACTTCCTCTGGGGTCTAAAAAAGTGTGCTCTCCCTTGTGCCAGTACGTTTAGCTTAGAAGCATACAGGAGCATGTATTGGAGTTGTAGAACCTGCAACTTCTGCTTGACCCCAAGGAATGACTTACACAGGTTCTGCACCTGCTTGGTGTAGTCCGTGTATATGGTGATCCTACTGGTACCAAAGCTAGGGGCCTGCCACTCACAAGCTGCATGTAGTATACAGTCTCTGTTGCGATAATTAAGAATCTTGGCTATAATAGCCCTCGGTTGGACTTCCGACAGCGGCAGCGGCACAAGTGCCCTGGGTGCTCTTTCCACAACGAAGAAATCTGATAGGCCATGTGGACGCAGTTAAGTGTGGATCCATTTCACCTGCGGACCCCTCTCCCACTCTTTCTGGGAATCCTATGATGTGGATATGGCTACGTTGGGCTCGGTCTTCCGCATCCTCTGCTCGACGCTCCAGGCCCTTTGTGGTTGTGGCCATCCAAGTGCCCACTCCACTTCCAGGCGACCAGTAAGCATATCCAGCTCCCCCGCCATGTAAGTGCACCGGGCAGTCAACCACCCTGATGTCCACTGGGTTTAGCACACCAGCTGGCCCTTTCCCCACCTGGCATAGCAATTTTCAGGCTGTGAGGCAGTGGCCTGACACACACCTTCAGCCACCAATCACCCGACTGGCCTCTGCTACTGGCTCCGACTCAGTCGGGCTTACTCCTTGCAGTGCTCCGAGCCCCTGGGCAATCACAGAGTCATGCTGGATCTCGTCTGGGTGAAATGCTGTGGCAGCGGGTGGCTGTAATAGTCGGGTCCTTGCCACAGTGGGGCCTGTGTCAGTGATCTGCCAATCCTCTCCGCAATGCAGGCCATGTCACAGTCTAACCTATGGCCCAGGCCGCTTTTTACAATGACAGATTCTCACATCCCGGTGCACTTTGCTCTCACCCATTTTCGTAAGCGGCTCGGCTTCTGATGCCTGTGGGCATTAGTTAGCACTGTTTATTGGCATATTCTGGCAGGATTCGGTAGGATTATTTCATCGGGCCGGCCGGAGCTCAAGGGCTCACATCCCGTCGGACATGTTCCCAAGCCACCCCCAACCCTCACATAGTTGTGATTTTCTCTTGTATTATTCTGAGGCCAATGAATTGCAACACTACTTTTGTTCCAAACTTATACATCATCTGTCTTTATGGCATTTTTGAACAACTTTGCAACCTTTTCTCACTTGTGAATTTTGATCCTGGTTGACAACCTACAAACGCTTTTATCTTTACAACATCTCCTAAAGCAAATGTTTTACTTGTTACACATTTTCACTGGTCAAAGTACCTCTTTATTTGCTCTTGCTGCAGGAACTCTTCATTTCTCCAGACTCCAATTCCATTGTTCTTAAAACCTTTGCCCCAAACCATCCATCCTGGACTTAACTTTGTATCCCTTTAAACAGCTCAAAAGGTGTTGTACCAGTGGTTGCATGAGGAGACATTTGATAACCTGCTATCCTGTCTTGCAGTACTTGTGCCAATTCAAACAATTAGCTCTCTTTTAATGTCTTGTTCACTTTCTCAAAACCACCATTCGCCTTTGGGCGTACACAGAACACCTTTGTGAGTTATCCACTGGTCCATTAAATACTTCTCCATTTCTTTAAAGCAGAATTGAAGGCCATTATATGACAACTTAGAATTGGGATAACTTTCTCTTTTGAAAATCTCATCTAAAACCATTATCACATTGTTAGATGTTATATCTTGTATACAGGTAACCTCTATCACCTAAAGTATAGATCGATGACAACTATAAGATAAGGAGTGTGATGATCCCCATAAAAAGGCCCCATAATGTCTATTGCAATTTCATCCCAAGGACGTTTTGGGAGCTCCCTATACACTATGGGAATTTGTCTTTACACCAATGCTTTGTCACCTACTATGTACCACGTACGTCTCTTACCATCCTTTCTAGTTCCATCTCCATCCCTGGCCACCAGAAGTGCACTCTTTTAAAAAAAAAAATACTTTATTGTAAACTCAGGATATCATAAATTCACATAATGTACAGATTGTTCATCATCCAGTGGCACTAGTAATTTCAACATCACTCCTACCCGTGACAATAGGAACAATCTCATAAACAGTACATTAACTTTATTCCCCCCCCTCTTCCTTTAATCAGACATCTGATCAGTCTCCATGCTTGGTGGTTCGCATATATACCCTCTGAATTTATTCCAGGTTCCCCAAACTCTTCCCCATTTTTGAGGACCTCCCCGATGTACATATGCCGCCCTAGAAGTGCACTCTTAATCTCTCTTTCGTTTTCACAATTCCCATATGACCTTCACATGCACATTCCAGAAGTTTGTTACATAAACTTAATGGTGGTTCTAACTTTGTTCCACAAATATTTATGCCATTTACAACTGATAACTCATCCTTGATCATGGAGTATTGTTTACCTACCGATTTACCCTGACCAGCTACCATTTCCTCAATTTCTTTGGAAACGGATTGTTCTTTATCTACTTTAGTTCTCCACTCCTATGTTTTATGGTTCCCAAGTAACTTCACATACACTCACCTCTTCATCTACAAATGTTTATGACTTCTCCTCAATGTCATCTACTTCTACTCGTTTTGATAAAGAATCTGCTGACCTGTTGTTTTCTCCAGGTATATATTCCACAGCGAAGTTATATTCCTGTAGTTTAATGGACCACCTCCTTGTGCGAGAGGAAACTGTATCCAATCCCTTCTTCTGAAACACTTCTCTCAAAGGTTTATGGTCAGACAACACTATGAATTTCCTACTCCAAATTATATTTCTGAACTTGCTTAGGGCCCAACATATTGCCTATGCCTCTTTTTTTATAACTGAATAGTTTACCTCCGCACCCTTGAGACACCGAGATGCATAGGCAACCAAATGTTCCTCTCCTCCCCTTTATTAAATCAGCACTGCACCAAGCTCCTTAGCAGTAGCATCTGTTACCAAACATGTTCCTTCTCAAGGAACAAAACCTTGTAAACATGGTGCATTTTCAAGATAATTTTTTACAGATTCAATCTTCCTCTGACATTTCTGGTCCCAGACAAGCTCACATTTTTATCCTAATAACCTCCACAGATGTTCTGTTTTGTCAGCATACTTTGGATTAAACTTACAATAGAACTCCACCATTCCCAGAAATTAAAAAAATTCTTCCTTGTTGTCCGGTTTCTTTCATTTTTTGAATTGTGTCAAACAGCTCTTTCTTGGGAGATACTCCATTCTCTGAAATGTAATGACCCAAATAATCTACTCCACATACACAAACCCTACATTTATCTTTCTTTTGGTGTCAATCCTTCTTTCCTCAATCTATGTAAGGCATTACGTACTCTTAAAGCAGCCTAGCAGGGTGTTCCTTGATGCTACCAAAAATTAACACATCATCTTGATAACACTTTACTCCTGACAACCCTTTTTAGATAGATGTCATGATCTTACGAAAAACAGAGGCTGCTGATGTTAGTCTGAATATCATCTTAAAAATGTGTATGTCCCCATAGGAGTGACAAAAGCTGTAAGTTCCTGCAGACGTTTATCCAGTTCAACCTGGTGATAGGCTGGTGCCAGATCTAAAGTTGTTAAATAATTGTCACCTGTGAGAGTTGAAACAATCTCATCTATATTATTAAGTGCCTAAGGTCAATACACAGCCACATTTCTCAATTGGCTTTTTTCACTACCACCATGAGAGGCTTCCACTGTTTGAATTATTCTTAACTCAATCAGACGGTCATCCTCCTTCTCTAGTTCATCCTGACCTTTCAATGGTATTCTGTGCACTTTTGCTCCAACATATTGTGCCCCCACCTTTAATTTGATATGATGCCTGTATCCTCTCAAGCATCCTACCTCATTGCGAAAAATCCTCCAAACTCTTTTGCAAACTGCTCAGTGTTGTTTTCTACCTTTTGTACTTGAACTTGTGGCTAAGCACTGGGATTAAGTGTCACGCCTAACAGCCTCTGATGTGGCCATCCCAAAATGTCATCCCCCTTTATAGATACGTACAATTTTTCTTCTAACATGTTTCCTCCAAATTCAATGCATACTATTGAGTAACCCCACATCTCAATGGGTACACCTCCATATACCACAGGAGATATATCCATTCTGCTTATTTTGACTTTATTACCATAATCATGGATAGATGTGAAAACGGGTCAAATTTCATCTCCAAGTCCACTCCCTCTCTAGTGACTTTACCAGTTGGATGCTTACCCTTGTGACCACCCACCTCAAACACTATCTCTTTAACCTCTTGTTTCATCTCTTTTTTGTCTTTCCCTCTGCAACATTTTGCAAAGTGTCCTTTTCTTCCACATGCATTACATGTGGATTGTAATGTTGGACATATGAGTGCTTTAGCCTTGTGTCCTGTTCTCCCACATCTGTAACATGTTTTGTTATGCTATGTTAATGGATACTTGATATAGGGCACCAACTCGTTTGTCCTGTAAGTATTTGGGTCCATTTCCTAACAGGGCTTTGTACGTTAGACAGAGGAGTTAAAGCAGGGCTTGGAGCAGAAAGGCTGAAGGTGTGCCCTGTGGCTGTTTGTTAACCAGTCAGGCGGCCTTAGTTTGTACCACCTGCATCTTAGAATGTGCCTCTAAACTCAGATGTAACTTTCCCTTGCGTCCCAAGTGTAACTTTTTCTTTAACCTATTTCCTCTACTTTGCCAGTAGTTTCCAATTTTGATTTATTCTTTGCAATACTCAACTCATCCATGCTCTTTACCATGTGTTCTACTCGTTTAGCAATTACAATTACTTCATCAAGTGGCGGTTCATTCTTTAACCAGAGTTCCTCTATTATTCTATCATTAAACATTTTAGAACAAATTGGTCACTTATTTTCTTTTCTGTCGCATCCCCAAATTTACAATTTGCAGCCAACTTGCAAAGCGCTCTCACAAAATCCTGTACAGATTTCTCCCTACCTTGTTTTGTCAAGCCAAAGTAATACCGGTCCATAATCATGATTACACATGGTAAATGGTGTCTAACTATTTTCGTATATATACATATCCCGTATTCATTTAACGACCTTTGATCTGCTGCACTTAGTTCAGGTAAATTTTCTAAACTTCCTTGAACCTCACCTCCAAGACAATGTAACAGTAATTAGTATTTGCTTTCAGCACCTAAATTCATGTCACAGACTCTTGCATAATTGGAAAAATTTTCTTCCACTTTTGCCACTTGTAAGAGCAGGTTCTCTTAGAGCAGGTTCTCTTGGACTGCATAAGAAAAATGGTGGAGGAATGAGGTTCTGAATATCACGATTTATAAGATATCAAAACACCAGTGCCAGCCACAATTTTCACCTCCTACGCCTATTTACCTTTGTGTGATTACAGTACACTTAAATACACCCACATATCAACAGTCATGCAATATAATAAAGTATTGTTCTTTATGTAAACTCCAGCGTGCCTAGCACTGACTTGATAGGCCTCAAGCAAATCATTTCCTCATAAATTAATCACCTCCGTAGAGTATTAAGTTGTGAAATTGTTACTTGAAAATGATCCCACAGCAGTCAGTTGCTCAATGCCAGACTTGTATATATAATTAAATTAACCACAGAGTTATTTAAGTACAAAACAAACTGTGTGCCTATCACCGAGATAGGCAGTCTCTGACTCTTTGCTCTCTTTTACTTTTACATGCTCCCTACACACTTACATAGAGATCTCCCATTTTATCAAAATGGCAGTCAATATGAGTCACATACACAATCAGGCCTCTTTCTATAGACAATAGAACTTATTTTTCAGAAGTAAAATGGTGGCTGTGCATTAGTATGCAAGCAATTGGGTCCTTTTCTACGGAAAATAGACCTTGTTTTGCTCAAAAGCAAGATGGCGACTTGACTTCAGCAATCAGGTTGTTTTCTAAGGAAAGTAGAGGTTGAATTACAACCAACTCTCCTTTTTTTTAAGCTAATTGGGTGCACCACTTTCCAACAGCTATCGTGGAGCTCCATTACATTTCACAACAGGCCAGAATGTCATAAACGATTTGCAACACCTCACCAGAGACGTTGGGATGTCTTCCTCATCTCATGCAGGAGAGAGCTCTGCTCACAGATGCTAGACCTGTTGGGACTGTCCTACCCAGCCGCCCTGTTTACAGTAGACATAGGAACCCAACACGCTGCTTGCCCTGGGCACTGATGCGGAAAGGGGGGGCACAGTTGTTTATTGGTCCCACACACCTGTTGTGTTTTCTGTAAGTTTTGATTGTCTTTGACCTTTGCTTTTCTCAAATGTGTATCACCAACAGGGATGCTGCAAGAACTTCACAGCTTCTTCACTCATGCTGCTGGCTCTTTTCCAGCCTCTACTATGTCCCTGGTCAGTGCTGAGAGCCAATAAACTGTACCCGATAACTTCCTTCTTCTCGAAAAGTGTTCTCAAGACAGATGTCTACAACAGTGCTTTCCAAACTTTTTATAACAACAAATTAAGGTAGCTTAAATGGCTACAAGGCCAATTTTTTAAATGTAATAAAACATTGTGTGGTAGCGATCCAGCGGTAGGTCAGGGAAATAAATATCACAATCAACAATAATTTCACACTGGACCCATAAGCACATTCAAGTTTCCTGGCTGTTCCGCTGGGGGTCAAGTTTTATTTCCTTTGATCTTGATTAGTCAGTACCTAACTAATCTTCACAGATCAACACTCTTCCTTTGGTCAATGGACCATTAGTCGAGAAGTTGAAGGTGATATTAACAATTATAACTAGTTTAACTTATAGCCTTCAATAAAATAATCACAGACTCTGGGTAAGATTCAATGGTTTTCTTTTATCTAATATCTCATTAAAAAAATGAACGCTCAATTATACAGATTCACAGTGCAAACTCCATCAACTTTCAAGGGAGAGAATCATTTATCAATTACATTCAACGCACAAATCTATTCAACAATTGAATACATTAGGAGTGGATAGATGAGGAGACAAAGGACCTAATATATTATACGTTTTCCAATAATTATGCAGCTTTAAGACAGAAATGTAATTCCCTAGTGGTGAAATGAGAAACCCAAACCCTGGCCCAAAGAACTGGTGGAGGTCACCTGATAAAGAGTCAGGAGACAAAGACTATAGAGCAAGGGCAGGATAGGATTATACTTACTACACTTCTCTAGAACCCAACACACCTGAGCGCATCCCTCTCTCACACGCTCTCCCTCCTCGATATTCTTCTGCAATTCTTTAATCTATTCAGGCTGTCTTTCAGTATTCAATCTTCCCAGTCTGTTCTTTCCCAGCAGCAGCTCTGGCCCCCTCCTCACTCAGCATTGACGTCTGCATCAATCTCAATCTTTGTTCTACATTCTGTCCATCATCTGTGTTTTTTGCAATTTCTACCCCGAGTGTGCTGGGTATACTCAGACGTGAGTCCCAGGCTCTCCACACCACTGGAGTCAAGCTATCCAGGCTGATGAAGGCTGATAGCCAGAAACCGGTCCTTGGATGCTTGATTCCGGTCTGGGAAAGACATGGCTTGGTAGTTCGGACTGGACTGTTCCCATGAGGCACAGGGTCAGAGCTGATTTGCATATAGCCAGTGTCTAACCCAGGGTGGTGTGGAGTGCTAAAAAACGATGGATTTAGGCCCAGATCCTTGTACTGGGGTGAATGTATGACATTGTTCTACATTCTGTCCATCATCTGTGTTTTTTGCAATTTCTACCCCGAGTGTGCTGGGTATACTCAGACGTGAGTCCCAGGCTCTCCACACCACTGGAGTCAAGCTATCCAGGCTGATGAAGGCTGATAGCCAGAAACCGGTCCTTGGATGCTTGATTCCGGTCTGGGAAAGACATGGCTTGGTAGTTCGGACTGGACTGTTACCATGAGGCACAGGGTCAGAGCTGATTTGCATATAGCCAGTGTCTAACCCAGGGTGGTGTGGAGTGCAAAAAAACGATGGATTTAGGCCCAGATCCTTGTACTGGGGTGAATGTATGACATTGTTCTACATTCTGTCCATCATCTGTGTTTTTTGCAATTTTTACCCCGAGTGTGCTGGGTATACTCAGACGTGAGTCCCAGGCTCTCCACACCACTGGAGTCAAGCTATCCAGGCTGATGAAGGCTGATAGCCAGAAACCGGTCCTTGGATGCTTGATTCCGGTCTGGGAAAGACATGGCTTGGTAGTTCGGACTGGACTGTTCCCATGAGGCACAGGGTAAGAGCTGATTTGCATATAGCCAGTGTCTAACCCAGGGTGGTGTGGAGTGCAAAAAAACGATGGATTTAGGCCCAGATCCTTGTACTGGGGTGAATGTATGACATTGTTCTACATTCTGTCCATCATCTGTGTTTTTTGCATCAATCTCAAAACCAGCAAGTCTCTCTACTCTTTTTCTTAAGTTACTATAGTTATACCCTTTACTTATGCATATCCCACCCTCAAAGTCGCAAATATTTGGGAATCCTGAACTGCGATTGGGCAAGGGCAGGGGAGTTGTCATCACATCATACTGTCATTCTTTATTTCTTAACTAATTCTTTGACTTAGTAAACCCTTCCCATTTAATTTATTAATATTTCAGAAAAACTTCCTTTCTCATACATTCATAAAACAGATTAGATACAAATGTATATTATTCTTCAGTTAAGAAACATTCTCAGGCATCTCGTCCTTGGTTCTTGGCAGCCGGTCAATGATCCAGTCACCAGATCACTCTAAACGTTCAGTGCGCAGACTCGACTTGTATTACATCTCAACCGCCATCTTTCTTTTTTGACTTTGCGTATCAGGCCCAAATGCACACTATTAATAAAAGAATCATAAAAAGTTGTTATTTTCTCAAATATGTTATCACTGTTCACAACCCGCTTCTACTCTATCCCATGTTATTTTCTTCTTTGTTAAGCAAAAGCATTAGCAGCGACAGCGCCTTCTAAATTCAGGCAAGCATATGCCAGGCACGCGGTGCCTCGAGACCTAAGGTTAGTGACTCCTTGCACATGCGTGAAAGTTTTCCCTCTCACATGGGTTAATCACATGGTTACTTGCACGACACTAATACGCACATGCACAAGACGATTTTCGGCTTCAAGCAGGATTTCAGTTACACAGCAAATTATTCTTTGTTATTTAAGCAAGCATAAAGCCTTTTTCCCCATGAATGAATGTTGTGTGTATGATAATTTTTTTTCACTTCTATTTCTATTTGCTAGTATCTGTTAATGAAAGGTTGATTCAAGCAAGTCTCTTTTCCTCGAATCCTTGCTCCATCAGTAACACTGGTATTTATAGATTTTACATTCTCCATTGAAATGAACACTAAATTTGCAATAACACACTGTTTTATAGATTAAACTATATTGCGCACAAATTATAATTTATGGAAATTGGGTTTCAGTGAAAATGTATTTGTGCATCACCAAGTAAAGAGTCTTGATCTGTTCTGATCCTACTAAAATCTTTGTTTCCATCACTTCAGAATTAACAAAGAAAATGTGCTTCATTTTTCTTTCCTAAATGCTGAATGTGCACAGTTAATTTACAGGTATTTAAATGTTATTTGTGTTAGGAAAAAATGACTTCCTCAGGCTTTACTTTTATACTTCATGTATCCCAGGGGGATTGTCACACAATTCACTGTATTTTTCTTTCTCCGCCTGCAAAGTGAGAGGAGTTCGTAAAAGGTCTCTGTGTTAAGAAATAAGCAGCAGAAAACATAGCCTGACATTTGACCTCTGCCTTTGAAGCGCAGCAAATGTAACACGACAAATACAGAATATAAGGGCGTCTTTATTTATTGCCTGAACTTTGGCGACCCGACAAAATCGGCTCCTGACCAACAGTTTGGGAAACACTGGACAGCCATTGCTCAAGCCAACAATGGCCCACCAGCTAAAGGCATGAGCAGACTGCAGTAGCCCCTCCAAGACAAACCATTGGATTGTAGTTCCAAAGCAGGACTTCTGTTTGGGACCTTTCTGGCCACAGAGGTGACCGAGTTGGAATGTTACTTAACCACATCCTTTTTCCAGCTGGTCACGGGATTGGCTGGGATCAGTGGGGTTTGCTGACAAGTGGTAAAGGGAGGAGTTACAGGACTTGAGTGACGAGCAGGCATCCTCACACAGGGCTGCAGTTTGAAGTATCTGGAGCAGGAATGTGCAGCGAGCGACTCATCAGGATCCAACAAAAGCACTTCTCTGCTCGCCAAGACTGTAGGGCTGAGGATGGCTAAGCCCAGCATAAATTAATGCTGTGTGCCCCTACGCATTGGACTTCTTGAAAGTGCCTGGCTGCCTGACCCTTGTCCCCAGCAATGATCAGAATGACAGCCAGGAACTTGGATATTAGCTGGTATTATTTTTACTTGGAGGCAAACTGTGACAAAAGAGAAGGAAACCAAGGACAGTAAAGTCTCAAGGAGCCCACTGTCAGAGCCTCTTAATGGTTCTTTCTGTCAGATAAATATCAGTTGAGGCTACAGCTAAGAAAAGAGTAAACACAAGTCATTTACTATGACTCACATCACCAAGAAGCTGACATGAGCCTTATATGTCTAGATGGAGGGATTCCGTTGACAAACAAGCATCAGCCAATAAAGCACCCGAGCGACTCTAACTTTAATGCACCTTCAAAAAACGTGTTTGAATATTTTAATCTGTCTTCACAGCTCAACTGAATTTACAGTGATGCCAAATCGAGCAGGTTGCTGACAAAATAAAGGACCTACTCAGCAGAACCGCTAAATAACACGCCAGCATGAGAATTACTTGAGAACAAAGGTAACAAGGACCAAGACCATAGGAACTAAGCCTCCTTCCCATATTGAGGGCTCAAACAGGAATTTAGTCAAGTCAGTTTCTTTGGATGACGCAGACGTAAGAAGCTCTCGAGGAACTACATATGTTCCCTTTCCCACCCATACTCTACTGCACAAATAGATCGTCATCACGAGCAAAGTGCCTACATTGTTTTGCTACAAATGCAGCTGTTTTCTCCTGCAAGCAAACAGTGTGGCAGCTCATTACATGGCAACCCAGGCAGCATGCTCACTTCGGGTGCAATTCACTATTGCACACAGCTTGTCTCTGCAGCGCAGAGCCATGCCAGCCACCTTCTCTGCACTCACAGTCCAGTCCACGTGTACTCCACATGTATGGTTGACCGCTTGCACAAGACCTTCGTTTTACACTTTTTGGCGTGGCCATTACCTGGAATACCTTTAGAACTAGATATTTGTATTCTTGCTGGCTGTAGATGATGATTGTTATCACTTTTGTTTTGCGTTTTTCTGATTTTCTGTCATGCTGCCAGGTTTGTTATGTTAGACTCTTATTGTAAAGTGTAAGCTTCCCTTCAGGAGAGGAGGCACCAATGAAGCAGTTAAAAATGAGTTCTCACCACCGAAGGGCTCCCACAAATGTATGGGTCCCCTGTGGAGTACCCTCCATGTCAAAAGAGTGGGGTGGTTTTTATTTGAGCCCTAATGATTGGGGAACCATCCTCTATTTTTTGGAAGGATTGGTGGATTTCTTATTGGAGGTCCATCTCATACTTTCACTTCAGTTGTACCATATTAGGGAATCCATTCACTGCACCATTTAGGTCATGGGCTGGAGGAAGGTGGTGGAACTCACAAAGTGATATGGAGCTATTACATATGTATTTGTATACATCGATGGAGAGGTAATAGCCTGCATTTATCAAACGGGTAAACCTGTTAATATTTACTATGACATATTTTGTTTTATTTCTATCCCCGCATTTTATCAGAAAATGCAGTTGATGCCCTTTGATTACACTATGCCATGTCTGATCTGACACTTGTAATCCTAAATGTACTTAGAAGGTTTAATTGCATGGCAGAAAACCTCTTCAGGCAGACATAAAATAGTGATATCAAGTGTGATATGACTTATTACATGATTGCAAAATAAAAGACCCACATCAAAGGCAGCAATATTTTATTTGGATGATGGAAAGAAAGAGGTTAAACAAGCACTGGCGTTGCCAATAGGTCTTGCAGTAGGAAAGTTGGAGCTATTGGTTTTGTAAATGACAAAGCCCTTTATGTTTTGAAAATGAAAAAACAAAGGCATTGTTATTTGCAATTGTAATAGCTCCAACTTTCCTACTGCGAGACCTATTGGCAACGCCAGTGCTTGTTTAAGCTTACAGAGTACTGCGCTAGTACCTAGAAAGTACCATGCTTTAAACAAATGAACCTTTGTTTAAAAGTGTTTTTAAGTAGCGCTGTATTTTCTATGTATTTCCGTGGTACTCCTTACATTTTGTGTAAAGAATTAAATATGTAAAAAAAAAAAAAAGACACTTTAGTACAATAAATTTCTGAAATATAGTGTGTAAAGTATTTTTTTTAACATTTTATTTTTTTCTTTTCTTTTTTTAAGTACCTCAGTACTTCCTAGATAAAACTTTTTAAAATATATATGTAAACTATATACTTTATTACTGTTCCATAAGAAGTATATTCCGAACTAATTGCTAATGCGAAGTGATCCGAAGAGCATGTATGTATGTACTTGTGTGTCTAATTTAGTGACCAGGGAAAGCGAGCACACACTATGATTGATTGCGGTGCTTTCACTTCAGTGACACCCCCGCGAGCCCCTGGATACTTGGACTGCTGGATCGTTCATCCGACAACTGTACAATGGGCCCCAGAGTTGCAGTTCTGTCATTTTATAGCGCTACAAAGCCACATTTGACACATAAAAATAAACAGAGCAATATAAAGAATCCTCATATCCCTGAACGTAAATAACAGTTCTCAGTAGTGTTTGCGAACGCAGAAGCACTTTAGGACTAATCTTCACACAGTGAGGCAGCCTACTTTACAACATGCTGACCTTCAGCAAACGAACGCCCTTCGAGGCGTGAGCGCCCTGGATTATGTCACCGAAGCGGGCAGATCGCCTCTCCATCTATAGTGGTCAATGGTCTACGGACCCCGCCCTGAACCTATTTTAAGAAAGGCTACTACATTTCAGGGATGGCAGTTCAGAGCGATAGAATAACATCGGCTCCTGTGCCCAAGTCCAAGATGTTTACAACTGCACTCTGTGCAACCAATGTACGCCAGGGAGTGGCTGCGTCATGAAGGTTGTGTATAAAGCAATTACTTCAATCCTGCTTGCTTTGGGCAGAATTAAAAGTAAATCCGAGAGATGTTCGAGTTCTTGCAACATTAAAAGAAACGAAAGGATTACATACGAGGGTTCAAAACGAGACAATTCGAATGCAGGACACTAACAACAGTTTCAAGATCGCGGAAATACAGGAATAAAACAGTGCGTCTCCTTTAAATGGGCAATCGTGGTCGATTAAACATTTCCGAAAAATTAATGTTACGTGGACACACCCGTCTATCGCCCGCGAACTGTGCAGCACTTCCGAGCGATGATCAACATTGCAGGATGCAAAGTGTCCTGGCCTTTCACCCGCGTGACCTACATCCATCTCCTTTGCGTGTGAGAAGCCTGGAAGCAGCGTAGGGGGCCTCCGAACAGCGCCCTTTTGCAGCCGGCATCATTAGTGATACAAAACAAACACCGGTAAAACCAATAAGTATCTCCTTGGGGACCGACCGGCTTTGCCAATGGTTTCAAGCCATACTGCACGCATCCCCGAAGCTTTGCACTGAAGATTAAAGGGTCATTTTGCATGTGTGCGCCGACTAAATGAAGCAAGTGCTTTTTTCCCGCTTAAATGATCCAACGAAGTAGCACAATCCTTTAAACGACAGCATTCATCCGTTCAGTTTGCAGAAGAAAGACTAATTTCAAATGGAACCTCCTGTGTGCCATAGCCTTTAGTTTTTATATGACAACTGCTTTAGTAAAAAAAAATACAAACAAGTCTGCCAGTAAGTGCCAAGCTCTGATGGGGTGTGCATTTGCTGAACAGGGTGAAGTAAACTGACAGCCCGCTCAATTTTCCAGACGCCACATGGGAAGGACCTTACCCATTAATTGCCTTGGTTTAAATCGGGATTCAAACAGGGTATGACATTTTATTATTGTGCTCAGGCAAACCCCGGAAATACATTTCTCATGAAAAACTAGAGGTTTATGGGCTTAGTGTTAATACTCAGAGCAGACAAAGGAAACAGTTGCCTTTCACTTGCTGCTGAACACAAGAGAGGGTCAGGAGGGGAGCTAGCATACAAATAAAATGTGGCCAATGTGTCCATCATACACAGTGATGTACTCTGTGTGGAGGGCGTGGCAGTGGAATCTGGCTAAAGCAGACAGATGGTTGGACGATCTAAATAGGGGCCTGCAGGAGTCCAGAGGAAACAGTTTATGCACTGAGAGCGTGTTTAAGTTTGAAGTGCGGGGGATGGGAAACTGAAAGTACGGCCGGCCGGCCGGCTGGCCGGCCAGCCATGATTAATTAGGGGAGGAGAAGTAAAGGCTATGTTTGCGGGGAGAGAGAGGGGAGGTGCTGGTGTGGGAGGAGTGCTGCTACGGCCTGGGGGAAGCTGGCTGGGGAGGGGGAGGAGAAATGAAAGTAAAGGCTGTGTTTGCGGGGAGAGAGAGGGGAGGTTGCTTTGCGCAGAATTAAAAGTAAATCCCAGAGATGTTCGAGTTCTTGCAACATTAAAAAATGACACTTCAAACAATTGCTCTAAAGACCATTTGTGCTGAGATAGAAACGCGTTTTGCATGAGTGATGAGGCTGCGGGAGGTGCTGCATGAACGGACATGCATGAAGAGGCAAGGTGTTACAACTGGATTGGAAGATGAATGCACTAAAACGTTCGAGGCAAATGTGACGCTATACCTCACAGTAACATACATATGGATTGCCTTAGGAGGATGTTTTAGGTGAGTACTGTTTAAGACATGTTGTAAAGTGTCCTAAATGTACCAATTACAAGATTCTACGAGAAAATGTATACAAGTAAACTATTCTGAGACTATTTATTTAGAAATACAGTAACAGGGACCAAAGAGGCACACAGAAGCGAATGCAATGAAGCAACATTGCTTAATCTGTTATGTTTACAAGCCATCTTGGTCAGCTAGAGGATACAAGCTGGACAAGGAAAAGGGTTATCAGATGTTTTTCTTATGTGTCACTCAAATGCAGGCAATGCAAACACAAGCATGCACGTTTCGACAACAGCAACATTTTGTCAGGTGCACTATATCCACGCACTTCAAGCTTAAGAAGAAAATATTATAGAAAACCTGATAAATTCTCGCTTCAGTGAGCAGCCGAGCAACTTTTGGGGGCCGGGTGCAAATGCAATGCACGAGGCGTCTTGTGACGGAAGCCGGATGGGGGCGGGATTCCGAGTGAGGGGAGGCAGGCGGATTAGGAGGGAAGCTGTATGGGGGCCGGAAAGCCTGGTGGGGGGGCGTGAATAAACAAGCGTTGCCGGGAAACTGAAAGTACGGCCGGCCTGCGGCCGGCCATGATTCAATTAGGGGAGGAGAAGCCACAGAGCGCACGCTGAGCGAAGCCCTTTGATGTGCTCTGCGGCCGTGAATGCGCGTGCTTGTTTGGTCACGTGATTCACGTGAACTCAATGAAAACCGCAGCGCAAGAAGCCCTTGGTTTCACGAGGATTTTCGAGACATGAATTCTCGCTCCGCTCAATGCGCTTGCGCACATTGATAGGTCGCGAGACCTAAAAAGGTGACGCTTATAACCATCTAAGGCTTTGTGTGGAACCACCAGCTGGTTTTACGGCACATTTCTACAACTCAATGACTTAGAATTAGAAGCCTAAAATAACATTTACAAGAAACTACAAAGTCCAAGTTTAGAGCTTACTGTAACAGTTTTAAAAAGCAAATATTTATCAGCTCCTAGTTATGGTGCCCTAGTATTTAGATATAAGCTGTGTGAATGGGTACATTGGGCTGTTGAAGGCTGCCTGCCAAATCTTCTTTTAATCTCTTACAGTCCTGCCTATAAGTACAATTTAGACTCGAACTTGGCTTGCTAAGGCAAGCGTTAGTAACAGATTCCCTCTAGTTGACATAGTGTGTTTTGGCTCAAAAAGGCACCAAGAGGAAGTCTGAAAACCATAATCCTGTTATCGATGTGTAAACAAGAAGGTCGGAAGAAAAGTGTTTGGAAAATTGTTGGTTTGGTTGGGGAATTATGCTTCAAGATCAGAATCAAGCAAAAATGTTGGAGACCTCCAAGATGTCTCATTTAATACAGTTTGACATCTGTAAAAATCAAAATATAACCGATTGATCTATGATACCCTTGGCTTACAAACGTATGCTGAGCAACTCCAAACAAAACTTGCATGTCACAAATGTATGCTCTTTAGATTTTTATTATCACTGACTAGGGAATTAAGGTAGAATTAGGAATGCATAGAAGTAAACAGAATTGTGTGGGGCCTAAGTAGAAAATATTTGTCACGTGTTGTCCATCTGCCTGAAACTTTTGACTAAATGTAAACTGTAGCGGAGTACAGAATTTAAGGTTATGGTCTAAAATCAACTGGCTTAACTTTATTTACACAGTGGTCATCACAGTATCCTTTCTTACTATACTTTGTGGATTGAGTGCTCTGGCTTCTGAGATTTTGTTTGTTATTTTTAGTGTGTCTGGGCTTGTGCTTTATATTGTAATGTAAACAATAAAAACAATAAAAATAAATTACGCTTAAACTGATAATTTATATCTGTTGTCCAAAACATAGCACTGATATAATATATCCTCACACAATAAACACACCAGCCGCGGCTGCTGCAGGTAAGAGCGGTGAGGCCGGCTGAGGAGGATTTCGAGACACAAGGGAAAATTAAATAAATAATTAATTTTCCCTCATGGTCGTCTCTCGAAATCCCCTACAGCCGGCCCCACCGCCCCACCACTCTTACCTGCAGCGGCCGCGGCTGAAACACACAGGTTCGTTGGAGTCATAGACCAAACAGCACTTTGGCAACTTGAGAAATGTCGATGCATTTAGACGAATTTTGGTAATGTAGCTATAGAAGTTGGCTGTCGTTTCCACCCCCTAAAGTTTCTAACATGGTCATCATCAGGACTCATTGATTTTGCAAGTAGGAGAGCGTCCATGAGCTTTGTTAACATACGCCAGTAATCTATGGTGAATGGTAAAGGTGACAAGGAATATACAGCTAGATTCATCATTGTCCCGTTTTGCGAGTCCTTAATAGCGATTATTAAGGAATTACTATTAAGGACTTGCAAAACGGGATTCATTTAGGAATCGCTAAATTAATTGCGATTCCTACACATTCCTTATTTGCGATTAGCAAATTGCTAATCGCAAATAAGGAATAACTCCCCATTCATTCCTAAAGGCCCATAGGAATGAATGGGGAGTTATTCCTTATTGGCGATTTAACTCCCCATTCATTCCTATGGGCCTAAATGCCCATAGGAATGAATGGGGAGTTATTCCTTATTTGCGATTAGCAATTTGCTAATCGCAAATAAGGATGCGATTTCAAGGGTGCCAGGGGTGTCCAAAGAACACCCTGTAGCACCCCTGAAATGAAAATGTAGACTGATGTTGCGCACACACATGTCCAAAGGACATGTGTGTGTGTAACATACAACTGAGAAAAATGCACAAACGTGTTTTTTTCTCAGTTTTCGCTATTTACCACGAAGTCAGACTTCGCGGTAAATAGCGGCTAAAAATAGCGATTTCACAATTTTTAAATGCTTCTTGAATTGCATTTAAGGAATCTCTAATTGAGATTCCTTAAATGCAATTATTTGCAAATATGCGATTTCTAAAAATGCGATTTTTGTATTTGGGATGATGAATCCCAAATGCAAAAATAGCGCTCGCAAAGGGCCAGATTCTCAGAATCTGGCCCTTTGCGAGCCGTTTTCGGCTTGATGAATCTGGCCGATATTCCCTTCGTTTAGCTCTAAAGCTCAGAAAAGCACAAGCCCATTGGTGGATAGTTTGCAGTGGGCTTAAGTGGTGCCCAAAATGAAAGAATCTATTTCATATTAGTGAATCATACATAAATCCTATAACAAGAGGTATATGCTGTCATTTTTGTTATGATGTACTGTATCTACAACAGTATTTCCTTATTACTGGGATTGCGTTTACCTGTTAAAAGGAATTGGAAGTTCCAAAGGAATTGCTATATAGCTCATAGACTGTATATGTCCAGCCCATTCTGAACCATAAATTATCCTTGTTTTACATAAAACATTCAGAAATTAGCAATTCCCCACAAAAACAGATTTGGAAATCTGTAGTATTTGACTACTGGTACTTCTCTTCTGTGTTTATTTTGTTAAGAAAATGCCGCAGTTTTACAACTAGACTGGTCTTTTGAGTTTACTTCTATAAGATGAATATATCCCGGATTGTGTGCAACATTTCCAGTTGTGTAGTCACAAAGGCTGGACTTAAGCCCTTGAAATCCTAAACAAACAGGCCTGTGGGGGCTTTGCTCAGCACCGCATACCAACATGCTTCGTCTGGAGCGTGGAAATTAGCAACAGGTGCTCTTCAAAGCTGCGGGGCAGTTTCAGACCCGCAGACCCCGGTTCAGATGAATTTTAACGATATCCTGCAATCACAACTGGGTACGTTTTACCAAAGCGGTTGGGTTTGAAAATAAACTGTAATGCGTTTTGGAATGCGAAAATGCAAATGCTGGGTTGTTAGATCTGGGACGTATGAAAGGACCCCTTTTATCAACAAGGTTTTGCTAAGAGCTTTCCTTTGGGACAAGGCTGAAAAATGATTCTGTGCTGTCGGCGGCGGCGCAGCTCCATACATTGAGAAAGTGTGCGTTACTTAAGAGCTCCCGTGATTGGCGGGGGTGGGGAGGGGAGGAAGGAAAAACAGGGGCCCATTCACAAAGGTACGGGGAAATGTACACAAAGGGCGAACTGTGTTTACGCACTTGCATAGATCACGAGTTTTTCAGTTTCTAAAGCATTTCATGTACTGTACACTGTGATGACTATATGGTATTCACTTACTTTATACACGGGCCTACCCCCAGGGCTGTGGATGTATGCAACATACACAATATGCAGCTGTAGGGTAAGGGAAATACATTGATTCATAAATGACATTAACCTTATGTTACTTCTTCCAATAACGTTTATATTTCCTGTACATGCTACTCATTCATACAGTTAGTTTTGACAAAAACTGGATAGAAATATAGTTTTAATGTAATTTCCTCGTGACATTTTATTCACAAACCTTTGTGAATACCCACACCGTTATTCGTTTCATTCTGAGGTAGCCCCCACCCCTCTTTCCCTCCCAGTTGCATAAGTTCATGAACCAAGCATTTTCACTGGTAAACATGTTTGTAGCATCGTATTCATGATCTACTCTCTGTATAGAGTGAACAACAATCTGCCATCCAGTAATGACGTAGGTAATATGTTTTATTGCAGTAGGCCTGCCAAACAGCTAACCTTTCTACAGGCTGACAAAATGTCGAAGCCAGGCTGCTGGAGCTGCAGGATGAATAGAGGGTTGGCACGAGCTCTTCTTGCAAAAGGCCAGTAAGTGCCACTTACTGTTGAGACTGAAGACAACACATTATTTGGGATGACGCACAGAAATGTAGAACTCTGGGGTGAGGAACTAGTCATTTTTTTCACCCTCAAAAATAAATTCCCCTAACTCAGCTTTCCTCTTGTTGGCTGTTGGGGCCTTTGCCCCATCTTCTATCATCTCACTATTCCAACTATGAAGGGGTGGTCTGACTGTTTTTTTTTTTGTCCACCCCTGTAATATGCGGCTCTACACGCTACAAAAACATAGCTTCATGGTTGTGCGATGGGGGGACATGGCGGGAGGCCCGAGGAGGGGTGCTATCTACTGAAGAGGGTGGGGAGGCACCGGGGTAAGTTAGGTGTTTTGGGGGTGGCAAAAACTTAAAAATGTCCCCATTGTCCAATTATGTTTTGTGTGGGAAGGTTTACGGCAGGTAATGGTTGTCGACCTAAAGTTACAATTAGGTACTTTCCCTTTTCGCTTTTTCAAGGGGGTTAGGCGGTTTGGTCAAGTCTGGGTTGGTAGCTATGGGTAGCTAAAAGTAAATCTCCTGGAACGTTAATGGCCTGCACACCAATCCAAGAGCTAACAGAATTATGCAGTATCTACGAGATTCTGATGCGCAGGTCATTATACTCCAGGAGACCCACTTAACTCAGAATGAAATGCTTGCCCTTGTTGAGAAAAATAGGTGGATTGATTTTGCGGTATGTTCATCACAATCAATGAATAACAGAGGTGTGGCTTTTATATTTAAGAAACAGATAAAACCAGGCTACTATCTCAGGCAGTTGACCCAGGTGGCAGATGGGCCAAAGCATCTGTCGTTATAGCCGGTTCACAAACTACAATCTTGGGTAATTATGGACCCAATCAAGATGACCCCACTACCTTAGAGTCTATCTTTTCACATTTGTTGTAATTTCCTGAACCTATCATCTTGGCAGGTGACTTCAATGTTGTATTAGACCCGGTGCTCGATAAGTCTGCTAACAGTCGCCCCCTTGTACTTCCTAAAACTAGGTCCCTTCTGCATAGTTCCATGAAACAATATGGTTATGTCGATATCTGGAGAGTAAGGTCAGGACAGCAACATGGTATCTCCTTTTGAAACTACAAATACCATCATCAGTCTAGGGTAGACTATATTTTAATCAGCCAGAGATTGGTGGATACTGTCAAGAGTATTAAATATCTCCCTTTACACCTTTCTGACCACTCTGCGGTAGTTATGGAACTTGAGGGGCCCATTAAAAGTTCCCTCGGGCTTGGTCTTTCGATTGTTCTCTTCTCTCTCATCCAGACGACATTTTGTTTCTTAAAGCTGAGGCTCATAATTTTATGAGAATTAACATTGGCTCGGCATCCAGTGGAGTCGTTTGGGACTCCTTTAAGGCCTTCTTGAGAGGTCTTATCACGGGTAAAGTGTCTTATCGTAGGAAACAGTATAGAGAGGAAATCCTTTCTATTGAAGCTAAGATAGCTAAAAAACAACTAGATATAGATGCTAATCTTATCTCTCCTGAGCCCGTGTTAAACCAGCTTCAAGATCAACTCTTGGTGCTGAAAGGTCAACTGGCTTCCGTTTTAAATCATAGAATCCAACAGAAATGGTAGGCTAGTAAAATAGCCCATTTTGAATATGGTGAGGGGGGCAGGAAAATTATTGGCTTGGAAAACCAAACAGACCAGGTCCGCAACAATATAGCCTCTATTACAGTGGATATTACCACTTTCTCTTAGGATGAATATATTAGGCGGGCCTTCAGGGAATTTTTCCAAATAATTTACCATGAGGACAATAAAATTGACCCAGATTCTATTAATGGCTGGCTGAGTGAGATCTCTCTTCCCTCTCTTTCCACCGAGCAGTGTTTACTTTGGATAGCACTATCTCTGAGGAAGAGATTAGGCCAGCTATTAAAAAGGGCAGGAAAGGGAAGGCTGCAGGACCCGATGGGCTCAATGCTGAAATCTATAGTGCCCTGGAACAAGAAATAGTGTCCTTTCTTACCATCATGTTTAATCAAATCTTACTAGAGGGCCAGCGGCCGCCAGCATCTTGGGATAGTGCTTCAATCACCCTTATTTTGAAACCTGGGAAACCAGCGGATGCGTGCGGCTCGTATAGGCCAATATCAATTTTGAACGTGGACTATAAGATCTTTGCCACAGTTCTTGCAAACAGGCTGGCCTCGGTTGCCCCTTTTCTCCTACATCGAGATCATTAGGGATTTGGGAAGGGGCGCCAATTGTACGAGTTAACATACGACCTGATTGGGGCCATTGATATGACATCGGTCGAGTCCCTCCCGTTAGCTGCTCTTACGCTGGACGCAACCAAGGCCTTCGACAGGGTCAACTGGGCGTACCTGTCGGGGCCTCTGGCCAAGTTCAACGTGGGTGAGGGTTTTCGCTGTGCTATTGGTCTTCTATATCGGACTCCATCTACGCGTCTTCTGGTCAATGGAGAGCTATCAGACCCCTTTACCATCTCAAGGGGGACACGTCAGGGCTGCCCTCTCTCCCCTCTTCTATTCGATTTTTATATCGAACCCTTCGCTCAACAACTCAGGGGGGATGTTAACATCAAATCTTTTGTGTATAGAGGATGGGAGAGAAAGGTAGCCCTATAAGCGGACGATGTCCTTATTCTTACATCCGATGTCTGCACTGCACTTCCTGCAGTTTTAAAAATTGCCCAAGAATTCGGGCAAGTGTCGGGTTATGAGATTAACGCAGCAAAAACTGAGATGCTTGTATGGAATGATGACGCGAGGGCCACTAGTATACAGTCCGGTTCCTCTATGCGGTATCTGGGCCTGAATATTGTGAAAGATATTAATTTAATCGCATCAGTACATTTCTCTGCAATAGCTAAAGACTGTCGTAAGTTGTTGCAAGCATGGGCCCATCTTCTGCTTTCACTAATTGGGAGAGTAAATTTGATCAAAATGTCGATTTTACCTAAAGTTTCCTTTTTATTTAATACCATCCCACTTTATTTTGACCAATCTTTTGTATCTAAATTACAGTCGGAAATTTCATCTTTTATCTGGGACAGGCAGCTTCCAAGAATTGCTTGGAAGAAACTCAGACGGCGCAGGGAGAAGGGAGGGTTGGCAGCTCCAGACCTAAAATTATATGCATGGGCATTTCAGCTATCACACACCCGTATGTTGTTAAAAATGCCTACAGACTACGGGGTGGGGACCATGTTTTCAGCTCTGCTTAAAGGGGAAGGAGTCAGTCAGTCTGGCTTCTTATTTAAATTCGGAAGCCCAAAATTAAAAAAAGAAATAATCTGAAGGTCTTGCAAGGGATGGCCAAAACATGGTCAGAATTAACAAAATCTAAAAAGCTGGGGTACTTTTGCAATAGGACTCCTCTATGGGGCCTCCCTGAAAGTCCTGCTTGGTTAGGAGATAGCTTAACGGTCCCTTTAAAAGAAGCTGGTCTGAAAGTGTGGGGTGGCCTCTTTTTTGATGGGGACCTGCTCACATGGGAACACCTTAGGAAGAAAATCGTCCCCAATTTTGCAAGGTTTAAATATATGCAAATTGTTAGCTGGACCCATTCCTACAACTCCTTACCCGCTCGAGGGAATACGTACCCTCTTGGAGGTTACAGTCAGCTAATTTCTAGTTTAGTGGATATGGTTCCAGCAAGGAAGGAGATCTCTCTGTGGTATAAACTTATACTTGAAGAAATAGATGGAGATTTTAAGCTACCGGACCAGTTGTGGGGTTCTTCTTTTACTGGACACAACCTGCAAGAGCTGTGGTCCGCCTCATTTGGCCTTTTATTGAACATCGTGAAGCCTGTATGGTTACAAAGAAACCATCTCTATACCCTACACAGGGCATATTATTCTCCCCTTAGACTTTCTAAATTCACTGAGGGAAAGTCGGTAGCTTGCGCCAAGTGTGGTTTGGTAGCTGCTTCGGATGCCCACATGTTCTTTGAATGCCCCCATTTGGCTACCTTTTGGGATGCGATTAGTAACATTCTCACGGTATCGCTGGGCTTTCAAGTAGTTCTGGAGCTTTCCCTATTGATTTTCGGGATCCTGGACGGGGTCCATTCCGCAGCAAAAAAAATGGTGTTCCAATCTATTTTATTGGCCAGAAGGGAGATCTGCAAAAATTGGAAGGACCTTCTTCCTCCCTCTCTCAACGACTGGCAGGCATCCGTCTTGCAGGTCTTACGATTGGATCTGGCTAGGGCCGGTAATCGAACTAGAAGGTCATTCTGGCATCTGCTGTCATGGGAGCATTAGGTTACCCGGGGTTTTTTTTTTTCCCCGGGTCCAATGATTATGCTACTGTGGTGTGCACACCATTTGTAGAGCCTCTGTCCAGTCCTAAGCCCGGCCCGATGTGGCTGTAAATTCCACCAAATATTACCTATCTTTTGGTAATTTGGTTGTTTTGATGCATGTTTTGGAGGAAAACATCAGTGCTGAGGGATGGTCGTCTATCTCGTTTTTTCCCTGCCAGTTTGATAAACTGTGACAGCATGTCGTGACCCCACCCGAGTGTGCATCGGTAACCATGGTGGTAAATGAGGACAAAGCAGTGGCGGCTGGTGACATTTGAAAGTGGCGGGGCGTAGCGCACGTGCCCGAACCCCCCCCCCTGAAAAAATTGAAAATCGAAGCAAGCAGAAAGATAATACTTCATTCATCCTTCCGAGAACAGCAAACACACTTTCACTTACCAACTCTAACAGATACCCATTTTCATGCCCTTGCAACATTACCTATATACTAGAAAAGTCTAGCTTCACACAGCACAAAAAAGGAGGAACTAGAAGGGAGAGGAAGGATGTGATCAAAAGGAATAGGTTGCAATAGAGCACAGCAGCTGGTTAGAGATTCACTCGCATACGTTCTTAATCATACAACATAAATAAGGCAGAAATAGATAAGGCGAGAAGATAAAACGGACTGATTACATATCTTACGGCAACAGAGCTGCAATTCATAATGTGCTTATTGCATTGTCATTGAAATACCTAGCGAATATATCAATCTATTTACTCCCTCGAGGAGACTGCCCTGCAGCCCCCAAACGTCACCAAAACATTACACAACAAGACATGAGGGCACGGCCGGCATTACTGGTGGTGGGGAAGCGGGGCATACGTTCTTAATCATACAACATAAATAAGGCAGAAATAGATAAGGCGAGCCGAGAAGATAAAACGGACTGATTACATATCTTTCGGCAACAGAGCTGCAATTCATAATGTGCTTATTGCATTGTCATTGAAATACCTAGCGAATATATCAATCTATTTACTCCCTCGAGGAGACTGCCCTGCAGCCCCCAAACGTCATATCTTTCGGCAACAGAGCTGCAATTCATAATGTGCTTATTGCATTGTCATTGAAATACCTAGCGAATATATCAATCTATTTACTCCCTCGAGGAGACTGCCCTGCAGCCCCCAAACGTCACCAAAACATTACACAACACATGAGGGCACGGCCGGCATTACGGGTGGTGGGGAAGCGGGATAAATAAAATAAATACAATTTAAAAGTCAAACTTACCTTCTTCCCGCCTTCACTGACTCCGAGACTCCACCAGATTCTCGCCGACGCTGTCCAGTTCTTTTGAATTCCTCGTCGTCACGCAGGAAGGCTGCAGGCAGCCTGCCTCCACCACAGCACAGTGCTGTGATTGGTTCGGCCGGCTGCCCCAACATCACGTGATTTCTCTGTATGCTGCAGCATACAGAGAGCAGGGAGAGTGGGAGGGGTTACTCGAGAGCAGGGGGGAGCGGCTTTCTTAATACAGTTAATACTGTCTATTTGGACAGCCTCTGTGAGGCTGCCCAAACAGACAGTATTACCAACAGTGGGAAAGTCACTCCCCCCTGCCCTCGAGTAACCCCTCCCACTCTCGCAACCAGGAGGAACTTCATCTTTCTCGCTGTGCGAGAAGGCAGAAACAAATGGTAGTTCTCTACAATTTGTTTCTGCTTTCTCGCACGGCGAGAAAGCACTGGGGCGGCGCCCAAACGCCCCCATGGAGGATCCACCTCTGGGACAAAGAAAAACACAAAAAAAAGGAGGGTTGACTCCAACCAGTCAGTCAATCATACTCCTTAGTTTGCTTTGGTTTTAAAGGCACTGCTGAGATGATTTCATTGTCCACATTCCTAGAAACATCTCTATATGACTGATCTGCAACAAGAAAAGAAGTGAACTCCCGAATGCTTAGCTTCAGAAATGCACCAGCTCTGCAGAAATGTCACAGCAGGCGCCTCTGCTATTGGTCTGCGACAGGACATAAGCAATTAGTTTTTTGGAAACCCAGGACATATGTGAAAATCGCTATATAAGGCTCAACTCTTGCTCCCCAGCAGTACATTGGTCTTCTCTTCTGAAACAAATAAAATGCGAACAAATATTCAGCCATTTTGGAACTACATGCTCTTTGCATGCCTCTCCCTTCCCTCACCTTTCCTCCCTCACCTCCATGGTCAAGAGAGTACTGCTGGGCACAGCCACACACATCATCCACATTCCTCACTCTAAGTGCCCTCTTCAGTTGGTTTCTTCACAAAACATAGAGTTCTTCTACAGGTTAATTAATGTTCATACGCAGGAAGGACTGCACCCACCTTACAGCAAATGAAGGAAACTACTCTGAATTTGTCCGCTTTCAGCGTGACCTGGTCAAGCACCGTTTTAAGTACACCCAGATCTCTCCCTGGCCATAAACTTCAGTTCGTCCTGGACATTACGTCCTCAACAATCCCACTTCAAGGACTTTCCAGGTAAAGGGACTCTAAAAAATACATGATTCTCCAGGTTTAATGTAAAAATCTGGAGAGGTAGGGAAGAGGAAAACCAAGATCCTGACCCACCCTCATCGTATACAGTGTCACAATCAAGAGAGAGTCAACCTTGAGTCCTCACTGAATGTTATCCAGTGACATGCTTCATCAGTGAGTTCTTCCCTATAGGTCTTGGGCCTTGTGGTGACCCATGATGACTGTGTGACTAATGGACACACTTCCCTCCAGAGAGCCCTATGGGGTACCAGGCGTCCACTAAATAAGTGGACCCACTCCCAAGAAAGGGTATTGCAGTAGTGTACCCCCGCGTGTTATTGTATGAACAATTAAATAAATAGCTAGTCACCCTTTCCCAAAAGGGTTTTAATATGGACATACTGATCCTGACGAAAGCCACTGGATTGGGGTAAGTGGCAGAAATTAGTTGATCACACTTAAGGGCCAAGGAGTGAATGTAACTCCAACTAGCCAATTTCCCCCAGTTTTTAACCTTGACAGATTGGACCCATGAATAAATACTGATTTTGGCACCACCTAGGCTATTTTACAGATTACCTTATATAGATCCCACACCCTTTTTTCCTTGAAAAGTGGTCCCTTGTAAGGAAACAGGCCGCAGCAGGTCCCAACCGTCAGAGAGTCACAAAGAACGCAATGATTAAGCAAGTCACCAGATGATATTCAGTGAGTGAGAGTTCCTTTAACAAAAAGGTCTCTCCCCTATAGTCAGTGCGCCCACAATACATGACACGTGGCTGACTTTCTCCAGGGGTTAATACCCAAGTACTAAGCACAGGAACTCTCTGTGATTACCTTAACTACAGTGTTGCTGTTATCTTTGTAGATAGTGAGGGAAAGATTCCACCAAAACTGCAATGGAGGGTACAATTTACTCTCATCAGTTAGTTATAGCTGGTTTTAACAAAGAGTCTAGTAAAGTATGACACATCTTCCAATGAATGATGAGTTTTAAGTTCAATGACAAAAGGTTAGCCACTTTCAAGATAGAAATAGTACCAAACCAAAACAACTCCCCGAAGAGGGCTCCTCCTACCCTTCCTTTATCACTTCCCAACCCTAAACGCTAAAATTACCCTTACCTCTCTTTACCACTGCAAACCCTAAGATGAACCTTACCTCCCTTTACCACAGCCCACTTCAGCCCTTTTTTAAAAATGACATAATATTTATGTTACTTAAAAAAATTCTTAGATGCGTGGTAAAGGTATTTTCCTTGAATGGACAAATACTTACCTGTGTGACACTTACCAGTGTGGAAAAGGCTGCGTGATAAAAAAAACTGCGGGTCAAAGACTTCGTTGTAAAGGCTGTTTCCCTTTGCAGATGCGCAGAATATAATTTGCCATTTATTACTAATGTTGAGAGAGGGGAGGGGTATCATAACCCGAATGGCTTTAGCCTCTTTTGATTAATGCAAAACATATAGCGTTTCTCCAAATTTTCCACCGAGAAGCCAGTGAGCTGTTCAAGCAGTTTCCTTCCCCATGATAAAGTAAACAGACACAGTGTGGTTGACAGATGATTTCATTGTATCATTAGTAGAGGTATTGTCATTGATTTTGATGTAGACAAGAGGATCACCTTCAAGCTCCTCACCCATGCACACAAAGCACTCCACAATGCCGGACCAGCCTACCTTAACAGCAGACTCGGCTTCTACACCCCCACCCGCCAGCTCCGCTCCCCCAGCCTCGCCCTCACCGCTGTCCCCGCATCCAACAAACGACCTCCGGTGGCAGAACCTTCTCCTTCCTCGCCGCCAAGACCTGGAAGACCCTCCCCACCCACATACAGCAGACCCAAGACCTACTCACCTTCAGAAGACTCCTCAAGACCTGGCTCTTCGAACAGTAGCAGCAACCCTCCCCTCAGCGCCTTGATACCCTCACGGGTAAGTAGCGTGCTTTACAAGTACTCTGATTGATTGATTGATGTGCGTATTCCTTAAGGTAATCTATGACTTACCTGATATGTACTGTGTTAGTGAGTTACAGATGAAGTCATCCCTTTAAAGTTTGTGAAGTCTTTTTGTCAGCTGTTGCAGATGGAGGAACATTTTTCATCTGCATTTCATCCTTAGTCAGCTGGAGAGAGGCAAAAATAAAACGCTTATTAATGAATTCATAAAAAGAGTTTTAACAAAATAAATAAACATCAAACTAAATTGAGTTGATATTATTGGCTGATTATTCTTAAAGCACTGCAAATCTCTTTTTTACTGGGAGTTTCTCTATTTAGCCGGGTTTAAGTTCAAAGTGTAAGAGGTTTGACAATGATTTTATAAGTTAAACAAAGAGGGGGGGACCAAGGAGCTATAAAGGTCCAGTGTCCATGCTCCTAATATAAATCTATTTATCAAAAGGAGGACAAAGTTCCTAGATCAGGGTGCAAAAGTCACCAATAAATCAATGTGCAAATAGTCACCAACAAGAGTGCAAAAGTCACCCATGTATCAAGGTGCAGAAAGTCACTAGGCAGGGTGCAAAAATCACCCATGAATCGGGGTGCTAACAGTCACCCATATTTTAAAACAAAGAGAAATTAAGAAAGAGGGTAGACTAAAGTAATTCTAGTTTTGAAAATGTCCTAATGTGAGAGGGAAAATAATTCTACATCCTCTGCTGCCCTCACACACCCCGGGGGGTGTCATGCTTCATCATCGGGCGTTTGCTCTCGTCGGGCCGGCGCTGCAATTCCCTACGGGTCTCCCAAAGGGTCACTTTATCGGAGATCTATTTTGAGGATTGCCGGATGTTGCATGCGGGTGTGTGGTGATTGGGTAAAAGGAGGGTAAATCAATTTATGTGCACGTGATAGTGTAAAAAATGACTGACCCCAAAAGGGCCCATTCGGCCTAGGTGTCAAAAGTCAAGGCCAACATGTTTCGCGCCTCTGTTGCCCGTAGGTCATTGGCGCTTCTTCAGGACCACAATAATAAACAGTGTAGTGCACTTGCTATAATAAGTAAAGATTAAAATGAGAACCCTCTTAACTCAGCCAGGGCGGGTCTGTATACCCTCAAAGTGGTTACAGCTGCTACATGGAAGCCGCTCCTGGGTAACACCTAGGAAAAGGAAAAACATAGTGTACCACAAGTGCGCATCAATGACGTCTTAAGCTTCACAGAGTGCCATTTTTATGCACACATCCTTCCAAACAGAAAATTTAAGCAGACACACGGGACCAGTCCAACGCGGGGCGGGGGCGCTGTTCACAAGAGCCCTAGGCTGGATTAACATTTTTAGCAGTAAAGTACGGCACCTAGACTGAGCTTAGGGTTTGTATAGCGGATGGCGACAATGTAACAATAATGTAACGTATTCAAGTCGGCAGCACTATCTACATATAGAGATGGTAGTTAACCATCAGCATGCTTACCAAGGACTCGTTACAAGTGCTCCTGTTATGTTATGTTAAAAAATTTATACCGCGCACGTACACCGGGACGGTTTCATGGCGCTCATAACAAACATAGCTATCCAGGGCAGAGGAGTTACTCAAAGGCCGCCTTAAAAAGGTGAGTTTTCAGAGTTTTGCGGAACAACTCATATGAGGAACAAAAGCGAAAGGGAGAAGGGAGGGAGTTCCAAAAGGAGGGACCTAGAAAAGAGAAGCATAAACCACCGTGTTTTTTACGGCGAAATGATGGAGTGCAAAGAAGATTGTCAGCAGAGGAACGTAAATTGCGGGTAGGAAGGTAATGCTTAAGCTTGGAGGAAATGAACTCAGGGGCCTGGTTGTGCAAAGATTTGAATAGGGTGCAGCCGAGCTTGAATGAGCACCGTTTAGCCACTGGGAGCCAATGAAGGCTCTTCAGGAGCGGGGAAACGTGCTGGTGTTTGGGTTGATGGTACACCAGGCGGGCAGCCTGGTTCTGGATCAGTTGAAGTTTTTGAAGCTGATAGACAGGAATCCCCACGTACAGGATGTTGGCAAAGTCAACCCTGGAGATGACCAAAGCCAGTATAACTAGTGTGAGTGCTTCTCTGGTTAGAAATCTACAGATCTTGCGGATTCTGCGTAGCTGGAAGAAGCAGGACGATGTTACTGCTGAGATCTGAGGTTTCATAGAGAGATCCTCAGAGATGATCACTCCTAGGCTTTTCACAGAGCTGACCGGGCTAGGGGGGAGACCCAAAGAGGGGGGCCAGTAGTTACCATCCCAAGGATTGGTAGGACCGCCTACCAGTACAAGTTCCGTTTTAGACGGATTCAACTTGAGCTGGCTGTGCGCCATCCAGTCAGAGATGAGTAACATAGTAGTTTGGAAGTTGAGGCGGGAGGAAAGTGTGGTATCCAATGGGAAAATCAGTTGTAAATCATCAGCGTAGTTGTATATTGTGGCGGAGGAATGATGAAGGGAAGCCATGAGTGGTTGCATATATAGATTGAAAAGGAGGGGGGAGAGGGCAGAACCCTGGGGGACACCGCAAGTGAGGGGGAGAAAAGAAGCAGAGAAGGTGGAGAGGTGGACTGCCTGGGAGCGGCCTTGCAAGAAGGATCGAACCCAGTCAAGGGCAGTGCCCCGAATGCCGGCGTTGCTGACACGGTCGATCAAGATAGTATGATCGACCGTGTCAAAAGCCGCCGACAGGTCTAGCAGTACGAGGGCTTGGGGGATGTTGTTATCGGCCCCAGTTCTAAGTGTGTCCATCACAGCTGCAATCACCATCTCTGTAGAGTGCAGGGGGCGAAAGCCCGCCTGCTGGGGATCAAGGAAAAGAGAAGTCTCAATGAAAGTGCTCAAGCACTTAGTGACGTAGGTCTCTAAGATCTTTCCCAGAAAAGGGAGGAGAGAGATAGGTCTATAATTGCTCAGCACTAGGGGGTCTGCGCTGGGCTTTTTCAGGATGGGTAACACTACCGCCTGCTTGAAGGCATCTGGGACAACACCTGATGTTAAAGAGGAGTTGAGAAGGGCTAGAGCAGGGTCAGGGCAGTGCGTGAAAATTTCTTTGAAAATATGTGGGGGGCAGCAGTCCTTCGGGGACCCGGAGCTTACTTTGTGAAGAAGACTGTGGAATTCGGTGATGGAGATGGGAGGGAAAGTTAGGAATTTCTGAGGATTTTCAGGGGGGAGGGGAAATGATTTGGAAGGGGAAGGTGGAGAGATGTTGTTTTTGATTATGGAGATCTTGTCTTGAAAGAAGGCATTGAGCTCATTGCACAGGGCCTGAGTGGGAACGGGTGGGAGAGTGACACGATCGGGAAGGGAAAGCTCATTGACAATCGAGAAGATGTCTTTGGCTTTTGAGGCCGACTCCAGGATTTTACAAGAAAAATAAGAGGTCTTAGCCTCTAGGATGGAAGATTTATATTTGCTGAGTAAGCTAGTAAATTCAGTCTTAAGTGCTGGGTCATACTTATGACGCCAGCGCCGTTCGGCCTGGCGAAGAGCTAGTTTGTCTCATTTCAGCTGGTCAGTATACCAACGCTGAGCATCATGGGGGCGTGAAACTTTAATGGACTTTAGAGGGGCTACAGTGTCGGCAGCCGCCTTCAGCCAGTGCTCGAGAGTGGAGGCTTGGAGAGAGACAGATTCTGAGGCTGGTGGAACTGAGGCTGCTAGAAGGGAATGAAATGTTGACATATCGACATTCTTCCAATTGCGAGCTGTGATGCTAGGGGGGCGCGGGGGGCGAGGAAAGCTAGGAAGGTCAATGGAAAGAGAGACAAAATAATGGTCTGACAGGTGCAAGGGGTGATCACGGGAGGCGAAGGATCGAGGTTAGCCGTCCAAACCTGGTCAAGTATATGACCCTTACAGTGGGTAGGAGCAGAAATCAATTGGTGACAGTTCAAGCTAGTAAGAGTGTCTGAAAACAGCTTAGAAAGTCGGCATTCTTGGGGATCGGTAGGCCAGTAATTGAAATCACCTAGGAAAAGAATTCTGGAGTGATTTATAAGAAGCTGGGAAAGAAGTTCCCCGACTGATAGAGCAAAAGACGGCATGTAGATGGGGGGTCTGTACATAAGGACACAGGTAAGGGAGGTGGTGGTTGAACGAAGCTGGATCACAAGGGTTTGAGAATTGGAAATGGGAGTGCAGTTTAGGATAGAGAAAACGTGTTCTTTGCGAATAATAGCTGCTACTCCGCCGCCAGCTTGTCCCCCGGGATGATTAACATGTAAAATATAATAACCAATGGGGAGGGCGGCTAGGATATCGGGTACAGAGTCTTCAGTCAACCAAGATTCAGATAGAAAGAGAATATCTACATTAGTGTCATCTAGTAGGCTGTAGATCTCTAGTTGGTGTTTGACCAAGGAGCGCGTATTCAGGTAAAGGATGGTAAGAGTACAGGTAGCAGGTATAGGTGAGGGGGGGTTGACGGGAACAGGTCCGGGCGGGGGAGGGATAGCCATGCAGGGAATGGTACTAATGCCGCATTCCTGGGCCCGCCTGATGGCCTCGGGTGGCAGGGGAGCTGAGTGTTGAAGGGAGTATAAATCCGCAGGCGAGTACCGGAGCGAATGGGCAGGGTTAGGGGCCGCAGGTCGCGGCCGGCCGCGGACGGGCGCAGACGGGCAGGACTTTGGCTTGACTTTGGCGCGAAGTCGGCGCTCCCGCTGCGCTCGTCCGCTGCGCTTCCGCCACATTGTCATCTTATGTAGATGAGGCGTTAAGCCACTAGACCGCTAACCTGCGCTGTAAGAGGCAGGGCGGAAGTGGATCACAAAATGCAGGAAATGGCGCTCTACTATGCGACCCTCTGCACAAACGGCACTCAGCCGGGGCGGACCGGGGTCTAGAGCGAGGAGAAACAGGTGAGGACGCTCACACTTCCAAGCGTGAAGCCAGATACAAATTTAAAAGTAGATGCAGTGATTTTAAAATACACAGCGCGAGTGCGCTAATCCGTTATAAAAAGCTATTAGTCAGCTAACAAACAGCCCGGCAATAATGAGGGGGAGATGACAAGTAACCAACCCGGCCTGGATCGCAGCGTCTATCGACTGTGGCCAGAGTGATTCCGAAATATATATTCCACAGTCAATAGCCACTAGACCGCTAACCTGCGCTGTAAGAGGCAGGGCGGAAGTGGATCACAAAATGCAGGAAATGGCGCTCTACTATGCGACCCTCCGCACAAACGGCACTCAGCCGGGGCGGACCGGGGTCTAGAGCGAGGAGAAACAGGTGAGGACGCTCACACTTCCAAGCGTGAAGCCAGATACAAATTTAAAAGTAGATGCAGTGATTTTAAAATACACAGCGCGAGTGCGCTAATCCGTTATAAAAAGCTATTAGTCAGCTAACAAACAGCCCGGCAATAATGAGGGGGAGATGACAAGTAACCAACCCGGCCTGGATCGCAGCGTCTATCGACTGTGGCCAGAGTGATTCCGAAATATATATTCCACAGTCAATAGCCACTAGACCGCTAACCTGCGCTGTAAGAGGCAGGGCGGAAGTGGATCACAAAATGCAGGAAATGGCGCTCTACTATGCGACCCTCCGCACAAACGGCACTCAGCCGGGGCGGACCGGGGTCTAGAGCGAGGAGAAACAGGTGAGGACGCTCACACTTCCAAGCGTGAAGCCAGATACAAATTTAAAAGTAGATGCAGTGATTTTAAAATACACAGCGCGAGTGCGCTAATCCGTTATAAAAAGCTATTAGTCAGCTAACAAACAGCCCGGCAATAATGAGGGGGAGATGACAAGTAACCAACCCGGCCTGGATCGCAGCGTCTATCGACTGTGGCCAGAGTGATTCCGAAATATATATTCCACAGTCAATAGCCACTAGACCGCTAACCTGCGCTGTAAGAGGCAGGGCGGAAGTGGATCACAAAATGCAGGAAATGGCGCTCTACTATGCGACCCTCCGCACAAACGGCACTCAGCCGGGGCGGACCGGGGTCTAGAGCGAGGAGAAACAGGTGAGGACGCTCACACTTCCAAGCGTGAAGCCAGATACAAATTTAAAAGTAGATGCAGTGATTTTAAAATACACAGCGCGAGTGCGCTAATCCGTTATAAAAAGCTATTAGTCAGCTAACAAACAGCCCGGCAATAATGAGGGGGAGATGACAAGTAACCAACCCGGCCTGGATCGCAGCTCCTCCGATCGTTAAGTCAAAAGGACACCCACGTATGGTCGGGCTATGGAAACAAGCCAGGACATATAACAGGACATGAAACACAAGGGCCCCATATAGTCAATAGGTAAAGGTTGTTGGCTTTAAACAAGTATCTAGAATGTACTTACAATTGTATTTGGGTGCTGCCTCTTGTGCACCTACCCCTGACTCGACCAGACGCTTGCCGAAAGAAAATACAGGCGGCAAACCGCAGCAATTAATAGTTCGGGTCAGGTGAACGGCGGTTTAAATAACCGGTGAAACCTCACAGCGTTATAACTCAATGCGCATGTGCAGCATGGCGGCGCCACCGCGCATGTGTATCACTGGGGCATGCTACTCCCTCGCTCATGCGCACTCGCTTGATGAAGGTCGAAGGATGTCATTGCCGGTAATGATGTGCAGTAGCCAGCAACACTAAAAGACATACTCCGGTCTGACACCTTTCATCGTCTCGAGTATCACCGTTATGGCCAATGTCCCAAATTCATTCCTGTGTCACACCTAGTGTAACAGTACCGTAACTCAGAGTCAGTGAACCTAAGTCCCGGGTCAGACGATTGCACTATAAGGATAGGGAGTTGGATCCCCTAAATAGAGGGACTAAGGTGTATGTTCTTACATCTGTCACTACAGAGAAATAGTCAAAAAGGAACATTACTATAAATAATAAAGCTGGGCATACTGTGATGTCAACTCCCACAAACCCCAAGGACCAGCCTCGTGTGCCTGCCAGAAAGGAGAAGAATAACAAGGAATGGAATTAGGTCCCACGGCCAGTCAGCCGTGCAAAATACGTTAAACAAAGAGGGGGGGACCAAGGAGCTACAAAGGTCCAGTGTCCATGCTCCTAATATAAATCTATTTATCAAAAGGAGGACAAAGTTCCTAGATCAGGGTGCAAAAGTCACCCATAAATCAAGGTGCAAGTAGTCACCAACAAGAGTGCAAAAGTCACCCATTTATCAAGGTGCAGAAAGTCACTAGGCAGGGTGCAAAAGTCACCCATGAATCTGGGTTCTGACAGTCACCCATATTTTAAAACAAAGAGAAATTAAGAAAGAGGGTAGACTAAAGTAATCCTAGGTTTGAAAATGTCCTAACGTGAGAGGGAAAATAATTCTACATCCTCTGCTGCCCTCACACACCCCGGGGAGTGTCATGTTTCATCATCGGGCATTTGCTCCTTGTAGGGCCGGCGCTGCAATTCCCTACGGGTCCCCCGAAGGGTCACTTTATCGGAGATCTTTTTTGAGGATTGCCGGATGTTGCATGCGGGTGTGTGGGGATTGGGTAAAAGGAGGGTAAATCAATTTATGTGCACGTGATAGTGTAAAAAATGACTGACCCCAAAAGGGCCCATTCGGCCTAGGTGTTAAAAGTCAAGGCCAACATGTGTAAATAAATGATTTTATAAGCCCAGTCCTGGGAGCAGAGGGTGCTGATGCACATACAAAAGCCTTGTGCTCATGTTAAAATGATCCCTGGTCGTGGAGAAGTTGTGGTTTGACACTATTTCGGACTTCAAAGTGGTTAACTTTATGGCTGTGAACTTAAAACTCAACATTTATTGGAAGATGCGTCATACTTTACTAGGCTCTTTGTTAAAACCAGCTATAACTCTATTGAGAATACATTGTACTCTCCGTTGCAGTTTTGGTGGAATCCTCCCCTTAATATCTGCAAGGGTAACAGCAACACTGTAATTAATTCAAATGCAATCACAGAGGGTTCCTGTGGTTAGTACTCAGGCATTAAACCTGGAGAGAGTCAACCTCGAGTCATCTAGGGTGGGCCCACTGGATATTGGGGAAATACCTTTTTGTTAAATGAACTCTCACTCACTGAATGTTATCCAGTGACATGCTTTATAATTGAGTTCAGGTGAATAGGTCTTGGGCTGAATGGGAACCCATGATGGCTGTGTGACTAATGGGCACACTTTCTCTCTGGGGATCACTATGGGGCAACAGACATCCACTAAATAAGTAGACCCAATTCCAAGAAAGGTTATTACAGTAGTGTTGTCTGTCCGTGAATGGAATGGTATGAATGATCAAATAAATAGCCAGCCACCCTTTCCCAAAAGGGTATTAATAGGGACTTACAAATACTGACCAAGGTGGCCATTCCTACTTTGGTGCACTCGCCCCAGGTGCCACCAAGGTCCTCTAGAATACCCAGTAAAGCAATTTGGGGTGTAAAGTCAATCAGTAGTTCTAGGACCCAGGAAAGGTCAGCCTCAATCTGGTGCCAGTATCCAGCAATTTTGGGGCATTGCCGGACCTTGTGGAAAAAAAAATCAGTGTTCAAGTGGTTACAGCGGAAGCAGTTGGGTGCAGAATCTTGCCTTCATGCCATGAATGGCGAGGTTTTTTGTATGTCATGTGTATGTAATTTTGTTGGATCAGTCGAAGACGGGTGTATATAGCTATTTGCGTGGGGGCCATTTTGGCCTCTGCCAGTCACTGTCTTCTAGGGGCACACCCATTTCTGTTTGAGGGTTGCAGGACAGTCAGGGGGCGTTAATCATATGCTTACAGTAAATTTGTTAAGTGTCACCCTCCCCAAAGGTCCCTATCAGGAGCCAGGTCTCAAGAAGGCTGTATTAAGGCAGAGCTTCCAGTGCAGTGTTTTGACTGAAGAGTGTGTCTAAGTTGTAGAAATTTGTGGAATTGAGTCTGGGATAAATGAAAGTGAGATTGGAGGTCTTGAAAGATGCACAAGTGATCTCCATGCCAAAAGACTCCAAGGGTCGTGCTACTGATCTTGTCTCATTGGCGAAGCCCGCAAGGCCAAAGAATGTGGTGAACACCCAGCCTTGCTGTGTAAATGTCTCATCCATCCAATAAAGTGCAGTGTTCCTCGCCAATGTAAGAAGACCACCTTGGTGACCTACAGAAGGTACCGGGGAATAGGGTCACCATAAAGCAGTCCCTTTACTTTATCAATAGCCATAAGAGAGAGTTCTGCTCAGTATGCTGGATCGATCCACCCCTGCATATCCAGTCATTGATAACTAGGAGTTGTGCTGCATTCCACCATCATACATCAAGCGATGACATTTGTAGGTATACCCAATTTACGAGATCAAACGCTTTAGCAGCACCTAATTCTATTACTGCCAAAGGAAGATCCTAGGCAGTAGCCATATCTATAGATCCTATCAGGGAATATGCCAGCTCTTTCAGAGTTCTTCCTTTAATAAAACCTTTCTGATCCTCATGCACAAAGTGGGACATTGCCGCATTTAGCCTTCCTGCTATCACCTTCGCAAAGAGCTTACAATCGACGGTTAAAAGAGAAATAGACCAGTACGAGTCAAACATATTTTAATGACTTGCCAGGCTTTGGAATTAACAATATATTGTCCTCTTTCCAATACTCTGGCAGCTCAAAATTTGACAAAAAGATAGCATTAAAAAGCTGCTTCAGTACAGGTATTATCTCTCTAGCCAATGCTTTATATACCACGAAGGCTGTCGAAATTTGGGTCAGGAGGAGTGGTGGTGTGTCCCAAGTGTGGCAGTCCAAATGAAGATGACCTACACATGTTTGTATGTTGCCCGAAGATTCCGTCCTTTTGGGAGGACATGAGTAATTGCCTGTCCAATATGCTAAAAGTGCAGATCAAGGTAAGCGCTGAGCTGATAATATTTGGGAGCTTAGATCTGCAAAGGACGGTGCAAAGCTGGTATTTTATGCTATACTCTTGGCTCATAGAGGGATATGTAAATTATGGATATCTTCTGCTTCCCCAATTGAGTGTGGCTGGCTGCAATCAATGAGATTCATTGCTAAGTTGGATACTTCGGATCAGAAGAGAAAGAGATATGAATTCTGGACTCCCTTTCTGTCTTGGTGTGGTTGATGGTTGGGGTATTTTGAAAAACAGTCCGATGATTAAGCCTTTCATCTGCCTCGGCTGGTTATAGTCTTCTCTGTGCAAGCAGGAGAATTTGGGGATTGGTTTTGCGGTCGAACAAAGGACGAGGTCTCCCAGTAGAAATACGAGGGTGCCTTTTTTGGGAGGCCTCACCTTGCTTTTTTTCTCTCCCCTTTCGTCCAGTATGTGAGGCACGAAAACCCGGGGTCGGTTACGTTAGAAGAAGGGTGGAAATAAGGCAAATGAGGACCAAAAAAAAAAAAGAGATGGCATTTGTCCATAGCAATGCAAGGTTGCTGGCTTGCCTAGAAGAAGGAGCGTATTATGGACGTAAGAGTTCTAAATCATTAGTTGTGGATCATCAGCAGGAAATTTTGGAGGACACAGAGGAAACTCGGAATGATCATCATTTTCAAGAGGGCTATTCTGCCAAGCACATATTTTGGCAGCGATCTCCAGCACTGATGGACCCTTTTTGTCTTAGTCAGAAGAGGGGTCAGGTTGAGGTTCCAAATCAGGTCTGGCTCTTGGACTATATTGATACCCAGATAATGGAAGCTAAGGTATCTTATGGGAATGAAGGTTTGCACATGAAGTGAGACTAGTAGAGATTTCTTTTATTCACTCGGAGGCTGAAGGTCCAAAAAGTGAAGGCAAAGGGGACCCAAAAGATGAGGGATGGCTAAGAAAAGACAGATGCCATCTGCATACAGACAATTCACTCCTCATTACCACTGCTCCATTGCCAAGTATACATCTGGACATCACAGCATATCAGTCCAGCCAGGAGTTTGATGGCTAGTGCAAACGGGATTGGGGAAGGTGGGCATCCCTGCCAGGTACTGCGTTGGATAGGGAAGGGGGTCGACAGTACACCATTTATCTGCACCTGTGCCCAACGATGAGAGTAAAGAAGTTGCATGCATCTACAAAGTCGTGGTCCCAGGCCCATGTATTCAAGGACCTTGCCCAGGGAGTACCAGTTGATGGAATTGAATGCCTTCTTGAAATCGATTAGAAGGTTGGCACATGTTTCCTGGGTTTCTTGGAGGCGGGCTAGGGCAACATGTACACACTGTATACAGTGACGGGTGCTGCGACCGGGCAAAAAGCCACATTGGTCTGGGTGGATGAGCGCAGGCAAGGTATGTTGAAGCCCGTTGGCAAAGACTTTCACAAAGATTTTAATCTCAGTGTTGATTAGGGAAATGGGATGGTATGCCAGACAGCAGAGTTTAGGTTTATCAGATTTGGGAATGACAACATTGGTTGCTGTGTCTAGGCAGTTCGGGAAGGCTCCAGTCGAGTACGACTCTTAGTAAAGGGCATGGAGATGAGAAGAGAGGATAGCATAGAATTTACAATAGTTCTTGAGGGGAAAGTCATCTGGCCCATGTATCTTCCCAGAGTTCAGCCCAAGGATCGCCTCGTTTATAAAGGTGAGTGATGGATGTAGGTCCATACTCGATGTGCAGGAAGATGGATCTGTGATAGACGGGCAGTCCTGGGCGGCAGCTATTTCAGTAGAGTGGCTTGTGGACTGGCAAGTGGGGTCCTGAATCACAGGAACAATCCTGGGAGCCAGGTCATTTGTGGCCAGCCAGTAGAACAGTTTTCCAATCTTGCCCCTGTGTTTGTACACCAGTCGGTTGAGGGGTTCCAACAGAGTCGGGCTTTGCCAGAGGGGAGTTGATGCTGGAGGATTTCTGTTACGTCCCATTGACGTTGATGCTCTATCTGTTGACTGTGGCCCTTGAGAGTGGTAAAATGGTGCAATTTGTTGCTTTCCTGGTGTTGAATGTACACTTTCGGTACATCTCATGGAGGCTTTACCTGCAGCCCAGAGTATGCCGGGGGAAGTCACTATCCTCAGGTTTTCAGTTCTATGAATAGGAACTCTGAACACTGGGCATCTTTGAGATACCAGGCAATAAGATTCTAGATTGGTCAATTGGCTGCATCTGGCGTCCCGAAGTGAAGGACAAGGGGACAATGGTCTGAGATGCCCCTAGGGAGAACCTCAACGGCATGGGCCCAGAGGACGTCTGGCGCTGGGAGCAGTAGGAAATCATTTCGGGCAAGTGTTTTGTGAGCTGTGGAGGTGTGAGTGTTCTCCCTAGCCTGAGGGCACCATGTCCTTCAGGTGTCTCACATGCCCAGTGAGTCCATCCAGGTCATGAGCTGTGTAGCTCTTTGCTGCTGAGCTGCCGTGAGAGGCCCAAAAGCATATAAATCTGGATTTGGAGAAGCAATAAAATCGCCATCGACTATGGGGGTGCTATGGGGAAAAGCCAGGATGATGGATTCAAGTGCCTAAAGGGTTGAAGTGGGTATCAGGGGTGGCACGTAGACACTCAGGCAGTTGTACTGCTTTCCGATTGAATACCCTCTACTCCACAAAAATAGGCCTTGTAGATCAGTGGTGCTGGCGGCGACTACCAGGGAAAAGTTCTTATGAGTAGTATGGCCATCCACCTGGAGCCCCTTACAATCCCAGAGTGTAAGACCTTGTTGTAACCAAAGCTACGCAGAAAGGGGCATGAAGAACCCAGCACATGAGTTTTCTACAACATAACAACTGATGGTTGGGTGTGCCAGGACAGTTTCCCTCTTAATACAGTCAAGTAGCCCATTCACATTCCAGGACATGAAGGAGATGGGCGTCTTGTGGGATACCTGAAGTGAGAGTGAAGATGAAGATCGTACATATGGTGTAAAAGTCTGATTTATCCAGAATAGACATGAAACGAGAAACAACAGTAACATAATAAACAATCCATTCCCCCAAGAACCCGCCACCCCACACTTTCACCCAAGAAGTACCTGTTGCTCCATAACTCCCAGCAAAACTAATTATAGCTGTAACAGATAGTGAGGTTTAGACTTGGACCACTTCCTATTTGATGATAAAAAGCTGATTAAGCTCAAGGAAACACAGTTACTTTGGGTAGCTAGTTTTTGCCAGCAGTCATCACATCCAGGGGCACAAACTCAGGCCAATGCCCCCATATTGATCATCCAGCGTGCCCTACAATAAAAAACTTTCAAGGGTATGAAGACTCCGGTTCTTGGGGTGTGTCTGAGGGCCCTGCTTCATTCGCATGGAATGTCTTGGGCTCAGAGGAGCCAGATATGTCCAGATGCATCCTGAGGCGAGCTCTTGACCGATGTTTGGGCTTAGGCCTCAGGGTGGAGGGGGTGGTTGATTTGACTGGACAGTGGCCTATAAATGCGGGTCGCATTACCCCAGAGAGCCATCCTCTCAGCTGCCCATTCCCAAGCGAATTCCGGGGAATCAAAAAGACGGTGCAATCGTGGCACAGCACCTTGGGCTTAGCAGGGAAACTCATCATATACTGAAGATTCATGATCCAGAACTTTTGCTTGACTCTGTCGAATAACTTTCTTTGACACTGGGCTGCTTGGTGTAGTCCAGGAAGATCAAAATCTGGGAGGATTGATACTTTGGGTCAACAGCCATACGGGCCTCACAAAGGATTGCGTCTCTATTGAAGTAGTAAAGAATTTGAGCGATCAACGTACGTGGGGAGCCCCGGGAGGTGGACACTCGGCAAAAGAGCGGTAAGCCATCTCAATCATAAACCATGGGGAGAATTTACCTTCAGGTAACCAGGAGGTCAGCCAGGACTCAAGGAACTTTTCAGAAGCTTTGGATTCTACGTCTTCCGGTAAGCCCACAAAGTGGAGATCGCTCCAATGGGATCTGTTCTCCACGTCTTCTGCATGGCTCTCAGGGAATGTTGTAGTGGAGAGAACTCAGACACTGTGACCTTCAAGGCTATCACATCGTCCTCCAGTGTCGTGACACGTCTTTCTGACCCCGAGACCTGAGCTGTCACATTGTGGAGGTCCTGGTGGAGGTGACAGACATCAACTCTTACCTCTCCAGTCTTTATCTCCATGGCTTCCTGCAAGGTTTGGAGGCCTTACAATATAGTGGATCGATATCCTGAGTTCATGGGGTTCTTAGGTGAAGGGGGATCCCCTACTTGTGCCAATGTCCTGGGGGGTGAGACCGAAAATGTATCTATCTTGGTTTGAGTGGTGGAGCCCTTGTCAATGCCTTGTCACAGGCTATTGTTAGCGTAGTGGGGTCCAGGGGTAACAGCAGGCCACCGAAGGCATGGGAAGATTCACCAAAGTAGTCAGCCGCAGTCTATGTATCAGGGATTGGGAGGGTTGGAAGAGAAAAAAGAGGAACTCAGGCCAATGCCCCCTTATTGATCATCCAGCGTGCCCTACAATAAAAAACTTTCAAGGGTATGAAGACTCCGGTAAAAAGGTTATGTTCTTGGGGTGTGTCTGAGGGCCCTGCTTCATTCGCATGGAATGTCTTGGGCTCAGAGGAGCCAGATATGTCCAGATGCATTATGCGGCGAGCTCTTGTCCGATGTTTGGGCTTAGGCCTCAGGGTGGAGGGGTGGTTGATTTGACTGGACAGTGGCCTATAAATGCGGGTCGCATTACCCCAGAGAGCCATCCTCTCAGCTACCCATTCCCAAGCGGATTCCGGGGAATCAAAAAGGCGGTGCAATCGTTGAACAGCACCTTGGGCTTAGCAGGGAAACTCATCATATACTGAAGATTCATGATCCAGAACTTTGCTTGACTCTGTCGAATACCTTTCTTTGATACTGGGCGGCTTGGTGTAGTCCAGGAAGATCAAAATCTGGGAGGATTGATACTTTGGGTCAACAGCCATACGGGCCTCACAAAGGATTGCGTCTCTATTGAAGTAGTAAAGTATTTGAGCGATCAATGTACGTGGGGAGCCCCGGGAGGTGGACACTAGGCAAAAGAGCGGTAAGCCATCTCAATCATAAACCATGGGGAGAATTTACCTTCAGGTAACCAGGAGGTCAGCCAGGACTCAAGGAACTTTTCAGAAGCTTTGGATTCCACGTCTTCCGGTAAGCCCACAAAGTGGAGATTGCTCCAATACGATCTGTTCTCCACGTCTTCTGCATGGCTCTCAGGGAATGTTGTAGTTTAGAGAACTCAGACACTGTGACCTTCAAGGCTATCATATCGTCCTCCAGTGTCGTGACACGTCTTTCTGACCCCGAGACCTGAGCTGTCACATTGTGGAGGTCCTGGTGGAGGTGACGGACATCAACTCTTACCTCCCCAGTCTTCATCTCCATGGCTTCCTGCGAGGTTTGGAGGCCTTACAATATGGTGGATCGATATCCTGAGTTCATGGGGTTCTTAGGTGAAGGGGGATCCCCTACTTGTCCCAATGTCCTGGGGGGTGAGACCGAAAATGTATCTATCTTGATTTGACTGGTGGAGCCCTTGTCAATGCCTTTTCACAGGCTATTGTTAGCGTAGTGGGGTCCATGGGTAACTGCAGGCCATCGAAGGCATGGGAAGATTATCAGGGATTGGGAGGGTTGGAAGAGAAAAAAGAGGAACCAACAGTACAGCTGTTAGGTGAACACCTACTTCTCTCTCTAACCGGCCCACATGCCCAGGATGTCCGGAGGGGGCAGCACAAGCAGGCGGGAGTGGGTCAAGACCGTTATCTACAGAAGTTCATGGAGGCTGGTGTTGTGATCCCGACAAGTTCTCAGAGGGGCACAGTGGTTAATTGCAATCAGGCAGAAAGGAGCGGAGGTGCTCTTGCACGGGGACCAGGCAGATGGCAAGTCAGCGTCTTAAGGGCTGAGGCTGCGGCCTCCCAGGTATGTGATGAGCTCACTGATAAGCCAGACCATGTCAGGGAGTAGCCATGGGGGTTGCTGTTGGTCACGGCTGGTGGGAGGTATCCAGGGTGGTTTCGATGTCCCACTGCCCAGGATGGTAAACGTAGGTACACAATCCTCAGGGTGCAGCCACCATGTCAGGGTTGGGTTGCACCAGAAACAAAGATTGCAGGGACCCACACAGTTCCCTCCAGTGTGCGTGACACTTAGTGGGTTCCCTGGCCCGTCGGCAGGTCACACATCAGGGCCGGCAGTGCCCCAGGGTTCCAGCTTCCCACTGCCCAGTCCTGAGGAAGCTTCACAGTTGTGACTCCCACTGAGGTAGGTGCAGGTGGTTCCCACTGCAAAGGCACTCAGAGCAGCTGGAGGCATGAGGGATGTTTGGTGGACTCTAGGGCGCTGCCGCCAAGATGAAAACTGGTTGCGTCAGGTGCAGAAGGCTGCGCATGGTCCAGTGCCTGCCCTATGGTGTGTCAGACCTCTAGGCAGCCCCCAGGGGGAGCGTAGGAGCAGCACTTGACCCTGGAGACGCCTGGGTGTGGCTGGAAGGTCTCAATTTCGTCGGATGACAGAGGAGGTCCTGAAATACTTTTAAAGTGCGCCCTCCATCTTCCACAGTCCAACCATGGCCCTCATCTCTTTTTAAGGCACACAGTGTCACCACAAATCAATGCAACTTACTCTTCAACAAGGTAAAGTTGAAAAGCGTGCTATGTTGGGTTAAAATGACGCGTGTTCACCTAGCCTCACCTGCATGTGCATGTAATTTACATTGGACATAGCAAGAAAGAGACTACAAATTACCATTGAATTTTCCGCCATCCCATGTCTTTAAAAAACCTAGTGGAGTCTATGTTTACATCATTCATTTGGCCCAAAAAACTGCCAGAGCAGCAGTAAGCACTTTTTAAGAAGAATTGGAAAAGGGTGTTTTGGTGCTTCCCAATCTAAAGGATTATTATTTTGTGAGTATTTGTCCTCATTCAATGAAAAACTCGGAGAAGGCAATATTTTCAAAAATTATTTCATGCAGCTGCTCCTTAAGGAGCACGATATACGTGATGTTTTAAAATTAACAAATTCAACTAAAAAAGTCCACTATAAAAGCCTGAGGTGTTGTTTTAGAGGAACCAATTGGCGCAGAATGTTTTTCTTTAGTAAGTGACTTCTCTATAGAACTCTGCAGTTTCTAGCACAAGTTAACCCCAAATTGTCTGGTCACTGCTTTCGATACGATTCGGGAGCTTTCGCAAATTGGTCACACATAATTGGCATGTGTGCCCCTATTCAAGAACTTTGGAAATAAATTTTTCAGTATTTGAAGAGGGCCTGGCCGACAAAATTAGCTTGCAGTAGTTGGTGGATGTTTTGGGATTTGATCCCACTATTCGATTACCCCCAAAATGGTAAAATTACTATATTTGGCAATGGCAGTGGCCAGATCCTTATTAATTCAAAGGTGGCGGGTACCGTTGATCCCCACAATTGGGGAATGGGTGGTACAAATTTCGCAAGTTAGAAATAAGGAACAGTTGTATGCACTGCGCTGGCGGTGGATTAGGAAATTTGATAAATTGTGGGTGCAGTTTATGGAAGAAACCTCGGGGTAGACTGAAGAGGTAGAATGTTTAACTAGGAAAGGGAGATGTTTAGATTTGTTCTTTGTGTTAATTAAATTAGGAGTTTTGATGCAGTTTTGTTTTTGGATTTATTCTCAATGATGAAATGTGATTTGTGTATGTGATATTGGTGTTGTATGAATATCATGAATTCATGATTATCACATTTTTGGATCACATAAAAATATATAATCAAAAATATCACTATTGAATTTATTTGGACAAGTAATCCATACAATGTGAATTCCTATTAAAATTGATAGGTCACATTAGGGCGTGGGCCCAGTACCTCACTGAAATATATTGAGTATTTGGTACAGCGAGGGGCTTGCACCAATTCCCTGCCAACGTGCACTCGACCATGGATATGACAAGTGACAAGGTCCTGTTTGAAAATTGAAGTCAATGTATAGCAGATAAGAACAAGAAAGCCTTATCTCTGGAAGGAAGCCGTTTTCTGCTGTGGTGCGATATGAAGAAGGAGGATGCAGGGAACCTAGGACATTAATAAGAGTCATCCTTGAGGGAATTATCGTTTTCCTATTTATCCTCCTTTGAATACTTATCTATACAGTAAAAAGTAAGATAGAATACACAAAAAAACTTTTTGAAGACGTCTGAAAATTTGACTACTTATTCGCATTTACAGACAAGCCTAGGGCTTCCCAATACCACTAACTAAGAGATCGTTTGAAATACCCTTCTACAAAGAACTCACTAACCAGTACGACGACTTGCAAACACTCTAAGCAACTTGCCCTGAAGAAGTCCCTTGAGGACGAAACGCGTCGGCTGCGAACACCCGTGTTTTGCCTGTACACTTATTTTGGAATAAAAGAAAAATCACGACTAAGAAAACCTACGTCTGTGTTTATTAATATTGTAGTTTTACAATTGTGTGGTGCACCTTTGCTTTCTTGTTCTTATTGTATAAGTGACAGTGGGTGTTAACCAGTGTGCACACACCTCGCCCATACAAACTATCAGGGGCGGCTCAAAATTTTGGGGGGTAATTTGTGCTAGGTGCTAAAATTAGGAAGTTTCCACTGTCCTTTTTTGTTTTTGTCAATGTATAGCAGAATTAAAGAAAGCATTGACGCCCTAAATTAGAAGCTATGATATCTTTGGACTGTTTGGGTCTATTGTTACACAAAGTGCAAAGGGATAAAAAAAAACATATTTCATAGTCAACTGTGAAATATTGGATATACTTCACGGTGCCTGTGAAAAGCTCATTTCTTCATCAAAATGTCAGCCCCCAAACCACTCTACAGGGCTCCTAGGATTATGTCGCATTGAGGACCAATTATGCAGTTGGTTCCTCTCTTGAGCAGCAATCCCTTCAAAAAGTATTGCACTGACGGAAGCTTCTAGTCATTCGTGGCAACCAATTCTGTAAATCAATTTATTCAAGAATAAGAATAGTTGACAACCACCTCGAATTTCAGGAAGCCTTAAGAACTTGCTATTTCCATCCACATAATTCTGTGACACAGACAAGTGTACTCCATATGCGACCATGACTGTGTCTTTACTCACACCTTTCAGCATCACCTTAAGTATAAGCAGGGCCATTTGAATTATGCGGCAGGGGAAGTCCAAATTATACGTCAGCATTGAGTAAATTATGAGGCAAGAAAAGGCAAATTTTGGGGACTTTTGAACGGTTTGAGCTAGGAATCATTTTTTTATTAAAACATGCATTTTATTCAGCAGGTGATGGATTATGTGGCAAATGCAGCAACTCTATAATTATACGAAAAACGCAGCGGCCGCACACTTGCATAATTCCAGCGGCCCTGGGAATAAGCACTGCAACAAGTTTGCTGAAAAATGATTGGATAACAACTGTGGTCATCAAACACCACACCCAGCGCTGCCCATAGTCGTGACTGCAACCCTTCACTCTTCCATCCTTGTACTCTGAAAGTGTCTTCCAAGAATTGGAAAACTATCAGAGTGCCTATCGCCCCCCTGGTAAGGGTAAGATGTGCAGTATAAATCTTGAAGTGTAGTACAGCACAAAGTGGTTTTCCAAATGAAGAAGTGATAGACAGATGGGCGTATTTGATGTGACTCCCTGTTGGCAGGACAAAGTCAGAGACAAATATAGAATAACAGACAGAATTCAATGAAAGTTGACCGATCAAATTGACACATATTGCATACAACTGCCAGGCTTGTTCCCGGATGACAGTGAGGGCCATTGGGCGCCTCTGAGGAGCAGTCACATCTGTTGTGTAAGGTTCAGGTCTTTGGCTGTGATATACGGTTCACTTGAGGCCACCGTTTGCTTTAATGTGACCGGATCAGGATGTCTTTGTAAAGCTGGCGCATGTCTCTATTTAGTGCGCACACTTGCCTTGGTTTGACCCAGACAGCTTAAGTTTGTGGCCGACCCTCTCGGGTCAGAGGGGGCCTCCCTCAAAGGCACCGATTGAGTGCTCGGGTATCCACACCACGTGTGTTCGGCTCTGTGAGGGCACCTGCTCTCTTGGAACTTAGGCCGCGTTTGGGCTTGGAAAAAGATTTTATGGCAGTGTGCGGCTTCCATAAAAGGTGTCTGCCCTATAAGCCGAAGGTGGCAGTTGGAGCCACTTCCAGGAGTAAGCAGCTGTCACCCGGATTCAGCGAACGGCAGCGCGTGTACATTAGCATAACATGCCGTTCTGCACACCTCTGCAGGGAACAGAGGAGGAGGCAGAGATTACATTTCCTCAGACGGATTGGACTAAAAAGCAGAAGCAAACACCACCAAGTAACCAAACCGTGGACAGAGCGCAGCACAGGTAACGTGGAATTTAAACCTCTCGAGACTCTAGGAGGTGAAATGGTTAGGGCCTTAGGCCCTCGTTCAACGCTAATAACCACACAGACACCGTGATACTGTCTGGCCGAGGGCACGTGCGCACGGCCCCCTTTATTAGTAAGGTCACCTTACTTATGTAAAGAGCTCTGACAGCTTCGGGTAAAGTTCGCGCTATTTAAAATCGCATTAAATAAATAAATACATAAATACATAAATAAATAAACTGGTAACATCTGTGATGGATGGGTGTGGGGGAGTGTGGAACTGGAAGCCAGCCCTCGGGGAGTGGCTGATGGAAACATTAAATGCACAAATACTAGACAGAGTCCTGCAATACACTACAACAGGAGGCAGTGTAGTCAAAGGGAATAATGCATGCTACATACATTGTACCAGTGGCATAGGCCGCCCCGGGTGTCATCACGGAGGGGGTGATAAAGTGGCAAAAGTATGTGTTTTAAACACATGTTTTTGTCATTTTGTGAAGCCGGTGGTGACAAGAAATGTTCAGCGCAGGGTACCACCTGACCTTGCTACGTCACTGCATTGTACACAAGTGAGAGGCACTTTAATGAAAATCAAGTCCGCTTGAACAGGTTTAGCATTCTGACATGATGATGCCTCCAGTGGTTAATTTGAGCTCATGGTTGCTGGTGGGGTCAACTCAGTGGTCGAAGTAGGGAAAAAAAAGTAGGGGAACTGTGGGTGGAGAATCAGAGGGCAGGAATAAACTGAAGATTGGATCAGTGGGCGGAGTCGGAGGTGTGGCTAGAAATAGAAAAACATATCAATTTTTAGAATGTTTGGCATTTCACTGACCAGTTACAGCTTATAATGTTATTTAATTCAAACAATGGATAAACATGTTTATTTGAGGTTTAATATATAAGTTGCTTACATTTAATACATTTACAATCTGGGACATGTTTCCAATCACAGAATGTTCCAAATACGCTTATAAGTGAAATCATAAGCCATTTGATACATGTGTTGCCGCCTCTTTGAAGACAGAAAGGTGTGGAACAAAACTGTAGAATATTAGAGAAACCACAAAGCAGGTTGACGTTTTACAGCGCATGCATTCCCACAGTGATGCATGACGCCGACGTTGCTTTAGATGACTCGCATGTTGTAGTTTAGGTGTCCCCTCATGTTTAGCAACACCCCCCTTATGACCTACGCAGACTAACACGAAACCCTAATGTATTTCTGCACAGAAACCTACAGGCACTTTGCGTGCAGAACGCCAGCATTTGTCACCCTTGTACACAGCTGAACGGAGGAGCAGGCGCGTACAGTCCAACCTGGAGTGTCTCATATGAAGAGAATTCAAGTATACGTACAGTACCAGATAAAGCTTAAGGGGTATTCGAGAGATGATTTTAAGATGGGCAGAAGGCTGTAAGGATGAATAAATGTAATTTTCATGTACACTTTATGCACAGTAAATAGAATTCGAAGTAGAGAACAGCAAAATGCTGGCGCCCATACAGTCATTGGCCTCTCCTTGGTACATTCTTTCACATCTAGTAGTCAAAGGCCATAAAGTGGAGGACATTTTTTTTAGAACTGGGGGAAAAAACTGTCACTATGAACAGCAGGTGGTAGCCTTGGGTTATCTTGTAGTTTGTGTTTCTATCACCTGGTCCTGTTTGATTCTTGCTCGATACTCTCTCTCATTCTTTGAGGGCTTCCCACATGCTTACTGGCAAATCTGGACTTCCGTTTAAGATTACATTGTTAGGTGTGGCGAATCAGCGTATCCAAAGGATTACGGAGTGATGTGAATTTTAGAAAAAGAAAATAACTCTGTTGTTTTTTAAAATGTTGCCCGTGTCATCCTGTTTCAGTAAGGACTCACTACCAAGCAATATGTAATCTGGGAAAGTTTGAAACTGGTCCTTGAGCAAGAGGATGGAATCCAAAGGAAGACTTGGGGTATTGCAGATTTTTATTCCTGCATTGGGGCGCTGGTGCATTTAATACTCAACTGAGCCCATTTTCTGAGAAGGAGTAGAATATCAATGCCCATTCCGTCCTTGGCCTCTTATAGTAGAAATCCCTAGCACAGCGTGATAGAAGGCTTTGCTGCAAGCTGAAATTTCTGGGACCCCAATAGATTTCCCTTGGATCCAGGCTGCAAAGAAAATAGACTGGTGCCTCATAACTCCTCCATCAAATCTTACATAAAGAGCACATCATTTGCGTTGGACAGTCCTGTCAGAGATTGGAATGGTTGTTGGTGAGTTCCCCATGGCCTACCCTCCTGGTTAAACACACAACTGAAAACATATGACTTGGAATACTAATGGCTTCACCACCATATAAACATATATACCAAAATAGAGAAATTACAAGTAAATTACCCACACCAAGCGTAAACAAGCATTTGCAATGCAATAGGTCTCGCATTTACGCGAGTTTAAGCTATTGGCATTGTAAATGATAATGCTTTTTATTTATGTTTCAAAAAAATAAATAAAAGGCATTGTCATTTACAATGCCAATAGATAAAACTCGCGTAAATGCGAGACCTGCTGCATTGCAAATGCTTGTTGTTTCCTGGTGTTCCTGGTGGCGACCGGCAGTCTGCGTGAGCCTAAAATAAAGGACAGAGCAGGTCAAGGGCAGGGAAGCTAAAGTATCCTGATGTGATCATTGTATTCCTCACAGTGGGTGCAGGCAAGTAGATGCCCCACTAAATGAGGTGTGAATCACAGCAGCAGCAGGGCCATCACAGTTAGCAGTTTTCGTGCTAACCTAAGACTGATGGCCCTTTTGGTGTTGTTTTGCAGGCCCCTAGACACAGAGGGGAAGGGGGAGGAGGTTGTGGCGGGCACTGCAGAGGCCTTTCTCGATGAGCACCACAGAGGCTGAAAGATAAAGTTGAAATTTTAAAAGTAGAGCTATTCCTGCAGTCCCGGGACGCTTTTTAAAAACAAAGAAGTAGGGGAACGGACTGACAACATTTTTATAAGTAGGGGCACACCGTGCCCTTCCGATCCCGCCCACTTCTAACACTGGGTCCACTGGCACTCATTGTTGGGGACCAGCACTTATTTTTCCAGTCAGATATTGAATGCTAGCAAGAGAGCGAAAAATACACAAAAGGGAAAGAGAAAGATGGAAAAATGAAAAGGGGGGGCCGTTGGCCCCTCGCCCGCATGGCGGTGCGGCGATCCCCTCTCCCCTTGCCTCCCGGTGGTGTGGGGGCGTGATCTCCCGGCACCCAATGGCCACGCGGGAGGTGTGCGCCACACCACCGGTTGGCCGACGCCCAATCCCTGACTCGGAGGCGTGGTGCAGACTTCCGGGTCAAAGGGGGCGGGCGTCGAGGGTTGAGGGGAGGGGGCGGCCCGCCCCCTCCCCACGTCCCTGGGAATAAAGGAGGGGGGAGCGCTCAGTTGGCCCTTCTTGTCGCCTGACGCTCCCCCACACTGGTCATGCCCCGCGCTCAGGGCCTCCTAATTTTCTGTTTTCTTTTTCAGATCAAGGATTGCTGACTGGAGTGTGTGGTAGCGCGACGTTGGAAGTAGACAGACGGAGAGTTGCCGTAAAAGATCGAGAACGGTGGATCTGTAGGGTGCAGGACACGCAAGTCATCAACAGTAAGAGGAAGCGGGGGGCTTGCATTTCATCGCTTCGTGTGGGCGCCGGGTGGGTCTACGTTAGAGTTTGGCCACCCCTAACATTCGGAGTAGCCAGTGTTGCAGTCGCTGTTGCGTGGTGCTTATAGCCCCTTGCACATCCTCCGTCTCGTGAAGGTACAGGGCGCATTGGTTGTGAATCTGATCTGTAAGCTACTTGAGAAATAGTAAGAATGCCAGGAGCTAAAGCCAAGGGGTCAAAGATGGAATTGATGTTTCAGGCCATGATGCGTAAGATGAATGCCATGGACAAAAGATTGAGTTCGGTTGATGGCCTAGAGGCCCGTATGATGAAAAGAATGGATGAGATCGAAGGCCCGCGCGGTAGGCCCAAGCGGCAGATTGACGCACCTTTACCAGGGGGGATTCCGATTCCTCGCCGAAGAAGGGTAAGGCTAAACGGCCAAGGCGCATTGCTTCTGCTCCTACACCGGTGGCGGTGCCCGCTACCCCGGAGCCGGTATTCCCGGCCCCCTTGGCACCCGCTCCCGCATTGCCAGCAGGGGACAATCCTGTCGGGCCGGCCCCATCTGCCCCTGATGGCTCGCTCCCATCGCCCCCAGTGCCGGCACCCTTGGCCCCGGCTGCACCGGTGGCGCCGGCAGCAATACCGGATTGTGACACTCAGAACCCTCCTGAGTTAACGGCCCAGATAGCAGCGATACTGCCGTGGATACAGAAAGGGGGTATGATGCCCTCGACGTTAGATCATGGTGGGAAAGTACATATATATTTTCTCTTTGCTGTTAGACAATAGGGAAATGGAAAATGCCAAAATGCAAAAAGAATGGATGCACCCTAGCGAATGGAGAGTACAGTGTGCGAAGTTTAGGTGGAGGAAACACTGAGTAATTGGATCAGGGCCTTCTCCATTCTTACAGCTATCACTGTTGAACGCCCTCCAAACGTGCATGCAGCAATGGCGTGCTATCAGAGCAGGATTGTGGGTTGGAGCGAGCAATATGCTGGGGACGCATCGAAAGAATATGACGTGAATTTCAAAACGTCCAAGGAGTTTGACTCATCTTTGTCATTGGACAAGGTGGATTCATTGTCCTGGCATAAGCAGGTCGGAGGGGGCACGGCCCCCACTCAGCAGGGGACCGTAGCCAACGTGTTCCCCGCTAGGACCCAGCAGCCCTTTCGGGCAGCGCCAGGGAATGAGTTCACAGGGAAAGGTAGGGGGGGGCGGCGGGAAAAGAAAAGGTGTGTGTTGGGATTTCAACAAACGCTCCTGTACTAGACCAGCCGGCACTTGTAGATTCAGACATGCATGTGCAATCTGTGGTCACACCTCTCACCCCGAGACGACATGCAGGAAACATGGTAACCAGAATCAGAGAGGGGGAAAGAAACCTGAATAGGGCAGAGAGTCCGGTTAACCCCTCCCCGGTTAACGTTCTGGCAATGATTCCATGGCTAAACAGATACCCAGACCACGGCGCAGCTGCGTTATTGCAGGAAGGTTTCTCCCAAAGGTTTCCGGATCCCGCCCGGGGGACACATTGGCAGTGCACACTGCAGGAACCAGTTATTCGTACAACGGAATCCTGCTGTAGTTCTGGCTAAGATTCGAAAGGAACTGTCCCTGGGCAGGATAGCGGGGCCATTCCAGCAAGTCCCGGTGCCGAATTTTGTCTGTTCACCATTAGGTGTAGTCCCCAAGAAAGAGAAGGGCGAGTTTAGATTGATCCACAACTTGTCGGCACCAAGAGGGGTGTCCGTGAATGATGCGATAGACGAATCAATTTGCAGTGTGAAATATGCCTCCTTTGATCAAGCAGTTGAGTTATTGCGGGGATTGGGGCGGGGCACTTTCATGGCCAAATCTGATATTGAAACCGCCTTTCGTTTGTTGCCAGTGCATCCTTTGGATCATCACCTACTTGGTTTCGCTTTTGAAGGAAAGTTTTATATGGACAAATGTATGCCGATGGGTTGCTCGATCTCTTGTGCGTACTTCGAGACTTTCAGTTCCTTTCTCGAATGGGTCATGAGACAGGCCACGGGCCACAAGCAGGTTATGCATTATTTGGATGACTTCCTTTTCTTGGGAGCGGCGTGGACTTCGGAGTGTGCCTGGGCATTGCAGGAATTTTGTGTGCTCATGCGGGCTTTCGGGGTACCGCTAGCGCCTGGAAAGACGGTTGGTCCGACCACTTGTTTGGAGTTCTTGGGTATCGAAATTGATTCTCTGGAAGGGTGCTTTCGATTACCCACAAGCAAAGTATCGAAGTTCAGGCCGGCATTGCGCCAGTGCCTTCAGAAGGAGAAAGTTACATTGCAGCAGCTACAGGAGACGGTGGGTCATTTGAACTTTGCATTGCGAGTTATCCCAATGGCACGCCCCTTCTCTCGGTCGATTGCCCAAGCCATGAAAGGTTTGAGAGAGAAGCATCACCGCACTAGACTGTCAGCAGAGGTTCGCCAGGATATGTGGATATGGGTAGCATTCCTGGAGGATTTCAATGGCAGAGTAGTGTGGCCGCCCCCCCCGCGTCATCGGCAGAGTTGGGTTTATGGACCGACGCTGCTGGTAGCGTGGGCTTAGGCGCCATCCTGGGCTCAAAGTGGGTCGCCCAGAAATGGCCCGACGTTCCCCTTGGGAGGTGCTGCTTTTCAAGGCGGCGTTCACGCTAGCGTTTTATGGGGCCCTGAGAGTAGGCGAGCTAGTAGCTGCGTCCAAGGTGGACAAAGAGGGTGGCCTACAAGTGGCCGGTGTAGGGATCCAGGCCGACACCATGTGTGTAACGATTCAAAGATCGAAGACCGACCAGGAGGGAAAGGGGAAACGATAGTGCTTCACCGGGCTGGGACCAACCCTTGTTGCCCAGTCTCGCATGTAGAGGCTTTTAGGAGGCAGCGGGATGGGACGCCCGGAGGGGCACTATTGTGTCACATGGATGGTACTCCTTTAACTAGGTATCAGTTTAGGAAGGTCCTGGACTTAACTATTGCTAAGGCAGGCTTGGATCCCGCGGAATTTGGCTCCCATTCTTTTAGAATTAGGCAGCAACTGAAGCAGTGGCAAGGGGCCTCCCAGCCGAAAAGGTTAAAAGGATTGGGAGGTGGTCCTCGGAGTGTTACAAACGCTATGTGCGTGTTGGAATGTTGTGACAGAGCTGGATGACTCACGTTTGTATCTCTTGGTTTTGCAGTTTCTCGAACCTGTCACGCGGGAGAGGAACTTGCCGAAAGTCGGCAGAAGACACCATCATCGCAACAAAAGCATCAGGAAGATCGTCGGACATTGGTGATTTGGGTTGTGGGCCACTCTTATGTTAGGCGTGCAAAAACTGTTTTTCTTTCAGGTGACAGGGTGAGAAGGGTGCAAGAGGAGGGGTTCTCCATCTCATTCTTCGGGAGGGGAGGCCTGGGTATTCGGCAGTTCAGGGATTACTTTCTGGAATTATTGTCGGAGCAACCCGCCCCCCGTCAGTGGTGATACTTCACCTGGGGGGGAATGACTTGACCAAACTGGGGAGACGCATCCTGATGGATGAAATCATATCCACTGCGGGGTGGGTGTCTAGGACTTGTCCGGGTTGCACGGTAGTCTGGTCTCAACTTATTCCTCGTTGGCAGTGGCGGGGGGGGACTCGGTCAAGGCGTTGAATCACTCGGTAAAGAGGATCAACACGCAGTTGAACAAATTGTTTCGAGCCCCCCGGTTGCAGGCGATTCCTCAAGGGTCAATTTGGGGAGAGCATTTCTATCTCCGGGACGGGGTGCATTTGACTGAGGCTGGGAATGTCCTGTGGTCAGATAACATTTTAGCTTGGCTAGAGGGTTATGCGGAGGGGACATGACCTTTCTGAGAAGTAGAAAGGGGGGAGGCCAGATCGTCGGGTAACAATGCTGGCCTGTGGCGGTAAGGTCATGACCGGTGGGCAGCTATTTTAAGGTCTTAGGGGGCGGCATCATTCTTTGGAGGTGTCCGCCCAGGGGGAGGAGGGGTCACTGGCCCCTCCTAGAACTTCAGGGGCAGCTGGTAACGCAAGTTAGGGCCCTCCTTCACTGGTTAAGTGAAGTTCACGGGGTGGACCGAGTTATTAACAGGCTCGGCTGCATGGGTGGACCGAGTAATTAACGGGCTCGGCTGCAGTGGTGGACCGAGTAAGTAACGGGCTCGGCTGCAAGGGTGGACCGAGTAACTAACGGGCTCGGCTGCAAGGGTGGACCGAGTAATTAACGGGCTCGGCTGCAGGGGTGGACCGGGTAATCAACGGGCCCGGCTGCGCATGCGCACCTGTGTAAGGGCGCAGCTTGTAAGACCTGACACCGGTTAGCGACCATGCCATATCGCCATAAATGTTAGCATGCAAAAATTTTCAGATGAGGATGTTAGATTCGGTTAGGAAACAAGCTGTATTAGAATCTTGTTAAGGCTAGCCGATCACAATTGTCGATATAAATGTATCTAAATGTGTCTGAATATTTTTGCATAAAATTTGTATGTTTAACAATTTTATTATTTTGTATCTTAATAAATACGGCCGGGGGGTTTTGCGACCCCCCGCCTTCCAAAGACAAATCCTGTTCCGTTTCGTTGTATTCTGGATTAATGTGGGCATACAGTCAGAGGGGCGGTAGCCGTCACTCACCATGTGAAAAGGGGGGGCCGTTGGCCCCCCCGCCCACATGGCGCTGCGGCGATCCCCTCTCCCCTTGCCTCCTAGTGGTGTGGGGGCGTGATCTCCCGGCACCCAATGGCCACGCTGGAGGTGTGCGCCACACCACCCGTTGGCCGATGCCCAATCCCTGACTCGGAGGCGTGGTGCAGACTTCCGGGTCAAAGGGGGCGGGCGTCGAGGATTGAGGGGAGGGGGCAGCCCGCCCCCTCCCCGTGTCCCTGGGAATAAAGGAGGGGGGAGCGCTCAGTTGGCCCTTCTTGTCCCCTGACGCTCCCCCACACTGGTCGTGCCCCGCGCTCGGGGCCTCCTAATTTTCCCCACCCACCATCCCTGGAACAAAGCTGTGTTGTGCATTACATATACCTGTTTTGTTATTGACTGAGTTGTTTTTCTTTTAGGATATATAATTGAAGCAGAATGTCAGTAGATTGCTGGATGTAGACTGGAGTTGTGTATATCTATCGTGTATTAAAGTATTGGCTTCCCGTTTAGGGAGAAATGTTAAAATGCAATTATGAATGTTTGCTGTTTTTTCTGTTTAGGCCTTTTTTCCCATAGTAGCTTGATAATGTCATGACGTGTTGTAGATAGTGTAGCTGTCCTTTAGTTCTTTTTTTTCCACAGGTCGTCGTATTTATTAGGGTATTGGACATGCGGTAAGGTCATGACCGGTGAGCAGCTATTTTAAGGTCTGAGGGGGCGGCATCATCCTTTGGAGGTGTCCGCCCAGGGGGAGGAGGGGTCACTGGCCCCTCCTAGAACTTCAGGGGCAGCTGGTAACGCAAGTTAGGGCCCTCCTTCACGGGTTAAATGAAGTTCACGGGGTGGACCGAGTAATTAACGGGCTCGGCTGCATGGGTGGACCGAGTAATTAACGGGCTCGGCTGCAGGGGTGGACCGAGTAAGTAACGGGCTCGGCTGCAAGGGTGGACCGAGTAACTAACGGGCTCGGCTGCAAGGGTGGGCCGAATAATTAACGGGCTCGGCTGCAGGGGTGGACCGGGTAATCAACGGGCCCGGCTGCGCATGCGCACCTGCGTAAGGGCGCAGCTTGTAAGACCTGACACCGGTTAGCGACCTTGCCATATCGCCATAAATGTTAGCATGCAAACATTTTCAGATGAGGATGTTAGATTCGGTTAGGAAACAAGCTCAGTGGCGGCTGGTGATATTTGAAAAAGGTGGGGCGTAATACCTGGACCGAATTTCATTGACATACTCCAGGGTGGTGTGACGGCAGTTATCCCTCAGTAAATTTTCTTCTTTAGAAAAAATAAGGCAAAATCATGCATTTTCCTGTACAGTTATCACGAAAAAGCTAAAAGGCGCAATAGGTTCTACAACAGTACATGGATTAGGGGCCAGCACATATTAACGCTAAACTAGAATGAGGGATATTCTCTTTAGTAGAAGTCCTTAGTGCATGTTTCCAAGATGGAAAAAGTTCCCCAACTTAATAGGTGGCAGTTATGAGTAATTATGACCCTAGAGGTGTCAAATGATTGGTCACAGTGTGTTTCCTTAAATATTAGTGATTTTAACTTTAAGCCTGCAAATGTATGTTGCAGTCCTATCACTTTTCAGGTCATACTGCGTGCATACTGATTGACTGACAGACCATATACTCTGTATGCCCAGTTATGTGCCAGGAAAAGACTCAATATGTCCAGTTTCTGTCAGTAGAATGTTTTGCACGCCCACACTAACACATGCGTTCTTTGAATGTAATAATAGTTTTGCTCTTTAGCCATTTACAGGCTTTCCATTTCTAGAGTTTGTGTGCCTGTCACTATCTTTTTAAAACAGCCTGTCTCCTGTCACTGCTTCCATCATCTGCTAGGTCGGCTCAGCATTAATAATTCACAGGTGCAATGCCTTATACTATTTCCATCTCGTTCATGCACAGTCTCACCATGTTTCTATCTACTCCTATCATGCTCTCTTGCCCCCTATTTCTCTCACATCGGCTTTCTTTCTCTCTCCCTCACCCTGCCTCCTACTCCGTCTCTCACCTGTTCTTCGTCTTTCCCTTTCGTTTCGTCCATGCTGCATCAAAGCATTAATGCTACGCATTCAGTAGAATGAATGACAAAGTCACACAATACAGGTCTTGAAAGGGTCAAATGCTGCACTCGCTTCTACTGTGACTGATTAATAACGAACTCAAAATCAGCCAAAAATTAGGGATCCAGCACCCCAAAACTGATCAGTAAGTGTTCTCTCTCTTTGACAGGATAGGTAAATCCAATGGTTCCTTGGGAAATGTCTCAAATTCTCTGTTCAACATGTGTGTAATAAAGGGAGCAGGCTACACTTTTTTACGAGGCATCAACTAGTTTTCCCACGGGCCAACAAGAAGCGACTGAGACGAGAGTCCCGCAGTGTTCCACTTCAATTAGGAAAGGCAGCAAATAAATAAAGAATGGGTTTTTACACAGTATCACGCGCTTTTTTTTTCATTTCAGCAACGCCAAGCGATAGAAAATAAGGCAGGAAATGGGGAAAAAAACGCTATTCAATTACATTCAAAGTGGCAAAAAAAGTTAATTTGGGAACAGAATAGTATAAACTTACTTACTGTCCAGAGACTCCGTCGGCCGTCCCGATTCCCGCCGTCCTCACTTTCAAGTCCTGTCCTGAAGCACGTCATCAGGAAGGCGGCGCAGCAGGCAGCCTCCCTCTCCACTGCCTCGTTTTTAATTGGTGCGGCCGGCTGCCCCACCTACGTCATTTTCTCTCTGTATGCTGCTGCTGCAGCATACAGAGAGAAAAGGGAGAGTTACTCGAGGGCAGGGGGAGTGGCTTGGGGGAGTGGCTTTCCCACTGTTGTAAATACTGTCTGTTTGGGCGGCCTCCGGCTGCCCAAACAGTCAGTATTAGCAACAGTGGGCAAGCCACTCCCCCAAGCCACTCCCCCTGCCCTCGAGTACTGTAAACACGGAAGTTCTCCTTTCCTGCCTTGCGAGAAGGCAGAAACAGAAACAATGGTAGTTATATAATATAATAACTAGCATTTGTTCTGCCTTCTCGCACGGCAAGAAAGCAGGGGGGGCGGCGCCCAAACGCCCCCACGGAGAAACCGCCACTGAACAAGCTGTATTACAATCTTGTTAAGGCTAGCCGATCACAATTGTCGATATAAATGTATCTAAATGTGTCTGAATATTTTTGCATAAAATTTGTATATTTTATTAACAATTTTATTATTTTGTATCTTAGTAAATACGGCCGGGGGGCTTTGCGACCCCCCGTAGTCCAAAGACAAATTCTGTTCCGTTTCGTTGTATTCTGGATTAATGTGGGCATACAGGGAGAGGGGCGGTAGCCGTCACTGACCATGCTGGCACAAAGGGAGAAAGCAGGGGCTGGCAAGAGTGAGCCAAAAAGGCAGCACTGTCTGATAGTGGGTTAAAGAGGACTGAGGTGAATTCAATACTAGGCAGCCTTGGTATTCAGCACGCCGATTTCTAATAGTACCGCCAGACAAGAGATTTGGGCACTTCCACTTATTCTTTTACAAATTAAGCATTGCGTGGCTCGTACTGAAAGCAGCATTTTTCAGGAAACGGTATGAAAAGGCACTGCCTCTGTCTCCTCAGACGTCCAAGCATCTGCGGGGATAAGTAACACAGCTTTCGCTCCCGCAGACGTGACTGACTCTCTCCCACCCCAACTTGTGTTTCAGGGGCACTGTCTTGTCTAGAATTTGATCTAGTTAATGTGCCCCCAGCTGTGCCTGCCATTTAAACCCGAAACTGATATTTGATTGGCTGTGCCCCAGCAGCCTGCCCCGCCTAACTGCAGCCCAGTCCACTTCAGTACTGAGCACTGGCTTTGCTCTTACAGAAACAAAACATTCATAGTACTTCCCTCCCTGGAAAAGCAATTAACAAGGTGAAAAGAGGCCAGAAGCTCTGAAAAAAAACTTGAAATCGCCTTGGGAGGAATGTAGCTGGAAAACGAGTCTGCCGTTAGAAAAGCCTCGCTGGGAAAGTAATAAAGGCCTCTCTACCTGGACATTTCCAGGCCCACCGATGGCAAGATTGTTCGGCATCTACAAATTAAGCCTGTTTTGCGGTTACAGTACCTGCTTTTGTTCGAGTCTGGAGGGAGCTCGACCTTAATCTGCTTCCTCAGCAAGAGTTTCAAAAGCGTGGAACAATCACCGTAAGAAAAGCAGCCTGGCAGGCAATGTTTGCGCAAGGAATCCGAGCATGATTGAGTCGTATATGTTAAAGCGATATTAAAACCACATGCTTGTCCTTGGCAGACTTTGAATATATTTCTCTGCCCCATCGCTGCCAAAGAAATGGGTTAAGGTTCAGGGGTCACAGTGTGTGTCCTGCTCATATTTTTAGTCGTTGTGGAATTTTGATCCCCAGCTTTGTGCTTAGTCTCCAGCTCGCTCCTTCTTTTTCAGCACAATTTCTCACTTCTCACTCTGCTGGAAGGTGATTCTACGCACTTACCAGCCTTTCTGCGAAGAACGCCCTTATTTCACTCCTGAGCATCCCCATGAAACTTGTCATATGAATATTACTTGTTCTAGGCTTTCACCACCAGGTTCACAAACATGTGAGCAACTGGGGAGATGCCGGAGGCATCTTAGATGTGCAATCAAGCGAATATTTTTATGCCTGGAGCCAATTTCACAAGCTCGTATGCCAACATATCAAAATGTGTTCATGTGCATCTTGAAGATGTGCAGAGTACCACAAAGATGCTCTCCAGATTCGCTGCAGTGGGAGGTCATATAACATCAAAACAAAGAGAGCTCTGGAGATACAAGGAACTGATACATGTGGTCTTTCTAGTCTAGTATAAGAGCTGGTAAAAATATTCCCAATCCCAGCATCTACTTTCAGTGTTTTCTGCTTGTAGATCTTCATCTGTGTCTGCTAACACCGATTTGTGTTGTGCCACAGGGCTATCCTCTGCTCATTTATTTACTGCCTGTTATGCCAACCGGGATGTAGGGCAACAAAGAAGAACCTCCAGTTCTGTCTGACTGGCATGTCAGGGCAGCAACGAAGGACCTCCATTTTTCTCTGTCTTGGGTACGTTTTTGTACCATGCCAGCCCCAGCTGTGGTTCGGGGTCTTCATTTTTGTTTCCATGGCTCGCCTGCAAGTGTTCCTTGTCTGCCTCTCTTCCATTTGCCGTCTGAGGTCCAAATGGAGAGCTGATCTTATGATGTAGTCTTGTTCTCTTGTGATGGTGTGCCCTATCCACTACTATCTTTTTCTCATAATGATTGTCTCATGATCTCTTGCTTGCATCTGGTGAGCATCTTCAGGTTGAAGATGGTTGGCGGCCAGAAAATGTACAAGATTCTTCTCAGGTTACTGGTGTGGAAGGCTGGCACTTTGGTGATGTAGATTTTCATCACCCAGCAGCATTCTGTTCTATACAAAATCTTGTATGGATCAGAACCCTTTGCTTACATGACTTTTAACACATGTCCAGGACCAGCTGCTGCACATGGATTCACCAGGCCATAAAATATGGCTGGCTTCCAGCTGCCAGCATCGTCACCAAGTTGAAACAGAGCTTCTGTACCTTTAGGGTCCAACAAGCTGCTGTCTATTCCTGCAGGTCAGGTGCTTCTTTTACTTGGATATCCCACTCTTGTCTCTTAGTCATACTGTGGTGTTTACTTTTGACTGAAAATGAAATGAGAACCACACGCAAAGGAGAGGTTCAAGAAGTCCTTCTATTGTTATGTTAATGGTTTGTTATCTTATGTTGTCTGATACATATTTATAAGGCACACATTTTACCATCGATATGGTCTTGCAGCTTCATTTGATTCTGGGTCTTCTCTCTCTGGTTTCAACAACTCGATTTTAGAAGCCCGGTGTTGTACACGAAGGAATGAAAGAAGTTGCCGAATGGATGAAACAAAGCCGTCTGAAACTGAACTCAGATAAAACAGAAGTCCTCATCTTAGGTACATCCCCCTCCGCATGGGACGACTCATGGTGGCCGGAAGCCCTTGGAAAAGCACCCATCCCGACAGACCACGCACGGAACCTAGGCGTTATCCTGGACTCTTCACTCTCAATGAACAGACAAGTCAACGCCGTATCCTCATCCTGCTTCAACATTCTTCGCATGCTCAAAAAAACATTTCGCTGGATCCCCACCGAAACCAGAAAAACAGTCACCCATGCTCTGGTCACGAGCCGACTGGACTACGGAAACACCCTCTACGCAGGTACTACCGCTAAACTCCAGAAGAATCTCCAACGAATCCAAAATGCCTCAGCCAGGATCATATTAGACATCCCGCGTAACGAACACATCTCTAGCCACCTGAAAGACCTCCACTGGCTACCCGTCAATAAGAGGATCACTTTCCGACTGCTAACCCACGCACACAAATCTCTCTACGACATCGGACCAGAATGCCTCAACTCACGACTGTCCTTCTACACCCCCTCCCGCCAACTACGTTCTTCCAGCCAAGCCCTCGCCACTGTACCCCGCATCAACAAGACCACCATGGGAGGCAGATCCTTCTCATACCTGGCAGCTAAAACATGGAACTCCCTCCCCGCCTACCTTCGTCTTACCCAGAACCACCTAGCATTTAGAAAGCAACTTAAAACTTGGATATTTGACAAGTAATCCTCCTCCCCTCCCTAAGCGCCTTGAGACCCTCTGGGTATGTAGTGCGCTATATAAATTCTCTGACTTGACTTGACTTTGTGAGTTGTAGCAGTTTGTAGGCAATGTAAAGATACTTGATGGTTTGCTGCTGATAATTTGATGTGAAAGAATTTGGGTGTGACCAGAGGTCCAGCCAAGGTGCTTATGTGTTAATATAGGTAATATGTCTTGCATACTGCTTTACAGTTTTGTATGTGTGTAAATTAAATAGATGTATTGGTTGGCAATAGGGAGTCTTGATACTCATAAGATGACTTATCTGAACAAGCATTTGCAATGCAATAGGTCTCGCATTAGGAAAGTTTGAGCTATTGGTATTGTAAATGACACATTTTTTATTTATGTGCTGGTTTTGAAAATAGCAAAATTAATAGCTTTGTCATTTACAATGCCAATACTTTTAACTTTCGCTAATGGGACTCCTATAGCATTTGTAATGCAATACGTGTTGTATTTACGTTACTTAGAAATATTGATATATCAAATAACAATTGCTTTTATTTTTTTAAAATAATTAATACTTAAATAAAAGTTATTGTAATTTATAATGGCAACAGCTTAAACGTTTGTGAAGATTATGTTCAGTGTATTTTATTATGATGAAAATCCAAGAATAGAAGTGAAATATTAACCTCTTTTTGTGACATTTGTAATAAAGCTTGAAACATTGATAGAACATATTTGAACCAGTTATTGTTGAATGGTTGCACAGATTGATGCTGTGGTGGCGCTGAGTGATGTTGTGGTTGTGACGAGTGATGCTGTGGCGTTCAGTGATGCTGTGGTAGCGCATAGTGATGTTGTGGTGCCCCTGAGTGATGCTGTGATGGTGCTGAATGTTGCTGTGGTGATGCGATAGATAGGTAGAGTGTAATTATGTGGCGTGTAACTACGTGGCACTGAGTGGTATTTGGAGTGTATGTTGCATTGAGTGCAGTGTAATTATGTGGCATGTAATTATGTGGCACTGAGTGGTATTTGGAGTGTATGTTGCATTAAGTGCAGTGTAATTATATGGTGTGTAATTATGTGGCACTGAGTGGTATTCGGAGCGTATGTTGCGTTGAGTGCATTGTAAATATGTAGCATATAATTATGTGGAACTGAGTGGTATTGTCTGGAGTGTATGTTGTATTCAGTAGAGTGTAATTATGTGGTGTGTAATTATGTGGCACTGAGTGGTATTGTTTGGAGTGTATGTTTAATTGAGTGCAGTGTAATTATGTGGCGTGTAATTAAGGGGCACTGAGTGGTATTTGGAATGTAGGTTGCATTGAGTGCAGTGTAATTATGTGGTGGGTAATTATGTGGCAGGTAATTATGTGGCACTGAGTGGTATTTGGAGTGAATGTTGTATTCAGCAGAGTGTAATTATATGGCGTGTAATTATGTGGCACTGAGTGGTATTGTTTGGAGGGTATGTTGCATTGTAATTATGTAGCATATAATTATATGGCACTGAGTGGTACTGTGTGGAGTGTGTGTTGCAGTCAGTAGAGTGTAATTATGTGGTGTGTAATTATGTGGCACTGAGTGGTATTTGAAGTGTATGTTGCATTGAGTGCAGTGTAATTATGTGGAGTGTAATTATGTGGCAATGAGTGGTATTTGCAGTGTATGTTGCATTGAGTACAGTGTAATTGTGTGGCGTGTAATTATGTGGCACTGAGTGGTATTGTTTGGAGTGTATGCTGCATTGTAATTATGTAGCATATAATTATGCGGCACTGAGTGGTATTGTGTGGAGTGTGTGTTGCATTCAGTAGAGTGTAATTATGTGGTGTGTAATTATGCGGCACATAGTGGTATTTAGAGTGTATGTTGCGTTGAGCGCAGTGTAATTATTTAGCATATAATTATGTGGCACTGAGTGGTAGTGTGTGGAGTGTATGTTGTATTCAGTAGAGTGTAATTGTGTGTGAGGGTGCAGAGTGTGTGAGGGTGCAGAGTGTGTGAGGGTGCGGAGAGTGTGAGGGTGTGGAGAGTGAGGGTGCAGAGTCTGTGAGGGTGCAGAGTGTGTGAGGGTGCGGAGTGTGTGAAGAGGGAGCTGTTTTGAGGGCACTGTAGAGGAAGAGCAGCAGAGGGAGCTGTTTTGAGGGCACTGGAGAGGAAGAGCAGCAGAGGGAACTGTTTTGAGGGCACTGGAGAGGAAGAGCAGCAGTAGGAGCTGTTTTAAGGGCACTGGAGAGGAAGGGCGGCAGAGGGAAGGAACTGTATTGAGGGCACTGGAGAGGAAGAGCGGCAGTAGGAGATGTTTTGAGGGCACTGGAGAGGAGGAGCGTCAGAGGGAGCTGTTTTGAGGGCAATGTAGAGGAAGAGCAGCAGAGGGAGCTGTTTTGAGGGCACTGGAGAGGAAGAGCAGCAGTAGGAGCTGTAATGAGGGCACTGGAGAGGAAGAGCAGCAGTAGGAGCTGTAGTGAGGGCACTGGAGAGGAAAATCAGCAGTAGGAGCTGTAGTGAGGGCACTGGAGAGGAAGAGCAATAGTAGGTGTTTCTAGTGGAGATAGTACAGAGTAAGAGGAGAACTGGACTTTGTACTAAGAGTGCATTGTTTAGGGAGGGTATCAAGGAGGACGAGTTTCCAGCAATGCCGGACTGTTGTTTTACCTGAGGCTGGCATGGTGTTGGCTGTTTATGAAGCTAGTGGGGAGCCGTTTTATTACTGGGGGCCGGGCTGGCCACATTTCCTCCTTGTTCTTTTTCCTCGTTGCAGTGTTGTGTGGCATATTAGTATCCCTAGGATAGTCCGCCCTAGCTATTCACCAACACGGCATGGCCATGTGTGCCTACAAGCCGTTGTTCATGCCTCGAAGACATTGTACAGCTGAATCGATTAAAACGCACTGGTGCAGCCTAGCAATGTGTTTACACAGACACACTCGCACGCATTTTGAAACACACACACCTACAGAGACACATACAGACACACAACACACACATATACAGACACATAATGCACACATACAGACACATAACACCCACATACAGATACACAACGCACAAATACAGACACAGTACACATTCAGACACATAGAGACATACAGCACACAGACACACATGTGTGCAAGTGAATCAGGACCAGAGAGTCGTGCACGCCCGGCAGTGCCCGTGTCTGGGTTGGCTGGCTCCACTGCATAGCACTACAAAACAGCGTGAACGGGCGGAAATTACAGAAAACCGCTTCTAAAAATACACGCACCTGAGTCAATAACACAAAGGGCAGCATGCCAGGAATAGAGACACGAGTCCGGCTGATGGTGGGGACAGTAGGGGGCGGCTTGTAGGCACACACAGCTGTGGCATGTGCATAGAGGTGTCTGGTAGTGCGGTAGCACTCCGCCTTTCATCATTCTGAGGCCATTTACAGGACTTACTATGAAGCCTTGCAAATAACATCGGGCCGACGGTAGCGCTTAACAGACTAACCACTGTGCGAGAAGCGCCGTCTAGGGCGCTAAATAGAAATACAAGTCTGGCTGATGGTAGGGACAGTGAGGGGCGCCTTGTAGGCAGACCGGCCGCGGCGGGAGCATAGAGGTGTCTGGTAGTGCGGCAGCACTCTGCCTTTCATCATTCCGAGGCCAGTTACAGGAGTTACTATGATGCCTTGCAAACAACAGCGGGGCCGGGCCGACGGTAGCGATTAACAGACCTACCACGGGGCGGGAAGCGCTGTCTATGGAGCTAAATAGAGACATGAGTACGGCTGATGGTAGGGACAGTGGAGGGCGGCTTGTAGCTTGTCTCGGTCTCTCCCTGTAGGTGTGCCAGACCGCGGGCTCTTTTAAGCAAAACACATGTGCATCAGAGTGGCCATGGTGGAGTGGAGGGAGGAGGTCGAACAGAGCAGCAAATGCTGTGGGAGGAGGAGAAGGGAAGCGTTGCCACCTGATAGTGCAGAATTCCGCCTGAACATCGCAAACAATCGCAACTCCTGTCGTGACCTTCCCCCGAAGCATATGTCAACGCAAGCAGGTAGCAGATGGCTAGGGAAGTGGGCAAGAGGAAGAGGACGGGGCAAATGGCGACAGATGTAGCTAAAGGAAAATAAAATAAAAAAATGGGAAATAATGCAAGCAGAATATTAAAAGGGCATAGAAAGAACGCAACCACAGAGTCGGCGGGAAAGCAAGAGAGAAAAGGGTGCTTGGGCGAGGGAGACAGCGAACAACAAAGGAGCACCAAGGAGAGGGGAGGGGGGTTCCGGAAATGGAGAGAGCGCGAGGCAGATGCCTATGGACTCCAGAGGTGATGGAAGAACAGGGCAGGTGGTCTTCCTTTGAAGTCTGATGGGGGGCGGGGGAGCTGGGGTGCGGGGGAGCGGGGGAGTGGGAAAGTGCCTTCCTTTGAAGTCTGATGCCGAGGCTCAGACGAATGGTGTGGGATGTGGCTGGCAATGGTGTAGGTGTGCGATGTGCGATGTGCACGCACCTGCCTCACATGAACTGTATGCGATCCGCAGCTAGGTAGACTTTTCGGACCGCTTACTAGAATCTCGCTTATTATTCCTACGGGATATAATAGGCAAGACCTAAAAATGTTGAGCGGTGCTATGAGACTTGCTTATAAGAGTATTTTTAGGTCTCGGCTAGCGTAGGCTGCGCACATGCGCAGTCTCGCTGGCGAGATTTTATATTTTTGGGTAGCTTTCACTTGCGGGGTTTAACCGCATCGCTGCTGCGGTGATTTTTCCGCAGTGCTGCACAATTCAAAAAGCAATGTTACGTGACGAGCTCAGCTCGTCATCAGCACACACCACCCGTGGCTGATGACGAGCTGAGCTCGTCATCAGCATCGAAGGGGTTAAGCCCCGCCCTCTTTTCCATTGGCTGGCGTCACCGTTCATGCTAAACGGTGGCCAGCCCTTGGAAAAGAGCTTCCAGTGACGTACCGTGTTCTCTTTTAGAGCCGTCCCAGTTGGATGGCTGCCCTGACTTACTGCTGGCATAAAATGTTTGTTATCTTCTTTATGGATCCAAACAGATGACCCCATAAAGAAGATAATAAAACTTTCACACCAGCAGGAAGTCCGGCTGAGCTCGTCCAAGTGGGACGGCTCTAAAAGAGAAAAGTCTACATCGTGGCGAGCTACTTTGGGTATAATCGCGGCACCTGCGCTTCACTGTTAATGTTATAAGTAAAGCACGGGTGCCGCGATTATACCAAAAGTAAAGAAATAGATGTTTTTTCTATTTCTTTGCTTTTAGTATAATCGCGGCACCCGCGCTTTACTTGTAACATTAAAAGTGAAGTGCGGGTGCCGCGATTATACCAAAAGTAAAGAAATAGAAAAAACATCTATTTCTTTACTTTAGGTATAATTGCGGCACCCGAGCTCTCTCCTGCTGCAGGGTGCTGACCGGTCTGCAGAGGGCGCACTGAGACGATGATTGGGGGCTCAAAACATGCCCTCCTTCTACGGATGGCTCTGTGTGTGTGTGTGTGGCTCTGTGTGTGTTTGGCTCTGTGTGTGTGTGTGGCTCTGTGTGTTTGGCTCTGTGTGTGTGTGTGGCTCTGTGTGTGGCTCAGTGTGTGTATGTGTGTGGCTCTGTGTGTGTGTGTGTGGCTCTGTGTGTGTGTGTGGCTCTGTGTGTGTGTGTGACTCTCTGTGTATGTGTGGCTCCGTGTGTGTGGCTCTGTGTGGGTGTCTGTGTGTATGTGTCTCTGTGTGTGTACCTGGCTCTGTGTGTGTGTGTGGCTAAGTTTGCATGAGCAAATATTTTCTTTTTCTTAGCCGTAGTATGCAAATGCGAATCATGTGCATAATCGCAGTTTTTGCCTACAGTGGACTAGAAAATGAATGAATTGTACTCTGCATTTTTGCAGTGATCCATTGGCTGCCACAAAATTACTGCCCAGGCATGCCAACTTGCAGAAACATTGTCAATGGGGTGAGGGGATTTGGGTGCAGGATTTCATAGGGAATGTGTCTATGAAGAGACAAAATCATAAGCCAATTGTGTTTACGAGGCATGACGGGACAAGGTTAGGAAGTGGGGTTGGGCCTTTGGGCTGAGATCTGACCCCCAAAATCCCTCCCCTCAAAACAAAAGCTTCTGAAGTTACCACTAATGCCCTGGGTAGTATGTAAAAAAAAATACCCATGAAACGCAGCAGCGCCCACCCTCCAGATATGAGCTGGAAACCCACATCCCACAACCCACACCTGCAGTGTGAGAGACAGCAGTGTGTATGAGAGACAGCAGTGTGAGAGACAGCATTGTGTGTAAGAAAGACAGCAGTGTGTGAGAAACAGCAATGTGTGTGAGAGAGACAGCAGTGTGTGTGTTCTAGAGAGAGATAGCAGTGTGAGAGAGACAACAGTGTGAGAGAGACAGCAGTGTGAGAGACCTTTTATTTATGTTTTGGTTTTTAAACAAATTAAACACATCGTTATTTGCAATGTCAATAGCTCAAACTCACTTAAATATGCGACCTATTGCATTGCAAATGCAATAGGTCTGTGGAAAAAGCAGTTCTTATAGACAACCTTCTGACACTGCTTGGCGTTAGTCGCCTCTCATACCATTCGAGGATTACCAAATAAAGAGGCGCGCGCTGGAAACTGGAAAGTGAGAAAACAAGGTTTAATTCCGTCGGAACAGAACACGTCAGATCAGACAAACAGGGTATCGTCTCGAGGTGCTCTAACTGCATCTCCGAGGCCTGGCCTCTTATACACAGGTTTATGACTTTTATTGCAGTTTAGTACATATGGCATATTCTTTCAAATGCTTTGATGTAAGGAAAGACATCCTCGGAATCCCCGCTTCAGGCCCGTTCCCACATATATCTACAGTAGAAGTCCCTACCCCAATCTCAGCAGGTGATGACTATCGCGCAGCTGGACATTCCGCCGGTTCCCGGAATGTGTGCGATCGATCGGATCTCATGGGGTGGAGACATTGATTAATCTTAGCTCCTTTGAAGAGGGGTGAGTTTTTACAGTAGGGCAATAAACTACATCCGCAGGGCTAGGTGATGGCCTGGGATCAGTTCGGACAATCGGGCACGGAGGAAGGGGATTATCAAAGGATTCGTGGTCATGAAAGGGATGGAGGGAGGTGTTGGTTTGGTACGGGATGTGGCTCCGAGGTAGGGCTGCGCTGAAGGGGTGGTTTATAGCCCGGGCATGTGAGTGAGGGGGCTGTCAGTGCGCGGGGGATGCTTGCGAAGTCAGAGAGACACGCTGGCGATCGGCAATGGGTAGAGAGGCCATGGTACGCAAAATGGCTGCCGCTTACGCACACGTATGGGCCTAGAAAAGGGACAAGATGGCACCGATAATGTTCACGCTGCAAACTAGATTTTAACAGGTCTTGCATTTGCGAGAAATTAAGCTATTGGCATTGTATATGACAATGCCATTTATTTATCTGTTTTCAAAACCAACACATAAATAAAAAGTTTGTCATTTACAATGCCAATAGCTCTGACATTTGCAAAGGCGAGACCTATTGCATTGTAAATGCTTGTTGCTAGATGGTGTGTGGTGATAGTATGGGTGAATGCTGTGGAGAGCGTGCTAATAACAAATTAAGTGGAATATGTGCACCGTGTTGAAGAATAAGTGTGAGGTTTTCAGTCTAATTTGTTTTGTTTTTGGTTAGTGGTATGTGCGTTTGTAAGTATGTTGACACCAAACCTTATGGCATATCTATGCTGTGCTGTGGTTTCAGAGTTTGGCTTAATGTGTTCTGTAGGAGGCAGTGTTAGAGTTAGTGATGTTGGGGCTCCACATAGTGGGAGAGGTGTGGTGCAGCGGCCAGGGTGCCTGACTCCGGACCACGGGGTTTACAGTTGGATCCCCGGTGCTGGCAGCAGGTCAGCCCAGCACCATGTGACTCTGGGCAACAGCTTGCTTAATCTTCCTGAGGGCCCCCGCGCTTGGAAACCACTTCGGAGGTAGCTGTGCGCTTTAGAAATTCACGGTTATTATTATTATATAAGCCACATTAGGCTCATTTGAGATGTATGTTTTGATCTAAGGGTACTGTTTGACTAAGCTGTGGAGTATCACAGGCAAAGCTAATTGGAAGTTCTTAACAATCAAAAGTGAACGAATTAAATAGCAGTCATTTATCTTCAGAGACAACCTTCGATTATGGAGAAGGTAAAGAAACTCACCACATGTGACCAAACTGATGAACAGATATAACATAGACCCCATGCCCATGGAGGTTTTAAGGACATCTCCATCGCCCTTTTCATCCTCCCAATTGTGACCCTATATGTTTGGGCACAATATTCAGCTCAGAACTCGAATACCATAGTTTTCCATCATATTGGGCTCATGTTATCATCTTTCTTCCTTCTGGAAAGAGTAGCTAAATCCAGAGCCTGCATGTTTTTCCCTGGAGAGAAATGAGTTAATATAACTCATCGAAAGATTGCCACAGGACAACCTGATAAACAACCAATGTGGCAGAGAAACCATGTTTTCCACACCAGAGGCCAACAGCCACATTTCAGCTTTCCTGCCAAAGTAGAAGGTTTTTTCTATAAGCTGTCACTCACTGGTATGCCTTGAGTCACCTCGGGTGGGGAGAAGAGCATTGTTGTAAGTGAGCTTTTCACATGTAGTATGTAATTAATATGTAGAATGTTTTAGCATTTCTAAATTCTGTGTATATCTAGATGGGCATAGAATGTTAAGGCAGAAGCTGCTGGGATCTGATGCCCGTACTGTATGCTTCAGGGGGTGATAAAGAAGATTTCTACAAATATCTTTGTCCTTGGACTTTTACTCGGTAAGAAGATTACTACAAGCATCTATGATGTATGTACCAGACTTGCCCCCTCATTTTTCTGACCCTTTACTCCTTCACTTCATGCGTCTGACTCACCCATCTTGACCTAATCTTCATGCTTCTACCTCATCACGTTGCTCAGCGCCCCTGCCACAGCTACTTGCTTTAATTGTGCCACTAGCCCAGCTCGGCCACGAGTTAAAGATTACTATACATCCAAAATGTGGGCTAATTTTCAGAACAGAAATTGAAATGTCCCTGGTTCGCTGAGCAATTTCTCTCAATAAAATGTGTTGCTACCACTGTTTTCTAAATAAGGCTCTATGGGCCATATGTATCAACACATTTTCCCATAGACACAGAATGGGTGAAACCCTTTGATACATCTGGCCCTATGTCACCATTCTCACACTACCGGTTAGCACTAATGCATGCAAATTGTGATACTTCTGCTATTATGGAATTGTGCTAGTGCCAATAACCAGCTGCCAAAACACATATTTTTCTGTCCTTCTAGCAACTAAGCAAATACCACCACTGATTGAATTTTACCACTGACAGAATTAAGTACCTAGTCACCCATAACATATTTTTTATTTAATGCGATTTTTGTAGCGCAAACTTTACCAGAAGGTGTCAGAGCGCTTTACATAAGATCCAGTTGCAAAACATAAGGACTAAAGATTACATGTGTTACATAAAAGATACAAATAGAAAAAATTGCAAATGTACAAGATGTAAAGTCACACAAAGAAGAGACTGGTGATTAGAGTTATCTCTATATACAAAGGGAAGGGCTAAGGATGGATATACTCTAAGAGTAACATAGGAATAGTAGAGAGTACAAAGGTCTACTGCACATACTAGTGATTAGAGTTATCTCTATATACACAGGGAAGGGATACGAATGGATATACTCTAAGAGTCACAGAGGAGTGGTAGAGAGTACAAAGGTCTACTGTAAATACTAATGATTAGAGTTATCTCTATATACAGAAAAGCAGAGTTCCATTAAGTGGGGTCGGAGGGGGATGCAGTCGGAGGGGGGATGCAGTCACAGCACCAAGGGAGGGGTCTGAGAAGGGCAGGAAAGTGAGACAAACGAGAGAGGGAAACAGATAGTAACGAGTAAGACAGCGAGGAGTGTCTCAGAGGCAACAGGAGAGACAATAGAAAGGTTGCTAGGACAGAGGGGGGAAGTCAGAGAATGCTAAAATGGCAGAGGAGAGAGGTAGAAGAAGAAGCGAGTCAAAAAAGAAAATGGCAGGATGCGCAAAGGTCCAAGTCCGAAAGTCCAGGAAGAAGGCTGCCATAGCCAGCAAGTCCGGGGGTAGAAAGGTAGTCCGCAGCAAAGTCACAGCCTCATCATCCATGAGGAGCTGGGTCAGAGGAGTTCGATCCGGAGACCAGGGGTCTGGGAAGAAAGTCCACAGGCGCCAAGGCAGCTGTTCGCAAAACGGGAGGCAGCAAAGTCAAAAACAAAGTTTAAAGGAAAGGAGGAGGGGGCCTCTCACCAGAGCGATAAACAGAGTTTCATGTGGGAAGAAAGTTGCCCCGGGTGGAAGGCTGTGCATCTTCATTGGAGCTTCGTGTAGCAGCACCTCCTCTCCCTCTCCTGCTCCAGATGCAGGCGGCGTCTCCGGGGTCGGAAGGGGGCGAGTCCCCTGGCCCGGGGCTCCATGGCTGCTGCTCTGAGCTCAGACACGCGCCGGCCGGTGCCCCTGGTGCCGTCGGAGGGCAAGGACGGGCTGCCCCGTGCCTTCCTGCAGAGACTGCCGCCCTCTTCGATATCCTGGACGACGGGCGGTGGGGCGTGGTGTACATCACGGAGATCGAGTCCCACTGGCAGGGGGCGGACACCCTGGAGCTGCCCCGCGCGGGGCGCTAGAGTGCTAAAGTTTCTGGACTGCACAGGTCCTGCAGGTTGGGAAAGTTCAGGCTGCATAACAATAACCTTCAGTGTCGGAGGATTCCAGCAGTGCGCCTCAGTGTCCCACAGATCGCATCAGTGGGAGGTACAGCATAAACCACACCACGAGCCGAAGCTTTGTTTTGTTTGCTAATGCCTCTGTACGAGGTGTAACAGAATTAGGATCATTGTCAGTGTGGATGGGTTATTTTTGAGGTTTTCCTAACACAATGGTCTTGTCACTATGTCCAGGGTTTTGTCCTAAGGTGATGTCTTCCATTGATCTGGAGCAGGAAGTTACTCGTTCATCATTTCTAGGTTTCATCTGTACAGCATGCATGCATTGTCAGCGAAAGCTATAGTAAATATTAAAAAGCTTAAAACGGGCTTACAGTTTACTCCATACTTACCATTATTTACCATTGGTTGACTCCTATGTCACTCTCATCTCCTTGCTTTTGATTGGTCAAAGCCTCCTGCTGCTTCCACGTTCCCTTTGGTGGTTGCTGTTGTCCGGTCCTACATAGAGCTTGGACCAAGTACAGTTTCCAGTGTCTGTCCACTGGTTGCAGCTTGCACAGGTACTTTTTTAGGTCTTGCCTATTCCATCCCGTAGGGATGATAGGCGAGATTTATAGTAAGGCTTCCGAAAAGTCTACCCAACTGCAGATCTTGTACAGTTTATGTCAGCCAGGCCTCGGCATCAGACTTCAAAGGAATCCGCATTCCCGCCATCCCCAATCCGACTTCAAAGGAATGCGCTCCCCCGCCCCGGCCACAGCAATGCCGAGAGCTTTAAATGCACAACAATTGTTGTGCTTTCACTCGCTTCCTTTCTCCTCCCACCCAGCATGTCTCTTTCTTGCTGCCCCGCCCCACACCTCTCCCCACCATTACCACTGGTTTAACAAGTAATGTATTTCGTGCTTGATGCAAATTTGTGTTCTCTTATTTTTTTTACACTGATAGAATTCGAAACAAAGCACAAACCAATAACGGTGCTTTGTTTGCCATTCTTCTAGACACTTTTACCTCCATACTCTGTCGAGCGTCATTACAGTGTCAAGTAAAGGCTGCACTTCGTGCTGGGCTGAGAATGCCGTGGCACGTCATTATGCTCGCCTTGCGAGGGCGGCAGAGCGCGCAGCGCCACTGAGCTTCAGATGATTCAGGTTGTGGAGCAGGGAGCCCTGACAACCAGATGTGTCACCAAGACCTATTCCTGGCACTTCCTCTCATTAAAGACAGGTTCCGTATAAATAGAATCCATATAACTTATTGTTTTCCTCTCTAGGGAAAGGCAAGGTGTTCAAGTTGCTTACAGTCTGTTATGCAATGAGAGTAGGCAATATACGCAGTTTGCCCAGCGAGCGCCGCACATTACATGAACGGAGTCAACTGACATTTTGGGGTACTATAATCACTTGCAACAACAATGTGACTTTCAGTTACACCCAAAGCAGGAAGGCACAAGAGTACAATCAGGGTCAGTCGATGTATTGTGGCTGAATTGTCGAGTGTGGAGCTGCACAAAACCACCAAGAGCCCTCCAGTCACTATGAAGCGTTGCTGCACGTGTAGTTTAACTACGCAGGGGCTCACTGCCACTTCCAACCTGTCTAAACTGGACTACTAGATGTGCACACACATGTCACACCCAGATGTTTCTTCCATTCGCCAGGTGAGCCACTCCTGACAAAATGTATGTAGAGGGGAAGACGCAGCATGCCAGCTTTTCAGCTCGGAAAGGGAGAACAGTGATTTATTGTCATATTATTTGACATTCTTGCCTGTGAAACTCGCCATGGTGAGTGTGAGAAAGTGCCATCTTTCTTGCATTGGTATGCCCCCACTTTTTTCTGAACTGCTGATGTGCTTTGACTGAGTGTGCCCTGGGTTCCTGCCATCCAAGTACCCAAGGCATGTGTTCCATCCCTAAAACTATGCTGAAACAAAAGACCCAATAGGCATCTCTGGCCACCTGTCAGCCCCTAGTAAATGGTACCCTAGATACCCAGGGCATGGTGACCAGAGAAGACGCCTGAGGGCTGCAGCACTTATTGTGTTACCCTCAGGGGCCCTGTACCCTGGCACCCACGCACTGCCTTTGCAGGCTGAGTGCCTAAGTACAGAACTAAAACAAGAGTTGACATGGCACACATCCCTGTGTGCTATGCCCACAGAACCCACTGCCCTAGCATACTTCAGTCGACCCTCTAGCTGGGTGCCCTATGCCAGAGGTGAGGGCACAGGTGCATGAGCCCTGTGCCCCTACAGTTCCCAGGGCCATTCCTGGGCACTGTAAGTGCAGTGATGCCATTAAGAGTATATGGTGCTGGGAGGTTGTCATTACAAACTCCACAGCACCATAATGAATACACTGAAGACTGACAAGTTTGGTATCAAACTTCTCAGCACATTAAACCCGCACTGATGCTAGTGTGGGATTTAATGTAAAATGCACCAGAGGGCCTCTTAGAGATGCCCTCCAAAACCCGAACCTGCAATCCACGTCTGGGCTGAGTGGCTGCAGAGGCTGCCACATAGCAGACATGTTGCTGGACCCCTGGGTGGAGAGCCTCCTGCTCTCCTGGGCCTGTACCAATGCACATCCTGGGTGAGGTGCTATGTCTCCCAGCAACTGGCCCCCACCAGTTCTACTCCCACTCTGGCAGGAAGACTGGCGGGAAAAACTACGTCACGAAGGAGGGTGTGCCAACCTTTGCCAACTCTACCCCTCAGGTGGAGGAGGCGAGGTGAAGCACGATCCCGGGCTCCGGCCATCTTGTAGATGGGGAGCCCTGCCCAATCCCAGCTAGGCTCCTGCCCCCCTCCCACAGGAGAGGAGCAGGCTAGGGGGTGTACTCACCCCAGGACAGGGACCCATTGGTCTCTGCCCTTGCCCTACCTGTAACCACCCTAAATTTAGTATTTAGGAGCTCCCTGAACCTTCCTTCCCCAGATAATGATACCAAAAAGAAGAAAGAAGATCAAGAAGAAGAAGACCCGCCGTGCAGCTGCTAACAACATGACAACAACAACTGACTTGGCCCCAGCCCTACCGGCCTGTTGATCCTGGAACTTGCTTCTGTCTAAACCCTGTGACCCCCGTGGACAGAAACCTTGGGACACCCAGAGGACCTGCCTGCCTTGACCCTCTTGAAGATTGGGACTCCCATCAGCAGAGGCTCTGCTGCAACAACCCACCTGGTGCCCACCAGGAAGCTCCGGACCAGCCCACTCTGCACCAGCCGAACCAAGACCACGAGGACGTCCCCCGGTGACTGGGACCCGAAGTCCAGTGCCCGAAGATCCTCCTTGACGAACCAGCAGACGACTACAGACTCAGGGGCCACCCCAACCGCGACCAGCAGAGGGTAAGCTTTTCCAACACCCAAATATACCCCTGCACCCGGCACCCTACATCGCCCTGTGCCTCCCTTTGGGGTACCTACCTGTGCTCCAAGATCCCAACTTACCTCTCGAAGTGCTGGTCGCCCCTGAAGAGTCTCCTTCCCCAAGCCTGCAGCCTTTGTTCCCTTTTCAAGATCCTCATTGGATAACATTGAGCGCCCGACTGTTCAAAAGCACACTGCACCCAGCCACCCAAGTGTCGCTGGCTGTTACCCCTTTGTCCTATCCTACTTCCCTCCTTGCCCTGAGCAAGTGACCAGGATCCCAGCTCCCAGAGCCGCGTGGCCTGCTAGCAAGCAGCCAACAAACAAATGCCCCCTTACCCTCATTGGATATCATTGGGCCTACCTACCTCTGCACCCGGCCGCCCCTGTGCCGCTGGGATTGAACTAACTGTACTTACCTAACCCTGGGGGACCCCTGAGTCTATACCCTGAACCTTAACTTCACCAACCAAGTACTCACCTGGAAACCGGTAATTCACTTACCTGCTGTTGGATAACATTGACCCATTTTGACTCGAAAATGTTCTATGGGTGAAGTTTTGAAAACTGGAAATATTCACATAAAATCAGCCAAAGTCCGAATTCCGAAGTACTCACCTGTGACCAGGGGAGAAGCCAGTACTGTATGAACCTCAAAAGTAATCCCTAGCGGGTTCACTAGTAATCTGTATTTTCACAAAGACAGATGCTCATCCCATTCCAAGGGCAGATGAGTTGATAGACAAACTAGGGGCAGCCAAATTCCTAAGCCCCTTTGACTTAACTGCAGGGTACTGGCAAATTGGCATGGCCCCAGGAGCCAAAGAGAAAACAGCATTCTCCACCCCTGATGGGCACTATCAGTTTACTGTAATGCCTTTTGGGATAAAGAATGCCCCTTGCACCTTCCAAAGGTTGGTGAACCAAGTCCTGTCTGGGTTGGAATCCTTTAGTGCAGCCTATCTTGATGATATTGCTTTCTTTAGCTCCACCTGGCAGGATTATCTGATCCACCTTGGGAAGGTTCTACAAGCCCTGCAATCTGCAGGCCCGACTATCAAGGCATCCAAATGCCAGATAGGGCAGGGCACTGTGGTGTACTTGGGCTACCTTGTTGGTGGAGGCCAGGTCCAACCCTTACAGCCCAAGATTCAGAGCATTCTGGACTGAGCAGCTCCAACCACCGAGACCTAAATCAGGGCATTCCTTGGCTTGACTGGGTACTACAGAAAGTTTGTGAAGGGATATGGGACCATTGTGACCTCCCTCACAGAACCCACATCCAATAAAATGCCCAAAAAAGTGAACTGGACTGTTAGCTGCCAAAAGGCTTTTGACACCCTGAAAGAAGCAATGTGCTCAGCACCCATTCTAAAAGCACCAGACTACTCCAAGCAGTTTATAGTGCAGGTTGATGCCTCAGAGCTGGGGATGGGAGTGGTCCGCTCCCAGGTCAATGAGGCAGGCCAAGGGCAACCTGTTGCTTTTATAAGCAGGAGGCTGATCCCCCGAGAGCAGCGTTGGAGTGCCATTGAGAGGGATGCTTTTGCTGTGGTTTGGTCCCTGAAGAAGTTGAGGCCCTACCTGTTTGGAACTCACTTCCTGGTTCAAACTGACCGCAGATCTCTCAGATGGCTAATGCAGATGAAAGGGGAAAATCCGAAACTACTGAGATGGTCCATCTCCCTACAGGGAATTGACTTTGAAGTGCAACACCGACCAGGTACTGCCCTTGCCAATGCAGATGGACTTTCCAGGTTTTTCCACTTAGACAATGAAGACTCCCTAGGACAAGGTTAGTCTCATCCCCTCTCGTTGGGAGGGGGGGGGGGTGTTGTGTGAGAAAGTGCCATCTTTCTTGCATTGGTATGCCTCCACTTTTTCTGAACTGCTGATGTGCTTTGACTGAGTGTGCCCTGGGTTCCTGCCATCCAGGTACCCAGGGGATGTGTTCCTTCCCTAAAACTATGCTGAAACAAAAGACCCAATTGGCATCTCTGGCCACCTGTCAGCCCCTAGTAAATGGTACCCTAGATACCCAGGGCATGGTGACCAGAGAAGACGCCTGAGGGCTGCAGCACTTATTGTGTTACCCTCAGGGGCCCTGTACCCTGGCACCCATGCACCGCCTTTGCAGGCTGAGTGCCTAAGTACAGAACTAAAACAAGAGTCGACATGGCACACATCCCTGTGTGCTATGCCCACAGAACCCACTGCCCTAGCATACTTCAGTCGACCCTCTAGCTGGGTGCCCTATGCCAGAGGTGAGGGCACAGGTGCATGAGCCCTGTGCCCCTACAGTTCCCAGGGCCATTTCTGGGCACTGTAAGTGCAGTGATGCCATTAAGAGTATATGGTGCTGGGAGGTTGTCATTACGAACTCCACAGCACCATAATGGCTACACTGAAGACTCACAAGTTTGGTACCAAACTTGTCAGCACATACCTGTAACCACCCTAAATTTAGTATTTAGGGGGTCCCTGAACCTTCCTCCCTCAGATACTGATACCAAAAAGAAGAAAGAAGAAAGAAGATCAAGAAGAAGAACCGCCGTGCAGCTGCTAACAACATGACAACAACAACTGACTTGGCCCCAGCCCTACCGGCCTGTTGATCCTGGAACTTGCTTCTGCCTAAACCCTGTGACCCCCGTGGACAGAAACCTTGGGACACCCTGAGGACCTGCCTGCCTTGACCCTCTTGAAGATTGGGACTCCCTTCAGCAGAGGCTCTGCTGCAACAACCCACCTGGTGCCCACCAGGAAGCTCCGGACCAGTCCACTCTGCACCAGCCGAGCCCGGGCCGGGACAACCCGAACCAAGACCACGAGGACATCCCCCCGTCGACTGGGACCCAAAGTCCAGTGCCCAAAGACCCTCCTCGATGAACCAGCCGACGCCTGCTGACTCAGAACCAGGGGCCACCCCAACCGCGACCAGCAGAGGGTAAGCTTTTCCGACACCCAAAGACACCCCTGCACCCGGCGCCGTACAGTCCCTTGTGCCTCCCTTTGGGGTACCTACCTGTGCTCCAAGATACCACCTTACCTCTTGAAGTGCTGGTCGCCCCTGGAGAGTCTCCGTCCCCGAGCCTGCAGCCTTTGTTCCCTTTTCAAGATCCTCGTTGGATAACATTGAGCGCCCAATGGCTCAAAAGCACCCTGCACCCAGCCGCCCGAGTGCCGCTGGCTGTGACCCCTTTGTCCTATCCTACTTCCCTCCTTGCCCTGAGCAAGTGACCAGGAGCCCAGCTCCCAGAGCCGCGTGGCCTGCTAGCCAGCAGCCACCAACCGAAACCCCCCCTTTCCCTTATTGGATATCATTGGGCCTACCTACCTCCGCACCCGGCCGCCCCTGTGCCGCTGGGATTGCACTAACTGTACCTACCTGACCCTGGGGGACCCCTGAGCCTATACCCAGAACCTTAACTTCACCAACCAAGTACTCACCTGGAAACCGGTAATTCACTTACCTGCCATTGGATAACATTGACCTATTTTGACTCGAAAATTTTCGAAGTGTGAAGTTTTGAAAACTGGAAATATTCACATAAAATCAGCCAAAGTCCGAATTCCGAAGTACTCACCTGTGACCAGGGAAGAAGCCAGTACTGTACCTTTTCAGCCCACTGAACCACAAAAGCAATGCCTAGCGGGTTTACTAGTAATCTGTGTTTTCTCTGTAGGAACCCATTGTCTGCTTTTCTATGAAATTTCTTCTGTCTACTTTTGAAAACTGGAAATATTCTTTAAAAATCATACGAAATACTGAAACGCAATTACCTACCTGTTTTGAGTTAAGCCCCCAGTGCTGGCCCTAGGAGACCAGTGCTGGGTTACAAAAGTAACACAATCGTACTTTACCTGCAACCTGAATTTTCTCCCATTGAATAACATTGTCAGATTTACATTGAAAAGTTTCTAAGTGTGAACTTTTAAAACAGCTTTATATTCATGAAAATTCACTACAGTAACTAAAACGTTTTTGCTAGTCTGGTTTCAGCTTAGACCCCAGGACTGAATCTAATATCTAGTCCTGGAACTACCAAAGTAATCCATATAGTAATAAACTGTACTTCTATGTAGAAAACCCATTGAGATCAATGCTAGAGTGTGTTTTAGGATTGTGTTGCTTACTACCAATACTGTAATCATTGTGTGCACAAACTTTATTGCTCCTTTGCAAAGTATTTACATGAGAGTACTCATAACCAGAAAAGTATATTTTTATAACTGTTGGTTCTAAAAGTAAGACAACTCTATCTGTGGATATAAAAACAATTGGCCTGTAGTTCAGTCCCTGAGTGTGTGAAACCTTTTGCTGACTGAGTGTGTACAACAAATGCTTTACACTGTCCTCTGGTACTGCCTTACTGCTCGACCCACCTACCACTTTGGAGAGTAAGGTCAGTTCTGACTTTAACTTCTGTTATACCTCTGGGGTTGGTGGACTCTATACACACGGTACTTCATTCTAGTCCAGTATATATAGAGCCACTTTCTAACATTGAGGGAACGCAGCATCTGGGAGTGTAAATATTAATGCGCAATTATACTCCGAGTTCATGCTGTGAAATCCTAAGCAGTTTAAGAAACATCTTACAGACTTTGAATTAGATAGAACATTAGCTGGAGTTTTCTGAACAGTTTAAGAAACAGCTTACAGACTGATTTAGAACATTAGCTAGAGTTTTGTAGCAAGAGATCAAGTTTCAAAAGCTTAACATTTAGTTATTTCAGGTAAGTTGACTGTCAGAATGGTCGACTCCCATCTGAGCTGGTGTTAATGTTTATAGTAGAATACAATGAATCTTGTTTTGTTTACTTGTACCAACACAGAAACAGAATATGGAGGGAGAAGAGATTCTCCAGTAAACCCCTATGTTTGTGTAACAACCGACCATGAAGATCTTGGGTCTGGTGACGACCTTTCAGTCTGACAAATAGTTCCACTGATAATTCCCCTTTCGATTCGGTCCTACATTTAATATGCCAGCCACAAGGCGGCTACTTTAAACCTTATTTCACCACAAAAATTTGTTGTGTTCTCTTTACGCTTTGAGTAGAAGAATCACTCGTCTTATATATCCTATAGAAATGGTGATTGGCCACCTGCAATGGTCACCGAAAACAATTCTAAACAGCTGTCAGTGACTCATAACACTCTTTTGTGCTCGCTTTTTGCCAGAAATTGACAGAAATAATCTCCATAGAAATGCAAATTCCCTTTGCCATTTAGTTGGGTACTAGTAACATTTCTTTAAAGTACTTAGATGCTGCAAAACTGTAGAAGGAAATGTTCTATAAAACACGTTGCAGCAAGTTATTCAATGGGAGTCTGCAGGGCCAACACCACAGAGCATAGTTAGAAAAGGCCACCCACTCACTCTATCTATCTATCTATCTATCTATCTATCTATCTATCTATCTATCTATCTATCTATCTATCTATCTATCTATCTATCTATCTATCTATCTATCTATCTATCTATCTATCTATCTATCTATCTATCTATCTATCTATCTATCTATCTATCTATCTATCTATCTATCTATCTATCTATCTAGCTATCTATCTATGTCACCCTCACTCTAGCTATCTATCGCCCTCACTCTATCTATCTATCGCCCTCACTCTATTTATCTGTCGCCCTCACTCTATCTATCGCCCTCACTCTATCTATCGCCCTTACTCTATCTATCTATCTCTCGCCCTCACTCTATCTATTGCCCTCACTCTATCTATCGACCCACTCTAGCTATCACCCTCACTCTATCTATCTATCTATCTATCTATCTATCTATCTATCTATCTATCTATCTATCTATCTATCTATCTATCTATCTATCTATCTATCTATCTATCTATCTATCTATCTATCTATCTATCGGACTCACTCTATCTATCTATCTATCTATCGCCCTCACTCTATCTATCGCCCTACCTCTATCTATCTATCTATCGCCCTCCCTCTATCTATCCATCTATCGCCCTCCCTCTATCTATCCATCTATCGCCCTCCCTCTATCTATCCATCTATCGCCCTCACTCTATCTATCTATCTATCGCCCTCACTCTATCTATCTATCACCCTCTCTCTATCTATCGCCCTCACTCTATCTATCTATCTATCGCCCTCACTCTATCAATCTATCCATCTATCACCCTCACTCTATCTATCTATCTATCCATCTATCGCCCTCACTCTATCTATCTATCGCCCTCACTCTATCTATCACCTTCTCTCTATCTATCGCCCTCACTCTATCTATCTATCTATCTATCTATCTATCTATCTATCTATCTATCTATCTATCTATCTATCTATCTATCTATCTATCTATCTATCTATCTATCTATCTATCTATCTATCTATCTATCTATCGCCCTCACTCTATCAATCTATCCATCTAGCGCCCTCACTCTATCTATCTATCCATCTATCACCCTCACTCTATCTATCTATCTATCTATCTAACTATCTATCTATCTATCTATCTATCTATCTATCTATCTATCTATCTATCTATCTATCTATCTATCTATCTATCTATCTATCTATCTATCTATCTATCTATCTATCTATCTATCTATCTATCGCCCTCACTCTATCTATCGCCCTTACTCTATCTATCTATCTCTCGCCCTAACTCTATCTAACGCCCTCACTCTATCTGTATATCTATCTACCACACTCACTCACTCTATCTATCTATCTATCTATCTATCTATCTATCTATCTATCTATCTATCTATCTATCTATCTATCTATCTATCTATCTATCTATCTATCTATCTATCTATCGCCCTCCCTCTATCTATCTATCACCCTCCCTCTATCTATCTATCGCCCTCCCTCTATCGATCTATCGCATCACCACAGCATCACTCAGCACCACCACAGCATCACTCAGGGGCACGACAACATCACTATGCGCTACCACAGCATCACTGAACGCCACAACATCACTTGTCGCCACCACAACATCACTCAGCGCCACCACAGCATCAATCTGTGCAACCATTCAACAACAACTGGTTCAAGTATGTTCTCTCAATGTTTCAAGCTTTATTACAAATGTCACAAAAAGATGTTAACGTTTCTTCTGTTCTTGGATTTTAATCACAATAAAATACACTGAACATAATCTTCACAAAAGTTATTTACAAAAGTTTAAGCTATTGCAATTATAAATTACAATAACTTTTATTTAAGTATTAATTATTAAAAAAATTAAAAGCCATTGTTATTTGTAATATCAATGCATCTAAGTCACGTAAATACAACACATATTGATTTACAAATGCTATAGGTATCACATTCGCGAAAGTTAAAACTATTGGCATTGTAAATGACAAAGCTATTAATTTCGCTATTTTCAAAACCAACACATAAATAAAAAAATGTCATTTACAATACCAATAACTCAAACTTTTCTAATGCGAGACCTATTGCATTGCAAATGCTTGTTTTCATTATATTCAGGCACTCCTTGGGAGTGCTTGTGTTTGCAGGCTCCATCTCTGAATCCCTCCCACCTCTCCTGTTGTTGTTTGCCCTATCGCGGCCACCATCCCACCGCACCCCACTTCATTGTTGTCGTCTCTTTTGACCCTCCTCTCCACTTTACTATAACAAGCATTTACAATGCAATGGTCTCGGCATTGTTAAAGTTAGAGCTATTGGCATTGCTCATGACATGATTTTTATTTATGTTTTTGTTTTTAAAACATAAATAAATGGCATTGTCATTTACAATGCCAATAGCTTAATCGCTCGCAAATGCGAGACCTATTGCATTTGCACCCACACTGAGCCACCCACACAAACCCACCTACACACACACACACACACATACATAGCCACCCACACAGAGTCATTCACATAGAGCCACCCACCCACACAGAGCCACCCACACATGCAGCCACCCACACACACACTCACACACACACACAGCCACCCACACACACATACACACAGAGCCACCCACACACACACACACACAGACAGAGCCACCCACACACACACTCAGACATAGCCACACACAGACAGAGCCAGACACATAGACAGAGCCACACACACAGAGCCACACACACACAGAGAGCCACACACACAGAGCCACACACACACACAGAGCCACACACACACACAGAGCCACACACACACACACACACACAGAGCCACACACACACAGACAGAGCCACACACACACACACACACACACACAGAGACACACACACACACAGCCACACACACAGAGCCACACACACCCACAGAGCCACACATAGGGAACAGAAGCCAGAAAAAATGCTCACAACGAGGGAACAGAGGCCAGAAAAAACGCTCACAGGGAGGGAGCAGGAGAGCAAGCACAGCCAGGGGGCAGGAGAGCAAGCACAGCCAGGGGACAGGAGAGCAAGCACAGCGAGGGGGCAGGGGAGCAAGCACAGCGAGGGGGTAAGGGAGCAAGCACAGCGAGGGGGCAGGGGAGCAAGCACAGCGAGGGGGCAGGGGAGCAAGCACAGTGAGGGGGCAGGGGAGCCAGCACAGCCAGGGGGCAGGAGAGCAAGCACAGCCAGGGGACAGGAGAGCAAGCACAACCAGGGGGCAGGATAGCAAGCACAGCGAGGGGGCAGGAGAGCAATCACAGTGAGAGGGCAGGGGAGCAAGCACCACGAGGGGGCAAGGGAGCAAGCACAGCAGAGCCATTCCTCGGCGCCTCCAATGCCTGCCCAGAGTGGAGGTTGATGAGGCGCCCTTCGCTCCAGTACCACAGCTGCAGGTCAGTCTCGTCCTCCAGGAATGATCGAACCTGGACAGGCCCCCCTCCCAGCTGCCAGTGAGTAGAGAACAGGGGAACGTGTCAACTTGTAGGAAGAAGGGGCAGAGCACCCTCTTCAGCTCCTCCTGGGTGCCCGGGTTGGGGATCAGCCGCCAGTGCTTCTGCTGCCCTCGGGGGGCTGTTGTCTGGTTCTGGGGGTGTCGGGCAGAGCCTTGAAGACCCCGGAGCAGTCCTCGGAGTCCACAGCAAGCACACTGCCCCCTCCGGCGGCGCACCCAGGAGGAAGTGGCACAGGGCGGGGTGCAGAGGAGGCATGTTGAATCCACTGGCACTGCAGGTAGTCCAGGCTGAGGGCAGCGCCCATGGCGCGGTTACGCAGCCGGACACCGTCCACCCATGCCCAGAGCTGCCTCTCGGCCTGCGCCTCATCGTAGTCTTGCTCCGAGGGCGCGCTCTGGTTCGCTCAGCTGGTCAGCAGCTGGCACTGCTCACGTGCCTGCAGGAAGTACCAGCTCTGCCCCCTGGGCAGGACAGGTTGGCATGGGAGGGCAGGTGCCTGGCAGGGAAGTCCAGGGCCACGTTCCTGGTGAGGGGCCCCCTGGACACGAGGCCGGCGGGGCCAGTGACTCTCCTCCTGCGGAGCAGCACTGGGCCCGGGCGGGGCTGGCACTCCCTGCGGAGCTGTTGCGCTTTTGCCATCCAGAGTACCCTGCGGGTATGAGGGACGCAGACAGCCTTCGGGTGGACGTTGCATTGAGGGTCCCCCCAGACGAGCATTTCGGAGGCACCCACTGGCCCCGGTCTGCGGATGAGTTCTGGGTAGGGTTGGCGCCGCTTGTCAAGGAGCCCAGGGCGTCCCTGATGGTGTCTGTAATGGCCTCGGCCGTGGAGCTCACCTCCCATCTCCAGCTCCATCCACGCCGCCCGCTCGGGGTCTCGCTGCCGAGCACCCGGGGAGGGGAAGAAGCCCCCGGCCGCCTGCTCGGCCGCCAACCTCCCCTGCCACTGCCTCCGGCGCTGCCGCTCCTCCTCCTCGTCCTCCGGGCCGGGGCTGACACCCGGGGCTGACACGCTGCGGGTTCACCATCCCTCCCAAGGCATCCCAGGGCCCCTGCTCGAGGCTGCCATCATCAACCCAGCTCCCCCTCCTTTGGGATGACTCCCACTTTCCACGAGTCTGCGAATCGAGGAAAAACAGGCAAAAGCGTCCACGATCCCAGTGTTTTGGTTGCTGTTGCCTGAGTGCAGCAATGGGAGGGAGGCCGGGGCGGCGGCAGTGAGAGCAGCGGACGCGCTGCGGGTTCACCATCCATCCCACGGCATCCCGGGCCCCCTGCTCGAGGCTGCCATCTTCAACCCCGCTCCCCCATCCTTTGGGATGACTCCCACTTTCCACGCCCTCGGAGTCTGCGAATCGAGGAAAAATAGGCAAAAGCGTCCACGATCCCAGTGTTTTGGCTGCTGTTGACTGAGTGCAGCAATGGGAAGGAGGCTGGGAGCTGGCTGGGTCCGAGCCCTGTTTCCGTTCACTCGCCCAATTAAATTAAAAAAACACAGGAACGCTGACAAAGCAACACGAGAACATCTCCATGAGTCAGGGATTTCATGTCTCGCGCTGCCTGCACGCGCCATTCGGCCCTCTGATTGGTTAATAAGAAACACCAATCAGAGAGCTGACTTGAGCGTGCAGGCAGCGTGATGAGGGGCGTGCTCTCTCCCAATGACGACAGGGAGAGAAAGAAGAGAAAAAACCGAGCCCTCTATCCCCAAAAGACGGGGCTTAAATGGAGTGACACCCCTCTCCTCCAATGGCTGGCCAGCATTTTCAAGGCCAGCCAATGGAGAAGAGGGGCGGGTTTAAGCCCCCAATACTCTAAACATAAAATCTCGGCTGCGCAACACTGCTGCGCAGTGTACGCTAGGCCGAGACCTAAAAAGCGCCATGACTGCAAGCGCTGGCTGCCCCATAGTGCTTTGTTTATTTACTTTAGGAAATCTTTAAAAAGTATTAACAACGCTATGTTCATGTTTTTTTCACAGATAGCACAGCAGCGTGAAATAAATAAGCATGGGCGGAAAATCCGTTACGCTCGCGGATTTTGCGGATTTTCGGTAAATTCGCAATCCGCGAGATTCGCGGATTTCCCGCAAAATCCGCAAATCCGCGAGCAGCGGATTTTATGGCTTGCTCGCACTGTTCGCGTGAGTTCGCGGCTTCCCAGTTCAACTTCGCGCCCCGCGAATAAGCGCTAAATTGCAGAAATACGATCTTAGCAAAACTGAAACTACTTACCAGGTTCAAAAGTTCAAGCTCATCATTAGTAGCCATTTCCTGTAGTGCTTCCTGAGGGGCCCCTCCAGAGTTCAGTTGCCTACTTGCAACTATTATGTGACCCTGCTCTGACCCTCAGAATAGTTACACAAAGGTCCTGAATTACAGCTAAGGCAGACAAGCAGGAGCCAGGCTGGAAGTTCAAATCCAGTGACACATTAATCAGCCCCTAATTCATTATTGTCAGTTGGGGCAGGGCAGGTGTTGTAACTAATTTTGCAACAATGAAAGCACTTAGCAAGTGCAAAAGATCACTAATCAGGAAGCACTAAGGAAGCAGGTGCCAGCTAAAAAAATATTCTGTGACACATTAATCAGCCCCAAATTAATTCAGGTCACTTGAGGCAGGGAAGGTGTGCTTTGCCACAATAATGTACACTGGACAACCAGAGGGTGCTGTGATGAAACAGAGGGTGGCATGGGTGGGCCAGAGGGTGGCATGAGTAGTCAGAGAGTGGCAGTGGTGACAGAGAATGGCAGTGATGAAGAAGAGTGTCCCAAACAGGCTGGACACGTAGAAACAACAAGTTCGCAAAAACTTGCGACCCGACAGGTAAGTTCGCGTTTGCGAAATTGTACAAAACCCTCACGAACTGGCAGAAACCCGCGCGAACACAAAAAAAAAAATCCGCAAATTCGCGAGAATTCGCGGATTTTGCGGATTGCGAGTTCGCAAATCCGCAAAATTCGCAAACGCGAGATTCGCAAAATTCGCCCATGCTTAGAAATAAAGAAAAATGCATTTTTAAGTGCATCATTGAAATATTACAATGACAAGGCAATCCATCTCGCAGACATATCACTTTTCAACAATTACATTCCATGTGTTTTTGCTTATGAAAGGTTAAAGCGTCAGGAAGTTGCATAGTTGCTTGTTTTTGCTTCATTGCTTACAGCCCATTACAAATATCTTGTTAACACGTAAGTGTTTCATGACTGCAGAGTTCAAGCTCTCAACATAATCTTAAGAAAAAATGCAAGGGCATGAATAATTTATCACAAATCATCTTTTAAGGGGAAATATGGCATTCACCTTTTTTTTTCTCATTAGGAAGAGGGATTTCTCGCGAGGATTCGTCTCGGACTACGTTAAACTGTGCAGCCATGCTTCAAATACGGGCTTTGAATAGAGACGTTTGACATAGTAGATGGCTCAGTTGTTAAACCTATGACCTTCAATTTTCACTCTTTCTGGATGCTGCACAAATGACGGGTATGACGGTCAGTAAAACAAGCACTTGCAAAGCCAATAGGTTTTGCCTCTGCGAAATCTATTGGTTTTGCCAATATATTTTAAGACATGCTAGCTTAAAGTTTCAAACAATAAAGTACCGTGACACGGCCAGAATTGACCTCATCATAGTGCTTTTTTCCTTTTAAGACATGTGCAAAGCAGTGCAATGCAACACGTCTTAAAAGAAAAAAAGCGCTATAACGCGGTGAACACAGGCAGCGGCATAGCACTTTTATTTTTAACTTTAAGCCATATTGCACAGCAACTGTGCAACATGTCTAAAAATACATTGAATACCAACAGATTTTTCAGAGGCAAGCTATTGGCTTGTTTCCATTGCCTTCTTTTCCAAAGGGAGACTTGCTACATTTATTAGGTGTCACGTGCACAGTTCAAATTTACTTTTCATGTTCCGTCAATTACAGACCTTGGGAGGCACTCTGACAATTTTGGTTTCTTCGGAAGTGGACACAAGGCTGCAACCACATACATGACTCGATGGATAGTGACTGTGGTCTCTCTTGCCTGCAGTGTACAGGGTACTTCTGTATCATGTCTAGGATGGCTGCCTCTTGGGCATAGGCCACAATAGCCTCCATTCAAAACATCTGTCGAGCAGATATCTGGGCATCTCCTTCTACATTTGTTTCCCACTACAAGTTGGATGTATTTTATCAGCATTCCATGGATTTCGGAACAAAGTCCTCGGGGCTCTCCCTTCTTTTGAAATACTTTTTCCCTTAACCCCTTCAGCGCAGAGCAAATTTTCGCGCTGTGCTGAAGGTTCTACGAAACGGCCGTGGCCTTGACTGAACGGTTCCGTCATAAGCACAGCCCAACCGGCGCTCATGACGGAACCGCTCCGTCATGAGCACCGATGTGGTTAATAAATTCGATGTGCAGCATTACTTAAGAGTGTTTTATTTTGTTTGGATAGGAGATTGTGAATGATCTGCTTTGGTATGTCCTTAAAGTTTTAAGGACTGGGAAAGGTGGATTACGTAATGCTCCGATCACTTAACAGTAATCTTCTTTATCCCAATTTCCATTCCTCACCCAGTACTTACATCCCATGTTCCCCCTTCAAGGCCCTTTGAGTTCCAGAGCTTGGTTCTAACATGGGCATTCTACTCCTTGTGGGCCTAATTGAGGGAGTGGGGACTGAAGTAGCGTGAGTGTGGAGCAGTGCTTGAAATGGAAAAATAGGTGTGCTGGTCCTGCTTGTTTCTAAGAAGAGCTGTTACTCTCAAATTAAAATTATTACGTCTCTCTTGAGAAGTGCAGGTACTCTCCCTCTCAAAATAAACAAGCAATGGCACAGCCAATAGGTATCGCCTTTGGGACCTTATACTTGTTTAGCCATGCAACACATTAAACTGGATATTGTGCCGCCAGGGATTGAATAGGTATACAAGTTCACACTTTTTTGCAACTACTCCCCTAGCTATGTTTTTCCACAACATCATGTTTTGCGGTAAAGAACCATTTATACCCACTTACTGGGTCTCAGTGGCAGGGGAACCGCCCAAGTTTTCCATACCCTCCTTATATAGAAAAAGGAGACACAGCAGCCTTCGTCTGCAGGAGGAACCAAGTTTTATTAGAATAGCCCGGGCTATGCAACAGAGTCCCAAGCTCGTCGGGGACAAGACAGAGGAGGCTGCTGATTCACTCCGCACCTTACAGGCCTTATATACACATTTCCCACCTTAAGAAACCAGTTCGGATGGGGGCCTGGCGCCCCCGAGTCAGAATGCAGTTACTCCATTCTTTGTTCAGGCAGGACGGTTCCTGCAACAGATGGTACAAAAGATTACGGACAGGTCTTGCAAAACAGGATATGTACGTGAAAGAACAGACAGATCTTGAACAGCAGGATATGTGAAAGAAACAAGTTCTGGGACGGTGGTGTGACCAAGTCTTGCAAAACAGGGTGGGTGTGTGCAGGAGTTCAGTCCGCGGGTGGTGAGGCCAATCCTTTGTTCCCTTTTCTGAAAATGGCTCAACCATAAGGAGCAGGAAGGGCAGGGTGGTCGTGACAGTTAGAGTTTCATCAGACATCTGCAGAAACGACCAGAGGGGTCGTGCAGAGGTGCTTGACACGAAATGGCAATGCAATAATAATGGAGTCCTGACACAAAATAAATACAGACAAGAAGGACACTTTTCCTCAGACCCTCCTTTTGCCATTGAGTGGCAAATACTCTAGGAAAAGTCGATATTCATGAGATCATCTGTTTCTTGGTGGAGCATCATCTTCATATTGGTGTCGTGAATGTTAGAAGGTTGAGGCTTGAGAGCCTGAACACACATTGCACAGAGCATTGGCAGGCACTGAATGCACAAACAGCAGGAGACTGGAACTGCTACTCCAAAGGCAAGGAACATGAGGACCCTCCATCCGCATTGGGAAAGGAGGCCCCAGATCCAGCCTGTGAGGGACCAGTTGCCTTAATCCTGATGAATTACAGAGGAAAGGTAATACAGACGTTGGATGACATCATATACTGTGGATGCGTGATCTGGAATATACACACAGCAGCTGGAGCCAATCAATTTACACACACCACCACGATCAGCGAGGATGATGTCAAGGACCATACGATTTTGAAGTGTTACAAGGCGGTTTGCCTATAGCTCTGCAGTGATATTGGAGAGGGCACCAGCTGTTTCTGTGATGGTGGCCTCAAGGACCCTGGTCAGTCCTCGTATAGCCCAACTGTTTGCCATGGGGCCCCAGAATGGGAGGAAACACCTAAAGAAGTCGCCGACTTCCTGGCCTACTGTATCCTCAGCCGATATGACACCCCTACGTGAACGGCGCAAAGCGCCCTTCATCAACAGGTGGTAATTTCCATGGGTAGAATACGTTGGTGGAAGGAGGAAGGCCAGATAGCAGGCACCAGACCAGTTACGGGGGAGCCATGTGTAGGCTGCTGTGCCACAGATAAAATAAGTGTTGGGGGACGCCACCAACTTTGGAGGAGGCGAGAGTTTAAAGTTTTAATGATGTCACAGATACTAGTACCAACTTTCTTAGTTCCCAAGCCATGGATGCAGACACGGCCCGCACATTTATAACATTCAGAGTGTTTTGTACATCAGGTAGTAGCCTTCTGGCGTGAAATTTGATAAATGTTTGTAGAGAAGTTGAGTTAAATACCACCATCTCACCGAGTTCATCCTTTGGTAATAGCAATGTTGATGAGCCGGTCGGGGAAAAAGGGGTGTTGGTATTGCCAGACCTGTTTCGCCAGAAGTCATCTCAAAATATTCCAAGGACAGAATTGGCAGTACCATTGATAGTATGGGCCTCCTGCATCAACATCCACCATGCAAGACAGGACCCAGAAATGGAAAAAGGATAAGGAAAGAATGGGACAGGTTGTGTCATAGCATGCAGCATCAGTCCACATACCCAACAGTTGGAAGTATTTATGATTAGCTGATGATGATGTAACATCAGGACAAAGGTGTTATTAAAAAAATCTGCACAGCGGGGTAATTTGTGGGCGGGTAATGTAAAATACTGATGATCTGCAGGAGTCGGGATAGGACTTGGTGGAGTAACAGGATAGTAGATCAGTAACATCCAACCGATAATAGACAAGATGAGTGAGACAAACAGCATCACCATGGGGGCCACAAAGCACTTGCTATGTAGGAGACTGACATATCGTTTCTGGACTTGGGTGTATTGGACGGCTGCCATTGTACTAAGCCAGGGACCACTAGCAGCTGTCTGTGATTGGTGGCTGCTTCACTGGATGCAGGTGCCAAGAGCCTTAGGGGCGTACCTTAGTCTGACACACCAGCACCGGTCTTAGCCGGGAGATCACAGCTCTACAGTCTACAGGTACCTGGGCGAAGTCAAGGGTAAGCCTTCTTTCTGGAACGCAAGTTATATCGGGTAGAAGTAGGAACAGAATGGTTGGGGAATAATTGTTCCTGATGCTGAGCAGAGTGAGGGGAGTGTTCCACCTTTCCCTTCAGTATACTGTCACTCTGCTTCCGTAGATGTAAAATGTAATCTTGCGTCGCTGCATGGAACAAACGTCAGGACTATTTCGGTCTCTGAGTCTCCTCGTCCTTCCCTCACCCACTGATCATAGGGGAGAGGCAGAGGCACTCGTCTACAGTGTGTTGCGTGGATTCAGTTCTTCCGACCTTCAACTTTCACGGCAATGCGGGTGGCCAGTAACACCTGGTGGGGTTGTGTCCAGCGGGGCTCAAGGCTCTTAGTATGTTGAAAGTTGTGAATCAGGACCCAGTCGCCAGGTTGGATAACGTGTCCTAGGCCCTCACTTTTATCAGGTATGGCCTCATGCACCTGGTGGTAAAGAGTACGAGAGGTGTTAGTCAAACTGTACAGATAATCAGTCAACACAGGGTATTCAACATTAGACAGTTTCTGGGGTCGTGGAACACCCCACACATTGACAGGCCTCCCGAACACAATCTCATGGGGAGATAGTCCTATCCTGGTATGGGCCATTGTCCTGACAGACAGCAGAGCCAGGGGCAGAGCATCAACCCAAGTGACATCTGTCTCGGCTACAATCTTGGCCATTTTAGTCTTTAGGATGCCATTGTACACCTCCACTTGACCTGCTGACTGGGGGTGGTTAGCTGCATGAAATTTTTGTTTCATACCTAGTGCTGAACAGACATACTCCATTATTTGAGCTGTAAAGTGTGTCCCGTTATAACTCTAGACCAAACGGGGCAAACCAAATCGTGGAAAGTATTATTTCAATAGTACTTTGGTGGTAGTGATAGTGGTGCAGTCTTTGACAGGGTAGGCCTCCACTCATCGGCTGAAGGTACACACCACCACCAGGACGTATTTTAAATTGTTACATCTGTTTATCTGGATATAATCCATCTGGAGGGCTTTGAAAGGAAAGGTAGGGGGAGAGAATCCTCCTCCAGTGGTTACTGTACCTTTTCCCTGGTTGTACATAAGGCAAATCATGCATGTTTTGACCATCCTCTCAGCATATGCTGGTATCTTTGAGTTATACCAGATGGGTTCCAGCAACTTACATACCCTTTCACACTAATGTGAGCAGGGCCATGGGCCATCTTTACTACCTGTAGCACATTGTGGAAAATTAATACAAACTTGGTGAACATTATCGGCGCCATCTTGCCCCCTTTTCAAGCCCATTCGTGCGCGTAAGCGGCAGCCATTTTGAGCACCATGGCCTCCCTGCCGCTCGCTGATAGCCAGCGCGTCTCTCTCTCTCTTAACCTCGCAAGCATCCCCCCCGCACACTGACAACCCCCGCTCTCTCATGCCTTGGGTCATAAACCCCCCTTCAGCGCAGCTTCACCACAGAATCCCATCCTGTTCCCAGCGCGACACCTCCCCTCATTCCTTTCATGGCCTCAGATCCTTTTGATGCAAACCCCCTTTTTCCTGTGTCCCCGTTTGTCTTCCTTGTTCCCAGGCCGCCACCTGGCCCTGCGGATACTGTTTATTACCCCGTACAGTAGGAAGCTTCCCCTCCCCATCAAAAGACCCTCGAGCCGATCAAAGCCCCCACCCTATGAGATCCGATCTACCCCATGCATTCCGTGAATCGGCGGAATGCCCTGCTGTGCGGCAACCATCACCTGTTGTGACCGGGGTGGGGAATCCAACTGTAAATGTATGTGGGAACGGGCCTGAAGGGGAGATTCCGAGGATGTTCTTTCAACTATCAACGTGTTGCGAGAATGTGTTATGTGCAATAAAGGTCATAAACCCTAGTATAAGAGGCCAGGCCTCAGAGATGTAGTTAGAGCACCTCGTGACGATACTTGCTGTCTGAATTGATGTGTTCTCCTCCGGAGAGAATAAAATCCTCGTTTCCTGCCTTCCAGTCTCCAGCGCCTGCTTCTTCATTGATTAACATTGGTGGGTCATAGAGGCGATAGCGCCGGGCAACAAAGAGGGGTCTTTGGTTACTGGTTGTCTTTGGAACCCCTTTTTAACAATTGGCGTCCCAAACGTGGGGCCCATCAGCGACTCGTGGATCCAGTGGGAGAGGTCCTGACGACAGAGTGAACGACTGCAACGATCGGAAGGTACCCTGTCCGATAGACCCTCGTCTGACAGCCGATCATCCGAACTTCACTGGTTCCGAACAGACCTCTCTCGAGTGATCTGCGGTCCTGACTGGGAACCATCAGGAGTGCCACGAGAAGTACGAAGAGAAGAGGACGATCGGGCGCTGGATTCGGAAGACAAGAAACTGTCCATGCGGTCCGGGTAAGGTCGTGTAAACACGACGAATTGCGAAAGTGATTGATAATTGAAAGTGATTGATAATTGATGAGAAAATACTAGTATTACTTTTTGTTAATTTATTTGGAGATTCGCTGTCTGCAAACGGAGAAACAACAGGCTCTCTCTTTATAAACAGCGAAGGATAGGTACGCACCCGTCGGACCTATCTTTCTCCCCCATTGAACAATTGCCCCCCACCCCCCATTGATTAACTGTTATAGATTGTTTTCTGGAGATTCTCTGTCTGCAAACAGGGAAGAATAGGTCCCCTCTTTGCAGATAGTGAAAGGGTAGGTGACGCGAACCTTTGCGAGCCTACTTATTCTCCCCATTGACCATATTGATTTTTTATTTTTGACCTAACATTGATTGCTCAAGATTGGTTCATGAGGTATTCACTACGTGCAAACAACGTAGAATAGAAATATTCTGTCTAGTCTTTGCACGCAGCGATAAGATAGGTAGTGCTGACTATTATCCCATTGTGATCCGTCATGCCTGTCTTCTCCCCACTGGTTAGTAGCCTGTTTAGCCCAGACCGCTTATTAGAGATGAACCATCCGGCTCCGCTGGAAGGCACCCCTAATAAGGACATGTTCATGAAGCATGGATTAATCGCTATAGCCTATAGTGAGCTGTGGCATAAATATACGAAAAAGGATCGAGAAAGTCAGTGGCCACTGAGAGGATCCTTTGATCTTGACAAAATAGAAACGGTAGAAATAGCCCTTCGTAGGAATGAAGCAACACCTATTATGCCCGATAGTCTCGGTATGTGGCGCAAAGAAGCCACACGACGAAGGGAAGGCGACGAATTCAGAAAAGGTGAAGGGACACGACGGACAACCCTCCAAACGTCTAGTAGGCAAAGGGAAGGGCCAGCGATGGTACAGTCCCGAGGAATAGACATGAAAAGGGAACGGTGTAAAGGGATGTGCCGACAAGTCAACCCCGGGACACAACGACCCGAAGGTAATCCCCCGACACTATACACAGGACGAACAGATTTAAAACAAAACCAATGTGCTTTCTGTAAATGTCTCGGGCACTGGAAAGCCCAATGCCCGACTCTGCAGAGCATAGGTAAGAACGGAGGGTCGACAGAAAGGACAGGCCGACAGAAAGGGAAAAGGCGCGAGATAAAAACCAATCAGACTAGTGCAGACAGGACAGACAGAACCACCCCGTTTGATTATGCTCGATGGCACAGATTTCGTCAGACCAATTTTAACGACATGTTAGAGTTCTGGGACTGATTGCTCTCTGTTGCTCCCCCACTCTGAAAAACAAACACAACTGCAGGCCAGTGTAAACAACCCCCCGTTAGAGAAAGGACTCAAGGAAGCCAAGCGTCTATTATATAACTTAGGATTTAATTACGGTAAAGAAAACACACAACCAACAGTAAATAGAATAACTAGTAGAACTCTCTCTAAAACAAACTGTACTAATAGGAGAAATATAAAACGTATTATGCTCACTCCGGAAATCCTCGACATGTAACAGTTCGATGGTCCTGCCCATCCGAAACACATAGCACGTGTGGGGCGGGGCCTGCCAGCAGCCATGGGCCAAAAGAGATCGCTGGCGAGAAGGTACTGGAGACTCCACAAAGCAGGCAATGAAATGGTCTTCCCATACTACCCTTCCCGAGATGGCGCCCCCCGGGCCACGAGTAGGGAGGGGGCGGATGCAAATGACCCCCTCCCTCGTATCTCCTGGTCCGGCCATCACGAATTCCTCCATCGAACGGATGCAGGGTGGGCAGGGAGGGAGAGGCGACGCGGACGAGCCTCTCCCGCCTCCACAGGTAGGAGGCTCCCCTGCCCTGGTCCGGCGCCGATGTCCTCCAGCCGGGCGACGGCCATATACCTACGCTGCACAGGAAATATAATGCCCGACTGGTATATTTCCGCAACACAGGACATACAATGCCCGACTGGTATACTTGCATAGCACAGGACATACAATGTCCGACGGGCATATTTACGGAGCACCGGATGTACAATGGTCCCCCAAGAGTCGGAATCAGGGGTGTAGGGTGGTCATCATGTGCACCCCTGATTCAAAAGGGACGGCGTAGGATGCGCCGGGAGAGGAAGGCGGCACGGACAAGCCTCCCTCACCTCCCCAGACGAAGGCTCCACTGCTGCACCCTGGCGCCCCGAACCAAAATGTCCTGCTCCAGCAGCATGATGCTCTGTCCTTCGCCATCACAAGAAGTTTCTTCCACTCCTGATGGATACGACAAAGGGTGGCTGCCGCAGGGTCTCAAAATGGCGTCTGGGCCCACGGAAGGCGGGTCTAGGCCGCTGGAGTAACTTTGTCCGAAATTGCAACTCGGGCACTTGCCCACCTGGGCGCAAGCCCCCACCATCGACAAACATCCCCTCGACTTTGAAGATTCTACCAAAGTCCCAAGAGCCCTCAGCCCCTTCAGGCTTCCGGTGAGGAACAGCTGCATTGATCTCAAATGAAATAACCGCGGCACAGCAACAAGATGGCGGTGCTCTCGTGTCTGCATCAGCTTCCGTCTGAACCACCCAGGAACATTATGGGCTAACGAACTCGAGTAAGTTCCGGCTGAACATCAACATGACCCGGTAAGAAAGACTCTACCCCCTCCCTCTCTTGATTGACGGTCCACGCCACCAGCCCCTCTGTTAGCACAGTTTCTTTTTGAACTGCCGAAAGGGACCCTGGTCCAACCGCCAATCGTCGGGGACATTTTTTGCCCCTGATGCTACTTCTGGACTAAACCGGCCTCGCCCAAAATGGCGCCGGTATCAATGGAAACTAACGGATGCCTCGTGGTATTCCTTAGCTAATGAAACTTGATGTACTAAGATATATATACGAACCATTGTGCACTCGATGAGAAAGGGAGGAGGGTTCACTTGGCGAACATTTGAGAGGGGTTCCGTAAAAATGTTGATTTCAATGAACGATTTATTTTTTTGATATTTATTGTAACTGGTACATAACGTCGCTTATGATGCACACCCACGGTTTACATCTAGGAAATGTGATTCCGATGAGCTTGACTGTGTTTCCATTTATGAACTGAAATGCCCCTGATTCCCTCGTCACGCAATGAAATGTTTTTAGTTACTTGCAAATAATAAATTAGGCCTTTTCTTTTTTTACATGTTCTTGTGCTACAAAATAACCCCCTACTGTATGTGCTTCCATCGACGACATGTCAGGCCAAAATATGATTGCGCTCTCACATTTTACGTACTGAATGATTATACAAATAAAGGTCTTAAAAACTATGAATAGGCATCGCATACTTTTGTAAATGCGGGTATCGGTGGGAGGGTTTTTCTGTGCGCAACTGTTCTGCTCTTTTTTTAAGGTTATCCGAGAAATGGTTGTTCGGCCCCAGATTGATGATCGAATCACAGGTATGATACGTTGCCTCCAAAATATGCGACTAAGCTCAGGAACTAACGTATGAAGAAGGACCTCGACTTCTGAGAATGGGTAAAGTAAAGCGGGGTGATTGATAAAATGTTCTTAAGATATGGTGGTCAAAGGTACTAAGGTACCGGGTTAAACGAAGAACTGATATGCCTTAGAACCTCACAGCTTTGGGAATGATTTAAGGATCCCGATGGCCGGATACATCTACAAAACCGGGTACCTCACGCTAGGCACCTCTGATTCCTTTTTAGCGTTTCCCTACACACGATCCTTCAGGCCATCCTCGAACCTCCCCCCCATGAACCATCTATCACATTGTCCGCCCCCCCTTGACTTCAGAGACCAAGACCCTAAGGATTATATCCCGAAGAGATAAGTACGAGTATGCGGTAAGTAAAGGACTTTTCGTGCCCTCACATTTGATGTGTTCGAATGTTGTCCCCCCACCTCCCCTTTCCCTCCTTTTTCCCTCTGCAGGTTACATTAGAATCCTGATTAGGGTACCGTAAAGGATCTGGAGCCACGTCACGCCCGATGCATGAAAACGGATTAACGCTGCAAGACGACACAAAAAGACGCCCTATCCAATGCACGATCTTTCTGTACCTGACCTAATGCTCTTCCGTCCCAAAACTGCATGCTTTCTACATCCTAACCTAGACCCAAAACGTCTAACGTTGGGTAACGCACTGAATAGCCCAAACAATACACGGTCATTCTCCATGTCACACGTGTACTGTTTGGCCTATTGTCTGTCTCTCTCTCTCTCTCTCTCTCTCTCTCTCTCTCTCTCTCGCTCTCTCTCTCTCTCTCTCTCTATCTTTCTCTCTCTCTCTCTCTCTCTCACTCTTTCACCCCTCCACACTTTCCCTCTTCCTAGCGACTGGCACCTAATTGACGAACCTGGTGCACCTCCTGATTGGCCCCAAATACCACAAGTATTTGCACAAATTTGTCCTAAATAAAATTGTATCGGTACCACGTTACTACCTCTCCTTTTCTACTAAAATATGGATGAAATTTAAATTGACCGAAAGGAAAAGGACAGGTAAGACAACTAAGGTTCTCCAAATTTGACCCACAACCAGGGAACTATTTGTCAGTGGCTTCTATGATAAAATATGTCTGTGGTAATGCGACCATACCCATTCCAAATTGTCTCCATACCCCAAACAGTAAGAAATGATCGATACACCCCCGTCTTCCCAAAACTGCCCCCAGTTTGGTATCAGCTGCCCTGAACGAGAGCCTGAAAAACGCCCCCTGCTCCAATTCACTGTGTTCCTAATTGTTTTCCATAAGATCCCACCTTCCCCGAGGATAAGTTTACTAACTATCGCAAACCACCCCCCCGAGTTTTTTGTAGTAACCAGGTTGCGAGGATTTATATAGAAAGTTAGAAAGATGTGTGCAAAGTTAAAATTAGATCGAAAATCGAAAGAACTTGTTGCAGTAAGCCTTGTTGAAAATAAGATGTTTTGATGTAATGAAGACTTGTTTAGCCGATGTTCACCCCTCAGAAGGATGCCTATCAGACTGTGGTGAATAGCACGTTGCACTTTTTCGTAAAATACAAGGCCCTGAAGACCAGCCTAGCCTTGCAAGACTCGTACTAGGGAAATGGGTCTCTACCAGAAGAACTGACATCTACTATAATAGACATATGCAATAAATGAGTACCAGACCTCGTACCTATTACAAATGAACGTAATAATCATCAAAGCGCCAAAGAATTAGCCAACAAAAGGAAGTTGTAAGGAATCCAGCAAACCCATCGTCAATTGTTTATACGTTAGCCGCAAAAATCTCAAATGTAGCGAGTGCTTACCCCAGTTGCTTGGTGTTGGGAGAGAAATAGATTTATGTAATTACCTTCTTCTACAAAATCTCTAAAGACTGTCTTTTCAAAACTCATTTAAGGGTATCACTGTCGGAGGAGAAAGAGATCGGATGTGGGAGCACGCGGCCTGACTGCGGATTGTGGAACATCAGCGACGGAGGCCGAGGCGAGACCACAGCAGTAAGGAGTCGCAGGACGGGGCACTGTTTCAGACAAAGCTAAGGAAAGGGCTGACCTGAAGCCCCTGCTCTATGATCAACGTGTGCCAAAAAGTCCCCGCTCTCTGAACATGGTTACGGACCCGCCTGTCGCAACCTCTCCGTCCCCCTGATCTGTTCCCGACTTGGCCCTGCTCCATCCCCTCCTCCTCCGACCTACCATAAGGACTGTTCACACCCACACCTTTCCACCTAAACTTCCAAGTTCCTCCAAATCCTACTGAGCTACCCAGAGAAGAGTACTCCCTGCGTCAGAAGGGAGGGAGCTCCGACTAAGTAGACCACGAACTATGTTAATCTTAGAACGGTGACCTAGAACTCCACCAAGGGTCGCCTCTAAAGAGAAGATGAACGAAGTATGTGGTTCTACCCGCTGCTGAACGCCTCGAAGATGATGGAAGCAACAGGAAATGCCCACCACAGAGACTCAAGAAACAAACAGATCTCACAATTCAGGAACAATCGCATTTTTCATTGCAAATCTATGCTCTGCGTTACGAAAGAAAATGCACCTGCTCCAAAACCGTAACGCATTTCTCCTATGAGGTCTGGCGAAACAAAACAAAATGTACCCCTGCCCGCAGACCTCCAACGACTCAATCCACATGAACATTCCTGTTGACAGACCGAATTGTAATCCAGGTGCTTAACAGTGCCAACAGAAGACGGCATAGACACTGAGAACTCTGATTTTTATTTTTTATTATATCTCATTTCTCTCCCAACCACCATTGGACTGACTATGCTCCCGCCGAGTACAAAAAGGACTTACTTATATGATAACTTACCAGTTCTTATTCCAAACGACCACAAGTATCTATGATCTGTACCCAACGCCCTCGCTACGTAATTCTAGTCTGATATTGCATTACGATGACTTTTTCTGCAACCAACTTAACGATGAACCCGCCTACTAGATGATGAGATTTTTCAATATGATGTTTATAATGTGATGTTTATGTACAGTTCTTTTGCCTAAGTCCCCTCTCCCTTACTTATGATCGCTGCATATAGGTATAGATAGGAAATAGGCCAGCAAGATGTCTTGGAAATGTTAAAGGGAGGACTGTGGAAAATTAATACAAACTTGGTGAACATTATCGGCGCCATCTTGCCCCCTTTTCAAGCCCATTCGTGCGCGTAAGCGGCAGCCATTTTGAGCACCATGGCCTCCCTGCCCCTCGCTGATAGCCAGCGCGTCTCTCTCTCTCTTAACCTCGCAAGCATCCCCCCCGCACACTGACAACCCCCGCTCTCTCATGCCTTGGGTCATAAACCCCCCTTCAGCGCAGCTTCACCACAGAATCCCATCCTGTTCCCAGCGCGACACCTCCCCTCATTCCTTTCATGGCCTCAGATCCTTTTGATGCAAACCCCCTTTTTCCTGTGTCCCCGTTTGTCTTCCTTGTTCCCAGGCCGCCACCTGGCCCTGCGGATACTGTTTATTACCCCGTACAGTAGGAAGCTTCCCCTCCCCATCAAAAGACCCTCGAGCCGATCAAAGCCCCCACCCTATGAGATCCGATCTACCCCATGCATTCCGTGAATCGGCGGAATGCCCTGCTGTGCGGCAACCATCACCTGTTGTGACCGGGGTGGGGAATCCAACTGTAAATGTATGTGGGAACGGGCCTGAAGGGGAGATTCCGAGGATGTTCTTTCAACTATCAACGTGTTGCGAGAATGTGTTATGTGCAATAAAGGTCATAAACCCTAGTATAAGAGGCCAGGCCTCAGAGATGTAGTTAGAGCACCTCGTGACGATACTTGCTGTCTGAATTGATGTGTTCTCCTCCGGAGAGAATAAAATCCTCGTTTCCTGCCTTCCAGTCTCCAGCGCCTGCTTCTTCATTGATTAACATTGGTGGGTCATAGAGGCGATAGCGCCGGGCAACAAAGAGGGGTCTTTGGTTACTGGTTGTCTTTGGAACCCCTTTTTAACAACATGACTGTCGGGCAACATCCATTGTCTCTCCATAGTGATACGGGTCCAACAACCATTTATTTCCTTTACCGCCAAATGCTCCGTCCACATCCTCAGCTCCTGAGGCGTAGCATGGGACTGAATATCGATCACACTCTGTACTGTATCTTCAACCATGCCCCCCTCTGCCACCCATCTGGCGGGACCTCCCACATACATTCCTTCCTTTTTCTTAAGAGCTGTCTGTCTGGCATTGCCTTTTCCAACATCATCCGTCACTTTCTTATGCGCTTTACATTTTATAATAGTTACCTTTCTGGGAAATGTTAGGGAGTCTAATAATTGGTGAATTAGGGGGCCATGTTGAATTTTCGTCCCATGTGAAGTACGGAAATTAATTTCTTTCCACAGTCTCCCAAAGTTGTAAGCCACCCCAAAGGCATACTGACTGTCAGTGTAGATATTAACCGTTATTCCTTTGCTTAACTCACAGGCTCTAGTGAGGGCCACTAATTTTGCAGCCTGAGCAGAGCACTGCAGAATCTGAGCTTACTTGCTCCAATGTCGTAAGGGCGTAGGCGGCTGAAGTGTTACCATCTGGCCCTCTGAGACATGATCCGTCCACATACAGTGTACCTTCTGGGTCTGCTATCGGGGTATCCTGTAAGTCAACCTGTCACTTCGTCTCCTCCTCTGTTCTCAATATACAGTCATGTGGATCTAAACAGGCATCCTGAGTATCCAGTAGGAGTAAGGTGGCGGGATTCAGTACAGTGCATCTCTTGCTGTTAATGTGGCTGGAAAAGAGTGTCAAATCATATCCTGTGAGCCGTGCGCTAGTGAGGTACTGTGTCTTGCTGTTATTGAGGAGGGTATCCACTGAATGGGGAACCATCAGAGTCAAGGGGGAGTTCATGACAATCCCGCACTCTGACGGACCATGAGTGCGGCCGCAGCTGTCGCCCGTAGGCATCCTGGGAGAGCCCTCGCAACAGGATCTAAGGTAGCTGAAAAATAGGCACATTGCCGATAGTGACCTCCGAATATCTGGGTCAAGACAGCGCATGCAAAGCCGTCTGTCTCATGTACAAAAAGAAAAAATTGTTTGTTATAATCAGGAGTACCGAGGACTGGAGCAGTACGCAGAGCTCTTTTTAAATCCTGGAAGGCCTGTGTATGCTCTCTAGTCCATGGAAAGGAACTGTCTGATATGTCTTTAGTGGTGAGGGCAAGAAGAGGTTTGACCATGGCTGAAAAATTGGAAATCCACTGTCTGCAGTATGAGGTTAGGCCTATGAAGGCTCCCACCTGCTTTTGTGTCTGTGGGGCCATAGCATTGATAACGGCTACACCATCAGCGGTGAGCTGCCTTCCCTCCTTCGAGAGGAGATGACCTAAATAGGTCACCTTCTCTTGACAAAACTGAAGCTTTTTTAAAGAGAGTAGCCTCTTTACATGTCGGGTGTAATTTGCAGTAATGAGGAGGACATCAACATACTGCAGCAGTGCGGAATTTTCGGGGAGTTCCAAGAAATCTAGTTGACTTTTGAGAGCTTGACTATAGAAACTGGGGCTCTCAGTGAAGCCTTGAAGGGCACAGCAAAATCTAAAGCACTGCCCACCAAGGGAGAAACCAAAAAAATGTCTGCTGTCAGGATGTATCGGAATACTGAAAAAGGCATTCTTCAGGTCTATGACAGAAAAATGCGTGGCGTCAGAAGGGACCATCGTCAAGAGGGCTGTAATGTCGGAGACAACAGGGTATTGGGAGATCGTTATTTTGTTAAGGCTCTCATGTAAATCACAAATCTGTATATTTTAGGGGAGAGATCATCTCCATTGGTCTTTTTAAGAACCAGAATAATGGGACTGTTACAGATATTACCACGTGTCTCCTCCACTACGCCCTTGTCCATCAATTCAGATATTATTTTAAAAGGGCCGCTTCTCCTTCAGCAGGCAGTCAATACTGTCAAAGACGGGGAAGGATGATGCCGGGCCGAATACGTACCACATGATGGGGTACATTGAGACAGCCGACATCAGTGTCTGATGATGCCCAAAGGGAGGAAGGTAAAGACTGCAACTCTGGTGGGAGGGGACCGGAAAGATACATATAGGAGGCTGTGGTGGGGGAAATTGTTAGGGATACACCTTGTGGACTACATAGTACGGTCGCATACAGAGCTTTCAGTAAATCCAGGCCTATTAAGTTTTCACTGCAACCAGTAGTGAGGACCAAGGGAGCGTCAACATGTGCAGCCCAATATTGAGAGGGAGGAGTTCAGAAACATGGCTAGTCATGGGTGTTCCTGCAAAACCCACAGAGACATTCATGTTGCCAGAAAGGGGTGCCTCCGGGACTGACAGACGTCCAATAGAAGACCTGGTGGCCCAAGTATCCAGAAGAAAATTCTGATTGTTCCCCACAACTGGCATTTGAACATACTGGCCCCTTTGATCCACTGGAATTTGCACTCTAGTAATACCCCTTTCCTGGCTGTCCTATGCTTGATAGAACCCTGTCTCATCAACTTAATCATAATCATCATTGTAATAAGTGTGTGTTGCTTCATATCCATCAAACTTATTGGCCGGGTGTTGCCGGACAGGGGCGTCATCCCTGAATCTATGCTTGGGACACTCATCTATCCAATGGCCGTACCCTTTACAATAAGCACACTGATCTGTTTGGAGGGCTCCCGTGCATTGAGGGCAGGAGGGGGTAGACTGGCGAGCCCTCGGAGGGGGTAGGGGCTGTGGTCTAAAATTCCCACGGGCATTGGGACCCCGGGGAGGGTAAGCCTGCTGTAGAAGTACCTTAGTCTTAAGATCCCTAGCCCTCTTACTTTCCTTTTCTCTATCTTCATTCTCCCTATTCTCGTGATACTGTGCCATAGCCAAGATACCAGTCATAGTCTGGACAGGCCATGTACTCTCAACCTTCTTGAGCCTTACGGAAATCTAAGGAAGCAAGTTGCTGACAAACTTATCGACAAATACTGGGCTAGAGCCTGGGATCCGGGGGTCCAAGCCACCATGTCCCTTGTATTCTGTTTCAAAACGGGTAAAGAAGTCAGCCACACTTTCTTCTTTTCGCTACCTACAGGCATTTATCTTATCCCAGTTAATGACTGTTTCTGGCAAAAATGTTTTCATAAGCGTTATTATTTTACCTGGCAAAGGCAGGATGGCAGCTTCTGGCTTAGTCCATCCTACCCTTGCGTCTTCCATAGCTTTCAGGTCAGCCCATTTACCTTCCAGCTCTACTTTATGGTCAGTATGTCAAATTTTATCCCAAATTTCAGTAGGAACGACCGTACCAAAGATGTCTTGATGTCTTCAAGAATAAGTGTACAGGCCGATATTATCTGGCCTAATTCTTTGTAAAAGGCAGCCGTATTTCTTCGAGGATCTGGTAACTGCCCTTTCAACTGCATTACCTCTGACCTTTTCCAAGGGACATGAACCCATAGCCTACGCCAGTAGGCTTCAACAGGCCCTCTGCCATTATTTTGGGCATCGGTGAGTGCATTAACAAAGACAGGGGCAGCCTCTCTCATTGGCATAGCTCTATCTAGAGGGGGTTTGGGGAAGGCGGTCATATCACGGTAAGCTATCAAAGCAGACATAGCGCCAAACATCCCCTCTCCCTGCACATCGCCTCTTTTTATTTGTGACCTAAGGTCCACTAATCCGGCGGGTATCTGCATAAATGAATTCTCGAATCTCTGCATAACCAAGGTACACATGTATTCAGCCCAGGTGGGCTGTTCCATAATCGTCCACTGGGAAAAGGTGGACCATATTTCTTTAAATGGATAAATATTTCCGCTATTTATCCAACATTCACACTGTTGCTTTTGCAGGTCATCTTCTCGAAGGGACGAAAAGCTGACTGCAGAGCGCAAGGAAGCCAGTCTGGGGGGAATTCAATAATCTATATAAATCCTGTTTAACCGTAGACCAGGGGGAAGAAGGGAAGGGGCAGGCAGGGGTAAAGCTGCAGGGATTGGGTGGATGGGGACTTGTTGTCATTCCCATGGCAAGGACAGGGGTAGTGTGTGCAGTTGGTGTCATAGACGTCAAAATAGGGCGGGTTTGTATGACGGGGAACAGTAGGAGGGGCAGTGGGTGCAAGAGTGTGCAACAAGGCTGGTGCAGCTGCATGCGGGGCAGGGGGTGTCAGTGCAGGGTACATGGGGGCATAAGCAGGAGGACTTTCCAACATGGTATCGAGCATTGAATCGCCCTCTTCTCCCCTACCATAAAGCCTTTTCCTTTCTCTTCACGGGCCGGGTAGCACTTCTGAACCCGTACCCTATGTTCCCTATCAGCTATCTCTACAGAATTTTCCATTTGGTCCTGTAAGTGCTCCCTAGCATGGTCAACCATTGACATCCGCTCCCGCTTCCTTTCTAGTGCTTTTTCCTTCTTTGCTCTCTGCTAAATTTCCTTCCTCCACAACCTGACAGACTCAAACATTGAGGGACGAACCTTCCGTTTAAATAGCTGGTCCTCTAGATTTGCCAGAACTTGCGGGTCAAAAGACCCATAAGGCAGCCATTGTAATTCTGAGTTACTTTGTTTAGTGTATTTGGTCCAAAAGGGGGAAAACCTTATAGCAGAAGGACCATGTTTAGTATACATGGGGCCTGATTCCGATCCTGGATTTTTTTTTCCATACAAATAGGATTTGTAGTTTTTTTCCATACAAATTGTACAAGTCCCTTCCAAACCGTGTAGTATGATTCGTACGGGAATAATACATGCAGATCAGCCCAATCCTTACAAATCGGATCGGGAAAAGCTGTACGACACGGACTTGTAAAAAAGACCATACAAATTGTAAAAAGGCTATCCAACCCGTCAAGTACGATTCGTACCAGTTTGTCAGCATACGATTTGTATGGAAAATGGCCCATATACGGGGAATGAGTCGTACCGGGCAACGAAGCGAACCCCTATACACCTCAAACCCTGGTATGACTCGTTCTGGGGGTACGACTCAAACCGGGGTACGGGTCGTATAGAGGTATGAGGCGTACAGGGGTCCCCCCACATGCGAAGGCATGTGTATGGTGCGTACACCAAAATCGCATATGTACGCACCGTACCCCAAAATCGCCCATGTACGCACCGTACCCCAAAATCGCCCGTGTATGCACTGTACCCCAAAATCACGTATGTACGCACCGTACCCCAAAATCGCCCATGTACGCACCGTACCCCAAAATCGCGTATGTACGCACCGTACCCCAAAATTGCGTATGTACGCACCATACCCCAAAATCGCCCATGTATGCACCGTACCCCAAAATTGCGTATGTATGCACCGTACCCCAAAATCGCGTATGTACGGACCGTACCCCAAAATCGCGTATGTATGCACCGTACCCCAAAATCGCCCGTGTACGCACCATACCCCAAAAATCGCGTATGTACACACCGTACCCCAAAATCGCCTGTGTACGCACTGTACCCCAACATCGCGCATTTACATACCGTACATACGTGATTTTGGGGTACGGTGCGTACACGGGCAATTTTGGGGTACAGTGCGTACATACACGATTTTGGGGTACGGTTCGTACACGGGCGATTTTGGGGTACGGTGCGTACATACGCGATTTTGGGGTACGGTTCGTACACAGGAGATTTTGGGGTACGGTGCTTGTACGGTGCGTACACGACCAGTACTGCTTCATCGCGTATGTACGCACCGTACCCCACTTTCCGCATCATCCGTACGCACTGTGCATACGCACCGTACCCCTGTATTCATGGGGTGAACGATGCGTATATGGGGGGGGTCTGTCTCATACTGTTTTAGGGGCGTACAAGGCTTTTCCCGCACTTTTTGTCTTTTGCAAAAAAAGAGCCGTACCGCATGCGGTTTGTACGAATCGTACTTGCCGGGTTGTAAACTGCTGCCGGGAATACATGGGAACGTCGCGTACAGAGCAATCCGAATCGGAATCGCTTGTATATACGAGTTGTATGGTCTTTTTTACAATTTGTATGGAGTGCGTCTATTTGTACGGATCGTACTTCCTAGGTTGTAGGGGCCTCCTTACAAGTACGAGTTGTATGGAGAAAACGCTCCATACCACAGTTTGTACCGCGTTTTTCCAGGATCGGAATCAGCCCCATGGTGTGACCAGGGGTCCCCTCTGGAGGAAGCGGACAGGCCGCCTCCAGCTGGGAGTCCTGCGCACACATACAACAACATAATTTCTTAAACTTACTACTGACTGGCATGTTTGTAAACAGATAACAGACAACAGTGGGTTTAAAAAACTCACCTCGCTGGCTTGGCTTTTGCAAAAGTCAATAACAGCAGAATCACACAGACTCAGTGGGTGATCAGCCACCCTTACCTGACAGGGGTAGTTCTCTTCTCCAGACGTAGGGCAGTGTCCTGTTCCAGAAATCACTTTGTTAGGGGACCCCAGCAAGGACGCGGTCATGTGGCCCAGACCGGGCGGGGAAGAACAGCCCAAGTCTTCCATACCCTCCTTATAGAAAAAGGAGACACAGGAGCCTTCGTCTGCAGGAGGAACCAAGTTTTATTCGAATAGCCCGGGCTATGGAACAGAGTCCCAAGCTCATCAGGGGCAAGACAGAGGAGGCTGCTGCTTCACTCCGCAGCTTACAGGTCTTATATACACATCTCCCACCTTAAGAAACCAGTTTGGATGAGGGCTTGGTGCCGCCGAGTCAGAATGCAGTTATGCCATTCTTTGTTCAGGCAGGACGGTTGCTGCAACAGATGGTACAAAAGATTATGGACAGGTCTTGCAAAAACAGGATATGTATGTGAAAGAACAGACAGATCTTGAACAGCAGGATATGTGAAAGAAACAAGTTCTGGGACGGTGGTGTGACCAAGTCTTGCGAAACAGGGTGGGTGTGTGCAGGAGTACAGTCCGAGGGTGGTGAGGCCAATTATTTGTTCCCTTTTTCGAAATTGTCTCAACCACAAGGAGCTGGAAGGGCAGGGTGGTCGTGACAGTTAGAGTTTCATCAGACATAAGCAGAAACGACCATGAGGGTTGTGCAGAGGTGTTTGACATGAAATGGCATTGCAAAAATAATGGAGCCCTGACACAAAATAAATGCTGATAAGAAGGACACTTCTCCTCAGCTGGAAAATTGTTCCCCAAAAAGACACCAGAGTTTAAAATAACAATATTTTTAATTGACCATGAACATTTTTATTAGATGCACATCACCGCAAAATTCACTGTACTTGGTTCTATGACCTACTTTGACATTTCAAGCAAAGGGCCTTCAAGTCCCAATGTGCTTCGTGTTTTTAAAAGTGAGGAGAGGCTGAAGTAGGTCACATGACAAATAAGCTGCGGGTACTTATATAATCCTATAAACCTACACCTGGCAACAAGTCATTCTGCCTGTGCCCTTAAATTGCGCAAAGACTGTACATAACATTGGTAGATGAAAACCCCGCCGGTCCTGGGAGGCTTGCGTTCTGTGGATAAAATTACATATCAGCCACATGCTGGAATAATTACAGTGGAAGTTCTTGGTGCACGGGGGATTTTGTAGGAGGCTGTCAGGGAAGAATGGCCGTGATCACAAGGGAGGTGTTGGGCACAATAGGTATTAAATGCCTCCAGGGGCAGGGCGGATATTGCAGCAAGATCTTGCAATTTGGTAGCCTGAAGGGCAGTTCTACACCGAGTTGTGGAAGATGTGCCCCGCAGAAGCAGATGAGGATGTGCAGACAGGGAGCGGGGCAGGAAAAGAGGACTGCTAGGAGCCATCTGCACTGTTGGCTGGGCCTCATGGAATCTGATAGCTGTGGGCAGGAAGTCCAGGCAGCAAATAGATGAGTAGCAGGGGCACCCCTTGATAGGCAGGGAGGCTCTGCCTGCAGAAACATGAGTTGGGAAGGGTGCACGCATGGAGGGCCTCAGCGATGTTGCTGTGTGTATAAATAATGAACAGTAAGCAGGCAGCGTGCATTCACTTTAGCGGTAAAGAGCTGCACCTGCTTTGTGTAGGTATCGCAAGACATCCCATGCATTTAAAATAGAAAAAAGCTAAACTAAACTAATGACAAGCCACTACGGACTGACATAGAATGTGCCTGCCAGCTCTAGTTGGGGGGGTGGGGTAGAGGCAAGCAAGGACAGGGTAGGCGGTGGTGCGAAAGGGACGGCACATGGAGAAACAGTGGGTGGGAGGGTAAAGCAGTAACATTGGTTGCAAACATCAGCTGCTCATGTTTGCTTTGGAAAGCCAACAAACAACATTCCAAGAATACCATCCGAGGCAACAAAAAAAAATAGTGTACAAAATGAACTGAAATGGACAGAAGCATCATAAGACATGTAAAAGAGCTGGTCTCCTTGGAAAGGTACGACGCACCAAAAGGAGGGACAAATGATCATGATTTATCACTAAAATGTAAGGAATTTAGAAAGGCACACAAAGGAACCAATAATAAAAAGTGATGGGTGTGCCAAAAGCAGAGGACAGATACAGACCATGCTGCAAAAATAACAAGACCCGCGGCTGGGAGACGCGCTCTGTGGTGGGGGAGAGGCATTGAAGTGCCAGCAACACAGAGAAGCAGAGTGAGGCGTGCATACTTGGGCGAGTGAGAGGAAAGCCAGATGGCGCCTCTGCTCGTAACTGTGCGCATAACTGCACGCTCTATGCTATGCAAAAAGTGTGTTCGGCTTTTTAAAGCCCACTCACTAAATGTCTCGCCAGACAGCGCATGCGCGGGCTCAGGCGAGACCTAAAAAGTACTGATACTCAATACCAGGCAGTACTGCACTGGTGGGGAGGAAAGAGGAGAGGGAAGTGTCCTTTTTTTTTACTCGGTCAGGTGCCGCCCATCAGGAGGTGAAAACAGCGTGTAATCGGAAGAAATGGGGCAAGGGAAGAGTTGGGGAAATAATGCATTTACTACCACTGGTGAATTAGCCACAGTGTTGTCCAGTATAGATTGGATGATTCTACCAGGTGATATTTTTCCCTTCTCAATGGGTGATATTTAATTATGGCAAACAGTAGTAATACCACCCTTTCTATTTAAAGACCTGTTTAAAGGAGGTACGTGAATCCACCACAAGGTGCTTAAATAGTCCCTGGTGATGCTGTTTCTCCACCAGAGTGCCACAGGCCACTGCTGCTTGCATCTGATGGACTGGCCTCTGTGCACATTATGCTTGGATTCCAATCTGTGAAGGGATCAAGACAGAGTGGATCTTAGTCGGTGGTTGGCAATTTACTGCAGAGCAGGTATCAACTGTTATTCTAGGCCTGAGCTCTCATACATACTGTGCATAAAGCTCAAAGTTTAGAAGGTGATTCTCTGTGCCACCAGGAGCTGGTCACTGTGCAATGATTTCAGAGCTGGGCTTGTATGGTTAAAACTCTTCATGCTCAAGCATTCTGTCTATCATCTGTTATTTTTGCATTTGTTGCCCTAAGCGAGAAGGGTACGCCCAGATGTGGGCCCCGTGCTCGCTATATGACAGGATTCAAGCAAGCCTGACTGATGAGGGGTGATGCCCGAAACCGGTCCCAGAATGTTTGTTTCTGGTCCAGGGACGACCTGGCTTGACTGTTCGGGCTGGACTGGTCCCATGGGGAGCAGGGTCAAGACTGATCTGCATATGGCTGGGTCCAAACTGGAACGGCATGACAAGCAAAAATACAATGGATTTAACCCAGATCTGTGACTGGGCGTGAATGTTTGATTTGGTCAGCATTCCATCCATCATCTTTTATTTTTGCATGTGTCCACCTAAGAGTGGAGGGTATGCTCAGACGTGGGTCCCATGCTGGCTATACCACCAGATTCAAGCTAGTCTGGCTGATTAGGGGTGATACACTGAAACCTGTCCCAGGATGCTTGTTTCTTGTCCGGGGAGGACCTGGCTTGGCAGTTCAGGCTGGACTGTTCCCATGGGGAGCAGGGTCAAGACTGATTTCCATATGGCTGGGTCCAAACTGAATTGGGATGGCAAACAAAAACGATGGACTTAACCCCGATCTGTGACGGGGGGATGTTGGATTTGTTCAACATTTCAACCATCATCTGTTATTTTTGCATCTGATGAACTGGCCTCTGTGCACATTAAACTAAGATTCTAATTTGTGGTGGGTTCGAGAGAGGGTGGATCTGAGTGGGTGGTTGGCCATGTACTGCGGAGCGGGTATCATATGATATTCTAGGCCTGAGCCCTCATAAGTACCATACATAATGCTCAAAGTATAAAATATGATTCTCTGCGCCACCAGGGGCTGGTCACTGTGCAATGATTCGAGAGCTGGGATTTTTGGATGTGCTGCTGTTTCTGGATTTCTTTTGTAGAAGCACCTACATAGACACTCTTGCAGCTGTCTAGTCAGCATGACACAAGTGCAGAGATCTGGTGACTTCCACATGGTGGCCACGTTGGAGGAGATGGAGGGCAGTGCTTAGCATCCTTAATTGAAAGTTTGTGTTCTTGGCAAGTATCAATTCTGGTGTGGAGGAGGTACCTAAGTACAATATGGCCACCCGATGTTTACTTGGTGCCTGCCTCTGTCCTTTCGGCTATACATGTAGGACTTTTGGAGCCATATACTTTCCTATATGATGCACTCGACTGAGTACTTCAGAACAGAACAACAACAATAGCTCCTTCGAAAAGCTGTAAATCTCTGTTTATCTCATCCATAGAGTCATTCGATAGCTGACGGGTGTCAAACTGATCAGATCCTGTAATAATAATAACTTGTGGTTTTATATAGCATTTCTTCTGTTTCTAAGCACTGTAAATAACAGATGTTACTAATACTCAATTTATGATAATCAGGTTACTAAATTTGGATCGATGGAAGTCTCACTCTGCTGGATGGTTTGATCAGTTTGGGTTATTCTTTCATTCGAACCAACACAACTAAAACTGCTCTATTCCAAAGTAAAATACACTGTGTCCGAAGTTTTCTCTATCCAATTACAGAGCGATCACTGTTTTTTCTAACTTTAAAAAGCCAGACGAGATGTTTAAGCGAGAGACCTACACAAAGGTAGTTTGAAAAGGTATGCCTTCAGATAACTCAGTGCTTAATTTGTGCAGGTGTTTGCAAGTGGTAGCACAGGCCCTCATTTTTGGGGACCAGGACTTTTTTTCATCATCAGACTGTGAACCGGAGCAAGGGAGAAAAAATGTGGGGGGGGGGGAGGAGGGAAGAAAGAAGTTGAATATAGGGAAACAATAAAGAGAAAACGGATAAAAACAAACTTGTAGGAGAGAGATAAAGAGAGAGTAATTTTAGGCTAATGGAAGAAAGCAGCATAGGTTGAAATCAAGACTAGGCAGTGTTAGTATTCAGCAACCCAGGTATTAGCAGCACTGGCAGCAGACTCCTATGAAAAACTTTGGGGCCCCTGCACTTATGTATTTTTTTGTTTTTTTTCTCACAAATTAATCACTGGTGCCACGTTTCCACTGCTGACATACAGAAACACGTTATAAATTATGATACCCCTTCTTACTAGCCGTATCCTACTCATAGGTGTCCCTCTCAGAGTATACTACGAAGGGTGAGAGGTGCACTCAGTTATCTAATCTAGGCAAAACTGTTGTACTGATCTAATCCAAGGGTGCATCACTACAGAATTGTGTTAGCTAGCACAAAAAGTGAAAAGTAATGTTTAAGTAGAGAAAACCTACTTGTAGTGAGCACTGTTCCTACTGGAATATGCAAATTTTCTAACAATATGAAAGAAACTACTAATCAAATTATACAGACAATGCACATTGAAAATTAAATAATAGAACGTAAAATTTCACAATCATAGAACTTATATCCAACATGTATTCATTAATACATTGCATTTGTGTATCCTATTATACACCTATTCTATATATAGATCAACATATAGTACATGAGGTTGTAAGTGGGTGAAATTCACTCTTTACATATTTCTAAACAAATAAGAAATTATTCATAGTTGTTCATATATCAATATTAGTTGATTATCTGAAGAAACGATGCCCAATGCATTTCGGGACCAGAAGGTACCCTTCTTCAGGGGCGAAGTCCTAGAATATACAAAAAGCTTATCAGTACGATCAAGAAAATTAAATATTTTAACATGATATCATCTATCTGTAGATGGAGACACAAAAGGGGGGAGAAACAACATACACGCATATTAGATTTACACAGTGTTAAAATACACTCCCTTATTATCTTCTTCCTACAAATCAAAGCATATATGAAATCACATAATGCAAATTACGTCGTGTGTTGACCTAAATGAAACCTCCTAAACAGCTATTGGGCATACCCTCCATACAGTTCACGAAAAAAAGACGAAATCACTTCCCTGCAAGATGTGTATAATATGACTCCAAAATAATTCTAACCTGAAGAAAAACAAGGGAAAATACACAGACATAGTTTCCCTGATGTAAAAGAACATGCATGGGATAGGACTGCATCCACAGACTTCTACTTACTAGAGCACTATGTGGAGAAAACTATGTGAAAAAAACACAGAAGTGGTAAAGAATGTGATAACATATTGCCAGATAAATGTGTTAAATGTCAATAACTCAGTGTTGTGCCACCTGCCAAAAGTATCAGGAAAATCTTAAATTGCACAGTCAAAGATATAAACCACTTGGCAATAGAAAATAACAATATCCAGGCAACAACAATAAGAATAGCTGGCAAAAAGAAATTTAGTACAACAATATATAAACACAGGTAAAAGAAAATAAGATAACCATTAATTATAGTCACATATAAAATTTAATTGATACAAATTGATAAAAAATGTTAAATTATGGACATCAAATATAAAAGTTACAATAAAAAAGGTGAGACTACAGAGTTTAGATATTGTGGTCTCTCAATAACAATGGGAAAGTTAGAAACTGTGATGGTTCCCAGTGCTGATAGTTCGAGTTGGTGTCTGTCTGTCAACGCGTTTCGACACAGAGTGTCTTCATCAGGACATTATCAGCGTATTTCTAAAATTCAGGAGGATAATAAAAAGACTTTTACTTGTGTTTAAATTGATATAGTTTTTTAAGTTTGATAGATTGTACTAACAATTAATGCCAGAAAATACTCATGATACATTTTACCGCAGGGAAGGACACATAAAAAGCAAGACAAAATAGGTTTACATCTCTGAATTATAACAATTGTAAAACATCTTTTTAGGTTTCTTAGTAGTTCAGAGAACATCACAAGACACAATTTTTAGTTAAGCAGTAAATTTAACTGTATCACATCAACAGATTCTTAAATAAAAGATGGTAAATAAGACCCATAAAAACATAGACAGTTTATATTCTGATCCTTAGACCAAGGAGGAAAGGAAAAGATTAAAGTTCAAAATGATGAATTCCTGCCTGGTTTTAAGGAGAGGGGTGGGTGGGAAAAAAGGGGGCGGTTTTGAACGGAAGCAAGGAAGATAATACCCTATATTGTAACCTAATTATTCATTCAAATGCAGGTATTCCTTGTCATGACCACACTGTTTTAATAGTCACTAAGGTCTAAGTTGTTTACAATAATCCCAAGCCTCTGGTTTTATATAGGTTAACGTTGATATATTCTTAACGTTCTATTAGGCACTCATGAACAAAGTATACTTTATATAGCACAACAAGGTTGTACATTCTTGTGGTAAAAACATACCCGAAACAGTTTCTTATGCCTTTCTTCAGGGTTTGTAGATTCAAAGGATGTAAGAAGCAGCACTCTAGGTTTTCAATCTTATGCTATTCAAAACGGGAAGACAAGAGCACAGGATAACTAAATCGTGTCTGTATATAATATGTTACAAAGATTCACATACCTACCAATACAACTAGCATTTCTAAGAGCTTACCTTTATTTATGAATATATCCGAGTCCTGCAAATATATCAGGTTTCATCGTTGTTTGGCACTCATCTTGTCTACAACCATTAACTCTGTAAGGGACACGATAAAGTGTATTGAGTCCAAGATTTCCTAAAGGCACGCCCATGAAATGGCTAGGTTTTATCAAGCGAAATGAGCTTACCTTAAAAGGTTTATACGAGCGTATTAATTAATGTTGGCGTCTCTGGTGCAGGACCGTAGATGACGTGACACGTGTGATGCCGGTATACTCTTCTTTAAATAATTAAAAAGAAAAAGGGGGGGGCAAATGTTTACCATTTATGTCAACACTCTATGAGAAATATTGTTAACGAAAAGGGTAAGAATTAACACATACGTAATTTTTTTCGGCTTTTAGCTGCCGTGACACGATGCTCCAGGTATTAGGAAATGTTTACAAATTAGAGCAGAAAAAGTGAAACCAGACGCAGCATTGTATGCTCGAGACGCGGTCTCTGTAAACAGAACAGGATAAAGGACATGACTCAACCGGTTACAAATAAGAACCGAGACAATGAGGCCAAGTGCAGCTTTGTATGCTTGGGATAATATTACCATAAACAGAAAAAAGGGGGGGTTTTAATTGATAGAAGAACGTAACTTGATCGTTCTTTTCATTTGTCCTCGTGAATCCGACCGAGGCCCGTTCACTAAAAATTACGTGTGATTACTTTTAAGTAATACCGAAATGTACGCTAAATTCTGTGAGACACTCAATTGAGATCTATATTTACAAGAACGCATAGTTAATCAAAGATTCAGACTAAGTTAAACTAAGTATCTATGTCCAATACACTTCGGCAAACCGCAAGATGCATACCTATTCTCTAGTTGTTATCCGGCGTGGTCAATGGCGGCAGGTGAGTCCGTAACGGAGAAGGAGAAAGTGTAAGGTGACCGCTGATTGGCGAATATATAGCGCAGGTACCATTTGGTATGCAATCTAAGCCCTCCCTCTTTTAAAGGGCTATGTTATTGAATAGTAAAGGGGCGGGCGGCTGGCGCAAACGTAAACACAAGCACAACTAACATGTTTATGAGTGGCCCAGGTAGTTACCGACGAAGAAAAAAATTAATTATAAAGAACTTGGAAGATTATATATACAGCGCTTGTTGGCTTAGCGCCGGCTACAGTATTCATGAGAGGCTGGTAATTTCTTCATACACAGTCTTGTTCTTATTATTTAGTACGTCAGACAAAGTTTTGTTAGGAGGTGTCAAAAATCCGTGTTCGAATAGCATATGATTTTTGAACACCTGTCGACAAATATCTATGCTCATTCCCTTATATAATAGCTTTCTCACACGGAAGTTCGAGATTCAATCTTTGATTAAAAGTATCAAGGGTGAAAATCCAATAGACTTCTTTCTTCTTGCGTATTTTACCTCCTCCTTTAGATTCTGGTTTGTGTATTTTCTCTAAAATACACAATTTTATTTCTGTTGGTAGATGTTTGTATTCTACGAAATGGTTAACCAGAGGTGACATGAGTTTTTTTGTCTTAATTGCAGATCTGTGCTCGGTTAGGCGTGTTTTTATAGCTCGAGAGGTTTCACCGACGTAGCCTAAATTGCATGGACATACAATTAAATAGACTACGTGTTGCAGGTACACAATTCCTTCGCATTAACGGTAACACCATTGAATATTATGGTTTCACCGCTAATGATGGAATCACAAGACTGACATGATCCACAGCGAGATGTACCTCTAACTCCGTTCCTTCCCTCAATGGATTTTTGTATGAACGGGGTATTTGTGGATTTTGTGAACCAAGATCGGACGATTAGGTCTTTCAGATTTTTATTTCGCCGATAGGCGAACAGGGGTTTAGCAAGATTATTTCTATCTTGATCCACATTCAACAAATGCCAATTTGAGTTGATCACCTGCCTTATGGTTGAATTCAAGGTGGAATGTCTTGTGACGCAGACAAGTTTCTGTTCTTGTTTTTGTTTCTGGGTATTTAGTAAAGAGTCACGGTCGTAAAAACGTGCCCTTTTATAGGCTTCCCTGACTAGTCGGTGTGGGTAGCCTCGCTCTAGGAACTTCTTCTTCATTGCAACAGACTGGGTGTCATAGTCTGTGAGATTGGTGCAATTGCGCCTCACTCTGAGGAATTGGGAAAAAGGAATACTGTCCTTTTGACACCTTGGGTGGTAACTTTTGAAGTGTAACAGGGTGTTTCTAGCAGATGGTTTCGTGTATAAATCCACTTCAAGAAGCCCCTCGTTGTTACATCTAATGTAAATATCCAGAAATTCAACTCTACACTTATCAGTGTGAGCGGTAAAATGTAAATTACTGTCTGTGAGGTTCAGCCCTGTTAGGAAATCTTCCAGAGTCTGTTCCCCATCGGTCCATACAAAAAAGATGTCGTCGATGTAACGGTACCAATGGGAAACAGACTCGTAGAAGGGGGCGATTTCATTATGAATAAATTTAGATTCAAAAAGCGACATGTATATGTTCGCTATTGATGGTGCCATTGAAGCCCCCATGCTTACACCCTTTGTCTGCAAATATAAGTTGTCACCAAACTCAAAAAAGTTCTCCTTCAAGGTTAATGATAGACATTCCTTGATAAAAGGTTTAGAACAAGGAATATTATGCTCATCGATAAACCACATTGTTGCAGCAATAGCTTCATTCTGTGGAATATTGCTGTACAGTGATTCGATGTCTAAAGTAACTAATATGTCTCTGTGTTTATTAAATGGGAGATTTTCTATTTTTGAAATAATGTCACCGGTATCTCTGATGTATGACGGAGTCAAAGGAATGTAGGGGCGTGAGATTTTATCCAAGTATTTGGAGACTGCCTCGAGAGGGGTCCCTAACGTAGAAACTATTGGTCTATAAGGGGGGTCCAGTTCATTCTTATGGATCTTTGGCAGTCCATATATGCAGGACACCTTTTTCTCTGAGGTATTTAAAAAAGCTAATTCCTTCTCGGTGATAGTACCAGTTTCTTTAGCTTTCAGAGTTATTCTTTGTATTGTCTTAACGATTCTCTCTGTTGGATTAAGTTTGATTTTTTTATAAAACGAGGTGTCATTCAGCATAGTCATCATGTTGGCCTCATATTTAGTGGTGTCCAACAGGACAATGCCTCCTCCTTTATCGCTGCTTTTAACAACGATCGATTTATTATTCTTGAGTTCATTCATAGATACGTATTCCTCTTTCGTGATGTTATATTTAGGTTTTGGAATGAAGCGAAAGGCCTGTTCTAATCGATTCATTACCACCTTTTCAAATATTGCAATTTCAGTACCTATTTGATCAAGGGTTGGAGTAAAGTTGGAAGGGAGGGACACTATATTTGCTACCCTATTGTCTATTTGCAGGTGTTCACTTTCCAAGAAGAATTTTTGTAATCTAATTTTGCGAAAAAAGGAATGAATGTCTTGGTAGACTTCAAAGAGATTGGCATTGGCATGGGGGACAAAGGAGAGACCCTTCGATATTAGAGACACGTCATCGCTAGTCAATTTGTGTAGGGATAGATTAAAGATAGGAATCACATCCCTTGTCTCCAATACGGATTGGTGTCACTACAACGCATGCTTTTACATCGCATGCCTTTACAACGCGGTTTTTACCACGCAGTCCATTACAACGCATAATGCTTTTAGGCGCTGGATAGTGAATTATTTAATTTACTATTCCAACTCCAGTCCCCGTGGATAGCAGGGAAGGTGTTGGATAGTAAATTAAATATATTCCCTATCCTAGAGCGCCCCCCAGCGCAATGCGTTGTAATGGTATGCGTTGTAATGGTTGCGATGTAATGGTAGTGCGTTGTAAAAAATGCGTTGTAAGTGATGTTCCCCCTCCAATACTGTTTGTTTCGGGTCTCTAGATACTGATGAGGTTCCTGGGGATATTGGTGACTCTGGTACTGACCTCTCGATTGGTTTTGAAATCTCACTTTCTGGCGTCCCCTTCGGCCCCCACGCTGGGCTAAAAAAGGTTGCCGCATATTTCTTCGGCCATTCTGGGGGATGTAAGGGCCTTCATCCTGATATGCCAGCTCATTATCGGCATCTGAATCTGGGTCAGAGGAGTCTGAGAAAGTGTTTATTTTTTGATGGGGGCTATAGTTGAAATCTCCCTGTTGGTAGTCTGATTTGTAAAAATTTTCACCAAGGTATGGATATGTACGTTCTAAAGTGTAAAACCTTTTGTCCTTTGTAAATTTATCATTCTTCCTCTTATTGAAATAGTCAGTAAAAGATAGGACATCTTTTTTTACTATTTCTAATTGTTTTTCTGCTTCTTCTAAAGTTGTAGCTTTTTTAATCTTGTCCTCTAAGGCCTCTATTTCTTTCTTTATCTCTAGGGCTATTTCTTTCGACGTCGATATGATCAAAATCATGAGATCTCTGGAGCAGTGATTGGCTATCATGCTCCATTTAGTCAAAAAGGCTTTAATATCCACAAAAAGTCCAGGAATGTTACGGACTCTAAGCCCTAAAGGGATTATGCCAGCTTTTAAGTAATTAAGCATAAATTCCCCATGGGCCTCTATTCTTGCTAACTTCTTTTGAAGAGTTAGTAGCTTATTTATGTCTGTACTATTTTGGGAATTAGTTGTGGAGCTATTACCGAAAGATGCACTAGTGCTTACCAGGGTTTCAAAATCTTCATCGGAAAAACCGAAAGTTTGAAGATTAGCCATCTCAAGGATGCTAAAATATTATAAGAAGTACTTATATCAGAATTAGTACCAGTATCAGAGGAGCATAGAGAAATCAGTGCCAGAAGAACAGAGGGGCATCAGGTTATACAAACTGAATATCAGCTGTGAAGTATAAGGACCAGAATATATGAGAAAAGGTGTGTAGGAAAGATACACAGTGTCCAAAGGCGTTAATCAGATAAACAATAGACAAACAAGTCCCACACGGCTTGCCGTGGGTAAATTACTGTGTTAAACATGGACCCCCTGAATGAAGTCAGATTCCTGGATCAGGGCAAAACAGGCGATAGAAAATAACAATATCCAGGCAACAACAATAAGAATAGCCTGGCAAAAAGAAATTTAGTACAACAATATATAAACACAGGTAAAAGAAAATAAGATAACCATTAATTATAGTCACATATAAAATTTAATTGATACAAATTGATAAAAAATGTTAAATTATGGACATCAAATATAAAAGTTGCAATAAAAAAAGGTGAGACTAAAGAGTTTAGATATTGTGGTCTCTCAATAACAACGGGAAAGTTAGAAACTGTGATGGTTCCCAGTGCTGATAGTTCGAGTTGGTGTCTGTCTGTCAACGCGTTTCGACACAGAGTGTCTTCATCAGGACATTATCAGCGTATTTCTAAAATTTAGGAGGATAATAAAAAGAGTTTTACTTGTGTTTAAATTGATATAGTTTTTCAAGTTTGATAGATTGTACTAACTATTAATGCCAGAAAATACTCATGATACATTTTACCGCAGGGAAGGACACATAAAAAGCAAGACAAAAAAGGTTTACATCTCTGAATTATAACAATTGTAAAACATCTTTTTAGGTTTCTTAGTAGTTCAGAGAACATCACTAGACACAATTTTTAGTTAAGCAGTAAATTTAACTGTATCACATTAACATATTCTTAAATAAAAGATGGTAAATAAGACCCATAAAAACATAGACAAACAGTTTATATTCTGATCCTTAGACCAAGGAGGAAAGGAAAAGATTAAAGTTCAAAGTGATGAATTCCTGCCTGGTTTTGGGGAGAGGGGTGGGTGGGAAAAAAGGGGGCGGTTTTGAACGGAAGCAAGGAAGATAATACCCTATATTGTAACCTAATTATTCATTCAAATGCAGGTATTCCTTGTCATGACCACACTGTTTTAATAGTCACTAAGGTCTAAGTTGTTTACAATAATCCCAAGCCTCTGGTTTTATATAGGTTAACGTTGATATATTCTTAACGTTCTATTAGGCACTCATGAACAAAGTATACTTTATATAGCACGACAAGGTTGTACATTCTTGTGGTAAAAACATACCCGAAACAGTTTCTTATGCCTTTCTTCAGGGTTTGTAGATTCAAAGGATGTAAGAAGCAGTACTCTAGGTTTTCAATCTTATGCTATTCAAAACGGGAAGACAAGAGCACAGGATAACTAAATCGTGCCTGTATATAATATGTTACAAAGATTCACATATCTACCAATACATCTAGCATTTCTAAGAGATTACCTTTATTTATAAATATATCCGAGTCCTGCAAATATATCAGGTTTCATCGTTGTTTGGCACTCATCTTGTCTACAACCATTAACTCTGTAAGGGACACGATAAAGTGTATTGAGTCCAAGATTTCCTAAAGGCACGCCCATGAAATGGCTAGGCTTTATCAAGCGAAATGAGCTTACCTTAAAAGGTTTATACGAGCGTATTAATTAATGTTGGCGTCTCTGGTGCAGGACCATAGATGACGTGACACGTGTGATGCCGGTATACTCTTCTTTAAATAATTAAAAAGAAAAAGGGGGGGGGGGCAAATATTTACCATTTATGTCAACACTCTATGAGAAATATTGTTAACGAAAAGGGTAAGAATTAACACGTACGTAATTTTGTTCGGCTTTTAGCTGCCGTGACACGATGCTCCAGGTATTAGGAAATGTTTACAAATTAGAGCAGAAAAAGTGAAACCAGACGCAGCATTGTATGCTCGAGACGCGGTCTCTGTAAACAGAACAGGATAAAGGACATGACTCAACCGGTTACAAATAAGAACCGAGACAATGAGGCCAAGTGCAGCGTTGTATGCTTGGGATAATATTACCATAAACAGAAAAAAGGGGGGGTTTTAATTGATAGAAGAACGTAACTTGATTGTTCTTTTCATTTGTCCTCGTGAATCCGACCGAGGCCCGTTCACTAAAAATTACGTGTGATTACTTTTAAGTAATACCGAAATGTACGGTAAATTCTGTGAGACACTCAATTGAGATCTATATTTACAAGAATGCATAGTTAATCAAAGATTCAGACTAAGTTAAACTAAGTATCTATGTCCAATACACTTCGGCAAACCGCAAGATGCATACCTATTCTCTAGTTGTTATCCGGCGTGGTCAATGGCAGCAGGTGAGTCTGTAACGGAGAAGGAGAAAGTGTAAGTTGACCGCTGATTGGTGAATATATAGCGCAGGTACCATTTGGTATGCAATCTAAGCCCTCCCTCTTTTAAAGGGCTATGTTATTGAATAGTAAAGGGGCGGGCGGCCGGCGCAAAAGTAAACACAAGCACAACTAACATGTTTATGAGTGGCCCAGGTAGTTACTGACGAAGAAAAAAATTCATTATAAAGAACTTGGAAGATTATATATACAGCGCTTGTTGGCTTAGAGCCGGCTACAGTATTCACGAGAGGCTGGTAATTTCTTCATACACAGTCTTGTTCTTATTATTTAGTACGTCAGACAAAGTTTTGTTAGGAGGTGTCAAAAACCCGTGTTCGAATAGCATATGATTTTTGAACACCTGTCGACAAATATCTATGCTCATTCCCTTATATAATAGCGTTCTCCCACGGAAGTTCGAGATTCAATCCTTGATTAAAAGTATCAAGGGTGAAAATCCAATAGACTTCTTTCTTCTTGCGTATTTTACCTCCTCCTTTAGATTCTGGTATGTGTATTTTCTCTAAAATACACCATTTTATTTCTGTTGGTAGATGTTTGTATTCTACGAAATGGTTAACCAGAGGTGACATGAGTTTTTTTGTCTTAATTGCAGATCTGTGCTCGGTTAGGCGTGTTTTTATAGCTCGAGAGGTTTCACCAACGTAGCCTAAATTGCATGGACATACAATTAAATAGACTACGTTCTGGATGTTGCAGGTACACAATTCCTTCGCATTAACGGTAACACCATTGAATATTATGGTTTCACCGCTAATGATGGAATCACAAGACTGACATGATCCACAGCGAGATGTACCTCTAACTCCGTTCCTTCCCTCAATGGATTTTTGTATGAACGGGGTATTTGTGGATTTTGTGAACCGAGATCGGACGATTAGGTCTTTCAGATTTTTATTTCGCCGATGGGCGAACAGGGGTTTGGCAAGTTTATTTCTATCTTGATCCACATTCAGCAAATTCCAATTTGAGTTGATCACCTGCCTTATGGTTGAATTCAAGGTGGAATGTCTTGTGACGCAGACAAGTTTCTGTTCTTGTTTTTGTTTCTGGGTATTTAGTAAAGAGTCACGGTCGTAAAAACGTGCCCTTTTATAGGCTTCCCTGACTAGTCGGTGTGGGTAGCCTCGCTCTAGGAACTTCTTCTTCATTGCAACAGACTGGGTGTCATAGTCTGTGAGATTGGTGCAATTGCGCCTCACTCTGAGGAATTGGGAAAAAGGAATACTGTCCTTTTGACACCTTGGGTGGTAACTTTTGAAGTGTAACAGGGTGTTTCTAGCAGTTGGTTTCGTGTATAAATCCACTTCAAGAAGCCCCTCGTTGTTACATCTAATGTAAATATCCAGAAATTCAACTCTACACTTATCAGTGTGAGCGGTAAAATGTAAATTACTGTCTGTGAGGTTCAGCCATGTTAGGAAATCTTCCAGAGTCTGTTCCCCATCGGTCCATACAAAAAAGATGTCGTCGATGTAACGGTACCAATGGGAAACAGACTTGTAGAAGGGGGCGATTTCATTATGAATAAATTTAGATTCGAAAAGCGACATGTATATGTTCGCTATTGATGGTGCCATTGAAGCCCCCATGCTTACACCCTTTGTCTGCAAATATAAGTTGTCACCAAACTCAAAAAAGTTCTCCTTCAAGGTTATATAATAAACCACTTGGCACACATAATAATTGCAGGAGGCGAAAATAGAGGGACACATTCTATTTACGTCTTGTGTTTAGAGAATACCAGCACAGATAATTAAATTTTACTGAGCACATACCTGTAGAAAAAATACGTGCTGCCATGAGTAGAATCCTAATGTCACACTAATGTGAAAAGCGCTGCAACGAAATGAGCTACGTAGTATATCCCGGAAATGAGGCCGCTAAAGGAATTGGATAAAAGACACCAGCTATTAGCAAAGCGCTAATGATAAAAAGTGAAGGATTAAACTTTGACGATTATCAAAACATTTACCTCATGAGCAGGCTGCTACACTTGAGTAAATGTTTACTTTCTGACAAAAAAAAGTAGCTTGCACGTTGCTACTTCAATATCAGGGCCGTACAGGTACGCCGATAAAACAATACGCAACTAAGGAAACAAGAAAAAATTAAATAAGGGTAATATTATTTGTGGATACGAGAAGGTACAGGCGTACAAGAAGTACTGCTTAAAAAGCTCATACCTTTTGCGCTCTCAGATCGTGCCCGTGAGGGGAATTGTGGTTGCGGCGTGCTGAGAACTGAAGTTTGCCGGTTTGGAGGGACTACGGGATAATGGTGAAGGATGAGCCACTAAGACAAAACGTGAAAGATGCTAGCCATTATTTACGCGGTCTTGCTAAAAAATAATAAGAAGGCAATAGAATCTGATATGATCGAGCTGATTTACCTCCGTGTCTCAGTGATTCAATGATCCAATGTCGGGTGCTCCTGCTTCAAACTCACAGATAACCGCGGAAGGATACTATGCCGCTTTATAAAGAATTCCCAATTATCTATGCAGTTACGGGTGCTGATGGGGAATGTAGTCCCAACATGAGAACTACCTACTAGAAAACTTTATTGTTCCAGATCAAAACTGGACAAATCAAATCAGTCTACTGGTGACTATGCGAGTAAGATTATGGTAGATTTACTACTTTGCAGTGTGTCCCTCTTGTGGTAATAGTTAATCAAGCAAAAGTGAAATGAATGTCCGAAATTAAAAATACGAAATAAAAAAATGAAAGGGGATGATAACCACTATGTTACTACACTCGATGACAAAGTATAAATCAAGCGACTGTAGAAATAATGTCGGCCAAATGATTCAAGACGAAGATATGCCTCAGATAACATGTGAGACTAACGTGTCTGACAAAAATATCATAATACCCGAGAATACTTCTGTCATTCAACCATATGCTTATACCAATAGGTTCAATACATGACCAGAGTTAACTTGCCATTCGTGGGACATAATATCTTGGAATGTACCTTAATTTCGAATGGAACACATTTTAGCATATATAGCATGAAAATCTGATCCTGTATAGTACAATTGCCCGTAAGCCTAGCCAAGAACATTAACGATCATCATACATCAGGTCATTGTGCAAAACATGGCTATCATGTGGAATAATAATGCTACATACTAAGCTAATTGTAAGCATTGGTACGTAATATTTAAAAATACATCAAGACATTTACATGAAATGTGGCATCCTGATAAGATACTCGTACTACATGTTAACATGATAATAAGCGTTGATTCAAAGTGTACCAACGTAAACTGTGGCATCCTGATAAAATACTGCATAGTAACATGATAGTAAACAAAAGCGCAAAAACATCAAGATATAGTCATGAGACACATTATACAAGAAACCTGCCTAAAAGGAATGTGTTAGAGAGTCTAATTAATCACGAGTATCTGGTGAGGGGCTATTGTGGAGGTAATAGACATACTGAGTGTATTTTGGGTTTCAGTAGGTGGGTAGGGGCCAGTTGGAATACCCCAGTAGATCATAAAAAACAACCGAAATCTACTCGATCATTAAGGCCATTCGGAATAACTGTGCATAAATAATCAATCCAGTAAATTTCACGCTGTAATAGTCTGGAAGAATTATCTTGTCTCTCCTTTTTCTGTACTACCTCAATAATTTGAGCACATAGTTGCGCTTTATTATGGTGACTTTCATCCCAATGAGTAGCTATGGGGGGTGCTTTTATTTTTGGCCCGAATATTGCTCTTATGCTCTGTGAGCCTAATCTTTAGTTTGCGTTCAGTTTTACCCACGTAAAATTTGCCACACAGGCATTTGAGGCAATAAACTAAATTGGTACTATTACAGTCTGATGTGTGCTTTAACTTTATTTTTTTGCCTGTCATTGGATGGGTCAAAGTATTACCAATAATGATGTTATTGCAATGTATGCAATACTGACATTTCATTGTGCCCTTGTAATCAGCTTGGATTTGTGGGTTCCTAGGTGACCGTACTATATCCATCAGATTACGGCCTCTCGTGTAGGCAAATATGGGTTTCTCAAGAAAAATACCTTTGAACTCACTTTCATTCTGGAGTAATTCCCATCTTTTAAGTATAATACATTTGATTTGGTTGGATGATGTTGAGAATTTGGAAACAAACGTGAATTCGTTTGTACGTTCTTTAGTGACCGAGGTCAACAATGATTGAAGATCATTAATAGCTAATCTGTCAATGCACTGATCAAGGATTTCAGCAGGGTAACCTCGCTGTTCGAATCTGCTACGGTGAACTTTTATTTGTTTGTCAAATATTTCTTGAGTAGCACAGATTCTTTTTATTCTCAAAAAGTGAGAGTATGGTAGGTTTGTGATTAGGCTTTTGGGATGGAAACTGGTATACATCAGTGTATTGTTTCTATCTGTTGGTTTAGTATAAATATCTGTCATCAACTTTTTGTTTACCAGATCCTTGGTGGCAAGCACGTCCAAGTAATGAACTGAACTGGAACTTATGTTATGAGTAAACTGGATCCTTGGATTCTTTGTGTTCAAATCAGCGATCAACCCTTCAAGTTCTTGTTGTGTTTTAGACCATATTAAAAAAATATCGTCAATGTACCGACCATACACTACTAAGCCTTGATTCCATTGATGGTTAGTTAAAATATGTTCATGCTCGAAGAGTGACATAAATATGTTTGCATAGGCTGGAGCCCCAGAAAATCCCATGCTGGTACCGGTCATTTGCCCATAAAACTGGTCTTGCCACTGAAAGTAGCTGTTGTTTAAACAGAAATGTAACAATTTCAAAATGAATAAACTTTTTTCTTGACATAACTTCATCTGTGACAGTGCCCATTCTACTGCTTCCATCCCTTGTTGATGATTGTTGGATGTGTATAGTGCAGTAACATCAATCTCAGAGTATACAAACATATGGTTGTGCCCCTAGGAATCTCAGCCCACTTCCTTTCTCAGAGAGGCCCCCTCACCTGGTGTCAGGCCTCTCTTTTCCTCTGCTTGCAAATCCTTGTTGGCCGACCATTCACCTGGGATTACCATCACTGGCATGAGGCTTGTTCTGTGGGCCTCTGGCGAAAGAGGAACAAAAACACCCAAAGCTGAGATGATGGAATGGGTCAGGAGACTGGCTTTAGGTGACATTAGGATAAGAAATTGACTGGGCTGGAGGGTTTCCTTTCCTTCAAAGTAGTGATCCTTGTGTGATGGTGAATGGCTACAGCAGGGCAGGGTTTGAGAGGAGAGCAACATATGCATATGTGGCAGTAACTGGAATTATGTGGTAGGTTAAGGAATGCTTCAACACTAAAGGACTATTTAAAGATGGCACTTACAGGCTGTTCTGGACAAACGCCGGAGACTCCTGTATGTAGTAAGTGTCTAGGGGAGAAGCAAGGGGTTTTTGAGTTGAGGGCACTCTCCACGGTTTGCTCTGTGAAGGTGGTGGGTGTAGTAGTCTTTGCAGTGCCTCAGGCCATACTTCTAGTTACTTTTAACCAAGCTTTCTAAATTGTATTATTGCTATTGTCATGTTATGCTACAACTAGCTCATAGATGCAGTACAATATAGAATTCTCTGATACGTGATTGAAACAGATCAGAAACCATATTGCACGAAATGGCATTGTCAGGTTGTCTACAAAATATGCCTAGGCTATGCATTGCCATTCAACGTTTGGAGTTTCAACTTTATCAACTAAACTCCCCTTCAGCCCCATCCACCCATTAGAGAGCCACACTTTGTGCACCAAAGCTATTTCCCAGTACTGGAAACCAATGGGAGATACGCTGTCTCTCACTCATCTAAGAGTCAAGGAGTAGGTCTGGTATTTTCTGATTGAACAGAGAGCTACCACATTCAGGATTAATAACAATCCCTCCTCCCTCCAGTGGGTAGGGTAATTGATCTTTTGGCAACAGCAATGACAAGCCAGTGAACGTTGATATCACCTTGTTTCACTTAGGTCACTGCAATAATCGTAAGACGCAGTCCTCCAAAGTTGGAACACCAATACGACCCATCCCAAATCCATATCTGTGTGGGAGCGAAGTTAGTAACCTTCTGTGGTGTTCATTGCTATAGCTATCCTGAGTCAACAGTGGTGGTGTGGTCTGTCATTAGTGGACTTTTGGTAGCCCTCCAATGAACAGCATGAGTTTTGCCCTTTCTTATGCTTCTGATGAGTGTCTGTTAGAGTAGTCATGGTGCAGTGTTTGTGGTAGGGATTTACTAAATTGGGTGCCCTTTAATTGCCTTAAATGGTAGAAGTGCTCATGCTGGCTTAGATGGCCTCTTCTGTTTTCTTGATTGTAGGATTGGTCTGTCTGATCTAAAACAATGAGTGGCTCTGCATCATTTCTAAAGTTTTTGATGGCAAATCTGGCCTTCTTTCCTATGAGTAAGTGCTTCTATGCCTTCTTGTCATGGTATTTTATTTCCAGCTTTGGGTGTTTCTTATGTTTGCAACCCTTTGCCTTCTAGGTCATTGAATTCTCTCCCATACGGCTTCTGCTTACACTTGTTCTTGTTTTATTAAGGTACTTCTCCCTGGTTTCGGTGAGCTTAGTTAGGTTAGCCTTACCTCAATAGAGGAAAGCATGGGTATATTTTTAGATCCTTTATCAGTGGATGATGAGAATAATCAGCATTTTGTGTGGTCACCCAGAGAATGAGTTTCCATCTCTTTTCAAATACTAAGTTGTTTGGTGCTCTCCCGCCTCCTGGTGTTCTTCATAAACTCCTGCCCTGCAATTGTAAGCATGAAGGCCTCTTTATCATTCAACCTTTCTTCTGGTGGTAACTTCCATTAGCCTTAGCAAAACATATTTTTCTTCAGGAAGGCCATTATTTTAAGAAGGAGAATTGAAGATCTGTAGTTCAGATTTTGGAGGCAAACAGCGAGATTTCAGCATATAGATTCTATCAGTTGTAGAAGATGGCTTTTTTGGACATTGAACTATTTATGTCTAGTGGGAAGGTGTAATTCTATCGGATAAATAAAATACAGAAAAACACAAGTAAATACAATTAAACACAAAGAAACACCAATAAGTAAACTGTATGACAATTGGATTCAGAGGGAATTTTGTCGAGACACCTATGTCACAGTAACTGATTCTTGTGGAAGAATCCGTCTGTCAAGCTACTGACTCTGTCATGTTGTTACTATGCCTACAGAACCAAAGTCTTATTGAGGAGAGCTGCAGTTTTCCCAGTGGACCCGCCCACTTCAGCCGCGTGTTTCCAAATGTATAAAGAATATACATTTTGTTGAAATAGTATTTTATTCTATATTGGCTTTTTGTTACATTACAAATAACTTGACTTGCGATGCAGCCCATAGGAACGAACATGCCACAACTGCCTAAGTGTCACCACAGACTGTCTAAGATTAGAGATAGCCTATTAGAGTACTGCAGAGTCAGATGGCAGGTTGCCGGACGCCACACATAACGTATAGTTGTGAGTCCTCACGGCCTGGGTTGGGCTACTGATTCTATGATTGCCCTCACCCAGAAGGGTGTTCCACTCTGTATTCCACTCTCAGTTAAAGGAATTATCCGGTTTGGGCAGTAGTGGGGCTGGTAGGATGTGGCGGTGGGAAAAGAATGTCAAACTTGGTCTACTTTGTGTGTTCAGTAGGTGCCGTGAAGCTGAACGAAGAGAGGCATGGTCATGCTTAAGAATAACCTTTTCCAAGAAGGTGCAATGTTCAGGGGACACGGATGGAAGTTACCAGTCCAAGATGAAGTATGAATCTTTCCGGTAATGTTAGTTCTGTTGTAACTCATATATAAGGGACTCACAACAGGAAAATGCATCAAAATGCATTTGTTCCCAATATTTTGCGGCAAAACACATTTGATCCCTACTTTTCATTGAATTCATTGCCCACCTGATCCATATTTGTGTCTCTGATTCTTTCCCTTTTTTACCTGGATTCCTTTGGCTTATCTACTGCAACCTAATTCTGCATTTTCTAGCAAGCATTGACTGCTTGCCAGGGAGATTTTTTTACCTAAATGTTTTTTTTCTCCACACTGGAACCTGTTTAGGAGACGCCAGACACCTTTTATGTGTGCAATACTTTTTAGGGTGACATTTTGACTGCCGGAAGGAATCGCTTTTTAGGTCTGCGAGGCATGCTGTATTCAGGTACGGACTTGAAGCTCCGCCTATTTTCCGCCCATCTTTTCAATTGATTCTTGTTACTGTCCTTTTTAAATGGTTGCTTTTGATTCATGAATAGGCTTATTAGTCCATGCTTAGAACTGCCTTGTCTGCATGTGTAACCTCCCATGAGGACTGGACTTTTTACTTGAGTTGTTACACGGTCTCTTTTATCTACAGTCTGTGAGCACTATTTTCTTTAATGTCTCTATTTTAGCTTCTGTTGCAGGCACCACAGGCTCTTCCTAACCCACCCTGTTTTCCTGACAGCGCGGCGCCCGATCATGGATGCTGCGCTTTATCTTTGAAAAATGCTCCCTCCTCGCTTCACGGCTGGTCGCAGCGCTTTGTTATTTGGTAAGGCTTTTACATTAGTTGCTTTCTCTTTAAGCAACCACTTGCCTATCTTCACTTCTGAACGCGGTATGCTGCTTAACAAATGTTTTTGTGTTTTAAAGAGTCCCATACCGCGCTTTCACTTTGCGTGGCCGACATTAAAGTGAAAGCACGGCATGGGATGCTTTTACAAAAAGAAACATTTGTTTTTCAACTTAACAAACAAATGCTTTTTTAAAGTAAAAGTGCCCCATACCACGCTTTCACTTTAATGGCGGTTGCACACATTTTTTTATGCAAGGGTCATCTAACGAAATGGGCGCGGCCGCCATCAAAGTGAAAGCGCAGCATGGGGCACTTTTACAAACAAGCATTTGCAACACAATAGGTCTCGCATTTGCAAGAGTTAACCTATTGGCATTGTAAATGGCAATGCCTTTTATTTATGTTTTGAAAACCAACACATAAATAAAAGGCATCGTCATTTACAATGCCAATAGCTCCAACTCAGACCTATTGCTTTGCAAATGCTTGTTCCTTGGGCAATCAAGAAGGAAACTAAACAGACCATCACTATGTCCAGTCCTTGACAGAACCCCGAAAACAGGCTGAGAGAGGAGGAAAGGTATGGGGAAACAGAGAGGATGAGAACTGGAGAGGGTGGTGCGACAGTGAGTGAGGGACAACAACCTGATGGAGGTCCCAAGAGCTGGCAGTGAGGCAAGTGATCTTTTACCCTCCCCTTATACCCTCTTTACACTCCCTTTCCTCATCACCCATCCCTATACCCCTCCACATATCCTTAATACCTTGCTATCTGCTTGTCAATTGTTTCATGTGTACGATCTAGAGATCATTCCCTGCATCAAAACAGTCTCCCCCAAGGTTCTCCTCATACAAAAAGGTTAAAACACGCTGACAATGGTTTGCCCAAACACCTTCCTAGACCACAGAGTCCCCTAATACTCCAAACATCAGTGTGCAATGTGTCCGCCCCTTTTCCTGAACTGCATCACATCACCTTCAGTGCTTGGATCTAACTTCACCTTGGCGGCGGAAACGATGCTGTCAAAGTGCCCTTTGACCTAGAAGTATCCGGGTGAATTATTGCTTGCTGCACTGTATTGTTTTGTGTTTCAGTCTTCAAAGGGACACTGGTTCCCAGCACCACAAGCAAGAATGTTAACACAAATCGCAGATGTTGTCTGTTTTGGCACTTTTTTCTACTGATGACTTTTGCAGAGATAGATCATTTTGCACTGGCCAGAGACAGCGTCTGGACAGACATGACATTAATTACAGTTTAATGAAGAAAACATGGCCCACAGTAATGTTTTTGAACTCTCGATTTTTTATGTTTATGCGTACCAACTAAGAACTGAGCTATGCATGGAAAAGGCTTGCATTATGTGCTGTGGAGTTGTGTCTGAACAATCAAAATGGCTGACACAGCAGGATGACTGGTAACATCCTCTTGGAGGCAGGATCTCTCCCCTCAGGCTACCTTCATGCACCACCCGGCAGGCTAGAGGAGAAGCCATTAACAGTCAAAGCAGTCAGTCAGCCTCCTCAGTAATTCAGAGATAATTCGCTTCTTCAGCTTTATACAGTCACTAAATGCCACGCGCTAGGCTTGGAATGAACATAAGTGACACTTGCATCTCTATCCCGCCAGGCAATGAAGGGACAAGCAACAGCCTGATGCTGATGCATTCCCAGCCTTAGGTTTGAGTCTAAAGAAATACCAATATGAGCTCTGGTGAGCCCCAGGTTCGTTGGAGGGAGAGGGGGAAGACCAGCTTGATCATGATGGGGTAACCGAGGTTTAGAGGATTTCACTCAGAGTGAAGGTGCTGGACGAGGTGCGGCTCCCAATGAATCTATGCAAATCATGTAACTTTATGAATACTCTCAAGAGAGGCAACTGTGTTTGGTTATTGCTATTCTGCCTCCTCAGTGAATGGCCAGTTGGAGTTTGGCTCAATCTAAAATGGGGGCGGTATATATGGAACCCTCTGACTCGATTCTGTGAGAACCTGGTTGGGAGTAGGCACGTTCTGCCTGATCTCCTGTGCACTTGTGGATTACTATTAGATTTTGGGGAGGGAGGGTAATAATAAGACTTCCTTTGGTGACCGACTCGCTTTCTCCCAGCTCAAGGATATTCATATAAAAGGATTACATAGCACACCGGCTGCATTACATTTACTCTAGGAGGGACAAGAGTGTGACTTGACCTGGCTGAAAACCCTGCTATGCCTTAAAAGCATCATCATTTTTTGCAAATGCTGGAAAAACAGACGCGGCAGGTCATAATGTTTTTTAGTTAAATGCAAAGTGAAAGTCTCAGTATTCTCTCAACAATAACTTGTTCAAGTGAAATTCCGCAGCAGTGAAACGTTTCAGCTCGGGAAGTAAACTAAAAACGCCGTTGTACCATGAAGAACATTGTAGGTATGATTTGTTTCTAGGTTTTATTTACACGTTTCCATAAATTGCCCTTTTAGCAGTCGTTGGGACCGTTTTTAGTTTTAAAGCTATTCAGAACGAGCCTTCTTGGACCCCACCCAGACAGTTTTGTCAGTTTCTACTTTTGAAGTTTGGTTCGCCTCTTACATTCTTATTACTCGCCTACTAGATAGCGCATGCGCTGTCTGTTGTAGAAGTATTGTTAGCTTACAGTGGGCTTAGAGTTTATTTTCTATTGGTGTGGTTCATTGTCATGCTCACCTGCTTTCTTATTATTCATTAGATTGTATGGGCTTTCCTTCCTTTTCTTGTGTTTGTCTCTCCCTTGGAGCATGGACGCATTACTTGTGTGTTTTTTCACTGTTCCTTTTTCAAGTGCTTCTTTTTTCTTTGTTTTAGTACTCCAACAAAAATGCACACAGTTAATGACGAAAGCTGCAAAGCACAGAGATAAGCTCGTGAAATACATATATGCCAAACAATTTATGGTCAGTGTTTGTAACAACAATCAAACATATGAGCCAGGTACATATATCCTGGGTTTAACCAAACTTATATTCACTCACCCATGTTCTGGGGAATGCACTCTCCACCTCACCCGGCAACAGCTCAGGTACAAATGGAGCACCGCTCTATTAGATGTGAACAAAGAAAGAAGAGATGAAAGAGGAAGAGTTTGCTAGAACTCAATCTCTGTGCTTTGCAGCTTTCGTCATTAACTGTGTGCATTTTTGTTGTCTTTTATGTGTGTTTGTCCACTGCTCATTGACTGGATCATATCCACTGGTGCTTTCAGGTGATATGATTTTTTAAAAAACACTCTATACACTTTAAATTAGCAGTTGCACTTTATTTATAAGAAGGTCCTGATGAAGCAGACTGGTATCTTTTGAACCAACGAACACTGCAGAAACATGTCGACCAAGATAAAATCTTAGTAGTTATTTGTTTCCACTACTTGCACTGTTTTTTAGCCTTGGGTGTGGGTAGGACCCAAATAAACTTTTTCTCCACTCCCACAACCCAATATTAATTCTTTCACTTTCACACGCTACAGTGAGCACTTCATGCACTGCTTTTGGTTAATTTTTTGTGCCCCCTGATACCATTACAAAAATTTAGACCCACACACTTTACATCCCTTCACACTTTGATTAGGCCACAATCTACCTAATCCTAAGTGGTTCTTTCCACTTCCTTCGGGTGAAGGATCCCAAGTGATGTAGGGCGGTACAGGACGGGTATCTGATGGGAACATATTTTTTCACCAAGAATACTTTGGATTCAGGGATTGTGTTCTTTCAATATACACACAGTCATCTAGATAGCTGCAGCCTTTTAGATCCAAGACCTATTGGCTTTACCAACGCGTTGTAAATTCAATTCCTATAATAATACAAATTGCGCTAAAGTCAAGAGAGTTTATGAATATTAAGTAATTCAAACTCTTCACTTAAATAAAATACACAGAGTATATACAGTGTCATATTACTAAAACTATTGGCAAAGCCAAGAGGTCCCAAAGTTGAGACCTTTTGGATCCGCCAATGCTTGTTTCTTCTGGATGTAAGTTTTGCCTTTGAAGGATGACACTCTGGACTCATAGCATACAACCCCTTGAGCCTAGATGCAGCAATAATGTGCAATGCATAAGTTCCCAAACTGATCACAGTGTTATCTCCGACTAGGCTTGAAGTCGACCTGCATCACAGGGAACATCTCCCTGCATCAACATATCTTAAACTTCAGTGTAGGGAATACACTTTTACTGTGAGTAAAGTAGGATTGGGGCAGGTGAAGACTATCTTGGTGCTCTGTTTGCCATTGTGAACAAAGCTGCAATAGGGGAAACATCCTTTACAACGAAACTTTTTCCACGCAGTACCTTTACAACGCAGGAATTACAACGCAAGTCGTTACAACGACTTTCGCTGGTGGGCGCTGTAGGATAGGGAATAGTTTAATTTGCTATCCAAAACCTTCCCTACTATCCACGGGGACTGGAGTTGGAATAGTAAATTAAACTATTCACTATCCAGCGCCCCCCAACGCAAGTCGTTGTAACGACTTGCGTTGTAAAACCTGCGTTGTAAAAGCATGCGTGGGAAAAGCATGCGTTGTAACGACATACATCCCTGCAATAGGGGATAACTTTCTTTAATGGCATATTATTCCATAACCTTGGAAAGGCAGGGGCTCCAAAACCCCTTTCTACCCTTTAGCAAAGCATGGGAATTGCTGAAAAATGGCCTGTGGGGCTTGACATCTACTGTCAACATTTGTTCATATCAAAGGACTGATAAATGCATTGCTTGTGCTCCTCACAGAGCATTAGTAGGATATCAGATTAGAGCAACAAAAATGTAAGGTGTTTAACTTCTGTTTTTGCTCATTGTTTTTGCAGCCCACGAATGCTCTATGTATAGCACAAGATCAACATAGCTATTGATTAGTGTGTCCCTTCTTTTCAAACATCTCTTTGTAGATGTCAAGGGTCCCAGATCCAACAATTTCAGGGACAATAATGCTCAGTACTGCATCAGGGTATTGATGATAACTGGGGCCTGGTTCCACGTTTAATTCACAGGGCAACTAATATCCATTATTACTACCATCCTTAGGTTTTACTAATGTTTGGTGAAATAAGTGTTCATTTCTGGAACTGGATGGAGTCCCTGTAGACATTGCCTGGGCCCCTCCATGTTTATTACTTCTAGTGGCCATTATTGCTCAATACATCCTGCGACCAATCAATAATTCAGTCTCATTAAGGTATTGGACAAATTACAACTCCTTAAAGGCTAAGGCCAATGATGCGGATTAATGTCCGGGGCCATTGAGGATGGATACCGACTGAACTCTTCAATACTCACTCAAATTAAATCAATACAGATTATTGCCATTCATGTCTAGAACTTCCTGAGGACATTGATTGTATGGTATTGTATTTGCAACACAAAAATTCATTACATTTCCAAAAAGATACTTTAACCCCTTCGCTGCGGGGGTTATTTTCCTGCTATGCTGGGAGGGAGGGGGGCGCGCACGAATGACTAAATGAATGAGCCATTTCTATAACTGTGCAGCTGCCTAAAAGTCGGCCCAGTGCTGAAATAGAATCATGATGCATTGTTTTCTTTGTCTGGTGATTATGTGACATCCTATTTTATTGATTACTCTTTATTTAACATTTTATTATTGTTGTGGCATTGCATAGTGGTAAAAAGCTCAATGATTGATAAGACGGGCAGATGTAATTGCACGTTGGGCACTTCATGTGATTTGTTACATATCTTATTAGTTTGCCAGAAGCTTCTTGATATTCAAATTATGTTTTTAAGACCGATTTTTAGGAAATATGAGAGTAAGTCTACGGCCCAGGCTGTCGTTTTGGTGAGTGAAATGAGCCATTTAGATATTGCTGTTGCTATTGGGAAGTTTATGCAAAGAGTGAAGGCACTTCTTATTGGTTTTAAATTAGTTTTTTAATTCACCCAGACTTAATTAATTAATGGAGGGTGTTATAATTGCATGTGTTATAAGCAGTAGTCGAAGTGGGGAAAAAAAAGTAGGGGAACTGTGGGCAGAGAATCAGAGGGCAGAAATAACCCGTGCATTGGGTCAGTAAGCGGAGTCTGAGGTGTGTCAGAAAGAGCAAAATATCCATTTTTTTTATTTGTTTCCCATTGCACTAACTGGTTACAGCTTATTACGTTATTTAATTTAACCAATGGATACATATGTTTATTTAAGGTTTAATATTAAGAGTTATTGGTGTTAAAATACATTCACAAAGTGGGATAAGTTTCCAATCACAGAATGTCCCAAATATCCTTAAAAGTGGAACCGCAAGCCATTTGTCTCCCAGCCATGGAGTTTCTGTCCTCAGCATTTTTCCTCCCTTTTTCCGCAAGAGCAGTTCACATGAATGGCAAAATATCACAGTTTGCAAATGTTTTCCACATAATTATGGCTCTGCCATATTTGCCACATAATACATCATCTGCTGCATAATCTGACGATTTTAACTTGTCAATTGTTTGTAGCTCAAACGGATCAAAAGTTCCTAAAAAATGTGACTTGTGCTGCTGTGAAGCGGAGGGCCCTTTGCAAAGGTTGACTGGTCACCTTTTTCACTGCTGCAGTTGTGTGTTCCACTGGCACTAATAAGGCCAAATCTTTTCAGAGACTGTTTGCATGTGTAAAAATAATAAAGTATCAGAAAATGTACAGCACCACTAATACCAGTGTAGGGTATCAGAGCACTTTACATCACACTTATTACACTTAGACAATCAAATCAATCATACATGTGTAAATCACTGTATAGGAACTGTTACATAAGACAAAGAACTACAAGGTGTAGGAGTCACATGACAACCATACTAGTAGGCAGCATAGTTTAATAGTAATGGCCTGGAGAAACACAAACTCAGAATTTAAAACGTAATACCATGGTTGGGGGTTCTCTTTAATAATCAGAATTGATTTCTACCCAAATGAACCCTTTTTCTGCAACATTAGGATAATCAAAGACTGGGGATAAAACCATAACGTTCTAATTTATTCTTAATTTATATCTTGCAGTTTGCATGCAGCTCTTACATGAGAGTTAAGAGCTCACTGCTCTATGTTAAGGTTTTAGCTTATTAACTGCAAGTAACAATAGGGTCTCTCTGACAAAAGCAGTAACCCACTGACCTATTTATATTATGTGCATTTTGTGATCTGCATGGTACATTTTCTTAGAAGCAGGCATATCAACCCTCTGCGCTTCCATTCAATGAGTCAAAAAGTCCACTAAACAAAACACCATCTCTCTCCACTAAGAACATTAATCACTAGAGTTATCATGACATTTTTATTGTTGCCGAAAATTGCTGGAGGCCAGGAAGGAGGAAGCAAGTGCTTTTAAAACCATATTATACTTGCAAACATGACGACCCCACCTGAAGTCAGCCCCAGCCGTGGTCCATGCAGGGAACAGCGCTGGGGCCAGGTAAGGGAGGATTTCGAGAGACGATGCAGAGCGAAAATTCATTATATATTTAAATTTCCCTCTGCATCGTACCTTAAAATACTCCCTTAGCCGGCCCTCTGCCTCACCACTGTTATCCTCACGGACCCCGTCTGGTCAGCGCCTGGTGCGGTCGCACTGCCCTAGAGCCACCCTACTCAAGGGTCCTGTAACCTCAGTGACAAAGTCACTGTCACTCTTTTGTGTGCTGCTTCATAGACCTGCCTGCCAGGCTGGAGGTGAACTTTAGAATGAATTGTGGTGGACAGGCTTTCAAGGTTAACCCACACTTGCCACTGCTAGGGTCCACCTGCTGGTGCTAAGACACCAGGGCTTTTAAGATCTTGCGGGCCTTCTAAGGTCTAGCATAGGAATGTGCTCCCTCAAGGGGAGTGGTCTGGGGGACTGGTCATGAAGGCTGAACCTGGTTCCCCAGTTCCAAATTTAGCAGCTCTGACCATAGTGCCACATCCACTCCCCCACTGACCACCATACTGGCCCACTGAGAGAAACTTGCACTCCTCTGACCCGCTATAAACACCTAGATGTGACTCAATTCAAATTACGCACTAGACAAGAGCAATATCGTGCCTAAAAAAAATTACCAACATCCTAGAAAAAGCAAACACTCCTAGGGAATGCAATAATAAGTAAAGCATGTGAAATGTAAGCAGGAACAACATGGTCACCTTTTTCTTTTTACACTCATTATTCAGAAATTACTGAGTGCTTTTGCCTGAAAAGTTAAGGCCATGACTACAGGGCCCAGTAGAGACCCGCTTCAATGCCCATTGCTTATATCCTTACAAAGACCATGTTTGTGAATACAGAGCAGTGGTATGCATTTTGTTTTCCAATTCACCCATCAAGCAGATATTTCAGTACCTCCAGGAATAGTGCACTTTCCGACCCAGGGAAAACAATGTTGTTCAAAGAGCGACGAGAAAACAAAGGTAGTGCTTCACTGCAAACACTGTAAAGTGGTGCTAAGGTGTTTGGGAGTGAATAAATCAGTCTGGCCACCGTGCAACCACTCTGTCTTGCTTTAGTTAGTTAGTTATTTTTCATATTTTTAATGTTTTATTTCTCTCTACCCTGAGGTTGCACTTAGAAATTGAAAAATTTCAGAAAAACACGACGTTTCCAGCAAAGTGTTATTTTTTTGGATCCATTTTACAGGGAGGAAATAAACGAAAGGAGGAAAGGGAATGTTGGGATTCTTGTTCATTAAAGTCAGCTCTGCAATGCACATCATCTACTACCATTATTGACATTAAAGCTTTTTACATTGTGGTTAAGAGTTCATCATGATAAAAGTGAGGGGATCCAGCTCTGCATGATCGTTCAGCATCGAGGGGAGGAGGTCCTTAGCTGAACAATACACCAGTGTGTCAACCAGCCCCCCCCCCCCCCTCCCTCATGTGTGTCAGCCGGGCTGAGCCAGCTTCCCGTGCACACACACAGCTGCACCTGAGCACTTCACAGGTCTTTGAAAGACCATTTACTTGATAACGAGGCTTTGTTGTTCTTTCACATCCCCTGCATCTCCACTCTAACGATTCCTGGAAGAATACCCCCTTGCCCCCCGAAATTTTTATTAGCCCCTCCCAAAATTTCACTGTAGTTGCTCCTCTGGTGTCAACACATCCAAGGCATCAAGATATACCTGATACGATCTGAAGGTCTTTCTGATAAAAAGATTGCTCAGTGTGTGGATCTGGAGTGTGCACAGCAGCTTCAGTACCCCTGGGTCAAAAGCTGGCATAATTTGAGGGCTTTTCAGTAGCGATATTGCGGGGGAGTACATCAGTCATCGCATATATCGCGCCCAGTCTCAACCATGCCCATACTGTGCGTTCAACAATGTGTATTCCTCTGTTGGACTAAGGTGCTTTTTCATCTGTGCAGTTTGCAATGGTAAAGTAGCCGCTTGTCTGCAAATCCTAATGGGATGGATGGCTGCTATTGTGGAACCAGTGATGTGCAAACTGCACCTGCAAGGCCAAGTAGTACACTTAAAAGTTGATTACCTGTTTCTTGAAGTCTCTGGTTCACTAAATGAGGAGGAGCGAGACAGAAAGAGAGGGGAGGAGGGGGAACAAATGGGGGGGGGGGGGGCAGCTGCCAGCGGCAGGAGAGCTGGACACTCTCCTTGTCTTCTCTGGACACGAAGGAAAAGAGAGTCCTTTTCTTTCTCTGCCCGCCAGCCGGCCCCAAAAGCCAAACCTTAACTATCGGACTTGGCGATTTCCTCCGTTCGCAACGCATGTTTAAAAAAAGAAAGTAGGGGAACGGACCAGGGCCGGACTGGCCATAGCGGGCACCGGGCAATCCCCCGGTGCGCCGCACGGGTGGGGGCCGGTTTTGGGCCCCTGGGGGCCGTTTTTGTTACAGGGCTGTTTTTGCAGCATAGCTGCAAAATCGGCCCTGTACCAAAATCGGCCGAAAACTGGCCCCGGCAAAGAGCTCGGCGGCATCCCCAACTTCCCCCAGTGGGGAGGGAGGGGCCGGCCGAGCTCTTTGCCAGGGCCGGTTGTGGTTCTCAGTCCGGCCCTGGAACGGACTCTATGAAATTAAAAAAGTTGGGGCACGCCGTGCCCTTCTGATCCCGCCCACTTCGACCACTGGTTATAAGACGTGTTTTAATGTATTCAAGGTTATGTAATTTTAGATGTATTTTAATAAATATATGTAATGTTTGAGGACCAACAGTCCAAATAAATGTAAATTAAACTGAAAAGTGAAAAGAAAATTCTGTTATTGAGCTGAGGGAGTGATAAATTCAAATAATTGATAATTGTGCAACTATATTTTCTTCTTGATACCTATTATTATTTGCTCAGCGTTTGTCATTTTGAAGTCATGAATGAATAAATGAATGAGCCATTTCTATAACTGTGCAGCTGCCTAAAAGCCAGCCCAGTGCTGACATAGAATCATAATGCATAGTTTTCTTTGTCTGGTGATTACGTGACATCCTATGTTATTGATTACTCTTTATTTAGCATTTTATTATTGTTGTGGCATTGCATAGTGGTATTGCATATTCATCCATTTCTAAAGGTCAGTCTATCCATTTGTAATGACTTGTCATTATTTTAATGCTATTATATATGATGTAATTTAGTGTTGTATGGGTGAAATATGTGAGGCTCTAAGGATGATATGGAGCAGGAATTTATGCTTAACTCATTACCTTAGTTCTTGCATTTTTATATTGGAGTTTCCATATACTGTCCGTCAAATTAATTTAACTTAAATGCTGATAAACCCCCAAACTAGGGTCCCTTGGAGACCAAACAGCAAGCTGACGCTAACACTCATTCTTAATCTTTTATAGCATTTTTTGAAGTAAGTGAAGGTCCAGGACTGTGGCTCTGGAGCTTAGCACTGCATCACATTATATCCTAAATCTCTTCGCTTAACTCAGTAAGCATGCGCCCCTCCAAATAGTTCTTGAACTTCAAGCCTTGCAAACCATCTGCTGTACGAAGACTAAATTCAGGCAGTGTACTTGACTACACCGAACCTCATAATTGTCCTTATAGCTTTATATTATGCCACTGTACCATTTCTTCTCAAGACACCTGGATACTGAAAACTGTACAATTACACATTGCTGTCAAAACTCCAACTTCCACGCAAATCTTCTGAAAAGGTGCTCATAAAACAGTTTCTAGGCTATCTGTAAGTGAATGAGCTTTCAAGGGTGCCCAGTCAAGTCTCCAACCAGGGCTCTCGTGGCACTGTGACAGAAAAATGTATGCTAACATCCTGAGGGCCTGTTTTGTTGACTTCTCAGTTTGAGTGCACCCGAAGCATGCTCTCTCCCAAGTGTGCAAAGATTGTCCCCAAGTTCTCCACATATGCAGAGGATACATCAGTACATACCACTAAAATCAAAACCACATTTGCTTTAATTAACAAACCTGCTATGGGTTCTGGGGCAGAATGCGAGAGTAAAACCAGTATTGAAAAATGATCAATGATAATAAAGAATTATATCATGCATACGAGCATCCCTGGGTACTGGGGTTCAAGTCTGCATGGTATAAAATAGTTGAATTGAAAGTTGTCTGGGAGGTAGAAAAGCTACATTATTTGGGGATTTGACTGCGATGAGCAAGGAAATGGTCAGAAAAATAGATTAGATGGTTGGGAAACACAGACTCAGAAGAGTTAACTAATAAATCCATAAATCTAAAACATTCGGGGTCCAAGATAGTTACGTAAAAAATCCAGTCCAATAGGAATTTATTTGACTTCTATATAACTCCCTGCAAAGTTTTTTAGTAGATTAAAACCAATAATTTATAGGTTGGCAGTCTTAGATGTATGGAAAATGAGGCAGGCAGACTCCATATGGTGTCCAAGGCTTATGGATGAGTGCCGGAAAATTCTATCAACATATGGCAAATTAATGACGCCTGTGTCTATGGTTGAACCCACTTCAATTCTAATCGTGCTGGGTTTAACCAACAATTTTATACATGAAGGCCTATAATGTACAAAAAAGGCAGGAAAACTGGCAACAGTGAGCCACTGGAAATAATGAATGCTACCTGACTAGAACGAGTGGCATACAGAAATTATAGCTATATGTACCTTTGAAGAATGAACGGTGAATAATCTACCAAAATAATATACCAGCACACAAAGATCGTGGGCTGTAACATATCCAAACTCGGAGAAACTATAAAATAACCCTTGATAATGCACTATGCATATGACATATGATTGTTTCTGTGTTTCGCTCTCATGTTCTGCAGAAATGAAATTCTTCTCCATTTCCTTCTTCGTTTTATATTGTTTATATCCATTTTAAAAACAAAAATATGCAGAAAGTTACGCAGAAGTTTATTATTGGATTTCGCCAGGTATGTCCTATGGAGTACTCCAAGACGACACACTGCTGCTCTTCCCTTCACGATGGAGCTGTAAACAGCGTGTATACGCTGATACAGACATCTCTCGGCCTTATCCGCCCGCAGTGTGTTCCGTTCTGCTTTGCCTCATGGGCTCTGTGGGGGAGGAGATTCCGTGGAACATATGCCGCGGCCCGCGATGTACATGAAATATCGGGGCAGTTGTGATAGCACGAGCCAGGCCTGGCGGTGGGCGGGTCGGACACCCTCTGCCATCTTACTGCAGCTCTATTTTCAGCTGAGCTCTCTCTCTCTATCGCCCTGAGTGCAAAACGTTATCTGTGCTGCAAAGTCCAGACTTCCGCAGAGGCGGGCCTTGTTTTGTTTTCCAGTCCATGGCGGCAGATGCCAATCAAATAGTATAAATTCCACCGTGGAGAACAATACTGAGCTCATCCCCCCAGTTCATAAAAAACTGCTCTATCTGGCAGGAAACATTTCGATTTTACCTTTCCTTTGCATTCGTAAGGGGCCGGACAGACATACTGCTAAATGAACGGCTGACCTCCGCGTCTGAGGTGGACGTTTGAAGAGAGAAATGCGTGGAAGAAAAACAGATTAGCAATGTAGGCAACGCATCCCTGGGGGACCCACCCGAGTCTGTAACGACCAGCAGTTTTAGTGTCCAGTGGAAATGGCTTTAAATCTATTGTACACGCACAGCAACAGCTTAAAAGTTTACTGTGACATCTGCTATACATATTTACAAGCGACTGATGAATTGGGTGTCGTCTTGTAAAGAAATATTACCGCTGAGGGACAGTTTTACAAAGTCACAGGTATAGTCCGACGTGCATAATGTACTCCTGTTATGGCCTAGTTGTAGTTCACTCCTGTTTGTTGTATTCACAATCATTTTTGGCTTACGCACGTAGTTTCCATTTTAGTGCTTTTGATAGACTGAGGCTGAGTTTCCCAAAGGGTTCTGAGATTTTCATCCCAGAGTCTGAGGAGTGTTGCAATGTCTTGTTACTACCGGTAATCTTCATTAGCCGGATTAGGGTCTTTCTCATCCCAGTCCTTACAAAGTGAGGCAGTCCTGCCTCCAACCAGCCAATCAAACCGCCAGGACTGCTTCACTTTGTAAGGACTGGGACGAGGAGGATGCCTTAGGGGGTAATGCACTGTTAGGGGGAAGTATCAGAGGAGGTTGAGTGTTCCAGCTTCAAAGAGTTGTGGGTGTAGTGCCTGGGCCTGTAGCGGGTGAGTTCAGAGAGCTGTGCCAAGCTGATGAGGCATCCTTTGGACCAGATGTTATGCTTGTTGCCGGTTGCTGTAGTATGTGTGGAAAGGAATTTTGGTGGCAAGTCCACGCCTAACTTACTCATGGAGTGTTTGCAAATGTATACGTATGCACACATTTATAATTTATACATAAACATTGCTGATCTACGCTTCTTTACCCAACCCTGCAGGTACATTCACTGTGTGCTTCATATCTTTGGAAACACTTATGTTTATACAACGGAAATATTTTTCATTTAAATATCTGTCCTTCTTACACGCACTGCCTGACAATGGGGGTTAGTTGTGGTCGTTTCCAGACTTTTGACACCATTTATACCTGGCCTAGTTAGGCATATTTCCCTGCCCTCTCCTTTAATGTTTAATGGTAACACTCACACGCCTGAATTAAGTAGAACACTACACGTGTGTAGTGCATTCATCAGCAGCATGCACTACGCTCATGCAGCCTGCATCTCCACATATGTAGAGTATGCTTTTGAATCGCGAATATTGCATTCATGTTTAAATTGTCATTACTTCCAGATATAAGTCACTCATAGACCGCACTTCCATTTGATGAAGATTTTGCGGCTGCCCGCGGTTCACGCAGTGGGCCACCTAAAAGGCCGTCCACCTTAGTGCCACTTAGGCACACCAACACCCACCTCTGGCTCGGGACCCTGGGGTTGAGTACCACAGCCCGACACGTGGGCCGCATCATTTCAGGCACAGAGGGTTGGGGAAAAGTCGGGCGCCCTCTTTGCTGCCGGACACACCGTCTACCGTTCTACTGCATGCCCGGTGTATTGGCTGGGGAGCACGGTTAGGTAGGACTATTTAATGTTTTTGCTTGTGTTGCAGGTGGAGTTACAGGGTGAACCGGAGGTGGAAGGGTACAGAAGGGTACCTCTTCAGGAGGAGTGCTTGTGCCAAAGTCCAGGAGTCTTTACGGCAGGACACTGGAGTAGGAATCGTCAGCGCCCCGCTAGTCCCTCGGGCGGTTGGAAGCCTGAGCCACCAGGGGCTTGCCTTGCAACGCTCCGCCCTAAAAGGGCGTGAGTAAATAGGTGGACCAGTGGTTCATGGTATTCAAGGGGGGAATCCCCTCATAACTGGTAGCACCGAGTGGATTGCCCACGGTGCAATTTGACTCTTCAGGTGTGCAAGGCAGAGTAGGCCAGTCACCGCTGTCTGCCCTTGGATCACCCGTAAGTTAACCCACCATGCTGCATACCTTTGTATGGAATAAACATGCAGCAATCTTTTCCCAACAAATCATTGGGTTGTGTATTTATTTATTACATTGTGCATGCTAACTTTGCAAAGGGTGGGGAGTGTTGCCTATACAGGCACTATGTGTATTGCACTCCGTGAGCAGCTGCACATGGGCCCTATCCCCAGGAGAGATGAGTAGGAAACAGAAATGTTTGATTACAAGTTGGGTTTAGTCACCATTTTAGCACAGGAGAAACATAGCCGGAGGGCTGCTAAAAGATAAGAGATGGTCTCTAGAGAAAAGAGGAGTGGGATGAAAACACTTAAAAGAAACAAAGAGAGAGAGAAGGAGAGAGAGAGAAAAGAGGATGAAGGAGACTGAGAGCAACAGAGAAACAGATAGGGAAGAGGAATAAGGAGAGCTAAACCAAGAGAGTGTTTGAGTAGAGAGTTATCTTGAGAAATAGAAAAGGTAGTGAATGACGCAAATGGAACTATTGATGGGAGATAAGAGAGAGAGAGAGAGAGAGTGACCGAGAAATAACGAGAATTAGAAAGAGAAATGAAGAGTAGAGGAAGGGTGACAAAAAAAGAATGGACTTGCAAAACTGAGTGAACTCTTTCAATGGAAGCTGGGGGCCAGATGGTACTTTTGTTTTTAGGGGTGGAAGGGGCCAGGCGGCGGATGTGTAATGTGCCTTGTACTTGAACATGAGGCTGATATAAGCGACAGGAATGATGGAAATCCTCCAAAAATCAAAGAAAACCACCATAAAAGAAAAGTCACAGAAAAACACTTTGCAGCCAAAACTGCACTCGGTAGAATGATGTTAGAAAACATGAAGCACATGGTGCACTTCATGATGCTTTGAAAGGATCATTTCTACTGAAAGGTGCGTATGTCCCAGAATTCGTGTAACAAGCAAGTCTCTGTTATATCTCAAAGTTCTTAGACTTTTCATCCATTCAGTCACTTATCCATCATTACATCTGCTCAGTCACACATTACCCATGCACTCAATCACTCATCCTTCCATTCATATCTATTTATCTATCCATTCACTCATTTTTACATTCACCCACTCACCCATCCACAATACCACACACAAATATATCAATTAAGGAAGAGATACCTTAAGTTAACAGACCTATTCAACTTGCTGTTTGTTTGTGAACTTGTATGAGAGTGTTTCCTAAGCTCTGAACAACGTGAGACTGCTGTCATTGTTGTGTTACTGCTACTCTGTGAAGGGTGTCAGACTGCTGCTGCTGATGTGTGACAGAATACTATTCCCAATGTAAGTGGCCTAACCCCAAGCAATGGCGGTTAGGACTACAGCACGCAACAACAGTGATACTTTATATCATTCAGTAATATTTAATTCATATTCATCATGACATTTTCATATTTTTAAAATGAATTACAATTTACAACAGTGCATCATTATATGTGTATTACATTTCAAGAACTTTTGATGTAACCATTACATAAAAGCAACCACAGACTTTGAGTACCCAATGCATTTCGGGATGCGAGGTCCCTTCATCAGGGGATCCTGTGAAGAAAAAGGAAAGTTTTTTATCCGATGCCTGTGCAGGTTCCTTATATACAGAAAACTGAAACTATATACAAATTTTACTGAACTTATCTAGAAACCAGCGATACAATGAGTATGTTGTTGACAAAAAGTCATTATTATCACAAACATAAGTAGCGTTTTACACACACAGACATTAGACTGACGCATTGTATAAACATTAGATTGTTCGTGATATTAGATGAGTTCAATGATTAAAGATTTGGCTCTGACAATGAAAAAACGCATTAAGTCGTTAGTCCGCTGTTTGTGTTTACTATTTCATGACGCTAGTATATTGAAGTCGAGGTTGACACGGAAGTGTATCTACCCTCCCGTAATTGAATGGTTCAGCGTACTACGAGTAACGGACGGCGCTACCGGTAAGCGAGTGGTCTATCGTAACTGGCAGATCACTTTAGACTGTCGTCAATAAGCATACCTTTGACACGGATATCGTTCGTATTTTACAGAGGCTGCGTGTTGAACCTCGCCGTAGCCGTTTCTCAACGAGACTCTTCCAAGAGGTGAGCGCTCGGTTTGTTATGTACTTATGACATGTACTACTCGCGTATTAGCCTGAACACGTACTGAATCGCGAACATTCGTTTATATATTTTTTAACAGGTGATGTACCTCTAAATCGTCTGTTCATTCGTTTGGTAAGCCCCACTTTTGCTTGCGTGTAGTGTTTTATCTGTCTTCTAGCGATATTTGATCAACATACTCTGATCGTTTATCTGTTAACATCTAGATTACAAGCCACAGTTTTCAAAAGATAGAGTTGCCTGAATATCACCTACAGTTGTTTTGCATTTTAAGGTGAGCGAATTAAGATTCATTGCTCTCATTGTGTGTAATGTTGGCCTTAGAATATCGGTGTTGAAATTGAACTCGGAGTAGCATTATATTTGGAGTACACAGAGTTTGATAGCATGTTGAGAAATGCTGGTTTCTAGATAAGTTCAGTAAAATTTGTATATAGTTTCAGTTTTCTGTATATAAGGAACCTGCACAGGTATCGGATAAAAAAGTTTCCTTTTCCTTCACAGGAACCCCTGATGAAGAGACCTCGCGTCCTGAAATGCATTGGGTACTCAAAGTCTGTGGTTGCTTTTATGTAATGATTACATCAAAAGTTCTTGAAATGTAATACACATATAATGATGCACTGTTGTAAATTGTAATTCATTTTAAAAATATGAAAATGTCATGATGAATATGTATTAAATATTACTGAATGATATAAAGTATCACTGTTGTTGCGTGCTGTAGTCCTAACCGCCATTGCTTGGGGTTAGGCCACTTACATTAATTATATCACTGTTCAGCAGGCAGTAATTCAGCACAGCACACATACCATATTAAACATATAATCAGTTTAATTGAGTGCGACCTCCACCCACATTCATCAGAATACTATTCCCAGCATGAGAGAAGTGCTGGGATTGGTCTGAGCACCCTGGTTTGGCGCTTAGACAGTGACTACGAGCCTGTAGCTTTTCTCCACCTGGCTGTACAACATAGCTGGTGGGGAAATGCTAAGTGTGCATTACGGTTTGGTCGACCAAACCATCATGCACACTTAGTAGTGCCAGTCACGATCATCCTCACTGTTGTTGCAAATAGAGTGCATTGCCCCGCCTCACTCTATGACGTACTTGCAACCAGCTGCAGGTAAGAATAATAATAAAATGATAATAAAATTGGTTCATTATTTTATTTTTCAACTGTTTAACTCTGCTGCCTCCTAGAGGGGCGACGCTCCACTTCTGTAATGGAGGAGCCACACCTGGGCCCTCACCTTTTAAGGGCCCCTGGTAAAGTGGGGTCTTTCTATTTCACCTTAGTTTAATTTATCTCCAAACCTCTCTCTCTCTGCCCATCTTTACCCTTGACTCTCTCTGCACCCAGTGTCATCTTATGGACTTTTTGACATATTTGAACTGTTTCTGTGCGACCTGTTTCTGAAAGTTTAACAGTAATTCAGTATCGTTTGGCATCATATGTTGTCGAATTAGCAGGACATGTGTATCAAAATTAAAATTTGTGTCGGTCAAGGACCCCCTAGATATTTCTTACCCAAGGCCCACAAAATCTTTAAGCAGACACTGAAGTCTTCTAGTCTGTGCAGAGTGTTGGAGTGCTGTAACTGCTAGTCTGTGAGGGGTGCACTTGGTAGTGTGGGACTGTTACAATGTGAGAGTTGTGATATTGCTTATGGTAATGTGTGACTACTACATTGAAGGATGCAGGAGCGTTGTAGGTAGTAGGAGTGTGTTATGTGAGGGGTGTAAGAATGCTGGTGGTAGTGTCTAAACTGTGATGGATGTGAGAGTGCTTTTGTTAGTAAGTGACTTTTTGTCTGTAAGACGGGTCAGATTGCTGTTGGTGTTTAGTGTGCTTTGCTTTTCCACTACAAGAGTTTTAATGCTGAGGCCATGGTGGAAGAAAGTCTGTATACTTACTTAAAAACGGACGAGTGGGGGCGTGGCCAAGACTCCGATGGAGTAGGACGCACCTCGAGGTGTCTCCACTGACCCGCCACCAGCCCTTGGAATCTAACCCAAGGGGGCCCCGAAAGCAGATGTGGACCCTCAGCTAATGTCCACCGAGTCACTCGCCACAACACCAAGCTACGAGAAAATCACCCAGGCTCGAGATGGGGACTAAAGAGTAGCGGTTGGCCTAGGGGAGCGGCTGGATCCCCCATCTTGGCCCGGGCCTGGAGGGAGCTGCCTGTGCATCGAGGGCCTGGATCTCCCCTGCGAGGCCCTAGTCAGGTGACTTTGGGGGCTGGGGCCAGCCTTCCGATGACCCAGCACCGGCAACCACGAATACTGTACCTGGCTGGAGCCGAGGACTTATCATGCGGGTGCTGAAGCTGGTGCGGGCCTCACTCGCTGCTTCACTGAGCGGACCCTGGGTCTCGCGGATTGAAGCGGGGACTCTGCGCAGTGGGGCTGGTTCGACCTTCGCAGGGGCCGCCGCTGGCTGGATGTTATGGCACCATCTCCCTACCCCATCGATACTGTGCCTGCCACTCGTTAGCAACCCCCGTCCGGATCCCTGCCAGAGGACGCATGGTGACGGAGGCCTGATCGGACTCTGCGGCCACCCTCTGCGGTCACCCCTGGGGGCCCAGGCGCAAGTCTCACCATGACTCACAGGGTGATTGCTAAGGAGCGGCAGGTGCCCAGGGGGGACCCGCCATCTGGTGAATGGAGGGAGGAGCTGCCCTGACTTGCCGACAGACCCACCTGTTGTTGGATCCATGCTGGGGCCCTGTGAAGCACAAAAAAGAAGGAGGCGAGAGCTGGTGGGGCCAATTATGCGCGTGTGGGCAGTTACTTGCACTGGTGGGAAACATAGAGAGAGATCAGCTGTGCAGTTGGACAGCGGGCTAGGCACCCCTACCCTCTCCCCTATCACTCCATCCACTGGCAAGAGGACGCTGCAGGACCCTTACGCGGGGGGGCTTGATTGCATGCCTCGATGAGTGAACCCCCCACTACACCAGAAGTGGAGTGGAACACCACATAGCCCCGGGGGTCTACAGCTCTGACTTCGGCTGCCTGGAGGTGGCGACTCAGGGCTGAGCTTCCTGCCCCCCTCATTACCCAGCGTTCTAAGTTGCCCCTACCAAGAGGAGGGAATCCTAGATCTGGCCTTTGGGGTGGCCCCCCACCGTGGGCGGGGCTGGGAAGTTTGGCTGTCATATCGGACGGTGGGAGCACATCTCTCACTTATCCTCCCTGTGAATCCAGGGTTGAGCTTTCCCGGCTCCCAGGCGACCCCGGGGCCTACCAACGACAGGCTATACTTGTCTCTTACATCTCTTGAACAATCCTGGGTCATCGTTGCCGGCCTTCCCATGCCGGGGGAACTCCATGCTCTAACAGGAACAGCCCCAGAGGTACTTCACCTCCCTTCCCAGGCCATCAACCTGGGACTCGATGCCCAGGGCTGGCCATGCTGAACAGGAGGCGCTGCAGGAGGAACATGCCCTGTGCCATAGCAGTAGAGGACACTGCCCCAGGCCCCACTAAAGAAACTACAGTCACATCAATGTGGTTAAAGCCGCCTCCTGCCGCTACAGCCTAACCGGGTCTACCTGTGTTACTACCCCCAAGGGACCCGAGGCAATCCCCCTCACACATGCCTTTATGACTAACTTCCTACGAGAAATTAAGGCAGAAATTGGCTCACTCAAAACCGAGTTTAAATCATGCTTGCAGGATCTCTGGCGCAATGTGGCAGAACTTGGGGGCAGAGTAGACTATCTTGAGTGAACTCTCGACACATGAACAGTAGACCAGGAAGAGCTATGGCGCAGAATGACGTCCCTCGTGGAACAGCACATTGACCTACAAATCAAGCAGGAGGACCTAGAAAACAGGAGTCAGAGGAACAACCTCCGCATTAGGGGGATCCCCAGGGGCATAGAAGGGCAGGACATCATGTCCTACATGGCGGATCTCCTTCAGGCAGTCAGGGGTGATGATGATGCTTCCCCGCCAGATCTGAATAGGGCACACTGGGTAGCAGCCCCTCATGGGAACACAAGCCTCGTTCCAAACATCCTTACCCGGGTACACCTCTTCACTGAGAAGGAGGCAATCCTCCGCGCTGTCAGAGAGAAAGCTGACGTATGGCGGACGCTGCATTCAAACCTTTCAAGCCTAGCCCCCATCATGCTGAGTCAGCGCAGGGAATTCCAACCAGTCACAGCAAACTGAAAGACTTGAAAGTTAAATATCAGTGGGGCCATCCCTTTGCCCTTTACTTTTACTTGGGAAGGCAAGCACAGGTCACTCAGATCCCTACGGGAGGGACATCAACTACTCTAACTTACAACGGATTCCCATCCCTCCAGCCCAAATTCTGGCCTTGCAAAGTCCAGGTCGCCGCTCCGGCCGGAATGGTCAACTGTTCCTCGTCCGAGAAATCTGGCACCGAAAGCAAGTGGTCTGTCATAACAGGTCAAGCAAGACATTGTACAGCATCTCAGGTCTATGGACAGTGCTCGGACTCTGGATAACTCGCCACCTGCCTCATATCCATTTTCCCCCCGTGCATTTTAACTGCAGAAGCACAGCGTCTTAGCTACCGGTCGAATCCAGCTGCACTGAATTTACACTCTTCAAACCTCCATGCCAATCAGTCTCAATGTTTCTTCCAATATTTAGCGTTCTCAAGGATGGGGCTAGTACCGGATATCTCTATATCTGACCACGCTCACCTTGATATCTAACTGGAAGGCATAGCAGCGCTTCCTCGCTCCTTGCCACAGTGGAGGCTCCTCCCATACATTATATTCGATCAGGCCAATGTAGTAGAAATACGGCAGGCAATTTAAGCTTACTTTGAAAGAAATGATCTCAGCGATATTCTCAAAAATATCCTATCGGTCGCCTTTAAGGCAACCATCTGAGGCACTATAACCTCCATAGCAATTGCCCGAACACAAGAATCCCACTTGATGGAGACCGGATTAGTCAGAGATATCAAAGCGCTGGAGCGACAGGAACATGCAACGTTAAAAACGACTGTCCTCTGTGGCCAACTAAAAGCGATCTGAGTGAACAAGGCTGAACATTCCCTCCTCACTCTGAAGCAAAAATATTATGAAGGGGGGTAACAGGGTTGGCACCCTATTGGCCCGTCGACTATGCGTATTTCCCGCACCCACATTGCCTGAGTTAAGACCAAGGAAGGTGCATGGGCTACCTTGGAAATAGACAAACATCAGGCTTTCCACAATTTTTTATCAACCCTATAAAGCCAAGGTGAAATTGTCCAGGAGGAGATAGACCCATTCCTTGCCTCTTGCATCTGGCCGCCGCTCGACCCCTCCCATGCACAGCAGTTGAAAGGCCCGTTTGCCTTAGAGGAGCTTCACAGGGCACTGAAAAGCATGCCAGCAGGCAAGACACCTGGCCTGGATGGACTCACGTCTCCTTCTATCGCTTGTTCCTTCCTCAGCTCTAGGCCCCCCTGCTCCAGTCATTCAACTCCTTCACTGACCCCTACGATGTCCAGGGCAGAGATAGCTCTCATTCTCAAGCCAGGAAAAGATCCGGCATCCCGCACCTTTTATTGCCCTAACATTGATGCCAAATTATACACCAAACTACTGGCATGCCTTTTGTGTATCAGGTGGGATTCATACGCCAACAGCAGGGGACAGATGATATTCGGCGGGAAGCCCATCCGGTGGAAAAAGTCCAGCGCCGCAACATCCCAGCATTTCTCCTTTCCTTCAACGCTGAGAAAGCGTTTGACAGGGTGGATTGGACCTTTCTTCGGGCAGTGCTGTGGTGGATTGGACTCGGCCCGGTCATGATATCTTGGGTCTTGGCCTCCTACATTACCCCGTCGGCACAAATTAGAGTCAACAGGCTTCTGGCCCTTCCCGTCCAGATCCGTAGGGGTATCCGCCAGGGATGCCCCCTTTCTCCCCTAATCTTTGCTTTGACTGTAAAAGCGATAGCCACCCGCCAGTCTGCTGCAATCAAGGGCATACAATTTGAAGGAGAGGACCACAAGGTAGCTCTCTTTGCAGACGACCTCCTACTCACTGTAACTGACCCTGAGTACTCCCTTCCTGCACTTCTCACATTGCTCTCTCAATTTGAACGCATCTCGGGAGTTAAACTTAATGTAGCCAATTTGCAGACGCTGAACCTAACACTCCCCCTCACGAGGTTCTCGAACTAAGCACTCTCAGTCCGTTCCAGTGGGTTCCCCATTCAATTCAGTATATGGGCCTCAATGTCACGGCCACACTGGAATCGTGGTCTCAAGTCAATTGGCCGGACTGTACACGATCCGTCAGGGAAGATCTTCGGCGATGGAAATTGCTCCCCATTTCATGGTTGGGTCGCCTCTACACGGTCAAAATGTCCATTCTGCCTAAAATACTTTACCTCTTCCAAACACTTCCGACACCTATCCCCCAAGCGGATATAATAAGCCTCTAGAAAGAGATAAATGCTCTAATTTGGGGTGAAGGTAGACCAAGGTTCCCCAAAAGAATCTTAATGCTGCCAAAGGATCGAGGGGGGCTCGCCTGTCCCAATCTTCTTGTCTACTATTGGGCAGCACACACGTTATATCTTGGAGTGGGTAGTCTGCAAAAGTGAGAAACATTGGTTTCATATAGATAGGGGGGTAGCCTGCCACCCCTGTGGGACTTGGCCTGGCTGCCAAAGAGAGCAAGGCCGCGCAGCGCCTAAATTGCTACCCCTACGAGAACAGCCCTGACTATATGGGATAGATAAGCGATTAGTCAGGGCCTTACTTCCTTCCTCTCCCCCAACACACCTCTCGCCCTCAGTCCTGGCTGCCCACCAGCCCTACAGCCCAATTCTTTTCTGACCTGGGCAGATGGAGACTGCCACATGATTGGTGTTCTTTTTGCCAGAAAAACCTTCAAATCCTTTGACCACTGCAAACAGGAATTTCACCTTCCAGCCACTGCACGCTTACAATACTATCAAATTTGACACTGGCTACATACTCCCCCTCCCCCTCAATACGCAAGGAGCCACACGCCCGCTCACCTCATTCGAGATGCTTGTACTCTCCTTTGATGGCTCGCGAGGCCTGAGTTTGCGTACCTACCGGGTCCTGCAGCACTCCAACCCTCTACCCCTCCACGCCCATCAGCAGAAATGGCACACAGACATAGCAGATGTTGCCCCTCCAGATCAATGGAAGCAGTTGTGAAGAGATATCTCCAGAACATATAAAAGCATTTCTCAATAGGAGAAGGCCTGTAAAGATTTGACCTGCTGGCACTACACGCCACTTCATCTACAAAAAATGTTTTCCTCCTCCACATCCGAATGGTGGCGTTGCAATGCGTACCCGGGATAATTTATAAATATTTGGTGGTCTTGCCCAAAACTAACTCTCTTCTGGAAAGAGGTGCTGATCTACATCAAAGACGCAGTCGGGTTTCCTATCCCGAGCATGCTGCAAATAACGATTCTCGGACTCCGATCCCAATCGCTTAAAGCCATGACCCACTCTGATTGGTGCCTGATCTTCCATATGCGAGGGGCAGCCAAGCAGGTTATTGCCCTACATTGGAAGACAGCCCTGATCCCGCTGACTTCGGTATGGCTTACCCTCCTCTGGCACAAAATGGCGATGGAGCTCCTGACCAGCCGTATTGCACACTCTGACACTAAATTCACATAAATATGACAACCCCTAGTACAGCACCTGCCTAAACTGGAGCACTGACCCTCTCTCCCCCTCCCCCGAGGGCCCTTCAGCTATTTGAAGACGCTTTATTACCGCGCGGGGCGGAGCTCCCAGACTGAAGCAGACCATACTAACGCAGGGACATCCCACCGCTTTAACATACTATCCCGGAATCAAACTCCTCTTACTCCTGCCAGTACCATTACAAGTGCCCACGACAACCCAGGGCTATAGTGTAGCCCCCAGCGGTGCCCCTGTGGGACCCCCTCCCGCTTTACCCTCGTTCTTCCCCAGTTATTTTTATTGTTGTTCTCTGTCGAAAATGGACCTTGGTATTGAAACCATTGTACTTATCTAAGCCAGGTAACCAGGCCACGTATGCTCGTCCACGAACTAACTTAACACTACACGATTGCCACGCCTGGTTTGTGCCCCTGTGGACTCTTGAGTGAAGACAAAATGTCATAATTGATCTGCCAAGATGTTATATGTTTGGAAGATTGCCATTAACAGCTTCTGTTTCAAATTTATGTACACAGGCATGGGGAAATTAATAAAATAGATTTCAAACAAAAACGGACGAGTCTTATTCTTGAAACAGTGCTGCAGGATGTTTTTCTAAGCGTCTTCTTCCTCTTGGTGGTCTGTGTTCCCATATAAGGCAGCCCACAGACTGTGTCGGGCATTAATGACCCAAGCTGCCCATCTATTTACTCTTGCGACTCCTTGCCCAGCAGCCTCTGGCAGCCTTACTCTGGGAGGAAGAGTTGGCTAGAAACTCAGTACTCCTCAAAGAACCCAGGAACACAATAAATCAATGCCCAGACAGTGCATTTACTTTTAAAAAGAGAAAGTACTTTACTTCACACATATCTAAATTTTAAACAGAATACTAGAAACGCACTTAATGAAAGCCAGACTCCTCTACCCCCTTCTTACCTGAGCTAGAGATGTTTGTAACAAGGTCTCTCAGAATTAAACAAAGTAAAAACCCTCCCTGTGGTGTTTTTTTTACAAAGTTCACAGTGTAAACCTCTTCCAATTGCCGTAGGTACAGAGTGCCCAATGTTAACCCCCTTCCCGTTATGTTTGTCAGCCAATTCACATTGTGACACCTATTGGGCAAGGTGAAGGGGAGGAAACATTTACCCTCCCTGCCCTTAAATCTTATCAACCCTTGGACCAATCTGCACCATTTACCGTGCTGTGGTACTTAATTCTGCTTGGTAGTAAAAACTCCCGAACACATTTATGCCAGACATGCCAAGAATGGAGACCTTTACTCAAAGAATGATTTTGTATTTTGATCAGTTAAGTAGTTTTCAGATATTCATATTTGAAAAAGGTGGGGCTGACACCATAAACTTTTACTTTAGCACTGTTTGATAAACATGCTTGAAATTTGGCAGATATTTAACTTGTTGAGCATACTCTCTGTATTTTCAAATGTGTGTAGATCTATTGGGGGCTGAGGGATATACAAAATGGGTGGCAAATAGTGTTCTTTTGCTATTAACGTTAGTAGTATGTGATCAAGCTGCACAACAAATGGCAGAAGCATAGAAGGAATCGTTTCCTATTAGTATATTAAGTTGTGTGCCAATCCATTGGGGCGTGGGCAAAGATAATGGAGTAGCAATAACATTTTAATTTACTGATTGCTTTTGTGCTGTTTAATGAATCTGAATGAAATGTGTCAGGCAGCTAGAAAGTTACACCCAGTGCAGGTATTTCAGGTGTCGTGCAGATCTCAGGGTGAGCAAAGTTAAATGGGGACCTAAACATTTTTGATATGCTAATAACTTTGGCACCATTTGATAGATCTGCATTAAATTTGGCAGACTTAACATGCTTACCTTACTTTTGGTATTCTCAGTTTCATGGATGTCTGCCAAGGTGGAGCAGATATAAAGTACGGGTAGCAACAAAGTGTTAATTTGCTAATAAATAACTAATTTAGCACTGTTTGAAATGTCAACATTAGATTTGTTAGACATTTATTAGGTTTACGTATCTGTTGGTATACCATATTTTGAGGTGACCCATCAAAGGAGGGAAGATAAATGGGATACAGAAAACGTGTCATTCAATTAGTGATGCAGTCTGATGAATCTGCAGGAAATCTAGGAGACATCAATTAAAACGAGCAAAAATATCAGGTTTCATACAGGTCAGATTGGTTATTGTAGGTGTTGTGCATTGCATACCATAACTGGTGAATTTCAGGCTTTTTTGGGTTTGTGTTATTACTAAGCCTTAACTGTTTTTACAGCAAGGCAATCTATCTATCTATCTATCTATCTATCTATCTATCTATCTATCTATCTATCTATCTATCTATCTATCTATCTATCTATCTATCTATCTATCTATCTATCTATCTATCTATCTATCTATCTATCTATCTATCATACACATATATTATACATATTTCACAAACATACATAAACACATATATATTCATCAATTCATCAAAGATGGCATCAGTGGTATCATCAATTAGGTTGTGTAGTATGTCATGAGTGATGTAATATGTTAGGTCATAGAAGTACCTGATGGGGGTGCAAATTAGGGATAGTTTACTAAACAAAAACTCTTGAATTTCAGTGGTTTTTAGGTTTTGTTTTGTAACTATATCTGCTCTTTAACTGTGATTTTGTCATTGTATATGGACAGGCCACACACAGTAGGGGCTTGCCAGAGAGTCTAATCTCAAGCCAGGCTAGCATCCCACCCTTCAAAGGCTATCAAACCTCATTTTGCATGGCTTTGAATTGTGAGCAGCAGGGGATAGCAGCAGCAGGAGCATCCCACACTCTGCTGATGGAGCAGTGCATAGAAAGGGATGGCTGCAATGCCTGCACTCCAGCCCCCATAGGCAGATAAAACCGACTGTGCACGGCCTTCAGTTGTGTGCTGCAAGGGTGACTATAAGAGTGTTCCACCGTTCACTGTTGGCCAACTCCCAGAGCAAACAGCCAAAGAGCTTCGGATGCACACAGCCGTGTTGCCTGCAGGAGCATCCCACTCTCATTAAATCTCACTGCGCATGGTCTTGCGCCCCAAACTTTTCTGGCTACCAACTCCCGTTGGGCACAACATTTAATCATGCACAGAAGGGGTTGCCCACAGGAGTATCACACCCTATGCATCCTTACAGCCTAGTACCACCAACTCAAGTTTCTGGAACTGGAGGCGCAAATCCAAAAAAAAGCTTCACAGTACCTGGCTGGGAAGCTTGCCTTGGATTCGTGGTTCCCAGCAGGGGTTTGAGGCACTCAGGGCATTGCTGGGACCAGCGAATCCAGCTGTCGGACCATGAAGCCAGCAGCTAAATATAAATGCTCCTGACCAGTGGAAACAGACTTGTGTCCCTGCCCTCGCTCTTGTGGGCAGAGCTCCCATCTGACAGGAGCAAACAAAAACAGCTACTCCCAGGATGGTGCATGCGGTGAACCGGATGGGGCTGCAGGGGTCACAGTGCACTGGGCCTTGGGGTTACCCCCCGTGCCCCTAAAGTTACTGTTTGGTGGGTTCCCCGGGTACCCATCCCCAGGGCCACTATAGGCTCAAGAAGGAGTGCTTCCTCCACTACAAGTTAAGTGCAGCCCAGGAGAATGGTGTCCCCAGGGCCTATAAAGACTCAGGTAGGATGGCTACACACTATATATATATATATGGAATATCTAATCCGATCAGTAGCACGGAAGAATTGCTATTGTAAATAAGCATGGGCGAATTTTGCGAATCTCGCGTTCGCGAATTTTGCGGATTTGCGAACTCGCAATCCGCAAAATCCGCGAATTCTCGCGAATTTGCGGATTTTTTTTGTGTGTGTTTGCGCGGGTTTCTGCCAGTTCGCGAGGGTTTTGTACAATGTCGCAAATTGCGAACTTACCTGTCGGGTCGCAAGTTTCGCGAACTTGTTGTTTCTACGTGTCCAGCCTGTTTGGGACACTCTTCTTCATCACTGCCACTCTCTGTCACCACTGCCACTCTCTGACTACTCATGCCACCCTCTGGCCCACCCATGCCACCCTCTGTTTCATCACAGCACCCTCTGGTTGTCCAGTCAGTGTACATTATTGTGGCAACGCAAGCACACCTTCCCTGCCTCAAGTGACCTGAATTAATTTGGGGCTGATTAATGTGTCACAGAATATTTTTTTAGCTGGCACCTGCTTCCTTAGTGCTTCCTGATTAGTGAACTTTTGCACTTGCTAAGTGCTTTCATTGTTGCAAAATTAGTTACAACACCTGCCCTGCCCCAACTGACAATAATGAATTAGGGGCTGATTAATGGATTTGAACTGCCAGCCTGGCTCCTGCTTGTCTCCCTTAGCTGTAATTCAGGACCTTTGTGGCATATGTGTAACTATTCTGAGGTTCAGAGCAGGGTCACATAATAGTTGCAACTGGCAACTGAACTCTGGAGGGGCCCCTCAGCAAGCACTACAGGAAATGGCTACTAATGATGAGCCTGAACTTTTGAACCTGGTAAGTAGTTACTTTCAGTTTGCTAAAATCGTATTTCTGCAATTTTGCACTTATTCGCGGGGCGCGAACTCACGTGAACTCACGCGAACAGTGCGAGCAGTGCGAGCAAAATCCGCTGCTCGCGGATTTGCGGATTTTGCGGGAGATTCGCGAATCTCGCGGATTGCGAATTTCCCGAAAATCCGCAAAATCCGCGAGCGAAACGGATTTTCCGCCCATGCTTAATTGTAAACCGGACTTTCCTTTTGGGGCCCACTGAAGGGCTTTTGAAATAAATAAAAACAATGATGAAATTTGTCAGCGGCACGGACTCCACTATGGAGTTTGAATTTATATCCAACACAGGCACTACATACCCCAGCATGCAGTAGTACTCACCTGAGAGGCCCACCGGAGGGCAGTCAGCATGCACGGTAAAAAGGAAGTGGGTGTTGGAGTATTCCGTGACTGACAACTCCCCTTTGATGAAGGAGCTGCTGCTCTGTAACGCGTAAGGGACTTGAATTGTCGGAACAGAAAGTACTGCTTTGAAAAGTAAAATTCCTGTGGAATGCTTCAGTGGAGTGGCGTCTTTAAGCACAGGGCAACCTTGGGTTAATATAGATATATATATATATATATATATATATATATATATATATATATATATATATATATATATTACCTACTGGCGGTCGCCAGTAGGTAGTTATAGTTAGGATAATTTTCAATGTTAAATCTCAACATTCTATTTTGAATAACTTTGGCGCCGGTTGACGAATCTGCCTGAAATTTTCAGGAAAATGGTCTCATGGCGGTCCGGTCCTTCCCTGAAAGTTTGGGGGGGATTCGTCAAGCGGGGGCCGAGATAAAAGGGGGGTCCCAAAACGCGTTTTCCCCATGTTAATTTCCATAGGGCGGTCGATTTCACTTTTAGCCCGAACGGCTGAATGGATTTCCACCAAACTTGGCAAAATTGTAGGGACTGGTAGCCCGATGTGCCTTTGCTATGTCTCAAGATATGTGCTCCAGTGGATTTTAAGTAATTAAGGTTCAAAAAAATATATATATCTATAGCCGCGCTCCCGTGCGCGCACGGGAGTGCGCTCCAGGCGCGACACGCGACTTGCGCGCAGGAAGCTGATTGGATCTCAGTTGTCTGTAAACATTCTAAACAGTGCGGAGCGGCCGCCATCTTGTGTCTCGGTAAAATCGAGACAGAAGGGGTTTGAAAAAAAAAGGGGCAAATGACCATAAGGGGGAAGAGTAGACCCCCTCTGACCCCCTAGGTTTGATGTAGGGACTAAAATAGGGTCCTGCAGGGCATTAAAATTTTTTTTTCGTTTTGCGCGGGAATATGCGCTCTCCCGTGCGCGCACGGGAGAGCGCTCCAGGCGCGACGAGCGACTTGCGCGCAGGAAGCTGATTGGATCATAAGGGGGAAGAGTAGACCCCCTCTGACCCCCTAAATCCAGGACTATATTTATGAAGGCCTTGCGCTGTTAGTTTTGCGCTTCCTGTGCGTCAATTTTTGTGACGCACCAGCGGTGTAAAAAAATGCGCATTGTTATGCAATATTCAAAAAGTGACGCATCTATCTAGATGCGTCACTTTTTAAATATAGTGCAACGAGGTACATTTTATTACACTGCTGGTGTTATGCGTCACTTTTCTGTGCGCACTCCTTATGACGTTCCAGATGTGTCATATTTAATGTATGACGAATCATGTTGCAGATACAATATGGCGCAGAGTTTTAAAAAGTGACCCATGTACCTAGATGCGTCACTTTTTAAAAATAGCGTCAGGTATAATGTATGCAGAGGGGGTGTTCCCCCACAAAAAGCTTTGTAATAGCGACGCAGTGAAATGTTTGAGATTTCACTGCGTCACTTTTAGGATGCTGTTGCATCCTTTAAATATAGTGCAACGAGGCACATTTTATTACACTGTTGGTGTGATGCGTCACTTTTCTGTACACAGTCCTTATGACATTCCAGATGTGTCATATTTAATGTATGACGAATCATGTTGCAAGGAGTTACAGATACGTCAGTATTTCTGACATATGTGTAAACATAAAAGTGATGCGAGGCCGGCGCAAAATTTTGACGCAATAGCATCCAAAAAATGACGCAGGGAAATCTCATAGATTTCAGTACGTTGTTATTACCAAGCTTTTTGCGAGGGATTGCCCCCTCTGCATACATTATACCTGATGCAGATACAATATGGCGCAGAGTTTTAAAAAGTGACCCATGTACCTAGATGCGTCACTTTTTAAAAAATAGTGTCAGGTATAATGCATGCAGAGGGGGTGTTCCTTGCAAAAAGCTTGGTAATAATGACGCAGTGCGTCACTTTTAGGATGCAGTTGCGCCAAAATCTTGCGCCTGCTTCTCAGCAAACCTTTCACATGGTGCTTTTTCCATGTGAAAGGACACATTACTGGAGTTGCGTCACTTTTGTGACGCACTCCTGCAATGCGTTACTTTTGTGTTTAGAGATATGTCAGAAATACTGACATATCTGTAACTCCTTGCGAATTGATTAGTCATATATTAAATATGACATATGTGGAATGTCATAAGGAGTGCGTCCAGATAAGTGACGCATCGCTATTTTCACGTAGCGATGCGTCACTTTTCAGAAATGAGGCCTCCAGTTTATTCACTGTGTCATAAATTTCTTTTCTAACACTCACCTTCTTTCAGTCCTCCTACTTCACTTCCTTTCACCTCTCATACCTTTCTGTTCTTTCTTACTCATTCTCCTTTCAATTATCAATGCACTATATTTCACTTACTCTTCATTTTTTAAGATTATAGCTCTTTGATGAGAATTGGAGGTAGTTCTGAAAAGAACTTTTGGTTTTCTTCTTTTAACTGAAGAGGAACAAAAACAGGGAATAGAAACTGCTCAACAGGAGCAAAAAGAAAAGAAAAAAATTAGGGGTGGGAAGGGCAGTGATGGTTCTCTAATGCCCGAACCATGAGCAGGACACTTTGCTCCCCATAGGTGAGGAGTTGATTGCAGTATCTGCATCTGACGACCCCATGGTTGAATGCAGGTTGGATGTTTGCTACCTGCCCCTGAGATTGGTCTCTTCCAGAAGAAGTTGCTCCTCCTGTTGATGTAGAGGGAACCTCCTGTGCCAGAGCCCTGACACTTTCTCGGGCAAAATTCTGGGGGTGCCTGGTCTCCACATGGCGAATCATCGTGAAGTTGCCAAAAGAGTATTTTTTTAGGGGGTTACCCCGTGACAGGACCTTTTTGCAGATCCTGCACTCTACTTTTGGTGCATTCACCTTCTTCTGGCCTTCTGGAAACTTAAAAAATTTCCAAATGAAATGTCCCTTCACCTTTGGGGTAGGTGGCTCTTCATCAATGAAGTCATCTTCACTGCTGGATGATCTGGCAGCCATGATGAACCAAGAAAAAAGGAGCAGCAAAAAAGCAGGTCTTTCAGTCACAAAAGTGAAAGAAGAAGTGAAGGAAATGGGTGGGGATTTCATTCATTGTAAAAAAAAACTGTTAGCAACCAATGAAAAGTGTTATTTTAGGGTCACATGACCCGACGCGCTTACGCTGCGCGCTCGGGTGCACTTCCGGGTGCGTTTACGCTGCGCGATCGTAGGCGCTTCCGGGGCGCACACGTGGCGCGATCGTAGGCGCTTCCGGGGCGCACACGTGGCGCGATCGTAGGCGCTTTTGCGTGCGTTTAGGAGCCGCGCACGTAGGCGCTTCCGAGGGCACGTACGTTGTGCGCTGAAGTGACGTCATCAATCTTTAATAGAAATGCATAATCATTTTCAATATTAAAAAAAACAAATTTTATTTGTATGGTACGAAATGTTTTGCATTATTATTAACTTTTCATTCATATTTTTTTTTCACGAACGACAGTTGCGCTCTGGGTGCGCTTTCAGATGAGCTCTCGGAGAAGCTTACAGGAGAGCTTAGCTGAAAGCTTCCAGGAGCGCGCACCCAGAGCGCAAAAGAAAAAAATTATAAAAAAAATGAATACTTAAAAAAAACAGCAAATTGTAAAAAAAAAAAAGGTTAGAAACTCGATATACAAAGGAATTAGCATTAAAAAAACCTATGAAATTCACTGAAAAAACCATAGGTTTCACACCAGTTATAGTTAGGAATTAGCATTTAAAAAACCTATGAAATTCACTGAAAAAACCATAGGTTTCACACCAGTTATAGTTAGCTGGAAATTTTACTGATATAAAACCATTGAAATTCCCACGTTATAGTTAGTCGGACTCACTATAACTTGCGCGTACAATGCACTGCTGATGACATCACTCATGACATCACTGATGACACCATCCTTGTGACAGAGTGACAGACCTAATTTCAGTGTAATGTAACGCTTGAAACACATATTCAAAAATAGAAACAAACATTTTCTAAAAAATGGAGATACCCAAACCAGTAACAACAACCAATTCAGTAATTCCACCATCTATATACACATCCACTCATTCACCAACAGTTCTATATAGTCACTCATACATATACTCACTCATCATATGTAGTGATACACCTACACATCCTGTTACACATCAGCAATCATCCAAAAGTTACTCACACACATACTCACACATGCAAATAAACTATTAAACATCCATTTCTTTGCATATACATTTATACACACACTGCCACCTTACTTCTAAGGAAACTTACCCATACTTACTCTCTTAAACAATCACTTATAGAAACACATACTTATTTACACAGGAACTCCTACAATCTCTCACTATATATACTATACTCACTTATATACATCAATACTCACATATACTAGATTAAAACATATGTCGTTACTAATGAAGACACTAGTGAGACAGTCATTCACTCACTAACACACACATATATACACTCATCCACCCATACAGTCCTGCACATATGCTGTCTTCAAAACACATACAAACAGTGAGTCAGTCACCAACCCCATGCAGCCACTTATACACAAAGAGAAACACTGATACAAACATTTAAATATTTAAACAATACTCGCTAATATATGTATTCACTAAGATACACATAATATGCCAGTTACCCAACCAATTTTTTTTAAAAAAACATCCATTTACACACTTATTTAAACATTTATTCTTCCATCGACCTTTACAAATACATATATAAAACAAATTTATTTTTCAGAAAGACACACATTCACTGGATGGTCTCATCAGTGATGTCATGAGTGATGTCATCAGCAGTGCATTGTACGCGCAAGTTATAGTGAGTCCGACTAACTATAACGTGGGAATTTCAATGGTTTTATATCAGTAAAATTTCCAGCTAACTATAACTGGTGTGAAACCTATGGTTTTTTCAGTGAATTTCATAGGTTTTTTAAATGCTAATTCCTAACTATAACTGGTGTGAAACCTATGGTTTTTTCAGTGAATATATATATACATATATTTTGAATAACTGTCATTGTGTTTAATTAAGGACATGGATGGATATAATTTTCTATATTCAGCAATAAATCTTACTTGCAGCGTGTCACTTTAGTACGGTTAAATATTGAGCCATTTTTACAAAGCACAATAACGCGGTGACTCAATATCAGTTAATAATGTTTTCTTTGAGATGTTACATAGACACATTTATTTGTCATGTACTATCAAATAATGAAATATGTTAATATTGTTTTAAATGACAAGTTACCGAGAGTATTTTATACAAAAATTTGTAATCCTTCAAACATAGTCACATGTTTTTAGGCAGCTTTGCTTTTTGTTGGTTCAAAAACAATATTTGGTATTTTGCCTTCTGTACATATATAACGCTGCTTATTTGTACATCAGTATGTTTTCTATGTCCTTCATGAATTACCAAGCACTGTCACTTTAAAAGCTTTGCTCCTTGACGAGCAGTTTGTCATGTGATCAAGCCTTTTCCAAGGCGAAACGCGTCATGGCGGCAGCGCTGGCTCTAATTACATAAACACCGTTGCACCAGCACTTTTTGGGTCGACTCCTCGTCATTTCTGGATCCAGCAGATGTCTTCTGTTTGATGGGTGACGATCTACGCAATTTGTGAGTACCACAGCTTCTAAGGTACGAGTCGAACCCCTTCCCAACCTAGGGCGATACGGCAGGAAGCCGCTGTTCCAGGAAGTTTCTTTCGGGACCAGTTTTTCAATCTTCGGCAAGAAGAAAGCCGCAACGCCCCTGCTTTACCCGCAACGTGCCTTCACGGGATAAATAACCGGAGTCTTTCAGTCTTCGATCTTACGGAGCGGACGTCTGAGTTTTCGAATCCAGGAAGGCTTTCGGACACGGCAGAGGGAAGAGTGCGCGACCCCGGTAGGACATTTAATTCCGATACCGGAAGGTCGTTTTTCACCAGTGCAACTGTTCTATTGCCTTTAAACACAAGCGCAACACACTATGGCCGCCGACAGACTGCGCAGTCGAGCAGAAGCAGCTGATTCCATGTTTTCAGATGCCCCGGCCGGGGCATCTTCGAGCACCACATTCACAACTCTTGAAACGGGGAACAACACCACCAAAGATCTGTTCAAAAGACTGGAGCGCACCATGCGTGCGGAGCAATCGAAGTGGTGGGAACACCGGTCCCTTTCCCGTTATCTCGAAGTTGGCCGTGTCCCGAGGGGCTTGAGAATCACCATCGCCCCAAGCTATGAGAACCCGGATCCGGCCATGTTGGCGGAATGGGCGGTAGCCAATTTGAATTCCTTAAGCAAATTACTACATATCTTGGTCAAATATGCGGACAGTGATCGCAACAAATTACAAAGGGAGATAGATACTCTAGAGGAGGAAATATCCAAGATTGAAATAACGGAGCCTATCATCAAAATGAGGTCAGACATGATGACACGTTTGTCTAAAGAGGAAGAAGTCATCAAAAAACGTAAAGCCTTTAAATTTGAGAGGGACCGTATTGATTATCTAAACGGCCAAGTCTTCACATTTGCCAGACGCTATGAGGCAGTCAAAGCTAAAGCGCGAACAAATAGAGGCAATCCACAACTAAGGAAGACACATTACTGCCTGCTACCTCAGTTTCCAGTTTAAGTTCGGCAGTGGAAAGTGAACCGGAATCAGATCTGAATCGTGACGCCAACTTGGGGTTTACCAAACTTACCCTGGCCCAAGAAGTAGATTGTCTGTGCCAGGACCGCAGAGAAACCTTAAGGTCCCACAAAACATATGCACAAAAAACCAATGGGCCAACTACAAGCGCTGGCAGCGCAGAAAATGCCGCGCCCGGAACGTCAGGCGGAAACAACACAACGAAACAAGGCCACTGGAAACGCTACCAGAAAAAGACCAGGAAAAAAGGTCCAAATCAGTAATTAACCTCTCAAACTTTAAACTATCAACAGCAGAGACGTCGGTGCTAAATCTGGGACTTTCCTATTGTCCACCATGCAATATGAACTATGCAGATACCTGCATGGACATTTACAGATTTACCCGTAAACTTAAACTTAAACTTAAAAAGTTTTTTGAATTACACCCCAAGAAGGACACTGCCTCTGATTTGACTACGAGCCTGGCCTTGACTGGAACTGACAGTCAGACTACTTTGGAGAACATTTGGGAGTTGCAAAATGAGGCGATGTCAGATAATGGATTAGATATTCCTCTTGATTCTAACAGACAATTGACCACCCCATTCAAGGCGAAATCCACCTTTCAGCCCATCATGACCCATGATAACTTGGATACCTTCCAAGAAATAGTAGTTCAAGACATCAAAGAACTATGTACTACTACTAATAAGAAGAAATTCTACATATCCAAACAGAACTGGTGCTACAAACAAGTTATCGCGAAACTACAAAGGGATCACAATATAATCGTGAAACAGGCCGATAAAGGCGGCAATGTGGTCCTGTGGCCCAAGGATATGTACATCAGGGAGGCGGAATCACAACTAAGTGACACTGCATGTTACCGAAGAAGTAACATACAAACTGTGAAATCCACATGGGTGGACCAACAAACAAAGCTACAAGCCTGGAGAAGCACAGGACTCCTTTCACATGAGGAGTTTAGATACCTAAAGAAAGACCATCCAGTTATTCCCTAATTTTATTTACTCCCGAAGATCCACAAGGACCCTGTACAACCCCCGGGCCGACCCATTATTTCGGCAATTGACAGTTCCTTGGAACATGTTTCTAAATACATTGACTTTTTTCTTCAAGGACATGTGAAGGCTCTTAACTCGTATGTCAAAGACTCTTTTGATTTCCTCAGCAAAATTGAGCGTTTTGTTTGGGAGGAGGATATGCTTTTAATGACTTTGGATGTTTCTTCCCTTTATACTTCTATAAAACATCATGATGGATTGAAAGCCCTAGAACACTACCTGAATAGATGCCATCCTCACTCAGTGGCACATAATAAGATGCTAGTGGACATGACCAGAATGTGCCTTGAACAGAACTTTTTTATCTTCAATGGCGCCATCTATCATCAAATAAGGGGTGTGGCGATGGGGGCCTGTTTCTCACCAAGCTACGCATGTTTACACGTTGGGCTATGGGAGGAACAGGTCCTTGTCGGCCAGCACCAAAACATTGTTTCCAACAATATTGTTCTTTACCTGCGTTACATTGATGATAATTTTTTTGATTTGGAGGGGGACATTGGAAGTGCCAGGGCTTTTGTTGAGTTAATCAATGCAAATTCGGTTAACCTTAACTTTACTTCAAGTATAAGTTCTGTTTCCATTTGTTTTCTGGATGTAGAAGTATTTGTAGCCAATAACATCTTGAGCACTAGACTATACAGGAAACCCAGTGCGGGTAATACAATACTACATTCCAATAGCCAGCACCCTGCACACCTGGTTTGGAGCATTCCCTTTGGGGAAATGCTCCGAATCAGGAGGATCTGCAGTACAGATGCCGAATGTGCGGCTGCACAGGAAGCATGCAGATTACGTTTCCTTGACAGAGGCTATTCCAATGCTAGTCTAGTCAAAGCCATCCAACGATCAAATTCTATAAGCAGGCAGGAGGCCCTTGTCCCCAGGGTGAGGAACATCATTATAGATAGCCAGCCAGGAGGAGAGAATGCAATCATTTGCCCACAAGTTATTTTAACTTTTAACCGTCAGCATGGGGCATTGAGGAAAATACTGTATAAAAACTGGAATCTGGTTCAAAGTGATCCAGTAATTGGACACAAACTTAACAGTAAACCAGAACTTACCTTCCGCAAATCTCCATCCATGGCAAGAGCATTAGTCAGCAATACCCTGGAGCCCATAACCTCCATGACTTGGGGGGCAATCAGGAAGGGCTTTAAGACCTGCCCACAATGCAAAGCCTGCCGTTTTGGCAGCAACAGGACCCATTTTAAAAGTCCCTTCCGTGAACGCCCCACAGCCATCTCCAAGTGGTTAACCTGCAAATCTGAATTTGTCATTTATGTGTTGGAGTGTCCGTGTGGTTTACAATACGTAGGCAGTACTAAACTGCCTGCCCACAAACGGATACTCCAACACATACGTGCAATCTCAGGCCATGACCAAAACTATCCGGTTGCCAGGCATTTCCAGGACAAACACCAAGGCATACCCGATCAGCTCCGGTATTTTCTAATTGATGCAGTTGAGATTTCAAGAAGAGGAGGTGACCTTGAGGCCCAACTCCGTCTTCTTGAAACTAGATATATACTGGAGCTCAACACAAAGAATCCCAACGGGTTGAATGACCGGGAGGATCTTTATACTTGTATTTGAAAGAATTTTCTGTGTATGCCCCTGCATTCCTGCCCGGTTAGTTATTTATAACTTCATTCTTGAGTTAGATGAATTTTGATATCATTTTGATGAAACGTGGTGCTCTATTTGATTAAATCTTTTTAACAACTCATGCAAAAGAGAAAATAAGAAAAAATTGTTTTTAATCAAAAAATTCTTACACATATAATTGGTTGTTTTTCACTTGCACTTTATATTGCGATATATTTTTTATCACTTATCTTGCACTAAAAATGATTCAGCAGGCTTTGTGGCAGGCCCACTTGGGCTCTATTTTTGAATAACTGTCATTGTGTTTAATTAAGGACATGGATGGATATAATTTTCTATATTCAGCAATAAATCTTACTTGCAGCGTGTCACTTAGTACGGTTAAATTTTGAGCCATTTTTACAAAGCACAATAACGCGGTGACTCAATATCAGTTAATAATGTTTTCTTTGAGATGTTACATAGACACATTTATTTGTCATGTGCTATCAAATAATGAAATATGTTGATATTGTTTTAAATGACAAGTTACCGAGAGTATTTTATACAAAAATTTGTGATCCTTCAATCATAGTCACATGTTTTTAGGCAGCTTTGCTTTTTGTTGGTTCAAAAACAATATTTGGTATTTTGCCTTCTGTACATATATAACGCTGCTTAATTGTACATCAGTATGTTTTCTATGTCCTTCATGAATTACCAAGCACTGTCACTTTAAAATCTTTGCTCCTTGACAAGCAGTTTGTCATGTGATCAAGCCTTTTCCAAGGCGAAACGCGTCATGGCGGCAGCGCTGGCTCTAATTAAATAAACACAGTTGCACCAGCACTTTTTGGGTTGACTCCCCGTCATTTCTGGATCCAGCAGATGTCTTCTGTTTGATGGGTGACGATCTACGCAATATATATATATATATATATATATATATATATATATATATATATATATATATATATATATATATATATATATATATATGTATATATATATATATCGTATGGCCAGCGGAAGCCGGTAACATGTTTGGCAACTTCTGCGGGGGGGGAATGTGCACGATATTCCTGCTGCCTACATTAAATGCAATGGACTAACTTTCAGGTGTGATGGCGTTTCTACATGGGCAAATTTTGTGTTGGACTTTAATTGCGGCGCGCCCTGTCATGGAGACGCCCCGCTGCTGTAACAAGCGGCCCTGCATAAGCCTGGAGCCCCGGGTGCAACAGCAGGATTTGAAAGCCCAGGATTGTGGGGTTCGAGGAGCAGAGATGTTGTGACTTGTCCGCACAGTAACCCACTTGGGGTGTACACAATTTTGCATATTATTGTCCCGGACAGCACTCACTACACTGAAGGCAAGAAACTACCAAGACCAAAAGGCACAGGAAGCCCACAGGGGCGGGTCTTATGGTATTTAAGTTTCCCTGGCTGTCAGGACAGTCGGATGGCCAGTGATCAAGGGTGTGGAAGCCTGAAACATGTTTGGCAACTTCTGCGGGGGATGTGCACGATAGTCCTGCTGCCCACATTAAAAGCAATGGACTAACTTTCAGGTGTTATGGCATTTCTACATATATATAAAACCTACTGGCGGTCACCAGTAGTTAGTTATAGTTAGAACCTAGTTTCCATAGGAAAAGCGTTTTTTGATTTGCCAATATCTTTGGCTCCGTTTGACGAATCTTCGTGAAATTTTCCAAAAAATAGGGCTGGACTGCTCAGTTTGTGTGTTGAAGGTTTCGGGGTGAGTCATCAAGCGGGAGCCGAGAAATAAGGGGGTCCCAAAGCGCAATTTCTCCATGTGTTTTTCTATAGGAAATTTTATAACACGCTGCAGCCCGACCTGCTGAACGGAATTACACCAAATTTGGCAAAAAGGTACGTCTTGGTTTAGAGTGCGCCCTTTTTTTTTAAATGGTGTAAATTCGTTCAGTAGTTCCTGAGAAATGTAAAAAAGAAAAATATCGATATCTGAGCATCGAGGAGGAGTCGCAAACCCTCCCAAGCACTAGCTTAGTTCTGATTGGCTGCCAACATTCCCAACCAGGAAGTGTTGACAGCCATCTTGTGACTCAGTAACCGAGTCACAAGAAAAGAGTAAATAAAAACGTGAAAAACAAGAAAAGGGGGCAGGGTTCAAACACAATGACCCCCTAGGCCTGCTTAGGGGTCCCACAAGGACGCCAGGGCCCAAAAAAGCATTAAAAAAAAACAACAAATCGGCCGAATGCGCGCTGTGGTTGCGAATCTGGGCGAGAAAAACAAAACAAAACGAAGCCCCGGGTGGGCCAGGTCCCGGGGCAATGACTATTTAATTAGTAGGGAGCCCGCGAGGGCCCCCGCAGCCCTGTGGACCGCCACCTCCCTAGCGTCGACGCACCAATAAAGCTCTATGCCCCTACCAGAATCTCCTGTGTATGATATGCCTCACTTCGGTAACTTTGACACTATGTCGCTATGTACCCATCTGACCCATGGTACCTAAATCCTAACCGGGTTGTTCCAGGGCAATTTTGTCCCCAGTACCTTGCTTGGATACATCATTACAAGTTCAAAGATGGTCACCATATTTACTGTGTTATGTGCAGCACCTTGTCTGTATACACCAAAGCAAGTTCTAAGATGGCTGCCACATTCACTGTGTCATTTGAGATGTAGTCCTATATTTATTGCTGAGACAATCTGTATATGTAACTGACTTTGCACTTCACTCTGTGTGTGATGAAGGCCGTCCTTTGGCCAAAACACGTAAACTGGGGATTTTGAAGCAATAAATCCCCTTTGTGCCATACCATCTCATTGTTGCCTTTGAGCACGCTTTACCTAGTTCCCCTGGATTTCGATTCCTTTGGAAATATATATATATATCCACTCTGAACTCTAAATACATGGAACGAAAACAGGTACGGACCACGATGTGCTTTTCAAATAAAGTGCTTTATTGCATTGCAGTATGTATGTATGTCTATATATATATATATTCACTGAAAAAACCATAGGTTATAGACCATATATAGTTAGGAATTCGCATTTACAAAACCTTATTTTACTCACACAAAACCATTGAAATTCCATTTATAGTTAGTTGCACTAACTATATATCGCGCACCCGCAATCCACTGCTGATGATGTCACATATTACATCATTCATGACATGGTCAGTGACATCACTGATGACATCACTGATGACATCTCAAATGACATCACTGATGACATCTCAAATGACATCACTGATGACATCACTGATGACATCTCATTTGACATTACTGATCACATCACTGATGATATCATTCATGTGATAATACGATGAACCTCTTCAGACTCTAATATAACCTTAGATACAATCAGTGTAAACAGACACTCACAGACTGTCACTCATCCATGGAGTTACTCACACACCTAGTCAGTCATGCAAAGAATCAATCACACCTCCATTTCCTCAACTATACAGTTATACAAACTTTACTTATTCAAACATATACTAACACATATTTACTCTCTTATACAATCCCTGATACAAGTTCACAATGATCCATACAGCCACTCACACATTCACTGGCTCTTATGCACAGTTATTTATATATGTCAACTCTCACATGTACTGTGTTTTACATATGTACTTACTTTGACATGTAGCACTGAGATATCCATTCACTCACCAATAAACTCATGCACACAGTCAACCGCCCATACAGCTGTTTCCACATGCACTTTTGAAACCATACATCTAGTGAATCAACTGCTCACACATCTATGCACAGAGCCATACACCTCCCAGCCACCCACACACACACTCAGTCTCCCATACAAATACTTGGGCAACCAATCAATAACCCATATAGTTACTCATATAGCTACTCATCAACACATGCAACAGTTTACAGAACAACAGACATAATGATGCACAAATTAAGACAGTTTAGTG